>NW_026575146.1:66053537-66691037 GCF_905146905.1 Nyctereutes procyonoides | reverse complement strand
TTGTCTTTTAAACTGATGTATTTAGAGATGCAATTATATGGCTTCTAGATTTGCTTTTAATTTCAGTGGTTCCTGGAAGAAAACTGGGGCAATTTTATACATGATAGGAGTTTAGCCATGGATTGTTCCTAGAGTAGATGTGTGGTAGATTCATGTGGTCTAATATATTGCCTCTTCATCTTTTGTAGCTGTCTGAAAATCTACATATGAATGCTTTAAAATTCTTCTTTGGGGCAGCCCAGTGGCTCAGCCCAGGGTATGATCCTGGAGACCAGGGATCAAGTCCCAGGTCAGGCTCCCTGCATGGAGCCTGCTTCTCCCTCTGCCTGTGTCTTTGCTCTCTCTGTGTGTCTCTCATGAATAAATAAATAAAATCTTTAAAAAATAAAATAAAATTCTTCTTTGAATAACAAATATTAGAACTTATTTTCTACTTACTGCAACATTTATTTTTTCTCCAGGGTACCATAATTTTTTTTTATTTTGGAACAATTAGCTCACAATTTTCAGAACATTATGTTGAGGTCTCTCTCTCTCTCTCTCTCTTTTTTTAAAGATTTATTTTTATTTATTTATGATAGACATACTGAGAGAGAGAGAGGCAGAGACACAGGCAGAGGGAGAAGCAGGCTCCATGCTGGGAGCCAGACACGGGACTTGATCCCAGGACCCCAGGATCGGGCCCTAGGCCAAAGGCAGGCGCAAAACTGAGCCACCCGGGGATCCCTCTTTTTTTTTTTTTTTAAGATTTTATTTATTTATTCATGAGAGACACAGAGAGGCAGAGGAGAAGCAGGCTCCCTGTGGAGAGCCCAATGTGGGACTCAATTCCAGGACCCAAGGACCATGGCCTGAGCCAAAGGCAGATGCTCAACCACTGAGCCACCCAGACATCCCGAGGTCTCTTTATATTTTTTTTAATTTTTTTAAAATTTATTTATGACAGTCACAGAGAGAGAGTGAGAGAGGCAGAGACACAGGCAGAGGGAGAAGCAGGCTCCATGAACCGGGAGCCCGACGTGGGATTCGATCCCGGGCCCAGGATCACGCCCCGGGCCAAAGACAGGCGCCAAACCACTGCGCCACCCAGGGATCCCGCCGAGGTCTCTTTATATTACTATATTTCTATCATTTTTTTGAAGCTAGATTAAAAAATTGTAATGCCGTTAGTGTTCAGAGACAAGTCAAAGGAATGGGACCAGTCACGTGAGTAGAACTGGAAACCGGAGAACACAAGGCCTAAGGAAATGGGTTGCCATCTCCCAGTTCTAACTTTTTTTGACATCTGTGTTCTGGTGTCATCAAATATAGACTGTTTTCAAAAATACATCCTTAAAGACAGCAACCTTTTTGAACTTGGCCACAGTAACTTCTTGCAAGACGTATCTTGAAGACAAGGGAAACAAAAGCAAAAATGAACTACTGGGATTTCATCAAGGTAAAAAGCTTCTGCACAGCAAAGGAAACAATCAACAAAACTAAAAGACAATCTTCAAGGACGCTTGGGTGGCTCAGTGATTTGAGCATCTGCCTTTGGCTCAGGATGTGATCCCAGGGTCCGGGGTCCGTGGTCTGGGTATCGAGTCCTGCGTTGGGCTACCTGAAAAAAGCCTGCTTCTCCCCCTGCCTGTGTCTCTGCCTCTCTCTGTGTCTCTCATGAATAAATAAAGTCTTTAAAAAAAAAAAAGTCAATCAGAGAAGGACAATCATCATATGGCTTCACTTATTTGCAGAATATAAGAAATAGTAAAAGGAACTATAAGGGAAAGGAGGGAAACTGAGTGGGGAAAAATTAGAGAGGAGGACAAATCATGAGAGACTCCTAACTTTGGGAAACAAAGGGTTGCAAAAGGGAAGGGGGGTAAGGGATGGGGTGATTGGCTGACAGGCATTAAGGAGGGCCTTGATGAGATGAGCACTGGGTGTTATACTATATGTTGGCAAATTAAAATTTTTAAAAAAGGAAAAAAATTTAAAAATAAAAATACATCTTAGGGGCCCCTGTGTGCCTCAGTCAGTTAAGCATCTGCCTTCCACTCAGGTCATGATCCCAGGATCCTGGGTTCAAGCCCCACATAGGGCACCCTGCTCAGCAGGGAGTCTGCTTCTCCCTCTGCCTGCAACTCTCCCTGCTTGTGTTCTCTCTCTTCCTCTCTGTCTCTGTCAAATAAATAAATAAAAATTTAAAAAATGCATCCTTAATTTTTATAAAAAAACAAATTTCCAATTAAAAGCCAAAGCACTCAAACAAAATATGTCTATTGTTTGGGTAAGACTTCCTGACCTCTGCTTCCAGACCTCAGGAATGGATGGAGCAGTGGTTTATTAAGAGAGCACTGCCTCTTATAAGATTTTAATTTTTTCCATATTAAAGAGCACCCTTGGGATAACCGGGTGGCTCAGTGGTTGAGCATCTGCCTTTGACTCAGGGCATGATCCCAGAGTTCTGGGATCAAGTCTCATGTCAGGCTTCCCACATGGAGCCTGCTTCTCCCTCTGCCTATGTCTCTGTCTCTGTGTCTCAAATAAATAAATAAATAAATAAATAAATAAATAAATAAATAACCTTTTAAAAAAAAGGGCATCCTCTTGCTGGAGGGGAGGTTGGTGAGGGGATGGGGTAACTGGGTGATGGGCATTAAGGAGGACATTTGATAGAATGAGCACTGTATATTATATGCAACTGATGAATCACTAAATTCTACCTCTGAAACTAATAATACAGTATATATTAATTAAATTTTATTTACAATAAATAAAAATAAAGAGCATCCTTTATTATTATTAGAGCGGTATAGAGTATTAGAGCAGTTATAACTAGCAGCATATGAAAAATTTCCAGAAATATGACCACAATGTTGAAATCCACCATTTTTAAGATTAATATATCTCTAGCAAAGACAAGGCAAAAGTATAACCATATGGAATTTCTTGGCAATCACAAATTTACCTTTTAATCTGTGGAGATTATACAATTGACTACTTGCTAAATAAATAGGCAATTAGTAAATGGAAAAAAGAATTAATATTTATGGATTTAGAAAATATACAAATGCTAAGGTAAAATTAGTAATTTATAGATGTTTCTGTGTAGATATAGTATTGTATTTGAAAATATGGGGGGAAAAGTGCTTTGAGAAAATGCGTATAAATGTACAGAACCACAGGGTGTCTGAGTAGCGCAGTAGGTTAAGCATCTGTCTTCAGCTCGGGTCATGATCTCAAGGTCCTGGGACTGAGCCCCATGTTGGGTTCCCTGCTCCGTGGAAAGTCTGATGCTCCCTCTCCCTCTGCCCTTCCTCCTGCTTGTGCTCTCTCTCTCTCTCTCTTGTGCTCTCTCAAATAAACAAAATCTTTAAAAAAAAAAAAAAGGACAGATCTACAGAATTAAATAAATATGAAATAAATATTTCAAGAAAGTAATTTAAGACGAGGTCTAAAGAAATGCACAGGGAAACAACTATCTTGCATAAAATGCTTCAATATTTAAATAATTTGACTGGAGAGTCTGGGTGGCTCAGTCGATTAAGTGTCTGACTCTTGATCTCAGCTAGTCTTGATCTCAGTCTTGAGTTCAAACCCTACACTGGGCTCTACACTGGGTGTGAAGCCTACCTTAAATAAGCAAATAATTTTATCAGTTAAATAGAATTCTGTAAAAACAATGTAATTTGTAAGTAAGTGCAACACCATCAAATATCCTGTACTGGTAACAGGAGAAAGAGGAAGAGGAGAGGAAGGGAGGGGAGAGAGGAAGGAAAGAAAGCTCAGAGAACACTAAGCAGGATCAATGCCCAAAAAATCTAAATGCCAGCGTATTATTTTCAGTTTACAGAAAATCAAAGATAAAGAAAAAAGTCCTGAAAGAAAAAATACCTTACCTATAGAGGAATATAGGTAGGAATTAAATTTCCCTTTTCAGAAATCATGAATCTGAGTAAAAGAGAAAACAACAAAATTTTGGTCAGTGTTTTCAAACAAGAAAATATTTGAATCCTGGATCAGCTGTGGTCATGGATCTGGGTGCCCTTCAGAACAGCAGTTACCCATAGAAAAATAAAGACCATTCTCTTTCTATGGAGGCACAATTAGGGATTAAATTTGGGATTAAGTTTTCCTTCCTGGCACAGTGACAGGAAAATACCTGCTCCACAGGTCTTCTGGCTTGGAACAGATTAAGTTTTCAATGCTCAATGACTGAATGGGGTGACAAATTCAGAAATCTTAACAGATCTGGGGCAAATGCAGAGGTTCCAAGGCTATCAAAACATTTCTGTCTGGTTACATGTCAGAGTGGCATTAAGACATCAACACACTTTAATTCCTGGTTATTCCTCCTCACTAAACCTGGCAATCTCTCTGAGAGAGAGAGATTTCTAATTCATTAAACGGGGGATATAGGGATGCCTGGATGGCTCAGCGGTTGAGCATCTGCCTTGGGCCCAGAGCATGATCCTGGGTTCCCAGGATTGAATCCCACATCGGGCGCCTTGCACGGAGGCTGCTTCTCTCTCTGCCTATGTCTCTGCTTCTCTTTCGGTGTCTCTTGCAAATAAATAAATAAACTCTTTAAAAAATAAGTGGGGGATATAGTTTATTTCACACTGATCACAGAAATTTCTCAGAGATGAAATTACTGGTGCAATAAAATACATCCTATTCCCCACAGCCCATAATAAGGGATATGGAGGATTACACTGATCACAGAGAGTTTTCACAGACATACTGTTATAGCCAATCAGCACAACATGCCACCACGGATGTTTTATTTTTGATTTTTTTTAAATTTTATTATTTATTCATGAGAATACACAGAGAGGAGACAGAGAGAGAGGCAGAGGGAGAAGCAGGCTTCATGCAGGGAGCCCGATGTGGGACTCAATCCGGGGTCTCCAGGGTCACACCCTGGGATGAAGGCAGGCATCAAACCGCTGAGTCACCCAGGCCGCCCCACCACAGATGTTTTAAAAGTCATATGTAGTAGGTGCCATCAAATAGCAGGTGTCTAAGCAGAAACCCCAAGAGTTAAACACACTCATACCAACTGTATAAGCAGGACAGAGGGCTGTGAGGGTGTGTGTGCTCACTTAGGGAGAGGACTTCAGAGCTGTGACAGAGAAGGTGCACAGGAGATGCCAAGCAACCCTGGGACAGGAAGGCTGGGGTGACTCTGTCTCACCATGTTCACTCTATGTGAACTGTCAGAAAATACCACTACATATATCTCTGTGTTCAGTTTCAACAATGGGGGTAGAGAGAAAAGAAATGTCTGTCTACATTGTATTTCTTACGAGTTTTCTAAAGAAACATTCTACTTCTCTAAGAATCTGTCTAAAATGAAGGTCCACTCACCAAATACCTTTTCTTGCTGGGACAGCAGCTACTATGGTCTCAGTCTGAGCACAAGTGCAGAGCACAAGCCTTATGCACAAGATAAAGGCTAGGGGCAATATGACCTCAACTCCTTGCTGGCAAGTGATTATAATTTCATTTGTAAGTTTATTGAGTATCTGTATGGGGAGTGGCAATTGTCTCAGGAAAAACAAATGTGAAATATGAAAATTACTTAAAGCTAGTAGGAGCAATTTGTAGTGATTAACCAATTAAAGAGAGACAGAGACAGAGAAGCAGGTAAAAGAAAACACATCCCAGATGCCTGGAAGAAACCAGGTAAAAGTGACAGGGAAGACAAGGACACTGAGGTCTAGAACTGAGCGAGGGAACCTGAGAACAAGGCTGGGCTTTGTTTCTTGCCAACCTGAGGTATTTTGCTTCCAAAATGTGATTATTTTTCAATTCTGCTAACTTTGCACTGTTGCAGCCTGAAAGGGAAAAGAAAGAATTGATTAGAAACAAATAGAATGTCAGAAACGAACTGGAGAAAGTGGATAAACTTTTACTCACTGCTTCAACAGACACAGGTGAAGCATCACACAGTATTTTTGGTGTGTGAGAGGTGCCACAAGAAAAACTTTTGAAGAACCTACCTCTATAGAAACAATTGTTATAGATAAGAAAGATAGACGATAACAAAATATTGAATATAAAATGAATAGCACATTGCAAAGAGAGAGTGAGAGAGATGGTTCGAGGAAAGAGCAGGGAATGAAGGAGGAAGCAATATAAACTGGGTAGTAATGGAGAACCTCACTAACAAGATTATCACAGGCAGTATTTGGGGGAAAAAAAGCTGAAGGACTAAGCCATGCATATATTGCATTGCATTTTATATTATCCAAACACAGGAACCAGCCAGCGTCATGTCTCAGACAAAGCCAAGTGCTAGTAGTGCACATGGAACTAAATGTGGGGCAGAGTCCAAGGAGGAGGTCAGAGAAAAACATAGGAGAAAGGACTGTAAGGCTGTCTAGGTTTCTGTAAGAATTTTGAATTTCCTCTAAATAAAATGGGAGCCATTACAAGGTTTGACCAAAGTATGGACATTATCTGATTTGTCTTTTCACAGGTTCATGTTGACTGGTGGGTAGAAATTACCCTTCAAAGAAGGTTAGGGAGAGGGAGAACCACCAGACAACCAACGAGGAAAGCCAAGTATATGGAGATGGTGGCTCTGCCCAAGCCAGTCATAGGGACAATGATGGAAAGCATTCACATTTCTGATACATTCTGAAGACAGAACCAGTAGGATGTTCTGTAGGACTGGATGTGGGGAGTGAAAACAAGTGAATCAAAGATGGTTCCTGGGTTTGTGGGCTCTCCAACCAGAAGGATGAAGCTGGCATGAACTGAGGTTGGGAAGGCTGGCCAGAACAGGTCACATGTCCGTGAATATCACACAACAGAGAAATACTACTCAATGTAGATACATTTTACCACTGATTAAAATGATAGTAATTGTGGGATCCCTGGGTGGCGCAGCGGTTTGGCGCCTGCCTTTGGCCCAGGGCGCAATCCTGGAGACCTGGGATCGAGTCCCATATGGGGCTCCCGGTGCATGGAGCCTGCTTCTCCCTCTGCCTATGTCTCTGCCTCTCTCTCTCTCTCTCTCTCTCTCTCTCTCTCTCTCTGTGACTATCATAAATAAATAAATAAAAATTTTAAAAAAAGAAAGAAAAAAATCATAGTAATTGTAAACTTTCCCATTTACATGTAATATTGTATTACGAACATCTTATGTTACAATTGGAAGTATTTTTTTTTTAAGATTTTATTTATTTATTCACGAGAGACACACAGAGAGAGGAAGAGACACAGGCAGAGGGAGAAGCAGGCTCCATGCAGGGAGCCTGAAGTGGGACTCAATCCTGGGTCTCCAGGATCACGCCCTGGGCTGAAGGTGGCGCTAAACCGCTGAGCCACAAGGGCTGCCCTACACTATTGGAAGTATTATGAATATGTTATTTTATTATTTTCTAAATAGTAAGGCATAGTGTTAACATTCTGTCTGCAGCTTCACCCCTTTTTTACCTTCTCCCTGCACAGAAATTTTCAGCCTCAGAGATCTACTCACCTTCCTGAAATATTCTATATATCTGTAATTTCGTGCATTTCCAGATCTGCTTATCTTTGCTCATGGACACTCAGTGAACAAAGGACACCCTGTGTGAAGCTCTGTGGCTGTAGCATGGGCAGAACAGAAACAAAGCCTTTGCTCAAATGTATCTTGCACACTGCAGAAAGAGGCAAGTATGACCAAACTGACGCCTGCCCTCCGTTCTTCACTCAGGCATCTCACCTATCCTCCAAGGTTATCTCTGAGAACCCTTTCCTATTAACTCAACAGCTTTCCTAACCCTTGCTCATGTTCAAAGTTCTCATAACATCCCAATCTCTAACATTTATGTGGATGCCATATATGTGGCATCATATTAGGATTATTTTGGTCTTTGGCCAGTAAATCGGCATCCCCGTTGCCACAGAACTCCCACTAGACGTTCATGATGTAATAAGGAAGACAGCAAATTCCCTGCGATTCCTCCCACTGAAAAGTTACTCTATTTCACCTTATCTTGAAACTGGAGGACTTGTTGATTAAAAGAATTAGTGGGTGTGATTTTTTTTTTTAATCTCTGAGAACAAGGTACAAAGAGTTTACAGCTTGTCTGTAAGCTTCCTGATACACCCTGGACTTCCATGTAAGAAACCATGTGTATGTAAGTGCTCTAGTTCAGAGTTCCTGCTGAATCCACTTTCCATCCATCTATAAGGCAGCACAGGAATGTGAGTGAGGTCATCCCAGACCCCCTAAACCAACCCACCCACCACCCGATCTCCAGATGATTTCCCCTGATACGCTGAAGAGTAGAATTACCCAAGTGAAACCCATTCAGTTTTCAGAACCCAAAATTGAATTAATGCCTTACTTGCTATTTGAAACCACTTAAGTTTGGTGTTCATGTTTTTACACAATAGATACCTGCAAAAGTATTTAATTCTTTTTACCCACTCGATTATTAACTTCTTCCAAAGATGAGTGGAAGCCTCATTTATAAGTTCTTTCACATACTCACTTTTCCCTCTGAGGATGTCATGGTCCAAAGAACTTACAAAAAATGAAGAACTTATCTAAAAGGTGATAAGATAATTCAAGAGAAAATAAAAATTCTAACTTGGAGAAATTAAGAAGTTTGAACTCTTCTGACTCTTTTCAATGCCGCCTTAGACCTCATGCTTGAATACGTTCAATATTCTGTCTCTGAGTGACTGGAGACCAGCCTGAGGGCCAGGTAAAAGAATCCTGGAGGACAACTCTCCTTCCCACCCAGGCAGGCAGAACTTATTCTCAAGAGCAAACTACTGGACAGGTCACCTAGTAGTTCAGCGACCATGGTCACCTGGAGCTGAAAGTAGACAGCTGCCCTATGGCCCCTGAACCAGAGCCTGTCTTTCGAGGGATGTGTCTATGTTCATTCAGGGAAGTCAAACGCTGCCTTTATATGGAAGATAGGGGTGTGAAAGAAACCCTGCTTGCTGGGATGCCTGGGTGACTCAGGGGTTAAGCACCTGCCTCCATCCTGGGGCCTGATCCTGGAGTTCCAGGATTGGGGCCCGCGTCGGGCTCCCTACATGGAGCCTGCTTCTCGCTCTGCCTGTGTCTCTGCCTCTCTGTGTGTGTCTCTCATGAATAAATAAAGTCTTAAAAAAAAAAAAAAAAAGAAAGAAAAGAAAAATCCCTGCTTGGGCATCAGGCATCCTGTACTTTGGCTTCAGGTCTGACGTAACTTGTATAATGTTGGGGAAGCCCCTTCCCCATTCTCCCACATGAAGGTAGACCTCGGGATGCCTGGGTGGCTCCAACGTTGAGTGTACCTCAATATAACAATAGAGTTATATTGTACCTCAATATAAAAACAATAGAGTATACCAATTTTAAATATACAATTTATTGAGTTTTGACAAACGTTTGCACTTGTGTAGCTACCACCATATATTTGGTGTCAAATCCAAAAAGATCATTACCAACACCAATGGCAAGGAGATTAACCACACATTTTCTTCTAGGAAATTTATGGTTTCAGGTCTTACATTCAAATCTTTCACTCATTTTGACTTAATCTTCGCTTATAAGACTGGGTTCCACATTCTTTTGCATGTGATTGCCCAGTTTTGCCAACATAATTTATTGAAGAGACTATCCTTTCTAAATTGTATATTCCTGGCTCCTTTGTCTAAATTGACAAACCCATATATACACAAGTTTATTTCTGGCAGCTATATTCTGTTCCACTGATCTTTGTGCATTTCTATACCAAAGATGAGATTTAAAAGCTTGCTTAAGGGTTGCCTGGGTGGCTCAATGGTTGAGCGACTGCCTTGGGCTCAGGTTGTGATCCCAGGGTCTTGGGTTCAAGTCCCACATCAGTCTCCCCACGGGGAGTCTGCTTCTTCCTCTGCCTATGTCTCTGCCTCTCTCCATGTGTCACTCATGAATAAATAAAATCTTAAAAAAAATAAAAGTTTGGGCAGCCCCAGTGGCGCAGCGGTTTGGCGCCACCTTCAGCCTGGGGTGTGTTCCTGGAGAACCGGGATCAGGTCCCACATTGGGCTCCCTGCATGGAGCCTGCTTCTCCCTCTGCCTGTGTCTCTGCCTCTGTGTGTGTGTGTGTGTGTGTGTGTCTATGAATAAATAAAATATTTTTTAAAAAAACAGGTTAATTCCAAACCCTCATATTCTTGAAGTATGATATTATATTTATAAAACACTATATATCCTATATTTATCAGATTAATTTCATGCAATATTCTGGGACTCCTGAGTGGCTCAGTGGGTGAACCTCTGCCTTCGGTCGTGATCCCGGGATCTGGGATTGAGTCCCACATTGGGCTCTCTGCAGGGAGCCTGCTTCTCCCTCTCCCTGTGTCTCTGCCTCTCTCTCTCTCAGTCTGTATCGCTCATGAATAAATAAATAAATCAGTTATCATTAAAACACAATGATTTGAACGCTTTCCAAGTAGCTAAATAGGTTACCAACTAATTGACTTTTACACTCTATAATACTAAGGTCATTTCTGACTCAGTCATACCTGCATAATTTTATGATGAAATATCAATATAAAGTCATTCTTTTCCCTGATGACAGTTAATAGATGCTGTTAAGCAATGAAGCCACAGCAAATAAAGCTGTTTACTTACCCACACTGACACTACCATGTCACACACAGGGAGAACCTTCATAAAGAAGTGACTCCTGGGACACCTGGGTGGCTTGGCGGTTGAACGTCTGCCTTCAGCTCAGGGCAAGATCTTGAAGTCCCAGGATCGAGTCCCACATTGGGCTCCCTGCATGGAGTCTGCTTCTCCCTCTGCCTATGTCTCTGCCTCTCCCTCTCTCTCTGTCTCTGATGAATAAATAAATAAAATATAAAAAAAAGAGTGACCTCTCGCTCCATGACTTGCTCCATGTCTTTCTCAATTACTTAATTTCTTTGCATGCCTATTCTTCTATTCCTTTTCTATTGTTCCTATAACAAATTACTACAAACTTAGAGGCTTAAAACAGTGCATATGTATTGCAGAGTTTCTGTAGAAAATACATAATAGGATCTTGGTTTGGGGCCCATTCTGAAAATCTTTTATTGTTTTTTTGCCATTCAGAGTGATTATTGGGGGCACCTGGGTGGATCAGTCAGTTAAGCATACACCTTTGGCTCCGGTCATGATCCTGGAGTCCTGAGATCAAGCCCCACATCAGGCTCACTGCTCAGCAGGGAGGTTGCTTCTCTCTCTGACCCTTCCCCATCTTGTGCTCTCACTCTCTCTCAAACAAATAAATAAAAATTTAAAAACAAAATCAAACCAAAATGATTAATGATAGATTTATAGCATATTTATTACTATTTGTCACCCTTTTTTGAGTTTCAATTTCTCTTCCACTTTCTGTTTTTTGTGGTTTTGAGTATTTTATGTGATTCAATTTTCTTTTGTTTCTTAGCATATCAGTTATACTTCTTTTCTTTAACTTTTTAAATTGGCTGTCCTACAGTTAGTCTATCTATCTATCTATCTATCTATCTATCTATCTATCTATCCACATACAGAAAGGCAGAGACACAGGCAGAGGGAGAAGCAGGCTCCCTATGAGGAGCCCAATGCAAGACTTGATCTCAGGACCCTGGGATCACGACCTGAGCCAAAGACAGATGTTCAACCACTGAGCTAAGCTGTCCTACAGTTTTCAATAAACATTGACCAGTAATCAATATCTAGTTTCAAATACTATACCTCTTCATGGGTAATATGAGTACCTTATAATAAAAAAACAATCTCACTTCTTTCCTCCAGTCCCTTGTATCATTGATGTCACTCATTATACAAATATAAAAGCATAATAAAAGTACACATACACACTAAGATAATCATAACAGAATATATTTTTTGCTGTTAGTATTTCAAAAAATTGTCCTATTAGATCAATTAAAAATTAGAAAAATAAGGAGGCCTGGGTGGCTTAGTGGTTGAACGTCTGCCTTTGGCTCAGGTCATGATCCTGGAGTCAAGGGATCAAGTCCCACATTGGTGGGATCCCTGAGTGGCGCAGCGGTTTGGCGCCTGCCTTTGGCCCGGGGCGCGATCCTGGAGACCCGGGATCGAATCCCATATCGGGCTCCTGGTGCATGGAGCCTGCTTCTCCCTCTGCCTGTGTCTCTGCCTCTCTCTCTCTCTCTCTGTGACTATCATAAATAAATAAATTGAAAAAAAATTAAAAAAAAAAAAAAGTCCCACATTGGGCTCCCTGCATGGAGCCTCTTTCTCCCTCTGCCTATGTCTCTGCCTCTCTCTATGTGTCTCTCATGAATAAATAAATAAAATCTTTTAAAAAAAGGAATTATAAAAATAATAGTTTGGGGGCAGTTGTTTGGTTCAGTTAACTGAGCATGCAACTCTTAACCTCAGGTCAGGAGTTCAAGCCCCATATTTAGTGAGGAGCCCACTTAAAACTAAAAATAATAACAATGGGGGCGCCTGAGTGTCTCAGTCAGTTAGGTGTTCAGCTCTTGATTTCAGTTCAGATCATGATCTCAGGGTCCTGAGATCGAGCTCCACATCAGGCTAAGTGGGGGGTCTGCTTGAGATTCTCTTTCCCTCTGCCTCCCCCAACCTACTCTCTCTTTCTTTCATAAACAAACAAACAAATCTTTCAAACATAAAAATAAAAGAAAAATACTTTTTATTTGGCCTTCACTTATTCCTCCTGCAACTCTCTTCCTTTCTTTATGTAGACCCAAGTTTCTGACCTATATCATTTTATCTCTAAAGAACTTCTTTTAACAATTCTTACAAGAGAGATCTCATAACCACCCCCTTCCCCCAAATTTATGATGAAATCCTAACCCCTAAATATATTATTAAGAGGTGAGGGGCACCTGGGTGGCCCAGTGGTTGAACATCTGCCTTTGGCGGGGGGAGGGGGGGGTTGTGATCCTAGGGTTCTGGGATTGAGTCTTGCATCAGGCTCCCCACCGGGAGCCTGTTTCTCTCTCTGCCTGTGTCTCTGCCTCTCTGTGTGTCTCTCATGAATGAATAAATAAGATATTTAAAAAAAAAAAAAAAGGTGGGGCTTTGGGAGGTACTTAGGTCATGATATTGGAGTCCTCATGAATGGGCTACTGCCTTTATAAAAGAGATTCCACCTGAGTGCCTGGGTGGCTCAGTTGATAAAGCATCTGCCTTTGGCTCAGGTCATGATCTCAGGGTCCTGGGATCCAGGCCCACATCAGGCATCTTGCTCAACAGGGTGTCTGCTTCACCCTTTCCCTCTCCCCTCCCCCTGCTTGTGCTCCCTTCTCTCTCAAAAAAATTTCAATTAATTAAAAAGGTGCCATGGGGGGATCCCTGGGTGGCGCAGCGGTTTGGCGCCTGCCTTAGGGCCAGGGCGTGATCCTGGAGTCCCAGGATTGAGTCTCACATTGGGCTCCCTCCCTGCATGGAGCCTGCTTCTCCCTCTGCCTCTGTCTCTCATGAATAAATAAATAAAATCTTTAAAAAAATAATAATAAGTCTTTAAAAATTTTTTTAAAAATATAAAGGTTTCACCAAGATCCATAATTTCTTCAATCATGGAAAGACACAGCAAGAAAAGTCAACTATGAACCAGGAGGAGGATCCTAACCAGATAACTCATCCATGCTGGCATCTTGACCTTGGACTTCCCAGCTTCAGAACTGTGAGAAATGAATATTTACCTTTCTATAAATTACCCAGTCTCTAGTATTTTGTTATATCACCCCAAGAACTAAGATGGCAGGTCTACTGGCAACAAATTTCCTAATTTTTCTTTCAGAAAGGCTGTTTGCTCTGCACTGTTGAAGGATAATTTTGCAACAAACAGAATTCTAGCCTGATCAGTTTTTTCTCAACACTGTAAATATTTAAGCCCTCTCTCTTCTTGTTTGTGTGGTTTCTGAGACAATGCATTAAGTCTCAGCTTGGTTCTTCTGGGGCTAAGGTATTTTTTTTCCTCAGGCTTTTTTCAAAACTTTATTTAGGATTTCAAGGAAGTTGAAAATAATATGCCTACATGTGGGTTTTTGTGGCATTTATCCTGCTTAGTGTTCTCTAAACCTTCTCGACCTGTGGTTCATTTCCTGATATTATTTTGTCTCTTAACAATGTATTTTGAAAAAAATATAATCATTATGGAGACTGAGTCCCTAACTGGCTCCAAAGACTGAATACCATTTGTACATGCCATCACCTAGCACATGTGGGTTGGGTCAAGGACCTCCAGGCCACAAGGCCTGTCATGTGTCCCTCAGGGGAAAGAGCGGCTGGAGCTCTAGGCAGGGCATTGCTTTAGGGGCCCACAGTGGGGAATCCACCTACGGAAGAAGGGAGACTCAGCCCATAGGGTCCTACCTAAATTGCATCCCTAAGTGTGCCACCTCCCTCCAGGTGTCTACTCCAGTCTCCACTCCCCGCCCCTGCCCTCCCACCTGCACTCCACATGGCTCAAGCCCCTTCTCTCTGTCCCCACTAAGATGTGATCACACTCACACTTGGATCTGCAAAGGAAAAGACCTCACCGGGTTGCTGTGCAGAACCCTACCACCATCCCCTCCTCCTGGTTGAGATCCTGCCTTACCTAACCAATTGGGCATCACAAGACCAACAATATCCCTAAGAGATTTAGTCATCTTCTGCAAGACACCACCCAGAATTCAGATCACATACTGATAAATACCAGGTTACATCCATGTCCTAACTTATAAGGGAATGAGAAGTTCCAGTTGCACATAATTTCCATCAGCAATGACAAACACAGAACTCAGCATCCCTCAGCATGTTGGAGTGGTGACTGATGTACATTATTGGGACCTGCCAGGTGGCAGAGGTTAAATGACATCTTCCAAAGAAATGTCAGTGACTTCAATCTAGCAAGGACTCGGCACACATCCTAAAGCACAATGCACTTCTCAATTTTCCCACATACCTGGAACTTATGGGAAGTGTCATGCCACTGTGGACATTCAGGTGAACAAAGTTCAATTCAGGAAGGTGGCTGCCTCACAAAGGTTCTTCCCCTGCGTAATTATACTAAACAAGTAAATATCACCTTCTGTGCTCTAAAGCCTTTTTGCAGTGTCAACTCTCCAGTTTAGAATGAAGACAGATGACTAGATAAAGAATAGTATCATTAACCTCACTCATGAGACCTTACTCCAGCATGAATTGTGATTTTTCTGAAACTGTACCTTTGGCCAAACGATTACCTATATTCTTTACATTTGTTCTACTTCAGGCTGCTCTAAAAAATAATAATAATAAATCATAATCTAGGTGGCTTGTAAAAACACAATTTTATTTCTCAGAGAAATAGAATGAGAAAACTGAGAAATAAAATGCTGGGTATCTGGCATTACAGTCCTTATAAGGACTGGTTCTGTGTCTGGGAAGGTCCTGATTTATAGATGGTCTTCAAAAAGGGTCCTCACATGATATATAGAGGAAGCAAGCGCTAACAGAACTCTTTGGAGGAAAAAAAAAACTCTTTTGAGGACAATAACCCCATTCACAAGGGCTCCACACTCATGACTCATTCTAATTCCAATTCCTTGCCAAAGATATCACCTCACCTCCTAATCCTATCGCATTAGAGGATAGATTTTAACATATGAATTTTAGTGAACATAAAGATTCAGTTCATAGTATCACTCATAAGGACTTGATCTACTATGTACTTCATGGTTGAATGAGACTGGAGCTTTGGCTAAAAGATGGTCCACATTCCTAGCACTCCTGCGGCCTTTCTCCAGTGTGAACTCTCTGATAACATTCCTTACATTCATAAGGCCTTTCTTCTGTGTGAATTCTCTTGTGGCGAATGAATGTTGCCCTCTACTTAAAAGATTTCCCCCACTTGGGGTGCCTAGATGGCTCAGTCAGTTAAGTGTCCAAACTTAGTTTGGGCTCAGGTCTGACTTCATAGGTCAGGCGATTAAGCCTGGATTCTAGCTGTGGATTGACCTTATATGTGATACTTCATTATGGCAAACCCCAAAAGACAGGCTTTCCTGATCACCACACCCAACAGCTCAGCCAATGAGAAGCCACAACTCCCAACTTACTCCAGTGGACTTGTAGTTTACAACAGCCTCCCCAACTTCCTCCCTTTCCCCTTAAAAAGACTACCTCTTTTGTTTTCCACACTGGCCTGCTATTTTGACTCAGCTGCTTTGTTCCAAATTGCACTTCTCTTTCGCTCCCACATCAATCCATTTTTGCGGGGAACTGGCACGTTTTAAGGTTCACATAAGGCAAGCTCTGGGGTTTGCCCTGACTCCTCCCTTCCTTTTCTCACCTGCAACACCCACAATCGGCCTCGGCCCTTCTCAAAACACAGACCAGAGTCAACCGGTTCACCCACATCCATGGTGGCCACGGAGTCCCTCAACAATCCACCGACTACTGCAATTCCCTCCTCCTTGCTTACCCCATAAGGACTTTCTCCAGTGGGAATTCTCTCGTGAGAAAAAAAGCCAGTACTGGTGATGAAACACTTCCCACATTCACTGCACACATAAAGTATTTCCCCTGTATGAGATCTTCAATGATAATGGGGGACAGAGATAGAGGTAAAAGACTTGACATAGTCACTACACTAATAAGGCCTTTCTCAAGGATGAACCCTATGAGTAATCATCACTGAGCTATGGTTAAGATATTTTGCACAACCACTGCACAGTTTTCTTCATTGTGCCATCTCTGAAGATGACGAGGACAGAAGGACACAGCAATGTCCTCAAAGGTCACGCCACCCTGTCAGGACAGCGACAGATGGAACCATGAAAATTCTCTCTCGGGATCCCTGGGTGGCGCAGCGGTTTGGCGCCTGCCTTTGGCCCAGGGCGCGATCCTGGAGACCCGGGATCGAATCCCACGTCGGGCTCCCGGTGCATGGAGCCTGCTTCTTTCTCTGCCTGTGTCTCTGCCTCTCTCTCTTTCTCTGTGTGACTATCATAAAATAAATAAAAAAAAAATAAAAAAAAATTCTCTGAGAACCCACAATCCAACACCCCCCCCTGCACCCCAGTCTCCCCTGCCACCTCAGCTCCCCACTGTAAGATAAATGCCAGGTCCTGGTGCCACTAATGCTGCACTCCTCTCGTCTTCCCATCAATCACTGTTCAGTCCTCAGTAGTAACAGACACAGGACATGTAGGTGCAATCTAAGCTCTGGGTGTGGCCTGCAAGGTCCCATCTCCCTGTCACGATATTCCAAATGAAGGCTCCCAGATTATGCCCCGAGACAGCCAGGTATGGGCCCTGCTTTACCAGAGAGTCCTCAATATCAGGACCCTGAGGTCCTTGGCTCACACCTCCTCTCCATGTGCACATGATTCTGTAGACTGTACCTCTCTCCTGTCTTCAGACCCCACAGATGAACGCCCACGCCTTCCTGCCCCCACACCATCTTATTTGTAAATGAAAAGGAATAGTCAAAATTCATATGAAAGAAAATACACAAATGATACAAACGGAAATTTTACCACAGACGACATATAGGTGGTAAATAACACATTAAAGGGCAGCCCCGGTGGCGCAGCAGTTTAGCGCCGCCTGCAGCCTAGGATGTGATCCTGGAAATCCTGGATGGAGTCCCACGTCAGGCTCTCTGCATGGAGCCTGCTTCTCCCTCTTCCTCTTTCTCTGTCTCTATGAATAAAAAAAAAATAAAAAAACCACATTAAAAAAAATGCTAAAGGGCAGCCTGGGTGGCTCAGTGGTTTAGCGCTGCCTTCAGCCCAGGGTGTGATCCTGGAGACCTGGGATCAAGTCCCATGTCGGACTCCCTGCATGGAGCCTGCTTCTCCCTCTGCCTGTGTCTCTGCCCCCCTCTCTCCCTCATGAATAAATAAAAATCTTAAAAAAAAAAAAAAAGCTCGAAGTCAGAAATTCCTAGGAAATGCAATCACAACATAGTACTACATGTGTATTAAAAGAGCTGACATTAAAGACTGGCCCTACTAAGTATTGGCAGAGGCTGGAAATACTGGAACTCTCATACAAGCCTAGTGGAATGCAGTAGTGAACAGTTTAGATCCCATTTCATGAAAATGTTTACACTGACCCACTTCGACTTAGGCATTGAACTTTGAGGGGTGTTTTTGTTTTGTTTTTTAGACTTTATTTATTTATTCATGAAAGACACACACACAGAGAGGCAGAGACACAGGCAGAAGGAGAGCAGGCTCCATGCAGGGAGCCCGATGTAGGACTCGATCCCGGGTCTTCCAGGATCACGCCCTGAGCTGAAGCCAGCGCTAAACTGCTGAGCCACCCGGGCTGCCCTGTTTTGTTTTAAGAGATTTTATGTATTTATTCATGAGAAACAGAGAGGCAGAGACATAGACAGAGGGAGAAGCAGGCTCCTCACAGGGACCCCAATGAGGGACTCGATCCCCAGACCCAGGATCATGCCCTGGGCCAAAGGCAGGCACTCAATCGCTGGGCCACCCAGGTCCTGTGCTTTGAGTTTTAAGAGAAATGAAACCTCTATCTGCATAAGGAGTTACAATGAAAACATATAGATGGGTTTGTTTCCCAAAGCCAAAAGCTGGAAATAACCCAAATGCTCCAAACACATAAAGAAACTTTTTATTTTTTTACACATGAAGAAATAGTGCTGTATGTCCAGAGAAGAAAAACAGTAGTGTTGAAAGGAACGTCTTTGCAAAACACCTGAGCCTTCAGACCAATGAAAAAGTCTGAAGTCCACCTTGAGAAGAAATGGTTAATTCAAGGTCTTTGGGACAGAAATATAATTTGAGAAACCACACTAGGAATAGGTCTCTGCACCACCACATCCAGTAAGATGGTTTTTTTTTTTCTTTAAACACTGGGGTGTACCTGGGAAGAGGTTTCAGAAGAGGTGCCTGCCATAGTTTGATATACCAACAATACTGTCTAGGCAGGATCACAAAAGCTACATCCCAGGGATCCCTGGGTGGCTCAGTGGTGTAGCATCTGCCTTTGGCCCAGGGCGTGATCTTGGAGTCCCGGAATCGAGTCCCACATCAGGCTTCTGCATGCAGCCTGCTTCTCCCTCTGACTGTCTCTCATGAATATATAAATAAAATCTTAAAAAAAAAAAAAAAAAGCTACATCCCTAACTATGAATTCTCCCTGGTCCTTATCTTTTTTCTGCCCGCACCACAATTTCCTTGACATTAAGCAAGCACCAGAGAAGAAATGAGAAATCAGGGACCTTGGATTATTTTGATAATGACCTGTTACACAGGATATGTATCTGAAAGTGGAGAATTTGTGAACACTGATCCTGCCCACTCAGCCACTACAATATTTGTGGATACACTTTTATAAGACATATTCTGGGACACCTGGGTGACTCAGTGGTTGAGTCTCTGCCTTTGGCTCAGGTCGTGATCCAAGGGTCCCTCTGGAGAGCCTGCTTCTCCTACTGCCTATGTCTCTCATGGGTAATTAAAATCCTAAAACTAAAAGAAAAAAAAATACATACCTTCCATTAGGGGCCTGATATCTCCTCTAATTACCTTATTATGCAGTCATCTAGAGGACCACTTACAGTTCCCTTTCCCCTGTGGTGTCACAAGTGAATACTGTACAGCAGGTCACATGGTTCCTCTGAAGGATCTGAGGTAGAGATTCCACTCAACAGTGCAGGGCACTATGTGGTATCAGCTGTGGACAAGCAAAATATTCACATGGTCTCCAAAAGCACTAGAGATGGTCTCAGCTGCTCCCTCTTCAGGGTGACCCGTGAACACGCAAAACTTCCTGGCATCTAGAACACAAAACCCAGATGTGGCCCCTAGGAGGATGTAATAGCTAAAACTGATGTACCAGTACCGCACACTGGGTGATTAGACAAGAGAAATTAATTTTCCCACAAATCTGGAGTCTAGAAATCAGACATAAAGTGTCATCAGCAGAGTTAGTTTCTTCTGAGGCCTCTCCTTGGCTGGTAGATGGAGATTCCCTGTCTTCAGGTGGTCATCCATATGTTCCCATACACTCATTTCGTATCATGAAACCATCCATACTGCCTGAGAGTCCATCCTAATAACCCATTTTAACTTCATCATTTCTTTAAAGGTGCTATGTCTAACTATAGTGAAATTGTGAGGTACTGGGGATTACAACTTCAAAATATGAATTTTAGGTACAGAATTCAGCCTATCAGAAAAGTTTGGGTTATAATGCAAATTAACAAACAAGCTAGAGTATTTATGGATAGATCTATGTACATATTATTGATTTATTTGCAATTATCCTTAGAGACACATCCAGGTTGGGATGCAATGCAATCTGTTCATTCCTTTATGTTGGGAGAGCCCAATCCTGCTTGCTATTTATTTTATTTATTTATTTATTTATTTATTTATTTATTTATTTATTTATTTACTTACTTATTTTTTTTTCCAATTCTGCTTTCAAACCACCCCTTAGAGTACATACAATGTCAAAGACTAAAGGTAATTAAACAAAGATGGCATTTACTAATATATACATCAGAAAAACATATGGAACACAATCCCTGTGTGGTGATTTGGAAGCTGCAAATACTTACCAAAGCATCATGAGACCAACAACATCCCTATGGGATTTTGTCTTCCTATGCAAGTTACCACCCAGAACTCAGATCACACACTAGATCACTGGGTCACATCCATGCCCTAACTTAGAAGGGAATGAGTTCTAATAACCCATAATTTACATCAGCAAATGAAAAGGCAAAGTCAGCATCATTAAACATGTTGGGGTGTTGACCTATGCACATTATCAGGAAATGCCAGAGGTGAAAGGACATCTGCCACAGGAACTGACAGTGACTTTAATTTTGTAATGACTGCATGCATATCAAAGTACAACACAGGTTCTGAATTTTTCCCAACTGGAACACATCAGAAGTCACTCCATAGCATTGAGGTGAACCAAGTTCAGTACAAGTAGGTAATTGCCTCACAGAGGTTGTCCTCCAGCCTAAACTATACTAAGTAAGAAGTATCACATTCTGTCCTATTTTAAATCCTTCCTGCAGTGTGAAGATTGTTATGATATTTAAAACCATTACTACTCATATATGATTTCCCACATTTACGGCACTCATAAGGCCTTTCTCCAGTGTGAAGTCTCTGGTGACAACGGAGGGAAGAATTACCAGTGAATGATTTTCCACATTCATGGCATTCATAAGGCCTTTCTCCAGTGTGAAGTCTCTGGTGACAACGGAGGGAAGAATTACCAGTGAATGATTTTCCACATTCATGGCATTCATAAGGCTTTTCTCCAGTGTGAAGTCTCTGGTGAGAACGGAGAGAAGAACTACATATAAATGATTTCCCACATTCACGGCACTCATAAGGCCTTTCTCCAGTGTGAATTCTCTGGTGAGTACGGAGGGCAGAACTAAAAGTAAATGATTTCCCACATTCATTACACTCATAAGGCCGTTCACCCGAGTGAACCTTTTGATGAACAACGAGGGTATCTTTTCGGGGAAAGGATTTGCCACACTGACTGCATCGGTAAGGCCTCTCTCCACTGTGGACGCTCTGGTGAGCTCGAAGGCGGGTACTTGTGAGAAAAGATTTCCCACACTCATTGCACTTAGAACAGTTTTGTCCAGTGTGAACTCTCTGGTGAATACGGAGGGCAGAACTAGCAATAAAAGATTTCTCACATTCACTGCACTTATAAGGCCTTTCTCCTGTATGACGTCTCTGGTGACAACGGAGGGCAGAACTAAAAGTAAAAGATTTCCCACACTCAGGGCACTCATGAGGCTTTTGTCCAGTATGACGTATGCGGTGAGAATAGAGGGCAGAACTAGCAGCAAAAGATTTCCCACATTCACTGCACTTATAAGGCTTCTCTCCAGTGTGAATTCTCTGGTGAGAACGGAAGGCAGAACTAGTAGTAAAAGATTTCCCACATTCACTGCACTTATAAGGCCTTTCTCCTGTATGACATCTCTGGTGAGAACGGAGGGCAGAACTAAAAATAAAAGATTTGCCACATTCAGGACACTGATGAGGCTTTTGTCCAGTATGACGTATGCGGTGATAATAGAGGGCAGAATTAGCAGTAAAAGATTTCCCACATTCACTGCACTTATAAGGCCTCTCTCCAGTGTGAATTCTCTGGTGAGAACGGAAGGCAGAACTAGCAGTAAAAGATTTCCCACATTCACTGCACTTATAAGGCCTTTCTCCTGTATGACATCTCTGGTGATAACGGAAAGGAGAACTACCAGCAAAAGATTTCCCACATTCGTTGCATTCATAAGGCCTTTTTCCATTGAGAACTCTCTGATAACGCAGGGCAGAATCACTGGTAAAAGATTTCCCACGTTCACGGCATTCATAGGGCTTTTGTCCAGTGTGAACTCTGTGGTGATAACGGAGAGCAGGATTACTGATAAAAGATTTCCCACATTCATGGCACTTATAAGGCTTTTGTCCAGTGTGAACTGCCTGGTGATAACGTAGGATAGAATTAGTGGTAAAGGATTTCCCACATTCACGGCACTTGTAAGGCCTTTGTCCAGTATGAATTCTCTGGTGAACACGGAGGGCAGAACTAACAGTGTAAGATTTCCCACAGTCACGGCACTCATAAGGCCTTTCTCCAGTGTGAAGTCTTTGGTGAGAACGGAGGGCAGAATTACTGGTAAAAGATTTCCCACATTCGTGGCACTCATAAGGCCTTTCTCCAGTGTGAACTCTGTGGTGATAACGGAGAGCAGGATTACTGACAAAAGATTTCCCACATTCACGGCACTTGTAAGGCTTCTGTCCAGTATGAATTCTCTGGTGAACACGGAGGGCAGAACTAACAGTGTAAGATTTCCCACATTCACGGCACTTATAAGGCCTTTGTCCAGTATGAACTCTCTGGTGAACACGGAGGGCAGAACTAACAATGTAAGATTTCCCACAGTCACGGCACTCATAAGGCCTTTCTCCAGTGTGAAGTCTTTGGTGAGAACGGAGGGCAGAATTACTGGTAAAAGATTTCCCACATTCACGGCACTCATAAGGCCTTTCTCCAGTGTGAAGTCTTTGGTGAGAACGACATTGGCTACTAGTAATAAAAGATTTCCCACATTCATTACACTCATAAGGCCGTTCTTGTGAGTGAATCTTTTTGTGTTCGACAAGGCTATATTTTCGGGAAAAGGATTTGCCACATTCACTGCATTCATAAGGCCTCTCTCCACTGTGAACTGCCTGGTGGTAACGTAGGTTAGAACTACTGGTAAAGGACTTTCCACATTCATGGCATTCATAAGGTCTTTCTCCAGTGTGAACTCTCTGGTGAACGTGGAGGCCAGAACTAACAGTATAAGATTTCCCACATTCATGGCACTCATAAGGCCTTTCTCCAGTATGAACTCTCTGGTGAGAACGACATTGGCTACTAGTAATAAAAGATTTCCCACATTCATTACACTCATAAGGCCGTTCTTGTGAGTGAATCTTTTTGTGTTCGACAAGGCTATATTTTCGGGGAAAGGATTTACCACATTCACTGCATTCATGAGGCTTTTCTCCACTGTGAACTGTTTGGTGAGAACGGCACTGATTACTAGTAATAAAAGATTTCCCACATTCTCGGCACTTATAAGGCTTTTGTCCAGTATGAACTCTCTGGTGATAACGGAGGGTAGAACTAAAAGTAAAGGATTTCCCACATTCACGGCATTCATAAGGCCTTTCTCCAGTATGAAGTCTTTGGTGAGAACGGAGGACAGAATTACTGATAAAAGATTTCCCACATTCACGGCACTCATAATGCCTTTCTCCAGTGTGAAGTCTCTGGTGAGAATGGAGGACAGAATTACTCGTAAAAGACTTCCCACATTCACGGCACTCATAAGGTCTTTCTCCCGTGTGAGATCTCCGATGAGAACAGAGGGCAGACATAGAGGGAAAAGATTTTCCACAGGCATGACACTTATAAAACCTTTCTTCAGGTTGAACATTATGAGTAATCAACACTGAGTTACAGCTAAAAGATTTTTCACATTCACTGCACACATAACTCTTTACTCCATTGTGCCATCTCTGGGGATGAATGAGGACAGTTTTGGGACCTAAGGATTTCCCACATTTGCTACACGTGTATTGCCTGGATCCACTATGAGTCTTTCCATGTTCACTCAGGGTTGATCTTTGCCTAGAGTATTTTCCATATTTGCCAAACTCATGATATCTTTCTTCAGTATGGAACCTCTGATGTATAGCAAGTAACGATTTATACCTGAACGTTTTCCCACATTCACTACACACAAAGCACTGTCTTCCAGGGTGGACACCCTGGTCCTGAACATGGGGATGTTTGGGACTAAAGGCGTTCTTGCATTCTCCCCAAGGATAATGACTTTTTCTCCTTTGTAAAGTTGCCCTGCACTGTGTGATGGTGTTTGGCTTCTCCCCACTCACAGTGGCCTCTTGCCGCAGATGTCTCGAGCCAGACAGGAAGTCCTTCCGAACTTCCCTACAGGTAAAGGGCTTTCCTAAATCATGGATTCCGCAGCTCTTCACGTCACAGGCCCCATCGTTTCTGCATAGTGTTTCTCCCACGTGCTGCTGCTGTTCAAACTTTATACTGAAATAAAATCGTTTCCCACATGCTCCGCACCTCAACAGTTTCTGGCTGTTTTCTTTTCCTTGCTGCTCAGCCAAATGGAAAATGTCTCTCAAGACTGGACCACACATCTCACAGGGGTGGGTCTTCTGGGAAGTCAGAGCTACCCTGGGCGTCCTGGTCTGTGACACACCTCCAGAAGCACTCTGTTCAATGGGTGCCTCCACAGCCTCTGCTCCACAGCAGCAACCTAACGCAAAGAAAGGCTGGTAAAGCACGTGTTGACTAAAGCGAAGCAGTGAGCACGTAACATGTAAGTAACCCAGTCATGTAGGCATGAGTGTATAGCTTAATTTTCCAAATACAAAAGATTCATTTGAAAGAATGGCTGCTGTGCATTCCTGGGCCCAACTGGTCAAAGTATTTTGGAGAACACACTAGAAGGATAAAAAACTAGGGTATAACATAAGGAAGAGAACCAGAGTCTACAACTTGTTCTCTGACAACAGCTTCATATAGGACCATTTCTGCTACTGGTACTTGGCTGAGTAGAAGACTGGAGGAATATCCAATTACAAGAAATTTGTTTTTGTTCAAGGTCAGCTTAATATCAGTATCTTATGGCAAAATGTTCACTGGTGAATGTTGGACTACACATAAAGTGCAGTGAGAGGAATGGGTGAAATAAGGAGGCCCGAAAAGCATTAATAACCCTTGCGCTAGACATCACTGAATTACCAAAGGAATAAAATCCATAAAACAACAAATTGTCAACAGTGAGGAAGGAAAGACAGAAATGGGGTGTGGCCATCAGCAATGGCACCAAACTCTGGTTTAACAAACAAAAGGTGCCCAGTATGACCTAAACACAGCCCTGATGTCACAACTTTGCCAACCACCATTCACAAGAAACAGGTCCTCTAGTCCACGTGGTCACGTCTGGAGCATAACCACTCTCTGAAACACAAAAGACTCTTCCCTGGAAGCCCTAGCAGTGCAACTAGAGTACGAAAAGGATATAAATACTGCAGGAAAACAGGCCAATTGGAGCACCAACACTGTCCCTGAGTTACTCAGGACACAAGGAACACAGAAAAATAGCCTAAGGGACTGTTATCAGCAAGAAGGCAGAATATGAGATACCATCACTCACTCCAACAAAAATCAATTCAATAGCTGTCCATAGATGACATTAGCCTTGGAGGGCTCAGTAGTTCTATTAAGACTGACTACTGTACAGTAGAACATAAGAGGGCACAAGCACATAGAAAAGATGGCTGAAGGCTATATTAGCAGAGACACATGGGGATGGGTAGGAAATAAAGCTGGGGCTATCTCCATCAGCCACATGGTGGGTGCTACTGCAGTCCCTGATGAGCAGAGACTCCTACTACCTGGTCCACAGAGGACATTGGAATATTTGTCACCAACTTTACAAAAGCTGAAACACTGGGCAGCCCGGGTGGCTCAGGGTTTAGCACTGCCTTCAGCCCAGGGTGTAATCCTGAGAACTCAGGATCTAGTCCGACATCGAGTTCCCTACGTGAAGCCTGCTTCTCTCTCAGCCTGTGTCTCTGCCACCCCCCTCTCTGTGTCTCTCATGAATGAATAAATAAAATCTTAAAAAAAAAAAAAAAAGCTGAAACATGAAGTCATCTTGAGAAAGATCACAGTTTTAGGTAGCACATATCTTTAAATGTTTCCTCTCCTTTCTTTTTTTAAAAATTTATTTCTTTGAGAGAAAGACAGAGAAAGAGAGAGAGAGAGAGAGAGAGAGAGAATGCATAAGCAGGGGAGAGGAAGAAGCACACTCCCTGCAGAGCAGGGAGCCCAATCGGGGTTCTATCCCAGGATCTTGAGACCATGACCTGAGCCAAAGGCCAACTGCAGACACTTAACCGACTGAGACACCCAGGTGACCCTAGGCAGCACATTTCTGCTAACAAACTACAGTGGGGAAAAAAAAACTTCTTTCCTACTGCTGTGAAATCTAAATATCCAAATGAAAAAATAAAAGTGGACTCCACCTTATAGCACGCACTCCTTGAAATGCACATGCATTGATTAAAGACTGAAATATATGACCTGAAATCCCAAAACTCCTAGCAAAAACAAAGGGAAAAGCCCCTTTAACCTTACACCTGGCAATAATTTTTGAATCAGACATCCAAAGCATGTCCTATTTGCTTTCAAAAGCAAATACAACCAAACCATATTGAAATGTTGCAGCGGAGCCAAAGAAACAAAAAAGAGTGAAAAGGAAAAAAAAAAAAAAGTGAAAAGAAGATGTTAAGTGCCCAAGACGAGCTCACAATCACTGATCATCAAAGAAATGAAATAAAACCATAATGTATTACCTCATAGCTGTTACAATGGTTATTACCAAAAAGACAAGACATGTTGGTGAGGAAGTGGTGAAAATTGAACCCTTGAATACTATTGCTACGCATATAAATTACAGAAGTCATGATGGAACACATTGGGGAAGACACAAAAAATTAAAAATAGAACTACCGTATCTGCTACCATTGCCATTTCTTTTTTGTAGGTTTTTTATTATTATTCATGAGACACAGAGAGAGGCAGAGGGATAGGCAGAGGGAGAAGCAGGCTCCTTGCAGAGAGCCTGATCCCAGAACTACGACCTGAGCCAAAGACAGATGCTCAACAACCACTGAGCCACCCAGGTGCCCCTATTGTTGCCATTTCTAATTATGTATGTATCCCAAGGAAACAAAATCAGTATCTCTACAAACTCTCTATATCTTTTAGGGTTTAAAATGACAAAGAAAAATTAGGGAGTGCCTGGCAAGCTCAGTAGGTACAGCATGGGACATTTGATCACGGGGTTGTAATTTCTAGCCTCACACAGAGTGTAGATTACTAAAAAAAAAAAATAAAACCTTAAACAAAATAGTAAAGTGACAAAGAACAAATGCAGGAATACTCAGACATAACAATGAGAACATTACCACTCAACACAACATGGATGAACATGGAAAACATTATGCTAAGTGACATCATCACAGAGCAAAAGACAAATACTTGGGGATCCCTGGGTGGCGCAGCGGTTTAGTGCCTCCCTTGGACCCAGGGCCTGATATTGGAGTCCGGGGATATAGTCCCACATCAGTCTCCCTGCATGGACCCTGCTTCTCCCTCAGCCTGTGTCTCTGCCTCTCTCTCTCTCTGTCATGAATAAATAAATAAGATCTTAAAAAAAAAAAAAAAAGACAAACACTGTATGGCATCACTAACAACGATATCCCTTTTTTAAAAAGTCTTATTTGAGAGACAGAGAGCCCACATGCACAAGACAGTTTGTAAATGGGGGAAGGAGCATGGGGAGAGAATCTTCAAGCACACTCTTCACTGAGCAGGGACAGACACAGGGCTCAAACCTACAACCTAGGATCACGACACAAGCCAAAACCAAGAGTCAGGGGCAGCGTGGGTGGCTCAGGGGTTTAGTGCCGCCTTCAGCCCAGGATGAGATCCTGGAGACCTGGGATCCAGTCCCGCATCCAGGTTCCCTGGGTGGAGCCTGCTTCTCCCTCTGTCTGTGTCTCTGCCTCTCTCTGTGTGTCTCTCATGAATAAATAAATCTTTAAAATAATAAAAATAAATAAATAAAAAAGAGTCAGATGCTTAACCAAGCAAGCCACCAAGTGCCCTAGATATTAGGTTTTTAATTTTTTTTTAAAGGTGTTTATTTATTTATGGGGATCCCTGGGTGGCTCAGCAGTTTAGTGCCTGCCTTCAGCCCAAGGAGTGATCCTGGAGACCTGGGATCAAGTCCCACATCAGACCCACTTCATGGAGCCTCTCTCTATCTCTCTCTCATGAATAAATAAATAAAATCTTTAAAAAAAAAGTGTTTATTTATTTGAGAGAGCATGAGCTAGCATAATCAGAGGGGAAGGGATAAGGATAGCAGACTCCCCACTGAGAAGGAAGCCCGATGTGGGACTGGATCCCAGGGCCCTAGGATCACAATCTGAGCCAAAGGAAGACACTAAGTAGACTAAGCTACCCAGGCATCCAGCCTTGCATTTACCCATTAAAAAAAAAAAAAAAAAAAAAAAAAAAAATCAGACTCAAAGACAAAAAGTAGAATGCTACAAACTAAGAATTACAGGAGGGGGCAGCGGGTGCTCAGGGGTTCACACTTTCACTTAAAAGATGAGAAATTTCGGAGGAACTAACATACAGCATGTAGAGTACACTTAATATTGCATTTACAGTTGAAATTTGCTAAGAGGGAAGATATTAAGCCTTCTTACCGTCAAAAACAAAAGTGTACTATGCCAAGTGACGGGTGTGTTCATTAGCTACATATCGGTATTAATTTCATAATGTGTGAGTAAATGAAATAATTATACTACATAATACATTACATATTAAATAATATAACTATCTGTCAATCATTGCTCACAAACCTGAAGGGAAGGGGGCGGGTAGAAAAATAGATATAAACACTAAGGAAAGAAACACAGAGTACACTCTTGAGAAGTAGCCCATGGTCCACTTAAGACGTAAAAATGCCAATGCCTGCAGTTTCAGGCACAGGCAGGCACAAGGAAATGTCGCCTAAAGCAAGGCATCAAAAGCCGGGCCACAGAAATGGCACGGATCTGAACACATGTACCAGGGCAAGCCAGGTGCAGAGGGCAAGCCAGGTGCAATCCATCAGCCTCACTGCAGGACTACTGACCTCCAATGTCACCCTCAGGGTTCAGCACACAGGGTACGGGGACTGCAGGGCAGAGGAAAGGGCACACCAACAACTCAGAACTAGCCACAAAAGCAACTACCCAGAAAGCTGGGGAAGCAAGCAGTGCCCACAGGCCACACATGAGAAGGACAAACCATCCCCTAGAAAAGGGAGGAGGGGGATGTGGAATACAGAGTCTACTACTCCAGGTGAATGAGGACGGTGAAGGCCTTACCCAGTGAGGATATAAGTGTAAAGTTCTCCAGCATCACATGGTGGTACAGCCGTCTCTGAGCCTCATCCAGAAGTCTCCACTCCTTCCAGGAGAAGTACACGGCAATGTCCTCAAAGGTCACGCCACCCTGTCAGGACAGCGACAGATGGAACCATGAACATTCTCTCTCTCTCTGAGAACCCACAATCCAACCCCCCCACACACACAGCACCCTAGTCTCCCCTGCCACCTCAGCTCCCCACCGTGGGATAAATGCTACGTAGGATCCTGGTGCCGCTAATGCTGCACTCCTCTCGTCTTCCCATCAATCACTGTTCAGTCCTCAGTAGTAACAGACACAGGACATGTAGGTGCAATCTAAGCTCTGGGTGTGGCCTGCAAGGTCCCATCCCCCTGTCACGATATTCCCATGCAGGCTCCCAGATTATGCCCCGAGACAGCCAGGTATGGGCCCTGCTTTACCAGAGAGTCCTCAATATCAGGACCCTGAGGTCCTTGGCTCACACCTCCTCTCCATGTGCACATGATTCTGTAGACTGTACCTCTCTCCTGTCTTCAGACCCCACAGATGAACGCCCACGCCTTCCTGCCCCCACACCACACGATTCTCCCACCACTCACTCTTGTACTTGTCACAGGTCATCCAAAGGATGTTTGATGGCTCCACTACCACCCCAGGACTCTCGTGGATCCCAACTGAGGGAAAGCCTCAGATGCTGCTGAGAAGCCCTCCTCAACCTGCCTGTAATCCTCCCTTCAATAACAGACACTCACAAGCACATGTCAACTTAGGATACTCAGAGACCCTCTTCTTTTTTTATTTTAAAGATTCTTATTTATTTATTCATGAAAGACACAGAGAGAGAGAGAGGCAGAGGCATAGGCAGAGGGAGAAGCAGGCTCCACGCAGGGAGCCTGACGTGGGACTCCATCCTGGGACTCCAGGATGACACCCTGGGCCGAAGGCAGGCGCTAAACCGCTGAGCCACCCAGGCGTCCCTGCATGCCCTTCCTATATGGGACCCAATCTCCACCTACTCCGCACAACAGCCATCACTTTTGGAAGCCTCCAATCTGCAATTTTCCCCCAGTTTCCCAAAATGTCCTGTCCAGTTGCCCACTCCACACCATCACTCACACTTCCCTAAGACATCTAAGATGCTTAACCATGTCAAGACAAGTTAGGACACCCCAAGGGATAATGAACATACTGCTAACTTCCATCAGGTTCTCGGGAGCTTCAATCCCTTCCCCTGCTATTCATAACGGGAAACCTCACTAAACTGTGGAGTCGGGAGATTGCACTTCGGGGAGCTCTCAGGCACTACCAATGTGATCAACTGCAGGCCCAACAGAAAGCGATGGGATTGACCTTATATGGGACACGACTTCACTACCTCAGGCCCCAAAAAGACAGGCTTTCCTGATCACCGCACCCAACAGCTCAGCCAATGAGAAGCCGCAACTCCCAACTTACTCCAGTGGACTTGTAGTTTACAACAGCCTCCCCAACTTCCCCCCTTTCCCCTTAAAATAGACTACCTCTCTCCTGTTCTCCACACTGGCCTGCTATTTTGACTCAGCTGCTTTATTCCAAACCGCAGTTCTCTGTCGCTCCTACATCAAGCCATTTTTGCGGGGAACTGGCACTTTTTAAGGTTCACGTAACGAAGGCCCTGGGGTTTGCCCTGACTCCTCCCTTCCTTTTCTCACCTGCAACACCCACAATCGGCCTCGGCCCTTCTCAAAACATAGACCAGTCAACCGGTTCACCCACGTCCACGGTGGCCACGGAGTCCATCAACAATCCACCGACTCCTGCGATTCCCTCCTCCTCGCTTACCCCCGCGGGGCGTGCCCTTCTGCGGCCAGATAAAGCCTATGTACACCCGGGTCGCCCCCCTCTCAACAACGCTAGGACAGACGGCCCCGTCAGGCAGCGAGGGCGCAGGCCTCACTGGCCGTCACTGCTCCTGAAAGAATGGACACGTGCAGCTCCCCGCTGCTGACGCAGCCACCCCGCACCGCTATCCCCGCAGCCTCTGCCCCAGCCCGCCCCGCCTCTGCGGTCCGCTCCCGCACCGCAGCGCGCCGGCGCTCACACCGGGGGTCCCAGCACACCGATGCGGGGTCTCAGGGACAGGAGCAGGCGCCCCGCGCTCGGGCCTTGATAATCGGGGGGGGGGGGCGGGGAGGGTCCGGGGGATGAGCGTTTACCTGCGCTAGGGCCCTGGGCGCGGCCGCCGCCATTGGACTCATGGGGCGGAGCGGGGCCCAGTCCTAGTGTGTGCGGCGAGGACAGTGCCTCCCCTCGCGTCTTCACTAGTCACCCCGACTCTGAACCGGCACTCTGAAACCTTAGGAGACAGACGGACCTAACGGGGGTAAAAAGACCGCCAGGGCCTCCGGCCGGAAGTTCCGCCCCAGCGGATGGTGCCCGCCTAGAAACCTCGCGTCCTATTCCTTCATTGGCTCCTCGCTGCGCCCTTGCCCAGGTTCTTCCGGGTGATGTGGTTCCCTGATCTCAGGCGGTCTCTGGTAGGGATCCTCCACCCTGGAGTTCTGGAGCGTAGGTCACGTGGCATCCTGAAGGCTGCAGGAAAGTGGTGCTCCTATGCAGAAGTATATGAGCATTGCTTTTTTTTTTTTTTTTTGAGATTTTATTTACTTGACAGAGCACAAGCAGCGGAATAGCAGAGGGAGTGGGAGAAGCAGGCTCTCCGTTGAGCAGAGTCTTTTTTTTTTTTAATTTATCATAGTCACACAGAGAGAGAGGGAGAGAGAGGCAGAGACATAGGCAGAGGGAGCCCGACGTGGGATTCGATGCCTGGTCTCCAGGATCGCGCCCTGGGCCAAAGGCAGGCGCCAAACCGCTGCGCCACCCAGGGATCCCTTTTTTTTTTATTTTATTTATTTTATTTATTTATTTATTTTATTTACGGTGAGCAGTCTTATGGGACTCTGGATCCCGCGTGACCCCAACCTAAGGTAGAGGCTTGACCAACTGAGCCACCCTGGACTCCTGGCTTTACTCCTTCTTAAAGGCAGAGAGGAGTCATGAATGCAGACTCCATGAGCCCAGCTTCCAAAGGAGAAAACTACTATTTTAGATTGTCCCAAATTCTTCTACTGAGATGACATTACTTCTGGACAGCAGTTCCGAAATAAATGAGACTTTACATAGCTGGGAATATATTGCTGCTCCTCAAAAGTTTTCACCCTGAAGCATTAAAGTCAGTTTTGTAAGTTTCAGTAGGCTTGATTGGGAACTATAATTTCCAGTTAACAAAAATTCAACTCATCACATTGTAAAGCTCTCTTGGCTTTATTCAGCAATTTGTGAATTGGGCAGCATCCCATCTAAGGGATGGGATGAGGGCAGCTCCAAAAAGCTACAGAAAGGAAAAGGTTTTTAAAGGTAGTACAACAGCATCAAAAACAGGAAAGAATAGGAATCCCTGGGTGGTACAGCGGTTTGGCGCCTGCCTTTGGCCCAGGGTGCGATCCTGGAGACCCGGGATCGAATCCCACTCGGGCTCCCGGTGCATGGAGCCTGCTTCTCCCTCTGCCTATGTCTCTGCCTCTCTCTCTCTCTCTCTCTCTGTGTGACTATCATAAATAAGTAAAAAAAAAAAAAAAAAAAAACAGAAAAGAATTGATTCACCATATTGTGGGAACAAAAAAGACTTATTAGAGGAATCCCTCATCTTTTGGGAGATGGAGAGGGCTCATCCATATGACAGATTACCTTTTTATTGCTTACCAGAAAATTCCTAGCAGTGGGAACTAAATTCCTGGGGGAGGTTGTAAATGTAATGAGTTTCAGTATTCTGCCGCGGTTTGGTGACATGGCCTACCTAGCAGAAACGATTCCATTTGGAGCCCAATTGTTTCCTTTTTCATGCCCTATACAGGTTGGTTACATGAATGGGGATGAGGGATGGTAGGTCACCCAGAATTATGGGGACAATGATGAAGTAAGACTCTGGTTCCACATTAAACCTCTCTTGCCTGCATACTGATTCTGTCCCAACTATTGAGGGACACTTTTATTCATATATTTCTTGCTCCATATTCTCAGATATATTCATTTCCTTTTAAGAGTCTGACATGTCAGGGACGCCTGGGTGACTCAGAGGTTGAGCACCCACCTTGGGCCCAGAGTGTGACCCCGGGGACCCGGGATCGAGTCCCGCATCGAGCCTGCTTCTCCCTCCGCCTGTGTCTCTGCCTCTCTCTGTGTGTCTCTCATGAATAAATAAATAAAATCTTAAAAAAAAATCTTAAAAAAAAATAAGAGTCTGACATGTCAAACACAGAGCAACTTAATGATTGCTGGTTTTGGTATAGAACACGTTGCCATTTCCAGTTGGAGCATGTGTGCAAAGAAAGAATCTAAACACTGAAATAATGGGTTATCTGAACCCAATTATCTCAACTTCTTGTGGGGAAGTGATTCTTTTTCAGGCCCTGGCAGTAGTGTTGCTTTAGGAATTAAAATTATCTCCAAAAAACAGCAGTGAAACACATTTCAGATGTTTAAAGACAGTGTTAGAAATAGCTCTGGGGAAACCCACATTCCATCTTCCTACATATCAGTAAACGCTAAAAAAGCGTTATGACTTCAGAGAACTTTTAGGAGAAGGCTTAAGAAGTCTGAGAAAAGATAGAATCAAACAGCATATCATTGTGCTAAAAATGTGCCTGACACTGAGGCTTTTATCTTGAAAATGTGTTTTTTTTTTTCATTCCTGAAAACATTGAGCTATGCTACCGGTCAACCTTAAATAAATAGCCAGTTATTTATAAGCAAACTGAATTTATTCTAGAATAATGGCGAAATTTCAACTATGGATAAGCACACTATGGCAAACCACAATTAAAAAAAAACAAAAGTCAGCTTTTATTAGGTCTTAGGAGAAGATTGGGGAGGATAACTTTCAATAAAATGTCCTTGAGAAACACAAGACTGAGTTTGGCAGTCTCTTATTGGCTACATGCCCTGATTAGAGTGTGATTGCTGGGGCAAGGAGAGATCATCCTTTCTTTTGTTAAAAACAGGAGATTGGGCAGCCCAGGTGGCTCAGCGGTTTAGCACTGCCTTCAGACCAGGACCTGATCTTGGAGTCTTGGGATCTAGTCCCATGTCAGGCTCCCTGCATGGAGCCTGCTTCTCTCTCTACCTATGTCTCTGTCTCTGTCTCTGTCTCTCTCAGTGTGTCTCATGAATAAGTAAATTCTTAAAAAAAAAAAAGCAGGAGATTAAAATCATCCCTAGAAAGTCTCCTTTGTCAAGATAAAAATTGTCTTCCTTCTTAACTGCTGATTATGCTTCTCATACCGGTTTGTACTGTGATTCCTTAATACATCTTCCATGAGTTCTCTCTTCTAATTTTCACACTATTTTGGAGAAACTTAGAAGAGTACATTTAGGGTACCTGAAGAGTTAAAATTACCAGGAAATTGAAAGCCCATGTTTATCCACTCTTCTAACAAAGTGCACTGAGCGCATACGGCGTTTTCAGGAACTTTGGTAGGTGCATGGGAGAAATGTAGGCAGAAGACATGCAGTCCTGCCTTCCTGTGGCTTTTATGAGGTTCAAGAAAACATAGGAAACATGAAAGCAGAAATACTAAGCTATATTGCATGTTAAGTTGTAGCAGGAGTGATGGAGCAAGAAGAGGTGATTTTGTGAGAAGAGGGGATTGGATGGAACGTGACACTGGGCAGTAAGAAAGCCCTCCTTAAGTATACCACTGAGCTAGCATGAGGCCTGGCGGTTTTTATTTTTATTAGTTCTGTTAAAGATAAAGTGAGCTATATGAAAACTTTGAAGAAGTCATTTTAGCAACACAAATCCAGTCCCCCAGCACTAAATCAAACTAGGGGGAAAGCCTTTGCAGAAAAAAAAAAAAAAACGGAAGCAAAGCAAACAAGTAATATGATTGGCTGTAGCTTCAGGAATTGCCTTATTTGGGAAAGCCTTGTTAGCCATTTCTGACTGGGTGTTCTTAGGTTCCATTTTTTTTTTTTTTTACCTTTGACAAGAATATCAGTTTGCCTATATAGGTGGTAGGACATTAGAGCCACCTGAGTCTTTTTTTTCTTTTTAAGATTTTATTTATTTATTCATGAGAGACAGAGAGAGAGACAGAGAGAGGCAGAGACACAGGCAGAGGGAGAAGCAGGCTCCTTTCAGGGAGCCCCATGTGGGACTTGATCCTGGGACTCTGGGACCACGCCCTGAGCGAAGGCAGACACTCTTCCACTGCGCCACCCAGGCGTCCCATAGCCATCTGAGTCTTAATGTCTTTCTTAATAGTTGGCAGCAAAAACACAGGAGGGTGGCTTTGTGTGGAGTCCTCTGCAGTGAGGCCCCTGGGACTCCCACCCTTTAAGCCTTTAGCCTGCTTGGCTCACCATAGCTACTCAGCAGGTGTCCATTAGAACCTTAGACTCTAGGGGATCCCTGGGTGGCTCAGTGGTTTAGTGCCTGCCTTCAGCCCAGGGCGTGATCCTGGAGTCCCAGGATCAAGTCCCGCGTCGGGCTCCCTGCATGGAGCCTGCTTCTGTCTCTGCCTCTCTCTCTCTCTCTTTCTCTGTGTCTCATGAATAAATAAATAAAATCTTAAAAAAAAAAAAAAAGAACCTTTGACTCTGCTGCTCGTCACAGCCTGTACATCTACAGCCTCTCTATACTGGAGCCTGGGGGGCAGGCAGTCTGACCTTCCCTAAATAACCTGTTTTTACAGTTTCATCTCTGCACTGAGCTCTCCATCGGCTTCACCTCAGCTCATTAGAAATGCTCATTCTCAGCCCCACAAGACACACCTATTGACTCAGGGCCTTTGGGGGTAGCCATAGAATGAGTATTTTAAGAAGCCTCCAGGTGAGAGAGACACACAATAAAGCATTCCATCTGCTTGCTGTGGTTCCTGTGGACAAGGCACCTGATATTCTTGTTATTCACACAAATGTCCTCTACGGCTGCAGGATTTCATAACCTAGGCAGAAAATTTATCAGCACACATTTGTTTCTTTCATTAAAAGTGGAGTGTCTAGGGACACCTGGGTGGCTCAGTGGTTGAGCGCCTGCCTTCAGCCCTAGGGTGTGATCCTGGAGTCCTAGGATTGAGTTCCACATCCAGCTCCCTACATGGAGCCTGCTTCTCCCTCTTCCTGTGTCTCTGCCTCTCTCTCTCTCTGTCTCTGTTTCTCATGAATAAATAAATGAAATCTTTAAAAAAAAAAAAAGTGGAATGTCTAGAATGTCTGGTTTTGCTTTTAGTAACAGATTATTACTCCGTTGTGAACATAAAAATGAAAACCGGCTAATCACTCTGATGTGGAGAACAAGGGAAAGGAAAAAAATTAAAATTCTTTACAACTTACTCCCCATTGACAACTACTTGAGACAGGGAGGGTGACCTTCCAGGAAGGTAACTCCCTCAGCGTTAGCACTTTCCTTTTTTTTTTTTTTTATTTGTTAGCACTTTCCTAAAGGAAAAAGAGAATTTTAGCCCAAATGCCAGTATCCGGTAGATCTTCTTTACCATATGAATATCCCTTTGGAAACTTCCTTTACTTCTACCTATTCCCTCAAGAGCAATCGTTCTCTAAACAAAGAGCCCACTAATCTACATTTGAAGGGGCTCTCAGTACTAAGATTTTAGTAGACAGCAGCAAATGACCTTGACCTAACAACAGCTACCTCTCAAGGTCCTGGAAACCTTGCTTCTAAAATACTTTACAGGCTAACATTTTCCCTACCCCAGTCCCAACTGAAAATTATATAATCAGTCACAGTGCAGCTCTTTCTGACCATGGATCCTGTCACCATGCTTTAATCAATCACTTTTTTCTCACCAAATCCTTTCCTGAGTCAAGAATTCTTTCTTGACTGTGTGATCCCTCACCCTGACATTTCATATCAACTACCTCAATGCAGAAAAACAATTATCAGCAGTATGGTATCCTTTTATTTTTTTTTAAGATTTTATTTATTCATGAGAGACACAGAGAGAGGCAGAGACATAGGCAGAGAGAGAAGCAGGCTCCATGCAGAGAGTCCGATGCGGGACACTATCCCAGAACTCCAGGATTACACCCTGAGCTAAAGGCAGATACTGAGCCTTTACACTGAGCCACTCCAGCATCCCAGTATGGTATCCTTTTCAAATTGCTTTGGCACATGGAAAGATTGCAATGTTTCTGTGGGGCTCTGTGTTCAAATATGTTGTTAGCAAAACCCAAGTTTGGCTGCACATCACTATAAAGCCAATAATCAAGAGACAGGTGCTGACTGGAAAGATACAGGAGCTTTTTTTTTTTTTTTTTTTGTGATACAGGAGCTTTAATGAGGAGGCTGGCCGTGTGGAAAGAAGGCAGACCACTGTACAAAGAAAAACTCCAAAGTCTCTGCCTCATGAAGAGGTTTTTAGAGGAGTTGGGTCAGTTAGCCAGTAAATGGAGCACAGCAGTACTTAACACTTCTTGACAACATGCAGACTCCACAGTGCTAGCTATAGATGTTATCACAGTGCTGGGAGGTTGTGCAAGGGGATCTGGTTTGTTTTGTGGCATGCAGAGTACTCAGCTCTTTCTAGGAGAGAATGCATGGTCTGTAGACAGAGAAACAACCAATCACATGGGCTAATGGTGCTTCTTTAACCTTATGATTACGAGGTCACCCAAGGGCCCGAGGTGACTTCACCCATACATACTGATTTTCCTAGTACTGAAAGAGGACCTTGGCTGTCCCCATTTTGACCTCAAATCTTCCAGTTGGGTTCTTCTTTCCGGCTTGTCCCCTGACTCAGATGGAAGACCCTGATGCCTGTTTCATCACCACTTCTTCCTGTCTTTGGATTTTGTCACCAGGCAGTGGCCAAACCTAGTTTGTCTGGGACCCTCAGGTTAGGTGCTCTTGCACCCCTGTGCCCTGACAGTACAACAAAGTCCGAATTTGTTGACAAACCTGCTCCTGAGGTTTTATTCCTTTAAGATAATCGTGGGCAACCTGATCTGCTGAGTTCAGTCCAGACATATATACTCCAACACCGCCAGGAGGTGCCAGAGCAGTCATGATGGTGCATGTAAGAGGAATGGAGGATCACCTGTGGACTGTGCTGTGTCCCTGAGGGATCTACCAGGTCAACACTGGGAGGGCATTGCCATAAGTATCAGTGGTGGGAGCTTAGGCTCCAGAGGAAGTATGGGGACTCAGCCCAGAGAGTCCTTCCTAAATCTACTACCCAGGGTCCTAACTCCCTCCAGGTGTCTCCTCTGTCCCTGTGCCACCCCTACCCTTCTGCCTGGTACTGAGGTCCTCAGGAGACCGCATCCCAATCTCCACGTGCTCAGCCCCTTTCTCACTGACTCCCCAAGATGACATCATGCTCATGCAAGGGTCCATAGAATAAAAGGCCTCTCCAGGTTCCCATATTAAAGCACTTATTCTGGGTACCCTCTTCCTTGCAAGATGGGCTGTACCCATCCTGGCCTTCCTTCTCTCCTCTTTCTTTCCTTCCTTCCTTTTTTTCCTTTCCTTCCTTTCCCTCTTTCTCTATTTTTGTTTTTGTTTTTCTTTTTTTTTCTTTTTGTTTTTCAAAAATAAAAATGCTAGTAGGTGAAATAGATTGCTTTTAAGCCACTGACATTAAAGCCCTCAGGCATTAAGGGCAGCCTTTTTTTTTTTATGCCTACATACCCTAACTTTACTTATTTATTTATTTTATTGGAGTTCAATTTTCCAACATATAGCATAACACCCAGAGCTCATCCCATCAAGTGCCCCCCTCAGTGCCCGACACCCAGTCACCCCCACCCCCACACCCCCCTCCACCTCCCTTTCCACCACCCCTTGTTCGTTTAAAGGCAGCCTTAAAGAGATTTACACTGGCTGTCTTCCTGTCCTCCACTATTATGCACAGCCAGTAAAAGTGTAGAAGTCAGTGCCAGACTTCTAGAATCCCAGTAGTGCACTATAGGTGAGGGTCCCCTGTTTTGGCCACTAAGCTGACAATGTAGAGGAGCCGATATCTCTCGGAACCCAGGTGGCAGATTCATGTTGAACCAGGAAACCGGACCTTCCTGTGTATCCCCCAGTCAGCAACTGCAAAGGATCTTTCTGACATGGGAACCCTCAGGTGGAGAGGGTGCTGCTTAGCATGGAGGCCAGAAAGTGGATCAAAACAGGCACAAGGTCAAAAGGGATAGTTCAAACCAACTGGCAAAGTCACCACCTGGAGGTAACAAACAAAAACCGCACCAACACTGACCCCAGGGCAGCCCCAGGGGCGCAGCGGTTTAGCGCCGACAGCCTGGGGTGTGGTCCCACATCAGGGATCCCTGCATGGAGCCTGCTTCTCCCTCTGCCTGTGTCTCTGTCTCTCTCCCTCTCTCCGTGTGTGTGTCTCTCATTAATAAATAAAATCTAAAAAAAAAAAAAAAAATTAAAAAAAAAAGAACACTGACCCCAGATCTATTCTAAGATAGGCTTCACTTCCTCCCACACCCTCCTGCTCCCAGTCCTTCCAGGTCAGGGGGAGGCGGGATGTGACCCCAGCGCCTGCCCTTCCCAGGCCCAGCAGACTTCCCCTGAGACAGCTGACGGGAAACAAAGCCCAGAGCAGTGGTGAGATGTACAGAACGTAGTTTCCTTTGGGGACTAGTCCTCAGCTGTTACAGAAAGAGAAGGAATTAAATCACTTGGAGGCTAGCGCTCTGCGGTGAGAAATCCTTCCCTGTGTACTGGATGGGATGGGAGGAAACAACTCTGTCAGGTGGGCACAGCAACCTTGTCTTTACTAATGTGAGACCAGCCTGACTGACAGTCACCCTTCAGGGTGTTCAGGCAGGTCCCTCCCCTCCAGCCTGTCAGGATTAATGTCTCCTGCCTGTGAGGCTCCTGGACACCTCCAGTCAGGTCACAGTCCCCAAATCTGCTGTCTGCCTGGGCTTGTAAAGGTAAACACATGAAAAAAAATCAGAAATCCCTAGGAAATGCAATTACAACATAGCACTACACCACATGTATTAAAAGAGCTGACCTTAAAGACTGGCACTATCAAGTATTGGCAGGGGCTGGAGATACTGGAACTCTCATACATGCCTGGTGGGAATGCAATAGTGAACAGCTTAGATCCCATTTTGGCTCTTTCATGAAAATGTTAACACCGGCCTACCTCTCTCTGCCTTTGGCATTGCACTTTGAGATTTAACATAAGAGAAATGAACCCTCTATCTGCATAAGGAATTATAATGAAAACATATAGAGGAGTTTGTTTGTGGAAGTCAAAAGCTGGAAATAAGCCAAGTGTACCAAATGCTCTAATTAAATAGATCAGTAGTGGTGTAAATCTGAAGAAAACAGTACTGTTGACTAAAAGGGACATATATGTGAAACGTCAGAGCTGAATGACCAAAGAAAAAGGGTGTGAGGGCACTTGGGTTGCTCAGTCGGTTAAGCATCTGCTTTCAGCTCAGGTCGTCATCTCAGAGTCCTGGAATGGAGCCCCACATCAGGCTCCCTACTCAGTGGGCAAACTGCTTCTCCCTCTGCCCCTACCCCAATTTGTACTCTAATAAAATCCTAAAAGACAAAAAAGAAAGAGGGTGAGATCTCCAGCTTGAGGAGGAATGGTTTATTTAAGAACGTCAGGACAGAAGCAAACCTTTGGCAATCTTAACAGAAGTAGAACTCCACACCACCACTGGCAGTTAAGACCTGCTTTTACAGCCCTAGATGACAGGGAGTATCTGGGAGAAAACCTGGGAGATGGATGTTTCAGAACAGGTGTCTGCCATAGTTGTATAGGATACTGTAAGAATGCTGGCAAGGCAGGGTTACAAAACTACATCCCTAGCCTATGAAATCTCCTGTTTTTTTGTTTTTTTTTTTTTTTTAAATCTCCTGTTTTTATCCTTTCCTGGCCTGCAACACAACAGCCTTGACATGTAAGCACCAGAGAGAGGATATAATTCAGAGACTTCTGGATAATTTTATGACAATGACCTCTGTTACACAGGATACCTGTGTCTGAAATTAAAGAATTTCTGTGCACACTGATCCTGCCCAGCCAGTCACTATATCTGTGATACAGTTTTATAATAGATACATTCCATAAATGGGTCTGATGACTCCTCTACTCCCTAATTACCCAATCATTTAGATTACCAATTAGAGTTTCCCTGCCTCTGTGGTGTTACAAGTGAATACTGTACAAAGGTCACATGGATCCTCTGAAGAATCTGAGTTAGAGACTCCACTCAACAGTGCAGGGCACTATGTGGTATCTGCTGTGGACAAGCAAAATATTCACATGGTCTCTACAAGTACTGGAGATGGTCTCAGCTGCTCCCTCTTCAGGGTGACCCGTGAACACGCAAAACTTCCTGGCATCTAGAACACAAAACCCAGATGTGGCCCCTAGGAGGCTGTATTAAATAAAATTGATGTAACACAGTACCACACTCTGGGTGATTAGACAAGAGAAATTTATTTTCCCACAAATCTGGAGTCCAGAAATTGGACATAAAGTGTCATCAGCAAGGTTAGTTTCTTCTAAGGCCTCTCCTTAGCTGGTAGATGGGGATTCCCTGTCTTCAGATGGTCATCCATGTGCACCCATATCCTCATCTCTTATCATGAAACCAGCTAGACTGCTTAAAAGTCCATCCTAATAACCCATTTCAACTTCATGATCTTTTTTAAGATGCCATGTATAACTATACTCACATTGTGTGGTACTGGCAGGTTACAACTTCAAAATAGGAATTGTGGGTGCACATTTAGCCCATCAGATAGGTTGTTAGAGTTAATGCAAATTCCCCAGGATGGAGAACAGTAAAGATGTACATATGTAGGTATTTTCCTCTCTGAGGCACAATAAATTTGTGATGCAATGAAATCTGTTCACTCCTAAGTGCCAGCAGAGCCCAACTCTGCTTTCCAACCACTCCTTAAAATGGATACAAATGGGCAGCCCCAGTGGCTCAGCGGTCTAGCATTACTTTCGGCCCAGGGTGTGATTCTGGAGACCCAGGATCGAGTCCCGCATCTGGCTCCCTCCATGGAGCCTGTTTCTCCCTCTGCCTGTGTCTCTGCCTCTCTCTCTGAATCTCTCATGAATAAATAAAATCTTAAAAAAAAAAAAAAAGAATGGATACAACACCTACAATTAAAGGTAATTAAATAAAAAGACCTATTAATGCATAAACCAGAGCAACAAGTGGCATCCAATTCCTCTATTACTGACTTGGAAGCTTCATTAATGCTTTAATCCACAGCATTAAAGACCAACAAAGTCCCTAAGGGATTTAGTCTTCCTGTGCAAGTAACCACCCAGGACACAGATTAGGTACTGATAATCAAAACTAGGTCACATGCATGACCAAAATTAGAAGGAAACGAAGAGGGCAGCCCCGGTGGCGCAGCGGTTTAGTGCTGCCTGCAGCCTGGGATGTGATCCTGGAGACCTGGGATCGAGTCCCACGTCGGGTTTCCTGCATGGAGCCTGCTTCTTCCTCTGCCTGTGTCTCTGCCTCTCTCTCTCTCTGAATAAATAAATAAATAAATCTTAAAAAAAAAAAAAGAAGGAAATGAAGAGGTCCAATTACCCATAATTTCCATCAGCAAATGACAACACAAAGACGTCAGCACTGTTAAGCATATTGGGTAGTGACTAATGTATATTATCAGGATCATCCTGGTGGCAGAGGTAAAATGACTTCTGCCATAGAATATAACAGTGACTTCTAACAATAACTTCAAACATATCAGAACGCAATATGCACATTCTGAATTTTTCCCAAAAGGCTAGAACTTACGGACAGTCAATTCACTGTGGACATTCAGGTAAACAAAGCTGAATTCAAGAAGGTGATGGACTCATAAAGGTTCTCCTCCAGAGATACTAAGCAAGGAAATATCAGTTTCTATGCTATTTTAAGTCTTTCTGCAGTGTGAACTCTCAAGTGGGGGAATGAATACAAATAACCGGCTAAAGGAATTTTGTTATTCACCTACTTATGAGGCTTCACTCCAGGGTGAATTCAGATTTTTATGAAACTATCTCTTTAAATTATCTCCCAAGACATTACATGCTAATCCTATTGCATTAGAGGACAGGGATTCAACAAATCAATTTTAGTGAACATAAACATTTGGTTCGTAATATCACCCACGAGGACTTTATTTACTACGGACTTCCTCATGTTGAAGGAGACTGAAGATTTAGCTGAAAGATTCCCCACAATACCAGGACCCCTAAGGCCTGTCACCACTGTGAACTCTGTGATGATGGCCAAGAGCACCGTAACTAATAAAAGATTTCCCACATTCACTGCAAGTGAAAGACTTTTCCCCTGTGTGAATTCTCTGGTGTTTTATGAATGTTGACTTGCACTTCCAAGATTTCCCACATTCATTACACTTATAAGGCTTTTCACCTGAGTGAACCTTTATGTGTACATTGAGGCTATTTCTTCTGACAAAGGACTTGCCACATTCACTGCATTCATAAGGCCTTTCCCGAGAGTGAACTCTCTGGTGAGAACGGAGGACAGAGCGAGCGGTAAAAGATTTCCCACATTCACTGCACTCATAGGGCCTTTCTCCGGTGTGAAGTCTCTGGTGGTCACGGAGGACAGAACTAGTGGTAAAAGATTTCCCACATTCACTACAGTCATAAGGACTTATTCCAAGGTGACTTTGACGATGATACCGGAGGGCACAGCTATGACTAAAAGACTTCCCACATTCATTGCACAGATAAGGCTTTTCTCCTGTGTGAATTCTCTGGTGTTGGATGAACGTCGACTTATAGTTCAAAGATTTGCCACATTCATTACATTTATAAGGCCTTTCACCTGAGTGAACCTTAATATGTACATTGAGGCTATTTCTGTGGAGAAAGAACTTGCCACAGTCATTGCACTTATAAGGTCTTTCTCCTGTGTGTACTCTTTGGTGAGAACGGAGGGCAGAACTAGAGGTAAAAGATTTTTGACATTCATTGCACTCATAAGGCCTTTCTCCCGTGTGAACTCTCTGGTGAGAACGAAGGACAGAAGTAGCAGAAAAAGATTTCCCACATTCACTGCATTCATAAGGCCGTTCTCCTGTGTGAATTCTCTGGTGTTGAATGAATGTTGACTTACACTTCAATGATTTCCCACATTCATTACATTTATAAGGTTTTTCACCTGAGTGAACCTTTAGGTGTACACTCAGGCTATTTCTTCGGACAAAAGACTTGCCACATTCACTGCACTCATAAGGCCTTTCTCCAGTGTGAACTCTGTGATGATAATGGAGGGCAGAACTTGTGGTAAAAGTTTTCCCACATTTACTACACTCATAAGGCCTTTCTCCAGTATGAAGTCTCTGGTGATCACGGAGGACAGAACTAGTGGTAAAAGTTTTCCCACATTCACTGCACTCATAAGGCCTTTCTCCAGTGTGAACTCTCTGATGAGAATGAAGGACGGAACTAGTAATAAAAGACTTCCCGCATTCACTGCACTCATAAGGCCTTTCTCCTGTGTGAATTCTCTGGTGTTTAATCAACGATGACTTACACTTCAAAGATTTCCCACATTCATTACACTTATAAGGCCTTTCACCTGAGTGAACCTTTCTGTGTACTTTGAGGATATTTTGTCGGACAAAAGACTTGCCACATTCACTGCACGCATAAGGCCTTTCTCCAGTGTGAATTCTTTGATGATAACGCAGGTCAGTCCTAGATATAAAAGATTTCCCACATTCATTGCACTCATAAGGCCTCTCTCCTGTGTGAATTCTCTGGTGTTTAATGAATGTTGACTTAAACTTAAATGATTTCCCACATTCATTGCACTTATAAGGCCTTTCACCTGAGTGAACCTTTATGTGTACATTGAGAGTATTTTTTCGGAGAAAGGACTTGCCACATTCTCTGCACTCAAAAGGCCTTTCTCCTGTGTGAATTCTCTGGTGTTTGATGAATGCTGACTTACACTTCAAAGATTTCCCACATTCGTTACACTTATAAGGCCTTTCACTTGAGTGAACCTTTATGTGTACATTGAGGCTATTTCTTCGCAAAAAGGACTTGCCACATTCATTGCACTCATAAGGCCTTTCTCCAGTGTGAACCCTCTGGTGAGAATGGAGGACAGAACGAGCAGTAAAACACTTTCCACAATCACTGCACTCAAAAGGTCTTTCCCCTGTGTGAGATCTCCGATGATAACAGAGGGCAGACATAGAGGGAAAAGATTTTCCACAGGCATGACACTTATAAAACCTTTCTCCAGGTTGAACTCTATGAGTAATCGACACTGAGCTACAGCTATAAGATTTTGCACATTCACTGCACACATAACTCTTCACTCCATGATGCCATCTCTGGGGATGAATGAGGACAGTTTTGGGACCTAAGGATTTCCCACATTTGCTACACGTGTATTGCCTGGATCCACTGTGAGTCTTTCCATGTTCACTCAGGGTTGATCTTTGCCTAGAGTATTTTCCATATTTGCCAAACTCATGATATCTTTCTCCAGTATGAGATCTCTGGTGTATAGCAAATAACGATTTGTACCTGAATGTTTTCCCACATTCACTACACACAAAGCACTGTCTTCCAGGGTGGACACCCTGGTCCTGAACATGGGGATGTTTGGGACTAAAGGCGTTCTTGCATTCTCCCCAAGGATAATGACTTTTTCTCCTTTGTAAAGTTGCCCTGCACTGTGTGATAGTGTTTGGCTTCTCCCCACTCACAGTGGCCTCTTGCCGCAGATGTCTCGAGCCAGACAGGAAGTCCTTCCGAACTTCCCTACAGGTAAAGGGCTTTCCTAAATCATGGATTCTGCAGCTCTTCACGTCACAGGCCCCATCGTTTCTGCATAGTGTTTCTCCCACGTGCTGCTGCTGTTCAAACTTTATACTGAAATAAAATCGTTTCCCACATGCTCCGCACCTCAACAGTTTCTGGCTGTTTTCTTTTCCCTGCTGCTCAGCCAAATGGAAAATGTCTCTCAAGACTGGACCACACATCTCACAGGGGTGGGTCTTCTGGGAAGTCAGAGCTACCCTGGGCGTCCTGGTCTGTGACACACCTCCAGAAGCACTCTGTTCAATGGGTGCCTGCACAGCCTCTGCTCCACAGCAGCAACCTGAACGCAAAGAAAGGCTGGTGAAACATGTGTTTTTTTGTTTTGTTTTAAGGATTTATTTATTTATTTATTTATTTATTTATTCATTCATTCATTCATTCATTCATTCATTCATTCATTCATTCATTCATTTATTTATGAGAGACACAGGCAGAGGGAGAAGTAGGCTCCACGCAGGAAGCCCGATGAGGGACTCGATCCCAGGACCGCAGATCATGCCCTGAGCCAAAGGTAGCCGCTGAACCGCTGAGCCACCCAGGTGTCCTGAAACATGTGTTAACTAAAGCGAAGAGGTAAGCCCACTCATCTAGGCATGACTGACTGTACAGTCTGTTTTTACAGACAAATGAGATGGAATTTGTTTGAATGAGAGGTTGCTGTACATTCCTGGGCCCAACTGGTCAAAGTATCATGGAGAACACACTAGAAAGATAAAAAAACTAGGGTATGACACAAGGAACAAAGGGTCTGCAACTTGTTCTCTGCCCAAAGGTTTGTGTAGGACCATTGCTGCTGCTGCCATTTGGCTGAATAGAGGCTGTAGGAATATATAATTACAAGAAATTTGCTTTCGTTCAAGGTCATCTTACGGGCATATGAATATGTCATGGCAAAATTTTCAGAGGTGAATGTTGAACCACACAGAAATAGCAGTGAGAGAAATGGGTGAGATGTGGAGGCCTGAGGAGGATCAACAACCCTTCCATTGGACATCATGGAATTACCAGGGAGTAGAACCGAGAAGTCCACAGATTGTCAACAGCAAGGAAGGAAAGAAAGAAATGAAGTGTGGCCATTGGCAACAGCACCAAACTCTGGTCAAAAAAACCAAAAGGTGCCCAGTATGATCTAAACACAATCCTAATATCGTACCTTCTCCAGCTCTATTCACCAGAAACAGGTTCCCCTTAGGCCACCTGGTCATGTGAGAAGCATGTCCATACCATGTTACACAAAGGCCTCTTCCCTATAAGCCCTAGTTGAGCAACACAGGGTCCCAGGCAATACAAATACTGTAGATAAACAGGCCAACTGAACCACTAAGACTGTCCTAGAGCCACTCAGGACACAAGAAAGAAAAACACCCTACACGATTGATGTCAGCAGGATGGTGGAAAAGCAGAAACCATCCTTTACCCCAACAAAAATCAATTCAACAGCCATCTATGAATGACATTAACCTCAGACAGCTCAAGAGCCCATAACACTGACTAGAACACAGTGGAGCATAAAAGAGGGCATAAGCACACAGAAAAGATGGCTGGAGACTGTATGAGCATAGACATGCGGGGATGGATAAGAAATCAGTCTGAGGCTATCTCCATCAGCCATAGCACAGGTGCTACCACAGTCCCTGCTCAGCAGAGGATCCTACTGCCTGCTCCAAGGAGAACACTGGCATCTTTGGCCATCCAGATAACTAATATCTGAAGCCAAAGCAATTTGAAAAACAGGATCAAGCTGAACGCAGCACACTTCTGATTTCGAACTATATTACAAAGCTATTCTTTTCAAAATATTAGTGTGCTGGCATAAAAACAGACCAGTAAAACTGAATAAAGAGCCCAGAAGTAAAGCAATATATATACAGACAAGTAATCTTGACAATTAGGCCAAGAATCTATACTGGGGAAAGAAGAATCTCTTTTAATACTTTTGTGAAATCTGAATATCCAAATTAAGACACAATGTAACTGGATCCCCATCTTACTCAAGGAAATGAACTTAAAACTGATTAAAGACTTAGACATATGATCTCAAGCCCTAAATTTAAATTTCCTAGAAAAACATAGGAAAAAAGCCTCCTTAACCTTATTCCTACCAATGAATTTTTTTTAATTTCTTTTTATTATTTATTTATGATAGTCACAGAGAGAGAGAGAGAGAGAGAGAAAGAGAGAGAGAGGGATCCCTGGGTGGCGCAGCGGTTTGGCGCCTGCCTTTGGCCCGGGGCGCGATCCTGGAGACCCGGGGTCGAGTCCCACGTCGGGCTCCCGGTGCATGGAGCCTGCTTCTCCCTCTGCCTGTGTCTCTGCCTCTCTCTCTCTCATGTGTGTGTGACTATCATAAATAAATAAAGAAAATTTAAAAAAAAAGTAATCTTAAAAAAAAAAGAGAAAGAGAGAGAGAGGCAGAGACACAGGCAGAGGGAGAAGCAGGCTCCATGCACCGGGAGCCCGATGTGGGATTCGATCCCGGGTCTCCAGGATCGTGCCCTGAGCCAAAGGCAGGCGCCAAACCGCTGCGACACCCAGGGATCCCCTACCAATGAATTTTTGAATATGACATCTAAAGCATACATGACAAAAGCAAAAAATAACAAGTACGACTATATCAAATTAAAAGTTGCAGCAGAGCCAAAGAAACACAGAAGAGAGTGAAAAGGATGTACAAGCGAGTAACACTTGCTAACAATCAGGAAAAATCAGTGAAATGAAAACTGAACCACAAGATATCACCTTCTATATGGTTCAATTACTATTACCAAAAAGACAAGAGGTAATATATTGGTCAGGATGTGCAGAAAAAAAAAAAAACACTGAATACTGCCACCTAGAATGTAAATAGGGAAGTCATTATGGAAAGTATTAGGGAGGGATCCCTGGGTGGCGCAGCGGTTTGGCGCCTGCCTTTGGCCCAGGGCACGATCCTGGAGACCCGGGATCGAATCCCACATCGGGCTCCCGGTGCATGGAGCCTGCTTCTCCCTCTGCCTGTGTCTCTGCCTCTCTCTCTCTCTCTCTCTCTCTCTCTTTCTGATTATCATAAATAAATTAAAAAAAAAAGGAAAGTATTAGGGAGATCCACAAAAATTTATTATTATTATTATTTTTTAAAGATTTTATTTATTTATTCATGAGAGAGGCAGAGAGAGAGAAGCAGGCTCCATGCAGGGAGCCTGACGCGGGACTCGATCCTGGGTCTCCAGGATCACGCCCCAAGCCTAAGGCAGGCGCCAAACCGCTGAGCCACCCAGGGGTCCCAACCCACAAAAATTTAAATTCCAACTATATATAGTCCATTATTGCCATTTCTAGGTATGTATCCCAAGGAAACAAAATCAGTATCTCCAGAAAGTATATGAATATGAAAATCCACTGCAGTATTGTTCACATAACCAATATAGGGAAACATGACCAAGCATGTGTGAGTATTTATAGTGACAAACATGGTGCACCTGGATGACAGTCTGTAGAGCATCCAACTCTTGCTCTCAAGGTGCTTAAGTTCAAGACCCACATTGGGCATGGAGTCTACAAATAAATAAATACTATCTAAACAAATAAATAAAATAAGTGACAAAGAACATTTAGCACATACAGGGCAGGAATACTCATCCATAAAAGAGTGTACAGGGGCAGCCTGGGTGGCTCAGTGGTTTAGCGCTGCTTTCAACCCAGGGCGTGATCCTGGAGAACTGGGATCGAGCCCTGTGTCGGGCTCCATGCATGGAGCCTGCTTCTCCCTCTGCCTGTGTCTCTGCCCGTCTTTCTCTCTGTGTGTCTCATGAATAAATAAATAAATAATCTTAAAAAAAAGAGTGTACAGGAATATTCAGCCATAAAAAAGAAGGCAACAGTGCCACTTGCCGTAAAACATAAATCTGGAAAACATTATGCTAGGTCAACTAAGCTACACAACAAAATACAAATTCTGTATATGGACAAAGGCTAACAATCCACTTATATGGATATTCATCAAGAAAAGAAATAAGTTAAATTCCTAGAAATAGGAAGCAGAATGCCAGAAGCTGTAGACTGAGGGAAATGGGGAGATGTCAGAAGGGGGTACACCCTTTCATTTACAAGATAAGTTCTGAGGATCTCATATACAGCACTTTGACTATAGTTGCTAATATTGTACTGTACACTTGAAATTTGCTATAAGGGTAGATATATTAACCTTTCAAACCACCGGGACAAAAATGTAATTATGTCAATTGATGCTGTGTTGATTAGGTTCATTTTGTTAATAATTTCATAATATTGGGGCACCTGAAGGGCCTAGTCATTTTTTGTTTTAAGATTTTATTTATTTACTCATGAGAGACAGAGAGACAGGCAGAGACATAGGCAGAGGGAGAAGCAGGCTCCTCACTGGGAACCCGATGAGGGACTCCATCCCACCCCAGTATCATGCCCCGAGTCAAAGATAGATACTCAACCGCTGAGCCACCCAGGCATCCTGGCCTAGTCAATTTAACGTCCAGCTCTTGGTTGGTTCGGAACTGACGTCTGGGTTGAGAGATCAAACCCTGCTGAGGCTCTGTGCTCAGCTGAGTTTCTATCTCCCTCAGGTGTCCCCCACTGCCTCACATTTTCTCACTCTCAAATACAAAAATAAACTTAAAAAACATTTTCATAATGTATTAAATCATTCTATACTATAATTTCACGAGTTAATATCTCCAAAAAGCTCATGGCAGGCAGGTAGAAAAAGAGATGTGAACACTATAAAAAGATCTATATAGGACAGACTTGAGAAGTAGCCCATGGTCCATTTAAGAAGTAAACTTGCCAATCCCTGGGCCAAAGGACAACACTCAACTACTGAGTCACCCAGGCATCCCTCATTTTGTTAATAATTTCATAAAGTAGTGCAGTGGTTTAAGCATCCAATTTCTTGGTTTCTGCACAGGTAGTGATATCAGGGTCCTCATATCGAGCCCCACCATAGGCTCCGTTCTCAGCACTGAGTCAGCTTAGGCTTCTCTCTTCCTTTCCTTTACTCTCTGCTTGCACGTGCAAGTACACACACTTTTTCCCTCTCATTCTCTCAAATACATAAATCTAAAAAAAACTACACCAATCTTATAAGGTATATCAAAAATTATCATATAATGTAATTTCACTGATATAATCTTATCTGTCAACAATATCTTAAAGCTCAAGGGAAGGCGGTGAGTAGAAGAGATGTAAACGCCACAGAAAGAACCATAGAGGACACTCTTGAGAAGTAGCCCATGGTCCACTTAAGACATAAAAATGCCAATGCCTGCAGTTTCAGGCACAGGCAGGCACAAGGAAATGACGCCTAAAGCAAGGCATCAAAAGCCGGGCCACAGAAATGGCACGGATCTGAACACATGTACCCAGCCGGGCAGAGGGCAAGCCAGGTGCAATTAATCAGCCTCCCTGCAGGACTACTGACCTCCAATGTCACCCTCAGGGTTCAGTACACAGGGCACGGGGACTGCAGGGCAGAGGAAAGGGCACACCAACAACTCAGAACTAGCCACAAAAGCAACTACCCAGAAAGCTGGGGAAGCAAGCAGTGCCCACAGGCCACACATGAGAAGGACAAACCATCCCCTGGAAAAGAGAGGAGGGGGATGTGGAATACAGAGTCTATTACTCCAGGTGAATGAGGACGGTGAAGGCCTTACCCAGTGAGGATATAAGTGTAAAGTTCTCCAGCATCACATGGTGGTACAGCCGTCTCTGAGCCTCATCCAGAAGTCTCCACTCCTTCCAGGAGAAGTACACGGCAATGTCCTCAAAGGTCACGCCACCCTGTCAGGACAGCGACAGATGGAACCATGAACATTCTCTCTCTCTCTCTGAGAACCCACAATCCAACCCCCCCCCAAAGCACCCCAGTCTCCCCTGCCACCTCAGCTCCCCACCGTGGGATAAATGCCAGGTCCTGGTGCCACTAATGCTGCACTCCTCTCGCCTTCCCGTCAATCACTGTTCAGTCCTCAGTAGTAACAGACACAGGACATGTAGGTGCAATCTAAGCTCTGGGTGTGGCCTGCAAGGTCCCATCTCCCTGTCACGATATTCCAAATGAAGGCTCCCAGATTATGCCCCGAGACAGCCAGGTATGGGCCCTGCTTTACCAGAGAGTCCTCAATATCAGGACCCTGAGGTCCTTGGCTCACACCTCCTCTCCATGTGCACATGATTCTGTAGACTGTACCTCTCTCCTGTCTTCAGACCCCACAGATGAACGCCCACGCCTTCCTGCCCCCACACCACACGATTCTCCCACCACTCACTCTTGTACTCGTCACAGGTCATCCAAAGGATGTTTGATGGCTCCACTACCACCCCAGGACTCTCATGGATCCCAACTGAGGGAAAGCCTCAATGCTGCTGAGAAGCCCTCCTCAACCTGCCTGTAATCCTCCCTTCAATGACAGGCACTCACAAGCAAATGTCAACTTAGGATACTCACAGACCCTCTTCTACTTCTGTGCTGCCCATGCTGTCCCTCAACCATCAGAACCCACCACTGTCCACTGAACCGTTGTGAAGACCCCAGCACTAAAGGTCTCCCTGCCAGGCACAGTGAAGCAGCAATGATCACATCTGCCCAGACCTTATCCAGCAGCAAGACTTTGAAAGACCCCAAATATGGTAAAAGCTGATCCCAAAATTCTGCTGAAGCCCTACAAAACTGGTAAGATAGGGATCCCTGGGTGGCGCAGTGGTTTAGCGCCTGCCTTTGGCCCAGGGCGCGATCCTGGAGACCCGGGATCGAGTCCCGCGTCGGGGTCCCGGTGCGTGGAGCCTGCTTCTCCCTCTGCCTGTGTCTCTGCCTCTCTCTCTCTCTCTGTGTGACTATCATAAATAAATAAAAATTAAAAAAAAAAAACTGGTAAGATAGTAGCCCCTGTTTCCCAAACACTCGTAGGTTCAGCATTTGACTCTTGATCTCAGAGTCCAGAGGTCAAGTCTCATTTTGGGCTCCACAAGTGCATGGAGCCGCCTTAAAACAGACAGACAAAAACAAAAACAAAAAAAAAACCCAAAACTCCCAGTTGTCCTCTGCTATCCCTTGTTCCATCCATCACCCTGTGGAAGGCTTGCCCATCTGACTGCCAGATCATTCTCTCTACCTTCACCTGTGTTCGCAATGCCCAGCAACTATAAAAACTCACGCTGAACAATAGAACCACTCTTCAGCACAGTTTAGTAGGACCCGGTGACCTACTAATAGCACTGCTAATATTCTCTGCATTCCCTTCCTTTTTTTTTTTTTAAGATTTTATTTATTTATTCATGAGAGACAAAGAGACAGAGACAGAGACAGGCAGAGGCATAGGCATAGGCAGAGGGAGAAGCAGGCTCCACGCAGGGAGCCTGAAGTGGGACTCCATCCTGGGACTCCAGGATGACACCCTGGGCCGAAGGCAGGCGCTAAACCGCTGAGCCACCCAGGCATCCCTGCATGCCCTTCCTAAATGGGACCCAAATCTCCCCCTGCTCCGCACAACAGCCATCACTTTGGGAAGCCTCCAATCTGCAACTTTCCCCCAGTTTCCCAAAATGTCCTGTCCAGCTGCCCACTCCACACCATCACTCACACTTCCCTAAGACATCTAAGATGCTTAACCATGTCAAGACAAGTTAGGACACCCCAAGGGATAATGAACATACTGCCAACTTCCATCAGGTTCACGGGAGCTTCAATCCCTTCCGCTGCTATTCATAACGCGAAACCTCACTAAACTGGAGTCAGGAGGTTGCACTTCGGGGAGCTCAGGCACTACCAATGTGATCAACTGCAGGCCCAACAGAAAGCGATGGGATTGACCTTATATGGGACACGACTTCACTACCTCAGGCCCCAAAAAGACAGGCTTTCCTGATCACCGCACCCAACAGCTCAGCCAATGAGAAGCCGCAACTCCCAACTTACTCCAGTGGACTTGTAGTTTACAACAGCCTCCCCAACTTCCCCCCTTTCCCCTTAAAATAGACTACCTCTCTCCTGTTCTCCACACTGGCCTGCTATTTTGACTCAGCTGCTTTATTCCAAACCGCAGTTCTCTGTCGCTCCTACATCAAGCCATTTTTGCGGGGAACTGGCACTTTTTAAGGTTCACGTAACAAAGGCCCTGGGGTTTGCCCTGACTCCTCCCTTCCTTTTCTCACCTGCAACACCCACAATCGGCCTCGGCCCTTCTCAAAACATAGACCAGAGTCAACCGGTTGACCACGGCCACGGTGGCCACGGAGTCCATCAACAATCCACCGACTCCTGCGATTCCCTCCTCCTCGCTTACCCCCGCGGGGCGTGCCCTTCTCTGCGGTCAGATAAAGCCTATGTACACCCGGGTCGCCCCCCTCTCAGCATCGCTAGGACAGACGGCCCCGTCAGGCAGCGAGGGCGCAGGCCTCACTGGCCGCGCGGCACCTGCTTTGACAGAAAGAATGGACCCGTGTAGCTCCCCGCTGCTGGCGCAGCCAACTCCCACCCCCGCAGCCTCCGTCCCAGCCAACCCCTCCCCTGCAATACAGCGCGCCCGCGGTCACACGTGGGGTCCCTGCACACCGGCGCCTCCCTGTCCGGAACGCCGGGGCCGGGGTCGCAGGGCCACGAGCAGGGGCCCCGCGCTCGGGCCTTAGCGGTCTCGGTGCGAGGAGGGCGGGGAGGGTCCTGAGGACGAGCGTTTACCTGCGCCGGGGCCCTGGGCGCGGCCGCCGCCATCGGACTCGGGAGGCGGAGTAGGGCCGAGAGCTGAGGGAACGGAGCGGACACCCGGACCATCATTCTTTTTCCAGTCTTCATCATGAGAAGCGTTGCGGAGCCTCGGACCCCAGTCTTGCGTTGGAGCGACAGCCTGCCCTTACCTCTTCTCGATCAGTAATCCTTCCGAAATTGCTTTCCTGAACCCAGGCAAGGTAAACAAACGGAAAAAGAAGCCTAAGGTCGTAATGGGCCGGAAGTCCCGCCCCGGGGCCGGCGCCCGCCCATAAACGCCTCTTCTTATTCCCTCATTGGCTCCTCGCCGCTCCCTCAGTGCCCAGGCACTTCCAGGTGGTGTGGTTCCTAGAAGGTCTGGCTGTCTCCCGTAGTGGGTCCTACACCCTGGAGGTTCAGGGCTTTTTTTGGTGGCATCCTAAGGTCTGCCGGGAAATCCTGCTTCTATAGCGGGACCAGCTTTTTTCTTTATTAAGGGTGAAGAAGAGCCATAATTTCAGACTCCATAACAGTTTTCAAAGGAGAAAACTATTATTTTAGATGCTCTCAAATCTCCAATCCTTTCGCAGAGGTAAATGACCTATCATTTCTTGAGGTACTTCAGAAAGAAAGGTGTGTTTTGAGTTGCTGGAGAGGTTGTTTTTCATCAATTCTTGCGCCCTGAAGCGTTAGAATACGTTTTGTAGTTAGGAACAATAGAAAACAATAGAAACCTCCCTTCTAAATGATAAAAATTCAACATTGGGGATCCCTGGGTGGCGCAGCGGTTTGGCGCCTGCCTTTGACCCAGGGCGCGATCCTGGAGACCTGGGATCGAATCCCACATCGGGCTCCCGGTGCATGGAGCCTGCTTCTCCCTCTGCCTGTGTCTCTGCCTCTCTCTCTCTCTCTCTCTCTCTCTCTCTCTGTGACTATCATAAATAAATAAAAATTTTAAAAAAATTCAACATTGCCTCCTAAAGGGCTGTTGGCTTTATTCAGCGATTTCTGACTTGGGCAGCATCCCATCTAGCAAGTAGAGGGCAGCCTCAAGGAAGCAGTACAGAAAGGGAAAGGGTTTTTTGTTGTTCCTTTATTTTTATTTTTATTTGTTCTTTTAAAAATATTTTAGTTATTTGAGAGAGCATGAGCAGGGGCAGAGGGAGAAGCAGGCCTCCCACAGAGCAGGGAGCTGGATCCTACACTCTAGGATCATGACGTGAACTGAAGGCAGATGTTTAACCGACTGAGCCATCAGGGCACCCAGAATGGTTTTTAAAGATAGGACAAATACATTATAAACAGGAAAAAAAAAAGGATTATATCAGGTGAGGGCGCCTTAATGTGAGGCAAAATAGTCTTTCTAGGGCTATGCCTCAACTTTTGGGTAAGAGGGCCCAATCATGTGGCAGATTACCTCAGGACACGAGATTAGGACCTGAGCCAAAGGCAGACACTCAACCACTGAGCCACCCAGGCATCCCCGTATGATATCCTTTTAGAATTGCTTTGGCACACAGGTGGATTGCTCTGTCTGTGCCTGTGTTCACATACATTCCCATATTACCAAATCCCAATTTCAGCTGCTTAGCACTACGGAAATCAATACTCAAGAGAGAGGTATTTTTTTTAAAAGATTTTATTTATTTATTCATAGAGACAGAGAGAGGTAGAGACACAAGCAGGCATCATACAGAGAGCCTGATGTGGGACTCGATTCAGGGTCTCCAGGATCACGCCCTGGGCTGCAGGTGGCGCTAAACCGCTGCGCCACTGGGGCTGCCCAAGAGAGGTATTGATTGGAAAGGAAAAAGCTTTATTCAGAAGGCTGGCCACCTGGGGAGAAGGTGGACTCTTGTACAAAGATCAACCTCAAGGTTTCTACCTCTCCCAGGAGTTTTTATTATTTTTTAAACCATTCTTTATTTTTTTTTAAAGATTCCATTTATTTATTCAGGAGAGACACAGAGACAGCGTCAGAGACACAGGCAGAGGGCCCGACATGGGACTCGAATTCTGGGTCTCCAGGATCATGCCGTGGCCCAAACTACGCAGGCTGTCCTCCCAGGCGTTTTTAAAGGATTCTAGGGCAGTTAGCCAGTAAAGGAAGCACAGCAGTCCTTAACACTTTTTGACAACATGCAGACTTGATGGTTCTAGTTATAGATGTTATCGCAGTGGTGCAAGGGTGTGTGCAAGAGGGTCTGTTTTACTTTGTGGCATGCAGAAGTGCTCAGCTCTTTCTAGGAGAGAATGCATGATCTGTAGATAAACAAAAAGTTAATCATGTAGGCTAAGGATGCTTGTTAAACTCTAAGATTACTAGGTCACCCAAGGGCCTGAGGTGGCTTCAACCATATATACTGTTTTTCTTAGTACTGAAAAGTGAATCTCAGCTGCCACCAGATTGAGGTCACATTCCAGTTGAGTTCTCTTTCCAGCGGTCTCATGATGCAGACCATTGACCCTTATGGCAAAGCATCCCCTGATGAGAACCCAAACTACCCCCTCAACCACTAATGATTGCCCTGAGCCAGCAAACTCAATCCACTGACTCCAAGACAACGATCTGTTTGATGTTCACTGCCTCCTTGCATGTACCTATCCACCTTGGCCCCATATTTCCTTATATGAACCTCAAACTCTTGTTCATCACTCTGGAGTCAGTCTTTGAAAGGCTAGTCTATTGTCTTTCCTGTGTTGGTCAGGCTGAAAGAGATTCCTTTCTTGTTTCACCACCACAACTTTCTCTGCCATTGGATTTTGTCACCATAGAGTGGCCAAAGCTAATCTGTCAAACAAAGCACTCCCAGGTTAGGTGCTCTCGCATCCCTGTGCCCCGAAACTACAACAAAGTCAGAAGTCAGAATTTGTTGACAAACCAGCTCCTGAGGTTTTTTTCCCCTTAAGATAATTGTGGACAACCTAATCTGCTGAGTTTAGTCCAGGCATCTACACCCCGTCACTGCCAGGAGGTACCAGAGTGGTCACGATAGAGCATGTGGGAGGAACGTAGGATCACCTGTGGACTGTGCTGTGTCCCTGGAGAGCAAGAATGGCCAGAGAGCTCTGGGCAGGGCAATGCCTCAAGGATTGATGGTGAAAACGTCAGCTCCAGCGAATTACGGGTACTCAACCCAGAGGGTTCTTCCAACAACTGCCAGGTGTCTTGTCTTTGTGCCGCTCCTGCCCTCTCACCCAGCAGCAGACCACCCCACAAGCTCCTTCCTGGCTAGATGAGACCATGATCCCAAGTGTGTGTGGAAGAAATAAAAGGCCTCCGCAGATCCTGCAAGCCTGACCAAGGAAACCTTTTCTTTATGGTAAAGGCCCTATATTGCCTGGACTCCGGCCCTTCAGGTGGAGAGGGAGGTCAGCACTGATATGGATGTTCTGGGTGAGGTCTTGCCCAGGGGGGAATCCCTGTCTTTCTCAGGACAGTCCCTGTCCCACCTGTCTCTCAGTCCTTTCTGGCCAAAGGGAGGCTGGAAGTGGCCAGCCCTGCAAGCTTCCCGAGACAGTGGTCTGGAAACAAAGCCCAGAGCAGTGGTGAGATGCACGGAATGTCGACTCTTTGGGGACCAGCAGTCAACTATTACAGAAAGAGAAGGAATTAAATTAATTGGAGGCTGGTGCTCCACAGTGGGAAATCCTTCCAATGTACAGGTGGGATCAGAGGAAGCAACTCTGAACCCAGTGGGTGTGGGTGTGTCCCCCACACCCCTGCCTTACAGTCACCCCTGAGTGTTCAAGGAGGTCCCTCCAGCCTGTCAGGATTAACTTATCCTGCCTGTGATGCTCCTGCACACCCCCAGCCAGCGTGCAGCCTCCACAGTGAGTGGTTTCCTACCAAACACCCAAATGCAGTTTCTAAGAACCTTCTCTGAGCATATCCTGTTCTCATAAGGGAGCGGGGTGTGTGTGTGTGTGCGATTTACACTCTGGATATTGGCAAACACTACACATGAGGGATGAATTTTTGTTTTTCTGAATGCCTAAACTTAAGAAAATGATGCTGTCATGGTAAAAATGCACCCTAGATTTATACATGTAAGGTGTTTTGGGCCATGATATTGAGCAAAACACAAAAAATCTGGAAAAATAATGAAGAAATAGCCTTCCAGTATTACCATGACTCCATAGAGAAAAATGTCACACCATGTAAGAATGAGAAAATTCTAACATTTATCTTTGTTGTATGTATATAGTCTATTTTTTTAAAGATTGTATTTATTTATTCATGAGATAGAGCGAGAGGCAGAGATACAGACAGAGGGAGAAGCAGGCTCCATGCAGGGAGCCTGACATGGACTCGACCCTGGGACCCCAAGACCACGACCCGAGCCGAAGGCAGCGCTAAACCACTGAGCCACCAAGGCTGCCCGTATGTATATAGTTTTTGTAATTGAAAAGGGAACTAGCTTAAACTCACATAAAAGAAAATAGACAAGGGCCACTTGGGTGGCTCAGCTGGTTAAGCACATGACTTCAGTTCAGGTCATGATCCCAGGGTTCTGGGATCAAGCCAGGTATCCAGCACCCTGCTCAGTGGGAAGTTAGCTTCTCCCTCTGCCCCTCCCTCTGCTTGTGTTCTCTCTCACATGTTCTCTCTCAAATAAATAAAATCTTTAAAAAAGAGAGAGAGGGATCCCTGGGTGGCGCAGCGGTTTGGCGCCTGCCTTTGGCCCAGGGTGCGATCCTGGAGACCCGGGATCGAATCCCATATTGGGCTCCCGGTGCATGGAGCCTGCTTCTCCCTCTGCCTGTCTCTCTGCCTCTCTCTCTCTCTCTCTGTGACTATCATAAATAAAAAGAGAGAGAGAGAGAGAGAGAGAGGAGAGAAAACAGGCAAATGATACAAATTGGAATTTTACCCAGGAAGTCATATAGGTAGTAAACAAATGAAAAAATATTCAACATCAGAAATCCCTAGGAAATGCAATTAGAACATAGTACTACACGCGTAATAAAAAGGCGGACGTTAAAGACTGGCGGTACCAGGTATTGACAGGGACTGGAAATACTGGAACTCTCATACGTGCCTGGTAAGAATACAATAGTGAAGTTTAGAATCCCATATTGACCCCATTCATGAAAATGTTAACACTGACCTACCTGTGACTTAGGCATTACGCTCTGAGTTTTTTTTTTTTTTTTAAGTTAGGAGCTTGAGAATTTTATTTTATTTTTTATTTATTTATGATAGTCACAGAGAGAGAGAGAGAGGCAGAGACACAGGCAGAGGGAGAAGCAGGCTCCATGCACCGGAAGCCCGATGTGGGATTTGATCCCGGGTCTCCAGGATCACACCCTGGCCCAAAGGCAGGCGCCAAACCGCTGCGCCACCCAGGGATCCCCACACTCTGAGTTTTAACAGAAGAGAAATGAAGACTCTATTTGCATATGGAATTTTAAAAAGATTTTATTTATTCATGAGAGGCACTGAGAGAGAGAGAAGCAGAGACACAGGCAAAGGGAGAAGCAGGCTCCACACAGGGAGTCAGATATGGGACTTGATCCCGGGTCTCCAGGACCACACACTGGGCTGAAGGCAGTGCTAAACCGCTGAGCCACCGGGCTGCCCTATCTATTTGAAAGAGAGCAAGAGACAAAACAAGTAGGGTAAGGGGCAGAGGGAAAGGAAGTAGCAGACTCCCTGCTGAGCGGGGAGCCTGATAGGGTCTCCATCCCAGAACCATGGATTCATGACCTGAGCCAAAGGCAAGCACTTAACCAACTGAGCCACCAACGTGCCCTGCATAAGGAAATCTAATGAAAATATATAGAGGGGTTTGTGAAAGTCAAAAGCGGAAAATAACCCAAATCCTGGAAATAACCCAAATGTTTCAAACACATGAAGAGATCAATACTGGTATATGTCCAAAGAAGAAAAGGGTGTTGACTGAAAGGACATCTTTGCAAAACCACCTCCAAGCTCTCAGACCAGAGAAAAATGCTGAGAAGTCCACCTTGGAGAAATCGTTTATGGACATCGGGACTGATTATCTTGACCAAGCAAGAGTAGGCCTCTGCACCACCTCCAGTAACATTTCCTTTTTCTTTTTCTTTCTTTTTTTTTTTTTTACATTTCCTTTTTCTGCTGTAGATGCTAGGGTGTACCTGGAAGGAAGATGTCCCCCCTCCCCTCCATTGGGTCACAAAAGCTACTTCCCTGGACTATGCGTTCTCCCTGGTCTTTAGCTTTTTCCTGCCTGCACCACAATGGCCTGGACACGTTAAGCACCCCAGAAAATAGGAGAATTCAGAGACTTTTGGATTATTTTATGACAATGATCTGTTACACAGGATACCTGTGTCTGAAGTGATGAATTTCTGTGCACACTGATCCTGCCCAGCTACTCACTACATCTGTGGATACACTTTGACACCAAATGTACTCCACTAGGGGCCTGATATCTCCTCTAATTACCTAATTACGTAGTCATCTAGATGACCACTTACAGTTCCCCTTCCCCTGTGATGTCACAGGTGAATACTGTACATCAGGTCACATAACTCCTCTGAAGGATCTGAGGTAGAGTTCCACTCAACAGTGGAAGGCACTGTGCTATCAGCTGTAGACAAGCAAAATATTCACATGGTCTCCACAAGCACTGGAGATGGTCTCAGCTGCTCCCTCTTCAGGGTGACCTGTGAGCACTCAAAACTTCCTGGCATCCAGAATATAAAACCCAGATGTGGATCCTAAGAGGCTGTATTTCCTAGAAGTGTTATAATACAGTACTGCACACTGGGAAAATAAGAGAAACTTATTTTTCCACAAATCTGGAGTCTAGAAATCGGATATAAGGTGTCAGTAAGGTTAGCTCCTTGAGACTCCACTCCTTGGCTTATAGAGAGGCTTCCTATCTTCACATGGTCAGCTGTGTGTGCCTGTAACCTCATCTCCACTTATCACAAAGCCAGTCATATCTCATAAGAGTCCATCCTAATAACCCATCAACTTCACCATCTCCTTAAAAGAGTCTCTGTCTAACTAAAGCCATATTGTGAGGTACTGGGGGTTACAACTTTAACATGTGAATTTTAGGTACAGAATTCAGCCCATAACAAAGGTCTTGAGTTTCAATACAAATTGAGGCCCAAGCTGAAGAGTAGAACTGACGTACATATGTATTATTTATTTGCAATCATCCGTTCGGAGATACAGTAAATTTGGGAGACAATGAATCTCCTATGTGCTGGCAGAGCCCAATTCTAATTTCAAACCACCCCTTAGCGTGAATCTGATACCTAAGATTCATGGTAATTCAATCAAAAAGACAGCAATACCTAAAGGAGAGCAACACTTAGCACCTAATTCCTCTGTTGCTGACTTGGAAGCCACAAAGATTTATCACAATCCTCAGGAGACCAACAATGCCCCTACCAGATTTACTCATTCTCGGCAAAACACCACCCAGAATATTGATGAGGTACTGAGGGTCAACACTGGCTCACATCCATGCCCTAACATAGCAGGGAATAAGGAGTTCTAAACACCCATAATTGCCATCAGCTAATGACAAAGCAAAGGTCAGCATCACTAATGGATAATGCATATGGTGTTGAGCATATGGGTGGTGACAGAAGTTCACTATTGGGACCATCAAGGTGGCTGAGGTGAAAGGACGTCTGCCACAGGATCTGGCAGTGACTTCCAGCAAGGACTTTGAATACATCAGATCACAGAGTACAACTTCCAAATTTTTCTCAAATACCTGGAACCTAAGGAAGTCATTCCATTGTGGACATTCAGGTGAACAAAGCTCAAATTGGGAAGATGGCTGCCTCATAAAGGTTCTCAGCATCATATACTAGGGAAGGAAATATCATCTTCCCTGCCATTTTAAAGCCTTTCTGTAGTGTGAACTCTCAGATGTGGAATAAAGACAGAAGTTTGGTGAAAGGAATGGTGTCCTTCACCTTAATCATGTGGCCTTGCTCCAGAGTGTATTCTGATTTCTCTGAAACAGTATCTTTGCCCGAAGAATTACCCATATTCTTCATGTTTGTCTGAGCGCAGGCTGCTCTAACAAAATATGATAAACTGGGTGGCTTGTAAGCAACATTTATTTATTTCTCAGTTCTGGAAGCTGGGTACCTCACATAACATTCCCCATATGGTCTGGTTTTGTGTCTGGCAAGGACCAGCTTCCTGATTGATTGGAGATCTTCTCAAAGGGTCCTCACATGATTGGTAGGGGAAGCTAGCGATCTCAGATTCTTATAAAACATCAATACCATTCATTAGGGATCTACACACATGACCCATTCTAATAAATATTACCTTCAAAAGACAGAACCTGCTACTCCTACTGCATTAGAGGACAGGGATTCGACATGTCACCATTAGTGAACATAACCATTCAGTTCATATTATCACCTATTAAGAACTTTATCTACTGTGTACTTTCTCAAGTTGAATGAGATTAGAAATTTAGCTGAAGGGGATCCCCGGGTGACTCAGTGGTTTAGTGCCTGCCTTCAGCCCAGGGCGTGATCCTTGAGTCCCAGGATCAAGTCCCACATCGGGCTCCCTACATGGAGCCTGCTTCTCCCTCTGCCTGTGTCTCTGCCTCTCTCTCTCTGCGTCTGTCATGAATAAATAAATAAAATCCTTAAAAAAAAAAAAAAGAAATTTAGCTGAAAGTTTTCCCACATCTTCAGGATTCCTAAGGTCTCTCTCCATTGTGAACTCTGTGATGATAACTAAGAGCACTGTAACTAATAAAAGATTTCCCTCACTGCAACCATAAGGCCTCTCTCCTGTGTGAATTCTCTGGTGTTGAACGAATGTCGACTTATACTTCAACAATTTCCCACATTCATTACACTTAATAAGGCTTTTCACCCAAATGAACCTTTATGTGTACATTGAGGATATTTCTTTGGAAGGTCCTGACACATTCACTGCACTCATAAGGCCTTTTTCCAGTGTTAAGTCTCTGGTGAGAATGGAGGAGGGAACGAGCAGTGAAAGACTTCCCACATTCTTGTCATCTGTAAGGCCTTTCTCCAGTGTGAACTCACTTGTGATCATAGAGAGAAGAACTACAAGTAAAAGATTTCCCACATTCACTCCAATCATAAGGGCTTATTGCAAGGTGACTCTGACAATGATATAGGAGGGTACGGCTATAACTAAAAGACTTCCTACATTCACTGCACAGATAAGGCTTTTCTCCTGTGTGAATTCTCTGGAGTTGGATCAATGTTGACTTATAGTTCAAAGATGTGCCATATTCATTACATTTATAAAGACTTTCACTGGCATAAACCTTCACGTGTACATTGAGAGTGTTTCTTTGGATAAAGGACTTGCCACATTCAGTGCACAAATAAGGCCTTTCACTATTGTGAACTCTCTTGTGAGAATGAAGGTCAGAAGTAGTAGTAAAAGATTTCCCACAATCAGTGCATTCATAATGCCATTCACCAGTGTGAACTCTCTGGTGAGAATGAAGGGCAGATCTACTGGTAAAGGATTTCCCACATTCACTGCACTCATAAGGCCTCTCTCCTGTGTGAATTCTCTGGTGTTGAATGAATGTTGATTTACACCTCCACGATTTCCCACATTCATTACACTTATAAGGCTTTTCACCTGAGTGAACCTTTAGGCATACACTCAGGCTATTTTTTCTGACAAAGGACTTGCCACATTCACTGCACTTATAAGGTCTCTCTCCAGTGTGAACTCTATGGTGATAACAGAGGGCCAAATTAGTAGTAAAAGACTTCCCACATTCATTATACTCATAAGGCCTTTCTCCAGTGTGAATTCTCTGGTATTTAATCAATGTTGACTTACATTTCACAGACTTCCCACAATCATTTCACTTATAAAGGCTTTCATCTGAGTGAATTTTTTTGTGTACCTGTGGATATTTCATCAGATAAAGGACTTGCCACATTCATTGCACTCATAAGGCCTTTCTCCAATGTGAATTCTGTGATAATGAAGGTGAGTGCTATAGATAAGAGATTTCCTACATTCACTGCACTCATTAGGCCTTTCTCCTGTGTGAATTCTATGGTGTTTAATCAGTGTTGACTTCCACTTAAAAGATTTCCCACGTTCATTACACTTACAAGGCTTTTCACCTGAATGAACATTTATATGTACTTTGAGGCTATATTTTCGCAGAAAGGACTTGTCACATTCACTGCACTCATAAGGCCTTTCTCCAGTGTGAACTCTCCCATGAGCATGGAGGACAGAATTAGTGGTAAAAGATTTCCCACATTCACTGCACTCATAAAGTCTTCTCCCTGTGTGAGATCTCTGATGATAATGGAGATCTCTGATAATTTTACATAAATGTAAAATATTTTGTGGAGCCACTACACTTATAAAACCTTTCTCTAGGCTGAACCCTGTAAGTAATAAAACCTGATCTATGGATTAAAGATTTTGCACATGTAATGCAATCATTACTCTTCACCCCATTGTGCCATTTCTGGGGATAAATGACAAATTTGCGGTTTAAGGATTTCCCACATTTGCTGCATGTGTACTGCTTGGATCCACTGTGAATATCTTCATGTTGACTATGGGTTGACATTTGCCAAAGGGATTTTCCATATTTTTCAAATTCATAATGTTCTTTTCCTATTATATGAAATCTCTGGTGTATCACAAATAAGGATGTGTACCTGAACATTTTCCCACAGTCACTGCACATAAAGTACTGTCTTCCAAGGTGGACACTCTGGTCCTGAATATGTGAATGTTTGTAACCGAAGGCATTCTTGCATTCTCCCCAAGGATAATGACTTTTTCTGCTTTGTAAAGATGTCCTGCACTGTGTAATTGTGTTTGACTTCTCCCCACTCAGTGGCCTCTTGCTGTAGATGCCCTAAGCCAGACAGGAAGTCCTTCTGAACCTCCACACAGGCAAAGGACTTCCCAGAATCATGGATTCCCCAGCTCTTTACAAAAGATACTGTGTCCATGTTTATGAATGGTTTTTGTTTCACGTGATGTTCCTGTTGTTGAAACTTTATACTGAAATAAAATTGTTTCCCGCATGCCCTGCACCTCAACAGTTTCTGACTCCTTTCTTTTCCCTGATGCTCAGCCAAGTGGAAAATGTCTCTCAAGACTGCACCACACATCTCACAGGGGTGGGTCATCCAGGAAGACAGAGTTGCCCTGGGTGTCCTGGTCTGTGACATGCCTCCAGAAGCACTCTGTTCAATGGGTGCCTCTGCAGCCTTTGCTCCACAGCAGCAACCTGAATGCAAGGAAATGCTGGTAAAATATGTGTTGACTATAGCAGGGGGCTCACCCCATCACATGCCACTGTCACATACATGACAGTCACATACATTTATACATGCCACTGTCTCACCTGAGAATGAGTGTATGGCATGGTTTCCAGACACTGGAGATGAAATTCAGTTGAAAGAGTGGCTGCTGTGCATTGTTGTGCCTTGAAAGTCAAACTGTTATGGAGATCCCACCAAAAGGATATCAAACTAGGGTATGACACAAGGAAGAGAGCCAAGGGGTCTAAACCTTACTTCTCCTCCCACAACTTAGTTTAGGACCACTTCTGCTGGTGATACTTATCTAAGTACAAAGTTGTAGAAGAATTCAATCACACTAAATTTTGCAGTTGTTCAATATCAGTTTAAGAACAGGTAAATGGGGCACCTGGGTGGCTCAGTTATTTACCTGTCTTCGGCTCAGGTCATGGTCCCAGAGACGTGGGACTGAATCCTACACCGGGCTCCCTGCTCAGCAGGGAACCTGCTTCTTCCTCTCCCTCTGATCCCTGCCCTGCTTGTGCTCTAATAAAGAAAATCTTTAGAAAAAAATTTTTAAAAATAAGGACATGTGAATGTCTCATGGTAAAACATTCAGTGAATGCTAGAGTACACAGAAAGACCAGTGAGAGGAATGAATGAGATGTGGAGGCCTGAGGAGCACCGATTACTCCTGTACTGGAAGTTATGTAGTTACCAAAGGATGAGAACCCAGAATCCACAAATTGTCAAGTTTACTCTTGACAGGAGTCTTGACAGGAGTCACAAACCACTGACCCAGTGAATCCAAGCCCAATGAAGGACGGCGGAGCCAGCAGAGGTGGAGGCAGTCTTACTGCTTCAGAAGACATGGAGCAAGAGGAACTGACGGTGGCGCGGCTGGGGCATTGTGCTGTCTGGTGGACAGTGGGGATCATCCTCAGCCAGTGGCAGGGTCAGCATAAGTTAGATCGCTCCCAGGAGAGAGGGCAGCCGGGACCTTCTTTACAGTATAATTTGAAATTCCTGATGTATTTTGCTTATTACTTGGTTTCATTCTCATAATAAAGAGAGTGTATACTGACCACAGGCAGGCTGATGAAAATCATGGTTTAATATTTTACTTTTCAAACTTAATGCCAACAAGGTCTAAGTTATGTTTACAAGATGAATAAAACCTCAAGGTTTTAAATATTTAAAATGCCTAGAAGCTAGTAATTTAGTCTTTGATTACCTGTGTGCTAAGACTTCTGCCAGTTTCATTAAAACAAACCAAATTGAAAAAAAAAAAACACCCAATCACCATTTTTTTTTGTTGTTGTTGTTGTTGCCACAGGTACTCAACCTTTATTTCTCTACCAACTGCGTGTCCACAGATGGGTACAAGGCCCTGCCACCCTTCCCAACCTTAAGATCTCCCTTCCCTTCAGCAGGAGAGAAGCAGAGGATCTCTGTGGGCTGGTGCCTGGGGGAGCCCTGCCCGACTCTCTTGTGGCCTCTCTGGAGACTTTGAGAGAGGGGAGGGACAAGAGGTGGGATAAGAGGCCACAGAACCTGGAGCCCATTTGCTTAATCTTTGCCAAGGGGCAAAAGCTGAGTTAAAAGAACATTTGCATTCACCAAACACTCTTTTCCCATCATCAGACACGGTCCACGTAGACACACATTCCTCTAGCAAGGAAGGAGGGGGAAGACGTGCCCTTGGGTGACTAGCCATTTTTAGTGACATCCTTGCAGCTCATGGGTAGGTGGCACTGGGGGCAAAGAGTGAGGCCAAAAGTCTGATTCTGGGGATTCGGAATCACCCAGCCGTGACTGGTGATTTTTTTTTCGTGTTTATTTATTTATTTTTAGGAATCTTGTTTATTGAGTGGAAAATAAAATTCAGGATTACACGTATCTTTGCCCAGGGGCCCATAATTCTTTTTTGCTTACAGCTTAATACTAGAATTTTTAAATAGGAAAGTGGGATTTTTTTTCTATGGATTTGGACCAAACTAGTAACGATGGACTTTTTCAGTTTCTAAGAGATTATGTCTGTCACAGACATTAAGTTTGGTCCACTAAGGGATCCCTGGGTGGCGCAGCGGTTTGGCGCCTGCCTTGGCCCAGGGCACGATCCTGGAAACCCGGGATCGAATCCCACGTCGGGCTCCTGGTGCATGGAGCCTGCTTCTCCCTCTGCCTGTGTCTCTGCCTCTCTCTCTCTCTCTCTGTGACTATCATAAATAAATAAAAGTTAAAAAAAATTAAAAAAAAAAAGTTTGGTCCACTAAGAATAAAGATTCTAGACTGCTTGTATGTTAAAAACTTGTAAGAAAGCAGCAGTGGATGTGAATATGAATACCAAAGAGAGCTCTATAGAGCTAACATTCTCATCAATTGGTACAGCTGACTGGTCTTCTGAAACAGTGGTAGGGTAAGATCCTGACCTTGGAGTGATGGCAAAAGTGTTTTCAGCCTAACAATTCCTTGTACTACAAGCCTCATAGGAAGGAAACATGGAAAAGGGGTGTGTCCATCAGCAATCACACCAAACTCTGGATGAACAAAGGTGCCCAGTATGATCTGAATAGAAGCCTAATTTCACGCCTTTCCCAGCTGAGATTTGCCAAAAACAGGGCCCCTAGGAGATCACCTGTCATGTCTGCTGCATGTCCATACTATGATACACACAGGATTCTACCCTGGAAGCTCAAGCTGAAAACCACACAGTACCATGATGATAGAAATACTGTAGGAGGGATGCCTGGGTGGCTCAGATCCCTGGATCCTCCTGGGGTCGAGGATCGAGTCCTGCATCAGGCTCCTTGCGAGGAGCCTGTTACTCCCTCTACCTATGTCTGCCTCTCTCTGTTTCTCATGAATAAATAAATAAAATCTTAAAAAAATACTGTAGGAAAATAGGCACATGGACAACCAAACTGTCCCAAAGAGGATGGTAGAATAGGAGATACCATCTTTCACCCCAAGAAAAATTAATTTAACAGTCATCTATGAATACCATTATCTCAGGGAGCTCAAAAGTGCCATTAAGACTGGGTAGTACACAGTGGAGCTTAAAAAGGGCACAAGGGGGATCCCTGGGTGGCGCAGCGGTTTGGCGCCTGCCTTTGGCCCAGGGCGCGATCCTGGAGACCCGGGATCGGATCCCACGTCGGGCTCCCGGTGCATGGAGCCTGCTTCTCCCTCTGCCTGTGTCTCTGCCTCTCTCTCCTTCTCTCTCTGTGACTGTCATAAAAAAAAAAAAAAAGGGCACAAGGACACAGAAAAGAAAGCTGGACAGTGTATTAGCAGAGACAAATGGGGATGGGTGGGAAATAAGGGCTGAGGCTATCTCCATCAGCCACAGGGCAGGTACTACTGGAATCCTTGCTCAACAGAGACTCCAGCTGCCTGCTCCAGTATCACCGTCACCAATTCAACTAAAGGCTAAAGCCAAAGCAATCTTTTTTTTTTTTAATTGGAGTTCAATTTGCCAACATATAGCATAACACCCAGTGCTCATCCTATCAAGTGCCCCCCTCAGTGCCTGTCACCCAGTCACCCCCATCCCCCACCCACCTCCCTTTCCACCACCCCTTGTTCGTTTCCCAGAGTTAGGAGTCTCTCATGTTCTGTTTCCCTCTCTGATATTTCCCACTCATTTTCTCTCCTTTCCCCTTTATTCCCTTTCACTATTTTTTATATTCTCCAAATGAATGAGACCATATAATGTTTGTCCTTCTCTGATTGCTTATTTCACTCAGCATAATACCCTCCAGTTCCATCCACATCAAAGTAAATGGTGGATATTTGTCGTTTCTAATGGCTGAGTAATATCCCAAGCCAAAGCAATCTTGAGAAAGAAAATCAAATCTGAAGGCAGGACATTTCTGATTCCAAAACTAGATTACAAAGCTATAGTATTCAGAATAATAGGGTACTGGCTTAAAAACAGACAATGGGAATAGAAGAAAAATCCCAGAAGTAAACACACACATATATAGTCAACTAATTGTTTACAATTATGCCAAAACCCACAATGGGGCAGAAAAATCTCTTTAATAATGTTGTGAAATCTCAGGGGAGCCTGGGTGGCCTGGGAAGTTGATTCAGCTTCAATTCCTAGTTTCAGCTCAGGTTCTCATTTCAGGGTGGTGAGAGCAATCTCCACATTGTTTAGCTAGGAGCTGCTTGGGATTGTCTATCTTCCTCTCCCTCTGCCTCTCCTATCTTGGTCTCTCTCTCTCAAATAAATAAATAAATCTTAAAAAAAATAAGTTAACTATTATTACTATTCTTTTTTTTTTTTTAAGATTTATTTATTTATCTATGATAGACATAGAGAGAGAGAGAGAGAGAGAGGCAGAGACACAGGCAGAGGGAGAAGCAGGCTCCATGCCAGGGGCCCGACACGGGACTCGATCTTGGGACTCCAGGATCACGCCCTGGGCCAAAGGCAGGCGCCAAACTGCTGAGCCACCCAGGGATCCCCCTATTATTACTATTCTTTAAAGACTTTATTTAAGAGAGAGAAACAGAGATAAAAAGAGAAAACACAAGCAGGGAGGAGTGGGAGGAGCGATGCGGAGCTTGATCCCAGGACCCTGGAATCATGACCTGAATCAAAAACAGATGCTTATCCAACTAAGACACCCAGGCACCCCAATAAACAAATCTTTAAATACCATTGTGAGGGGTGCCTGGGTGGCTCGGTCTGTTGAGTGTTAGACTTTTGGTTTCGGCTCAGGTCATGAACTCACAGTTGTGAGATGGAGCCTGCATCGGACTCCATGGTCCACAGAAAATCTGCTTTGGAATCATTCTCCCTCTCCCTCAGCCTTTCCCTGCTGTCCCTCTTTCTCTTTCTCTAAAATAAATAAGCAAAATATTTTTTAAAAATAGGCGCCTGAGTGGTACAGTTAATTAAGCATCTGACGCTTGGTCTCAGCCAAGGTGGTGATCTTATTATGGTTGTGGGATCAAGCACAACTTCATGCTCTGTGTTTAGGTCAGAGTCTGCTTGATTTTCTCTCTCTCCCCATCTGGCATTCCCTTCCTTGTGCATGCATTCAATTGCTCTTTCTCAAATAAAAAAATATTTTAAAAATAATAATAAAATACTGTTGTGAAATCTGAATATTTCAATAAAAAAAACAATGAAATTGGATCCCCATCATATAGCACACAGGGAAATGAAATTGCAACTGATTAAAGACCTAAACATATGACCTTAAATTAAAATTCCTAAAAAAAAACATAGAGAAAAGCCTCCTTAATCTTATTCCTGGCAATGATTTTTTGAATATGACATCTAAAGCATAAACAACAAAACCAACAAGTAACAATACCACTATATCAAATTGAAAAGTTACAGCAGAGCCAATGAAATACATGACAGTGAAAAAAGATGTACAAATGAGTAACCTGTGATCAGGATCATCAGGGAAATGCAAACCAAAACCATAAGTTATCACCTCCTACCTGTTACAATGGTTCTTACCAAAAAGACAAGAAGTAACATGTTGGTCAGGATGTGCAGAGAAAATAACATTTGATTTCTGCTACTGGAAATGGAAATAGGGAAATCATTATGGAAAACATTAGGGCAACCCACCAAAAATTTAAAATACAATTACCATATAGTCCACCATTGCCATTTCTAGTTATGTATCCCAAAGAAACAAAATCGGTATCTCCATAAGTATCTGAACATGGATATTCACTGAAGTATTATTCGTAACAGTAAATAAATGGAAACATCAGTAAGTGTGTATGAATGTTTAAAGTGACAAAGGAGGCAAGCCTGGCTGCCTCTGTCCATAAAGTATGTGACTCTTGATCTTGGCATTTTAAGTGCAAGCCCCACACTGTTATGGAGTATATGTAAAAAATAAAATAATTTTTTTTAAGATTTTATTTATTTATTCATGAGAGACACAGAAAGAGAGAGAGAGAAAGAGAGAGAGAGAGAGAGGCAGAGACACAAGCAGAGGGAGAAGCAGGCTCCATGCAGGAAGCCTGATGTGGGGCTCGATCCCAGGTCTCCAGGATCACACCCTGGGCTGAAGGCGGTGCTAAACCACGGAGCCACTGGGGCAGCCCAAAAAAATAAATTGTATTTAAATGAATAAATGAAATAAAGAGACAAGGAAAATTTAGTACACACACATACACACACACACACACACACACACAGGAATATTCAGCCATAAAAAAAAGAAGGCAACATAGTCACTTTCCACAGATGGACCTGGAAAACATCATGCAAAGTCAAAACAGCACACAGCAAAACACAAACCTTGTAGGGTATCACTTATCTAAGTATTATATAAAAATACTTATAAAAAAAAAGAAATAAATCAAACTCCTGTAAACAAAGTAGGAAGCCAGAAGCTAGGGACTCAGGGAAATGGGGAGATGTTGTTAGGGGTACACATCTTCACTTACAAGATAAGGAAGTTCTGAGATTCTAATGTACAACAGGTTGATTACAGTCGTTAATATTGTATTCGACACTTGATTTTGATAACAGGATAGGTATTAAGTTCTTGACTCACTATCACGATCAAAAAAGATAATTATGTTAAGTGATGGTGTGTTATAACTTCATTTTGTTTTTGTTTTGTTTTTTTCTTTAAGAATTATTTATTCACGAAAGACAGAGAAAGAGAGAGAGACAGAGACAGGCAGAAGGAGAAGCAGACTCCATGCAAGGAGCCCGAAGTGGGACTCCATCCTGGAACTGAGAACACGCCCTGAGCTAAAGGCAGACGCTCAACACCTGGGCCACCGAGGTGTCCCTCATTTTGTTAATTTCATAAAGTAAGGGTGTCTGGTAGTGCAGTGGTTTAAGCATCCAATTTCTTGGTTTCTGCACAGGTAGTGATATCAGGGTCCTCATATCGAGCCCCACCATAGGCTCCGTTCTCAGCACTGAGTCAGCTTAGGCTTCTCTCTTCCTTTCCTTTACTCTCTGCTTGCACGTGCAAGTACACACACTTTTTCCCTCTCATTCTCTCAAATACATAAATCTAAAAAAAACTACACCAATCTTATAAGGTATATCAAAAACTATCATATAATGTAATTTCACTGATATAATCTTATCTGTCAATAATATCTTAAAGCTCAAGGGAAGGCAGAGAGTAGAAGAGATGTAAACGCCACAGAAAGAACCATAGAGGACACTCTTGAGAAGTAGCCCATGGTCCACTTAAGACGTAAACATGCCAATGCCTGCAGTTTCAGGCACAGGCAGGCACAAGGAAATGTCACCTAAAGCAAGGCATCAAAAGCCAGGCCACAGAAATGGCACGGATCTGAACACATGTACCCAGCGGGCAGAGGGCAAGCCAGGTGCAATCCATCAGCCTCACTGCAGGACTACTGACCTCCAATGTCACCCTCAGGGTTCAGTACACAGGGTACAGGGACTGCAGGGCAGAGGAAAGGGCACACCAACAACTCAGAGCTAGCCACAAAAGCAACTACCCAGAAAGCTGGGGAAGCAAGCAGTGCCCACAGGCCACACATGAGAAGGACAAACCATCCCCTGGAAAAGGGAGGAGGGGGATGTGGAATACAGAGTCTACTACTCCAGGTGAATGAGGACGGTGAAGGCCTTACCCAGTGAGGATATAAGTGTAAAGTTCTCCAGCATCACATGGTGGTACAGCCGTCTCTGAGCCTCATCCAGAAGTCTCCACTCCTTCCAGGAGAAGTACACGGCAATGTCCTCAAAGGTCACGCCACCCTGTCAGGACAGCGACAGATGGAACCATGAACATTCTCTCTCTCTCTCTCTGAGAACCCACAATCCAACCCCCCCCCCAAAGCACCCCAGTCTCCCCTGCCACCTCAGCTCCCCACTGTAAGATAAATGCCAGGTCCTGGTGCCACTAATGCTGCACTCCTCTCGCCTTCCCGTCAATCACTGTTCAGTCCTCAGTAGTAACAGACACAGGACATGTAGGTGCAATCTAAGCTCTGGGTGTGGCCTGCAAGGTCCCATCTCCCTGTCACGATATTCCAAATGAAGGCTCCCAGATTATGCCCCGAGACAGCCAGGTATGGGCCCTGCTTTACCAGAGAGTCCTCAATATCAGGACCCTGAGGTCCTTGGCTCACACCTCCTCTCCATGTGCACATGATTCTGTAGACTGTACCTCTCTCCTGTCTTCAGACCCCACAGATGAACGCCCACGCCTTCCTGCCCCCACACCACACGATTCTCCCACCACTCACTCTTGTACTCGTCACAGGTCATCCAAAGGATGTTTGATGGCTCCACTACCACCCCAGGACTCTCATGGATCCCAACTGAGGGAAAGCCTCAGATGCTGCTGAGAAGCCCTCCTCAACCTGCCTGTAATCCTCCCTTCAATGACAGGCACTCACAAGCACATGTCAACTTAGGATACTCACAGACCCTCTTCTACTTCTGTGCTGCCCATGCTGTCCCTCAACCATCAGAACCCACCACTGTCCACTGAACCGTTGTGAAGACCCCAGCACTAAAGGTCTCCCTGCCAGGCACAGTGAAGCAGCAATGATCACATCTGCCCAGACCTTATCCAGCAGCAAGACTTTGAAAGACCCCAAATATGGTAAAAGCTGATCCCAAAATTCTGCTGAAGCCCTACAAAACTGGTAAGATAGTAGCCCCTGTTTCCCAAACACTCGTAGGTTCAGCATTTGACTCTTGATCTCAGAGTCCAGAGGTCAAGTCTCATTTTGGGCTCCACAAGGGCATGGAGCCGCCTTAAAACAGACAGACAAAAACAAAAACAAAAAAACCCCCAAAACTCCCAGTTGTCCTCTGCTATCTCTTGTTCCATCCATCACCCTGTGGAAGGCTTGCCTATCTGACTGCCAGATCATTCTCTCTACCTTCACCTGTGTTCGCAATGCCCAGCAACTATAAAAACTCACGCTGAACAACAGAACCACTCTTCAGCACAGTTTAGTAGTACCCAGTGACCTACTAATAGCACTGCTAATATTCTCTGCATTCCCTTCCTTTTTTTTTTTTAAGATTTTATTTATTTATTCATGAGAGACAAAGAGACAGAGACAGAGGCAGAGGCATAGGCATAGGCAGAGGGAGAAGCAGGCTCCACGCAGGGAGCCTGAAGTGGGACTCCATCCCGGGACTCCAGGATGACACCCTGGGCCGAAGGCAGGCGCTAAACCGCTGAGCCACCCAGGCGTCCCTGCATGCCCTTCCTAAATGGGACCCAATTCTCCCCCTGCTCCGCACAACAGCCATCACTTTGGGAAGCCTCCAATCTGCAACTTTCCCCCAGTTTCCCAAAATGTCCTGTCCAGCTGCCCACTCCACACCATCACTCACACTTCCCTAAGACGTCTAAGATGCTTAACCATGTCAAGACAAGTTAGGACACCCCAAAGGATAATGAACATACTGCCAACTTCCATCAGGTTCACGGGAGCTTCAATCCCTTCCGCTGCTATTCATAACGGGAAACCTCACTAAACTGGAGTCAGGGGATCCCTGGGTGGCGCAGCGGTTTAGCGCCTGCCTTTGGCCCAGGGCGCGATCCTGGAGACCCGGGATCGAATCCCACGTCGGGCTCCCGGTGCATGGAGCCTGCTTCTCTCTCTCCCTCTGCCTATGTCTCTGCCTCTCTCTCTCTCTCTGTATGACTATCATAAATTTTAAACAAACAAACAAACAAACAAACAAACTGGAGTCGGGAGGTTGCACTTCGGGGAGCTCTCAGGCACTACCAATGTGATCAACTGCAGGCCCAACAGAAAGCGATGGGATTGACCTTATATGGGACACGACTTCACTACCTCAGGCCCCAAAAAGACAGGCTTTCCTGATCACCGCACCCAACAGCTCAGCCAATGAGAAGCCGCAACTCCCAACTTACTCCAGTGGACTTGTAGTTTACAACAGCCTCCCCAACTTCCCCCCTTTCCCCTTAAAATAGACTACCTCTCTCCTGTTCTCCACACTGGCCTGCTATTTTGACTCAGCTGCTTTATTCCAAACCGCAGTTCTCTGTCGCTCCTACATCAAGCCATTTTTGCGGGGAACTGGCACTTTTTAAGGTTCACGTAACGAAGGCCCTGGGGTTTGCCCTGACTCCTCCCTTCCTTTTCTCACCTGCAACACCCACAATCGGCCTCGGCCCTTCTCAAAACATAGACCAGAGTCAACCGGTTGACCACGTCCACGGTGGCCACGGAGTCCATCAACAATCCACCGACTCCTGCGATTCCCTCCTCCTCGCTTACCCCCGCGGGGCGTGCCCTTCTGCGGCCAGATAAAGCCTATGTACACCCGGGTCGCCCCCCTCTCAGCACCGCCAAGACAGACGGCCCCGTCAGGCAGCGAGGGCGCAGGCCTCACTGGCCGCGCGGCACCTGCTTTGACAGAAAGAATGGACACGTGCAGTTCACTGCTGCTCACGAAGCCAACCCCCACCCCCGCAGTCAGCCCCTGCCCGCCCCTCCCCTGCTGCCCGCGGCAGCAATACAGCCCGCAGGCGCTCACCCGCGGGGACCCCGCACACCGGCGCCTCCCTGTCCGGAACGCCGGGGCGTGGCCGGGGCCGCAGGGCCACGAGCAGGCGCCCCGCGCTCGGGCCTTAGGGGTCTGGGTGCGGGGAGAGCGGGGAGGGTCCGGGGGATGAGCTTTTACCTGTGTCGGGGCCTTGGGCGCGGCTGCTGTCATTGGCCTGGAGAGGCGGTGCGGGGCCCTGCCCCCACTGGGTGCGACGAAGACAGCACGTACCTTCGGGTGTTCAGGGTTAGTCACCTTGACTCAGAACCCAAATTTACAGGATAAACAGACCCAACCAGAGGCAAAAGTACCTACGCGAGGAGGCGGGAAGTCCCGCCCCCGGGGATTGCGCCCGCGTAGTAATGCCGCGTCCTGTGCCCTCATTGGCCCCATTGTGCGCCTTCGGTGCCCAGGCTCTTTCGGGTGGTGTAGTTCCCAGAGCTCAGGCACCCTGGGGGGGGGGGGTGTCCTCCACCCAGTAGAGTTGGAGAGGTCACGTGGCATCCTGAGGGCTGCAGGAAAGTGCTTCTGCTACCCAGAGGGACTAGCATCACTTCTTGTTAAAGGCGAAGGGTCAAAATTTCAGACTCCCGGAAGTTCGGTCAGCTTCCAAGACACTATTATTTTACATGCTCTCAGATCCTTTTATTTAGGGATCCCTGGGTGGCGCAGCGGTTTAGCGCCTGCCTTTGGCCCAGGGCGCGATCCTGGAGACCCGGGATGGAATCCTACCCACGTTGGGCTCCCGGTGCACGGAGCCTGCTTCTGTCTCTGCCTCTCTCTGTGTGTGACTATCATAAATAAAATGAAATCCTTTTATTTAGGTAAATTACATGTCATTTCGTACAGCACTCCAGATATATTAAATGAAAGTACATAGCTGGAAAGATGTTGCTCATCAATGCTTGTATCCCGAAACGTTATAGTCAGTTTGGAATTGGTTAGGAAGAATACAGAAGTCCGTGTTAAACAACAAAAATTAAGTCTAAGACATTGTAAGGTCTATTGGCTTCAGTCAGTGATTTGTGACTTGGGCAGCATCTCTTCCAGCAGGTAAAGGGCAGCTCCAAGCTGTACAGAAAGGGATAGGTTTTTAGAGATAAGACCTAAATGTCATAAACAACAAAGGATTATGTCAGGTGAGGTCACCTTATTGTGGGGACAAAAGAGTCTTATTAGGAGAATATCTCACATTTCTTTGGGAATTGAGATGGCCCATCCATGTGGCAGATTGCCTTTTTGGTGCTGACCAGAAAATTCCTGACTGAGCTTGGAACTAAATTTCTGGGGAAGTTTGAAAGTGCATTGAGCTTTAGAATTACTACCTGGTTTGTGACATGGCCTAACAGAAGTGACTCCATTTGAGGCCTGTGGTTTACTCTTTTACACCCCTTACAGTTCTCTGATATTGAAGAAGAGTGGGAATGTTAGGCCACCCTGAATGAAGTGGTCAGTGACAGAGTCAGCCTCTGGCTCCACACTAATCCTCTCTTGCCTGTATAGTGGTTGTGTCCCTTCTATTAAGGAACACTGTATCCATATATTTCTTAATCCATAATTTCAAATGTCCTTAATTTCTTTTAGGAATCTAATATCACCCCATACATAGTGGAACTTAACTGATGCTATTTTTCAAATCAAACACATATTGCCATTTTCAGTTGCAGTGAGTGTGCAAAGGGAGTATCTGAACCCTGAAACAAAGGGTTATCTGAATTCAGTGATCTCATCTCCTTACTGGGAAGTGATTCTTCTTTCCTCAGGCACTGGCAATTGTGTTGCTTTAGGAATTAAAGTTATCACAGAAAAACAGCTATGAAATGAAATGCACATTTCAGAAAGTAGTTCATAAGGGTTATGGAGCTATTTAAAGATAGTGGCAGAAATAGCTATGAGGAAATCCACATTCTATCTCCCTACACATCAATAAGAGCTGAAAAAAAACAATTATGACCTCAGAGAATTTTATATTTTTTAAAGATTTCATTTATTTATTCATGAGAGACTTGGAGAAAGAGAGATGCAGAGACAGGCAGAGAGAGAAGCAAGCTCCATTCAGGGAGCCTGATGTGGGATTCGATCCCAGGCCTCCAGGATCACACCCCGACCTGAAGGCAGAAGCTCAATCGCTGAGCCACCCAGGCATCTCTTCTCCTCCCTCCTTCCTTCTCCTCCCTCCCTCCTCCTTCCTTCTCCTCCCGCCCTCCTCCTTCCTCCTCCCTTCCTCCTTTCTTCTTTTTTTTAGAGGACCTTAGAGAGCTTTTTTTATTTTTTAAAAATATTTTATTTACTTGTTTGTCCATGAGCCACACATACACACACAGAGAGAGAGAGGCAGAGACACAGGCAAAGGGAGAGGCAGGCTCCATGCAGGGAGCCTGACATAGGACTCAATCCCAGGTCTCTAGGACCAGGCCCTGGGCTGAAGGCAGTGCTAAACCATTGAGCCGCTAGGGGTGCCCCTTTAGAGAGCTTTTATTTTTTTTTAATTTTTATTTATTTTATGATAGTCACACACACAGAGAGAGAGGCAGAGACACAGGCAGAGGGAGAAGCAGGCTCCATGCACCGGGAGCCCGACGTGGGATTCGATCCCAGGTCTCCAGGATCGCACCCTGGGCCAAAGGCAGGCGCTGCTATACCGCTGCGCCACCCAGGGATCCCCTTTAGAGAGCTTTTAGAAGAAGCCTAAGATGTTTGAGAAAAGTTAGAATCAACTGGAGCATGTGACTGTGGTGGACCAATGTGCTTGGTCACTATGGTAAGGCTTTTATCTCTAAAATGTGACTTTCTCATTGTTGAAAACATTGAGCAATGCTACTGTCATCTCTATGAGTAAATAACCAATTATTTTACTAGAAAACTGAGTTTATTCAGGACTAATAGAGGAATTTCAACTGGGGATTAGCAACCACGACAAACCACAATCAAGACTGAAGAGTTAGAAGCTAAAGTCAGATTTTATTAGGGTTTAATAAGAAGGTGGGAGGTTTGCTATCAGTAAAAGTTCATCGAAGAAAAAGTTTCCAGTTGTGACAGTTTTTCATTGGCTGCATGTCCTGGTTAGTGTGTGGTTCCTGGGGCAAGTAGAGATCATCCTTTTTTTCAAAACAGGAGATTAAATTTGTACTGAGAAAGCATCCTCCCTCTTCAAAATAAAAATAATACTCATTTTCCCTGCTGATTATCTATTCCTCCCTGTGTGAATCCTCCATTTCATTTAATAGATTCTATTTATTTTAAAGAGAGAGAGAGAGAGAGAGAGAAAGAGAGAGAGAGAATGAGTGGGGGAGGGACAGAGAGGCTCTCAAGCAAACTCCCTGCTGAGGGTAGAGCCCAATGTGGGGCTAACTTTCATAATCCTGAGATCATGACTTGAGCCAAAATCAAAAGCTGAATGCTTCAAGGACTGAGCCACCCAGGCACTCTATTAGATCTCCATTTTATTTATATATTTATTTTTAAAGATTTTATTTATTCATCAGAGACACAGAGAGAGAGAGAGAGGCAGAGACATAGGCAGGAGAAGCAGGCTCCATGCAGGAAGGCTGATGCGGGACTCGATCCTGGGACCCCAGGATCATGCCCTGAGCCAAAGGCAGATGCTTATCGTTGAGCCACCCAGGCATCCCTAGATCTCCATTTTAAATATGGTTTTCTTGGGGATCCCTGGGTGGCTCAGCGGTTTGGCGCCTGCCTTTGGCCCAGGGCGCGACCCTGGAGTCCCGGGGTCAAGTCCCACGTCGGGCTCCCAGCATGGAGCCTGCTTCTCCCTCCTCCTGTGTCTCTGCCTCTTTCTCTCTCTCTCTGTGTCTATCATAAATAGAAATATAAATATTTAAATATGGTTTTCTTTACTAATTTTCACACCACTTTGGAGGGAGAGTTAAGGAAGCAATGTAAGATGCTTGGAATAAAAATGCAAGTAAAATTGAAATGTTGTTTATTCATTGTTCTAACAAATATGCATTGAGTACATATTGGTTTCTCAGAAACTTTGGTAGATGCATGGGAGAAATGCAGGCAGAAGACAAGAAGTCCTGCCTTCAAATGCCATGTATTATGTTCAAAGAAAACACAGGAAACATGAAAACAGATTTACTAAGTTATATTCTATGTCAAAATGGAAACAAGGAGAGGTGATTTTGTGAGACGAGGAGACCAGGTGCAATAATTAATTGGCCAGAAGGGAAGCCCTCATTCTTTTTAAAAGATTTTATTTATTTATTCATGAGAGACACACAGAGACAGAGACACAGGCAGAGGGAGAAGCAAGCCTCTGAGGGGAGCCCAATGTGGGACTTGATCCCAGGACCCCGGGATCATGCCCTGAGCTGAAGACAGACGTTCAACCACTGAGCCACCCTGGCATCCTAGGAGCCCTGAGTAATAAGAGCACCATTGGGGATCCCTGGATGGCTCCGTGGTTTAGCGCCTGCCTTTGGCCCAGAGCGTGATCCTGGAGTCCCGGGATTGAGTCCAATGTTGGGCTCCCTGCATGGAGCCTACTTCTCCTTCTGCTTGTGTCTCTGCCTCTCTCTCATGAATTAATAAATAAAAATCTTAAAAAAAAATAAGAGGGGCAGCCCGGGTGGCTCAGCAGTTTAGCACCTGCTTTTGGCCTGGGTCGTGATCCTGGAGACCTGGGATTGAGTCCTATGTCGGGCCCCCTGCATGGGGCCTGCTTCTCCCTCTGCTTGTGTCTCTGCCTCTTTCTCTGCATCTCTCTATGTCTCTCATGGATAAATAAATAAAATCTTAAAAAGAAAAATAAGAACACCATTGAGCAAGGCTGTGTTCTATGGAGTTTTTTTTTTTTATTAGCTCTCTTAAATGAAGTGAGTTATTTGAAAATTTCAAAGAATTTATCTGAACAAACACCAAATCCATTCAGACAGCACCAAATCAAATGTGGAAATGGCTTTTGTAGACTCAAAGGGGAAACAAAGCTATAATTTATATGATTGCTTATAGCTTAAGGTCTTATTTGGGAAACTCTAGTTGACTGTTTTGTGTTTTTGTTCTAAGTGGATGCTTTAAGTAGACTCCATGCCCAGCATGGAGAGCAATACAGATGACTGTGTGTGTTTGGGTTTTTTTTTTTTTTTTTTTTTTTTTTTTTTTTTGGTTTCACCATTGAGGCATTTACAAGAATTTGCTCCAGGTTAAGTTTCAATTTGCTTATGTAGGTGGCTAGGGCATTGGAGCCACCTGCATGTAGTGGTCTCTTTGTAGATTTGCACTTTCAAGCAAAAGAATCAGGTGGCAAAGTGTCTTCCTGTGCACAGTTCTGCAGTGGAGACCCTGGGACTCTAGCCCTTTAAGCCTTTAGCCTGCCTGGCTCACTGCAGAGACACTCAGCAGACGTGCATTTGAACCCTTTGCTCTGCTGCTCATCATAGCCTGTAGATCTACAGCCTCCCTGTATTGAAGCCTGGAGGGAGTCAGCCTGACCTTGCCTAAATAACCTGTTTTCATAGTTTCATCTCTGCATTGACTCTCTCCATTAGCTTCACCCAATTCATTAGAAATGCTCATGTTAAGCCCACAAGTGAGACTTACTGACTCAGACACTTTGGTGGTAGCCCAAGAATTAGTTAAGACGTATCTGGGTAAAATAGACACAAAGTAAAACATTCCATCCACTAGTTGTGGTTCCTGAAGACAGGGCAGTTACCGTTCTTGTTATTCACATGAATCTCCTCTACAGCTGTAGGATTTCAGAACAGAAGCTACAAAATTTATCAATACTCATGTGTTATCTTCATTAAATAAGTCTAGAGCGTCTGATTTTCTATTATTAATGGATTATTACTCCTTTATGAACATTGAAAGTGAAAACCTCTGGGGCACCTGGGTGGTTCAGTCAGTTAGGCGTCTGCCTTCAGGTCAGTTCATGATCCCAGGGTCCTGAAATCAGGCACCACATCAGGTTCCTTGTTCAGAGGGAAGCCTGCTTCTTCCTTTCCCCTCTGCTTGTGCTCCTTTAGTTCTCTCTCAAATAAATAAATAAAATATTTAAAACAAAAAAAGTGAAAAGCTTCTAACCACTCTACCTGATGAAGAAAAACAATGTTTGCAGTTGGTATGCTTTTTCTTTTTTAAAAAAATATTTTATTTATTCACAAGAGACAGAGAGGCAGAGACATAGACAGAGGAAGAAGCAGGTTCCTCAAGGGGAGCCCAATATGGGACTGATCCCGGAATCCCAGGACCACACCCTGAGCCAAAGGCCAACACTCAACCACTGAGCCACTCAGGTATCCCTAGAATTGCTTTTTCACATGGATGGGTTGCTCTGTGTGTGTGCCTCTGTGTTCAAATACCCTTCTCTGTTTCCAAAACCCAGTTCTGGCTACCTAGAACTCCCAGAAGTCAATACTAGCGAGGCAGGTGTTGACTGGAACAGAACATGATCTTTATCAGGAGATTGGCCACCTACGGAGAAGGTGGATTCTAGTACAAATGCCAATTCCGAGGTTTCTGTCTTGCCTACAGGTTGTTAATGTCAGGACAGTGAACCAGTAAAGGGACTACATTGGTCTGTAACATTTCTTGACTATATGCACACTTGGTGCTGCTAGCTATAGATGTCATCACAGTGCTGGTAGGTGGTACAAGGGGGTCTGGTTCCTTAGTGCCTAGGGGTTGTGCAAGAGGGTCTGTTTTGCTTTGTGGCATGCAGAAGTGCTCACTCTTTCTAGGAGAGAATGCATGATCTATAGATGAACAGAGAAATGTTAATCAATCATGTGGGCTAAGTGTTCTTGTTAAACCTTAGGATTACTAGGTTGGTTGAGGGCTCAAAGTGGCTTCACACATACATACTGTTTCTCTTAGTACTGAAAGAGGACCTTGGCTGCCCCCATTTGACCTCAAACTTTCTAGCTAGGTTCTTCTTTCCAGCTTGTCTCGACTCAGATGGAAGACCCTGATGGCAAAGCATCCTCTGATGGGAACCCAAACTACACCTTAAGCACTAAGGATTACCCTGAACATGCAAGACCCCACCCATGATTGACTCCAGGACAATGACCTATTTGTCTTTTACTGCTTACCAGCAAGTCCCTACTCACCTTTGCCCCACATTTTCCTTCTACAAACCCGGAAGCGTTTTGAGCACTTTGGAGACAATTTTTGAGAGGTTATTCCACTGTCTTCCCTGCGTTGTCCTCGCTGAGGTCCTTTCTTCTTTAACCACCACACATTTCTCTGTCTTTGGATTTTGTAATTGGGGAGTGGCCAAATCTAGTCTGTTTAGGAACCCCAGGTTAGGTGCTCTCACACCCCTGTGCTGGGACAGTACAACAAGGTCATCATTTTTTGATCATCTTGGACCCGAGGCTTTTTTCCATTAAAATAATCATGGACAACATAATCCACTGAGTTTAGTCCAGACGTCTACACTTCATCACCGCCAAGAGGAGCCAGAGCAGTCATGATGATGCCTGTGGGAGGAATGGAGGACACATCTGTGGACTGTGCTGTGTCCCTGGGGAGCAAGAATGGCCAGAGCTGTGGGCAGGCACCACCTTAAGGATTGATGGGAATATCAGCTCCAGCAAAGTACGGGTACTCAACAGAGGGTCCTTCCAACAACTGCCAGGCGTCTCCTCTCTTCCTGTGCCACCCCTGCCGTCTTACTAGGCACTAGGCCCTTCTGTAGGCCCCTTCCTGGCTGATTTTGCGAGATGGCACCATGATCCTGCATGTCCAGGAGGAAAAAAAGGACTCCGCAGCTTCCCACATGCCTGAACTAGGGACCCTCTTCATTCTGGTAGAGGCCCTACGCCACCTGGACTCCCATCCTTCTGGTGGAGAGGGAGGCCGGCACTGACCGGATGTTCCGGGTGAAATACCACTCAGGGGAACCCCTGTCTTTTCTGATAGAGTTCCCGCTGCCCCAGGCTCCAAGTACTTCCAGGTCAGGGGGAGGCAGGATATGACCCCAGCGCCCGTCCCCTCCTGGGCCCATCCAACTTCCCCTGAGCTAGCTGTCTGGAAAAAAAGCCCAGATCGGAGACACGGAATGACGATTCTTTGGGTGATCAGTTGTTACAGAAAGAGAAGGAATTAAATCACTTGGAGGCTGGCACTCCACGGTGAGACGTTCTTCCCGTATACCGCGTGGGATGGGAGGAAGCAACTCTGCCGGGTGTGCGTGCCAACCTTGTCTTTACTAATGTGAGACCAGCCTGACTTACACTCACCCCTCAGGGTGTTCAGGGAGTATCTCCCCTCCCGCCGGTCAGGATAAATGTCTCCTGCCTGTGATACTCACACACCTCCAGCCAGCTCTCAGACCCCAAATCTGCTGTCTGCCTGGGCTTGTAAAATCTCCTGCAGATGCCAAAGTTTAGTTTTCCACCAAACACCCAAGTACAGCTTTTCAGTGCTTTCTCTGAGAATATCCCACAATCATAATGGGAGAATTTAACTTTGTAAAGAGGCAAACACTACATCAGAGATGGATTTTTGTATTTCTGCATGCCTGCATTTATGAAAGTGCTAACATGATGGTAAGAATGCACGCTAAATTTAAACATGTATAGTGTTTCTGCTAAAAAAAAAAACCAATATTCAACTGAGTAAATTTGAAGATCAAATTATCTCTATTGAACAATTTATGAATTGAACAGCATCCCATCTTGCAATTATTAAGGGAGCTCCAATGGGGCAGAAAGTTTTTAAAGGCAGGACAAGGATGTCATAAAAACAAAAAAGGAGGGACACCTGGGTGGCTCAGCGGTTGAGCGCCTGCCTTCAGCCCAGGGTGTGATCCTGGAATCCAGGGATCAAGTCCTACATCATGCTCCCTGCATGGAGCCTGCTTCTCTCTTTCTCTTTCTGCCTATGTCTCTGCCCCTCTCTGTGAGCTTCTCGTGAATGAATAAATATATTTTTTAAAAAAATATTTTTTTTAAAAAAAGGATTATTTGGGCAAAGTCATCCCCATTTGGGGGGACAATGGGGACTTATTAGGTGGATTACACTACTGTAACCAGGAAACTTTGGGCTGATTGAGGAAAAGTTAAAACTACAACACACAACTTAAAACTAAAACTACTAATCTACAATAGGTTAGCTATTAAGCCCAGGTTTGGTGATGTAGTGGTAGCAAAGCAACTGTACTCAGGGCTTGGGGTTTTCTTTTAAACATGCCTTTGTTGCTTTAGTGTCTTATTTGTAAATGAAAAGGAAAATTGCTGTAACTCACATACAAGAAAATAGGCAAATGATGTTAATGGAAAAGAAATACATAAGATTTATAATTGGCAAGTAAAACAAAAGATGCTCAAAATCATGAATCCTTCAGGAAATGCAATAAAAACTACACTAAGGGGACACCTGGGTGGTTAAGCAGTTGAAAGTCTGCCTTCAAAAAAAAAAAAAAAAGAAAAAAGAAAGTCTGCCTTCAGCTCAGGGAATGATCCTGGGGTCCAGAATCAAGTCCCACATGGGGCTCCTTGCAGGGAGCCTGCTTCTCCCTCTGCCTATGTCTCTGCCTCTCTCTCTCATGAATAAATAAATAAAAATCCTTAAAAAAATAAAACTACACTGAGATTATACTACACACTTATTACATGAGCTGAAATTAAAGAATGGTCATATCAAGTGTTGGCAGGTATGTAGAAGATACGGACTTCCATCCACTGTTGATGTGAATGCAAAAGCAAACAATCATTTTTTTTTTTTTTGGCAAACAATCATTTTGATCACAGTATAGCAGTTTCTTCAAAAGTTAGTATTCATCTACCACGTGACTCAGATATTGAACATTACTGACAAAAATAAAAACAGCATGTCTATATGAAAGTACTGACACAAATGTTTGTTGAGTGCTTTATTTTCAATAGGCAAATCTAGAAATAACCTAAAAGCCCATAAAAAGGATGAATAAAGTAACAGTAGCATACCCAAACATAAGAATGTTAGAAAAGTGAGCTACTCATAATATCATTGATGAAAGTCAAAGTAATTATAAAACACAAAGGAAATCAGGAAAAAAAGAGTAAACAGTTTGATTCCAAACATATAAATAAAAAATGTGATGGCTTCCATTGCAAAACAAAGTACAATGGTTACCAAGAGGTGGGTAGCGTAAGGAGAGTCTGTAATAGGGCAGGAGGTAAATATACCATGACATATATAGTCATTATCAAGGTTATGATGGTTTTCAGAGATTCATATGCTTGTCAAAACTTATCAAATTGTACATTTATAAACACGCAGTTTATTAACATCTGTAAATTAAACCTTTATAGTTTTAAAAATCGGCTCAAAAATATGTTTGGCAACCCTATACTGACAGTCCCACCTGTTCCCATGTCCTCTAGGGGTCAGTCTTACCTCGGTGTCTGCAAATACCGGGAGCAGTGAAGGACATTTCCACCAGAGCCAACAGGAACAGTGCCTGGGTCTTAAGAGCCACATCAAAAAACTACAGATTCCTCCACCCCTTTTATTTTTATTTATTTATTTTTTAAGATTTTATTTATTTATTCATGAGACACACAGAGAGTGAGAGGCAAAGGGGAAAACGGGCTCCCTGCATGTGGGACTCGATCCTGGGTCTCCAGGATCATATCCTGGGCCGAAGGCCGGCGCTCAACCACTGAGTCACCCAGGCGCCCCCTCCACCTCCTTTAATATCTTGTTTTCCTCTCTGTGCAGTAATGGCTTTGAAGTGGTAAACAATGAGGGGGGTAAAGGAATCAATAGCTTTCAATTATTATTATTATTATTATTATTATTATTATTATTATTTTTGCCATTTGTAAAGTCTAGCTTTCAATTATTTTATCTGACAATGACTTCAGCTACATAAGAAACGCACACCTATACCTCCTAAGATTTGTGCACACACTAATCCTGCAGAGTCACTGCCACAGAAACGTGTTCGGATGCACTTTTAGAAGAGGCACACTGCATCCAGTTGGCTGCAGTCTCCTCCATTTCCTATTAAGCCAGTGTTTCTGTACCAGTTACAGTTTCCCCCTGCCCCCTGTGGTCTTAGAACCAGAGACCCTAGCCTAGTGAACTGTGGACATCAGAGCACATAGCTGTTTGTAGACATGGGAAGATACCACCTCAATGGTGCTGACATCCCCTGTGAGATCTCTTTTGAGTATGGGGAAAAATTCATGCTGCTTGCAGAAGCATCTGAGGATCTCACACTTGCCCCCTCCTTGGGGTCATCACTGAGGATCCTAAAATCACATGGCATCCAGGCCTCAAAAGAAAACCAGAAAGCCCTGCATAGGAGGCTGTGGGGCAGCAATGCAAATTTAGTCAAAACTGGCAGGCTGCTTACTGAAACATCTGGCTGGCTCAGTCAGTAGAGCCTGTGATTCTTTTTCTTTTTTTTTTAATATTTTATTTATTTATTCACGAGAGATCCAGAGAGAAAGAGGCAGAGACACAAGGCAGAGGGAGAAGCAGGCTCCATGCAGGGAGCCCAACGTGGGACTCGATCCCAGGACTCCAGGATCATGCCCTGGGCCAAAGGCAAGTGCTAAACCGCTGAGCCACCCAGGCTGCCTGAGCCTGTGATTCATGAGGTTTTGAGTTTGAGTCCCAAGTTGGACACAAAGTTTACTTAAAAAAAAAAAAAAAAAAACCAAACCAAACCAAAACAAAACAAAAACCTGGCAAGCTGTTTTCTGCCTTCCTCCTCTCCCTCCACAGGCACAGATAATTGGAGATTCCTAAAAAGGTGAGCCTCTGATGACTGATGAGCCCACGTCTCTTTATAAATTAGCCTGTACAGTAAGTAGAAATTCAAAATCAAAAAGGACTTAAACAGTAAGGCCTTGATTACCATGTCGGCCAAATCAACGTGCAGCAGATAGTTCTCCGTTCTGTGACCTGGAAGCTGGAGAAACTCATCACAAGCATCACATAAGACCAAGGTATCTCTCAAAAACGTAGTCATTCTCTGTAAACTGCCAGCCAAACTCATGATATTCTCTGGATCATCACTGATTTAGGTCCATGCCTTGAAGGTATTCAAGGAAGAAGGAAAGCTGACCCCTAAGGCCTCAGGTTACTGCTAATCTGCTGCAATTCATGAGAACAGAGGTCAGCCTGAGTACAAGGAGTACACTGGGGTGAGGACAGATGTGCACTGTGTGGACCTACCAGCTGGCAGAGGTGAAATAGTCACTGAACTGTCAGTTACATAAATTTAGAGGGATCTCTGGACAAGTTAGAAAATGCAACTTAGCCACATATATTCCAACATAACTGAAATTGTAAGGAATCTCCAACTGTAAAAGATTCAAATCAGGCAAATGCCTCCTCAGAGAGTTTCACCAGTGTCATTACACTGAATAAGGAAATTGCATATTCATTATACAATTATGCCTTTCTCTAGTGTGAACTTTCCAATGTTGAGAGAGGTTAGATTTTCCCCTAAACGATTTCCCACATTCACTGCACTCATAAGGCCGTTCTCCAGTGTGAACCCTGTGATGGTAACAGAGAGCAGTACGAGTGATAAAGGACTTCCCACATTCACTGCACTCATGTGGCCTTTCTCCAGTGTGAACTTTTTGATGATAATGGAAACTGGAACTATAGGTAAAGGATTTACCACATTCACTGCATTCGTAAGGCCTTTCTCTCTTATGAAGTCTCTGGTGTACTGAGAGGGAAGATGTTTGGATAAAGGACTTCCCACATTCACTGCACTCATGAGGCCTTTCTCCAGTATGAACTCTGTGATGATAATGGAGGGCAGTGCTACTGATAAAAGATTTTCCACACTCATTGCATTCATAAGGCCTTTCTCCTGTGTGAATTCTCTGATGATAATGGAAACTGGAACTAAAAGTAAAAGATTTCCCACATTTGTCGCATTGGTAAGGGCTTCCACCATTATGAATTCTCTGATGTATTGAGAGGGAATGTTTTTGCCTAAAGGATTTCCCACATTCACTGCACTGATAAGGCCTTTCTCCTGTGTGACCTCTCTGATGGTACCTGAGGGAAGACCCAGAAGTAAAAGATTTCCCACATTCACTACACTCATAAGGCCTTTCTCCTCTGTGAGATCTCTGATGATAAGTGAGGGCAGAGCTAGAGGTAAAAGATTTTCCACATTCATTGCACTCAAAAGGTTTTTCTCCAGAATGAACTCTGTTATGATACTGGAGTTCATACCTACAAATAAAAGATTTCCCACATTCATTACACTCATAAAACCTTTCACTTGAATGAACTTTGAGGTGCATATTGAGGCTATTTCTTCGGGTAAAGGACTTGCCACATTCACTGCACTCATGAGGCCTCTCTCCAGTGTGAACTCTGTGATGATATCGAAGAGCACTATGAGTGCTGAAAGATTTCCCACAGTCACTGCACTCATGAGGCCTTTCTCCAGTGTGAATTCTCTGATGATAATGGAGGGCAGTGCTACTGATAAAAGATTTTCCACACTCACTGCACTCATAAGGCCTTTCTCCTGTGTGAATTCTCTGATGATAATGGAAACTGGAACTACAAGAAAAAGATTTCCCACATTTGTTGCATTTATAAGGGCTTCCTCTACTATGAATTTTCTGGTGTATTGAGAGGGAATATTTTTGTCTAAAGGATTTCCCACATTCACTGCACTCATAAGGCCTTTCTCCCGTGTGACCTCTCTGATGGTACCTGAGGGAAGACCCAGAAGTAAAAGATTTCCCACATTCATTGCACTCATAAGGTCTTTCTCCTCTGTGAGATCTCTGATGATAACTGAGGGCAGAGCTAGAGGTAAAAGATTTTCCACATTCACTACACTCATAAGGTTTTTCTCCAGAATGACTTCTATGATGATACTGGAGTTCATACCTACAAATAAAAGATTTCCCACATTCATTACACTTATAAGGCCTTTCACCTGAGTGAACCTTTAGGTGCACATTGAGGCTATGTCTTCGGGTAAAGGACTTGCCACACTCACTGCACTCATAAGGCCTCTCTCCAGTGTGAACTCTCTGGTGATAATGGAGAGCAGTATGAGTGCTAAAAGACTTCCCACAGTCACTGCACATAAAGCACTGTCTTCCAAGGTGAACACCCTGGTCCTGAATATGTGAATGTTGGGGACCAAAGGCATTCTTGCATTCTCCCCAAGGATAATGACTTTTTCTGCTTTGTAAAGTTGCTCTGCACTGGATGATTGTGTTTGGCTTCTCCCTACTCTCAGTGGCCTCTTGCTGCAGATGCCCCGAACCAGACAGAAAATCTTTCTGAACTTCCCCACAGGTAAAGGGCTTTCCAGAATTGTGGAGTCCCCAGCTCTTCACAACAGAGACCCTGTCTACACGGTTTCTGAATGGTTTTTCAGCCCCGTGCTGCTCCTGCTGCTGTTTAAACCGTATACTAAAATAAAATCGTTTCCCACATGCCCCACACCTTAACAGTTTCTGGCTGTTTTCTTTTCCTTGCTCCTCAGCCAAGTGGAAAATGTCTCTCAAGACAAGACTACACATCTCACAGGGGTGGGTCATCCGGGAAGTCAGAGCTATCCTGGGCGTCCTGGTCTGTGACACACCTCCAGAAGCACTCTGTTCAGTGGGTGCCTCCGCAGCCTCTGCTCCACAGCAGCAACCTGAACACAAAGAAATACTGGTGAAGTATGTGTTGACTATAGTGATGGGTAAGCCAATCACATACATGCCAGTCTTACCTTAGCATAAACGTATGGCATGGTTTTCTAGACACTGGAGATGGAATTCAGTTGAAGGAGTGACTGCTGTGTGTTACTGGGCCCTTAAGATCAAAGTATCATGGAGAGCTCACTAGAAGAATACAAAACTAAGGTATGACACCAGGAAGAGAGCCAGGGTCTACAACTTGTTCTCTGCCCACAGCTTCGTGTAGGCCCATTTTTGCTGCAGATATTTGGCTGAGTAGAAGGCTTTGGAAAATCCAATCACAAGAAATTTGCTACTGTTCAAGGTCAGTTCAGGGATTTGTTAACATCTCATGGCAAACTGGGCAAGTGTGAATGTTGGACTACACAGAAAGAGCAGTGAGAGAAAGGGGTGAGATGTGGAGGCCCGAGGAGCACCGATTACCCCTGCGCTGGAAGTCAAGGCATCACCAAAGAAACAGAACCCAGAAGTCCACAAACTGCCAACAGAGAAGAAAGAAAGCCAGAAATGGGTGTGGCCATTGCCAACTACAGCAAACTCTGGTTGAACAAAGGTACCCAGTATGATATGAACAGAGGCCTAATATCACCAGCTTTCCCAGCTGTGATTCGCCAGAAACAGGTCCTCTATGAGCCCACCTGGTCATGTCTGCAGCATACTCTGATACATGAAGGACTCTTCCCTGGAAGCCCTAGCTAAGGAACTACATGGTACCAGGAAGATAGAAATACTGTAGGACGGGGCCCCTGGGTGACTCAGTCAGTTGGGCATCTGATCTTTGATTGCAGCTCAGGTCTTGATCTCAGGGTCATGAGTTTAAGCTCTGTGTTTGGCTCCATGCTGAGTGTGGAGCCTACTGAAAAGAAAAAAGAAAACAGAAAAGAAAAATACTGTAGGAGGGATCCCTGGGTGGCTCAGTGGTTTGGCGCCTGCCTTTGGCCCAGGGCCTGATCCTGGAGTCCTGGGATCGAGTCCCATATCGGCCTCCTGGCATGAAGCCTGCCTCTCCCTCTGCCTGTGTCTCTGCCTCTCTCTCTCTCTCTCTCTCTAATAAATAAAAAAAATAAAATCTTTTAAAAAATTAAAATTAATGCAATCCTTATCAAAATACCACCAGCATATGTCACACAGCGAGAACAAACAATCCTAAAAATTTGTATGGAACCACAAAATTCCCTGAATAGCCAAAGCAATTCCGAAAAGAAAAACAAAACTGGAGGGGTGCGTGGGTGGCTCAGAGGATGAGTGAGCGTTTGCCTTCAGCTCAGGGCATGATCCCGGATCCCAGGTCTGGGATTGAGCCCCACATTGGGGTGCCTGCAGGAAGTTGGCTTCTCCCTCTGCCTGTGTCTCTGCTTTTTCTCTGTGTCTCTCATAAATAAATAAATAAAATCTTAAAAAAAAAAAAAGAAAAAAGAAAAAACTGGAAGCATCACAATTCCGGATTTCAAGTTTTATTACAAAGCTGTAGTGATTAACATAGTATGGTACTGGCACAAAAACAGATAGATAGATCAATGGAACAGAAAAGAGAGCCCAGAAATGGACCCTCAACTCTATGGTCAACTATCTTCCACAAAGAAGGAAATATTATTCAAAGGAAAAAAAAGACAGTTTCTTCAACAAATGGTGCTGGGAAAACTGGATAGCAACATGGAAAAGAATGAAACTGGACCATTATTTTATACCATACATGAAAAAAAATTAAAAAACAGATGAAAGATCTAAATGTGAAACAAGAAACCATCAAAATCCTAGAGAACATAGACAGAAACCTCTTTGACCTCAGCCATAGCAACTTATCAGACACGTTGCCAGAAATGAGGGAAGCAAAAGCAAAAATGAACTATTGAGACTTCATCCAGATAAAAGGTTCTGCATAGCAAAGGAAACAATCAACAAAACTAAAAGGCAGCCTACAGAATGGATGAAGATATTTGCCAACAACATATACGATAAAGGCTTACTACAAAATCTATAAAGAACTTACCAAACTCAACATCACAAAACAAATAATCCAGTTAAGAAATGGGCAGAAGACACGAATAGACCTTTTTCCAAAGAAGACATCCAGATAGATGGCTAACGGATGTATGAAAAGATGCTTAACACTATTCCTATCAGGGAACTACAAATCAAAACCATGATGAGGTATCATCTCACACCTGTGAGAATGGTTAAAATTAACAACACAGGAAACAAGTGTTGGTGAGGATGTGGAAAAAGGGGAACACTTTTGGACTGTTAATGAGAAATGCAAACTGGTACAGCCACTCTGGAGAACATTATGGAGGTTGCTCAAAAAGTTAACAACAGAACTACCCTACAAACCAACAACTATATTTATCCAAAGGATACAAAAACACAGATAAGAAGGCGTATATACACCCCAGCATTATCGACAAGAAGAGAACCATATGTCCACTGACTAATGAATGGATAAAGAAGATGTGGTATATTTATACAATGGAGTATTACTCAGCCTTCAAAAAGAATGAAATCTTGCCATTTGTAATGACATGGATGAAACTAGAGGTTATTAGGCTAAGTGAAGTAAGTCAATCAAAGAAAGACAATATCATATGATCTCACTCATATCTGCAATTTAAGAAAACAAATGAACAAATGAGAAGGGGGAGTAGAAAAAGGAGAAAGAAAAAAAAAGGGACGCCTGGGTGGTTGAGTGGTTGAGCGTCTGCCTTTGGCTCACAGCCTGATCCTGGGATCCAGGATTGAGTCCTGCATTGGGCTCCCTTTGGGGAGCCTGCTACTCCCCTCTACCTGTGTCTCTGCCCACACCCCCTCTCTCTGTGTCTCTCATGAATAAATAAATCTTAAAAAAAAAAAAAAGAAAAGAAAAGAAAAAGAAAAAGGATACAGAACAACTAAGAGTTGATGGAGGGATGTGGTGGGGATGGGCCAGATAAGTGATGAATATTAAAGAGGGCACTTGTGATGAGCACTGGGAATTGCATGTAAGTGACAAATCATGGAATTCTACTCCAAAAACTGTTACTACACTACATGTTAACTAAGTTTAAATTAAAAAATAAACAACAGGGGATCCCTGGGTGGCGCAGCGGTTTGGCGCCTGCCTTTGGCCCAGGGCGCGATCCTGGAGACCCGGGATCGAATCCCACGTCGGGCTCCCAGTGCGTGGAGCCTGTTTCTCTCTCTGCTTCTCCCTCTCTCTCTCTCTCTCTCTGTTATTATCATAAATAAAAAAATAAAAAAAAAATAAACAACAACAAAAAAAAAACAAAAGCAAAAAAACTACCACATGGTCCACCATTGTCATTTCTAGGTATGTATGCCAAAGAAAATCAGTATCTCCACAGAGTATCTTCACACACATACCCACTGCAGTATTATTCACAATAACCAATATGTGGAAATATCATTAACTGTGCCTGTGTGTTTAAAGTGACAAAGAACATTTAGTATACACACATACACAGGAATATTCAGTCATAAAAAAGAAAGCAAAATTTCCACTTGCCATAACATGGATGAACCTGAAAAATACTATGCTAAGTCAAATAAACCACACAGTAAAAGACAAGTATTGCACAGTATTACATATAAGGATATTCTTGAAAAAACAAACATACCCAAACTCACAAAAAAAGAAAACAGGATGCCAGAAGCTAGGACTGGTGGAAATGGGGAGATGGTGGTCAGGGATACACACTTTCACTTAAAACATGAGTAAGTTCTAAGGACCAAATGTACAGCAGTTTGAATACAGTTCTTTTCTTTGTCTGTTTAAGATTTTATTTATTTATTCATGAGAGAGAGAGAGGCACAGAGACACAGGCAGAGGAAGAAGCAGGCCCCCTGCGGAGAGCCCAACTGTGGGACTCATCCCAGGTCTCCAGGATCACGCCCTAGGCTGAAGGCTGCGCTAAATCGCTGAGCCACCCGGGCTGCCTTGAATACAGTTGTTAATACCGTATTGTACACCTGAAATTTGGTAAGTGAGTAGATATTAAGCTTTCTCAACAATACTAACAAAAAGGTAAATTTTTTTTAAGATTTATTTATTTATTCATGAGAGACATAAACACACACAGAGACAGAGACACAGGCATGGGAGAAGCAGGACCAATGCAGAGAGCCTGACATTGGACTTGATCCCAGGTCTCCAGAATCACGCCTTTGGCTGAAGGCAGCACTAAACCACTGAACCACCCGGGCTGCCGAAAAAAGTTATATCAAGTGATCGGTGTGTTGATTGCCTTAATTTAGGTAATAGTTTCATATTCTATAATAAATCATCATATAATACACCTTATTTACTTTTAAAGATTTTATTTATTTATTCATAAGCGACACAGAGAGAGGCAGAGACACAGGCAGAGGGAGAAACAGGCTCCCCACAGAGAGCCCAGTGCGGGACATGATCCCTGAATGGAGATCACACCCGGCAGACGCCCAACTGCTGAGACACCCAGGCATCCCAAATCATTATATAATATAATTTCAATAATATAATTTTATTTGCCAATCATTTCTCAAAAATTGAAGGAAGGCGACCAGATGAAAGAAGAGATGTAAACACTACAGAAAGAACCACAGATGACACTCTTGAGAAGTAGCCCATGGTCCACTTAAGAAGTAAACATGCCAATGCCTGCAGTTTCAGGCATAGGCAGGCACAAGGAAATGTCACAAGGTATCAAAAGGCGGGCCACAGAAATGGCACGGATCTGAACACATGTACCCAGCCGGGCAGAGGGCAAGCCAGGTGCAATCCATCAGCCTCACTGCAGGACTACTGACCTCCAATGTCACCCTCAGGGTTCAGTACACAGGGTACGGGGACTGCAGGGCAGAGGAAAGGGCACACCAACAACTCAGAGCTAGCCACAAAAGCAACTACCCAGAAAGCTGGGGAAGCAAGCGGTGCCCACAGGCCACACATGAGAAGGACAAACCATCCCCTGGAAAAGGGAGGAGGGGGATGTGGAATACAGAGTCTACTAATCCAGGTGAATGAGGACGGTGAAGGTCTTACCCAGTGAGGATATAAGTGTAAAGTTCTCCAGCATCACATGGTGGTACAGCCGTCTCTGAGCCTCATCCAGAAGTCTCCACTCCTTCCAGGAGAAGTACACGGCAATGTCCTCAAAGGTCACGCCACCCTGTCAGGACAGCGACAGATGGAACCATGAACATTCTCTCTCTCTCTGAGAACCCACAATCCAACCCCCCCCCCAAAGCACCCCAGTCTCCCCTGCCACCTCAGCTCCCCACTGTAAGATAAATGCCAGGTCCTGGTGCCACTAATGCTGCACTCCTCTCGCCTTCCCGTCAATCACTGTTCAGTCCTCAGTAGTAACAGACACAGGACATGTAGGTGCAATCTAAGCTCTGGGTGTGGCCTGCAAGGTCCCATCTCCCTGTCACGATATTCCAAATGAAGGCTCCCAGATTATGCCCCGAGACAGCCAGGTATGGGCCCTGCTTTACCAGAGAGTCCTCAATATCAGGACCCTGAGGTCCTTGGCTCACACCTCCTCTCCATGTGCACATGATTCTGTAGACTGTACCTCTCTCCTGTCTTCAGACCCCACAGATGAACGCCCACGCCTTCCTGCCCCCACACCACACGATTCTCCCACCACTCACTCTTGTACTCGTCACAGGTCATCCAAAGGATGTTTGATGGCTCCACTACCACCCCAGGACTCTCATGGATCCCAACTGAGGGAAAGCCTCAGATGCTGCTGAGAAGCCCTCCTCAACCTGCCTGTAATCCTCCCTTCAATGACAGGCACTCACAAGCACATGTCAACTTAGGATACTCACAGACCCTCTTCTACTTCTGTGCTGCCCATGCTGTCCCTCAACCATCAGAACCCACCACTGTCCACTGAACCGTTGTGAAGACCCCAGCACTAAAGGTCTCCCTGCCAGGCACAGTGAAGCAGCAATGATCACATCTGCCCAGACCTTATCCAGCAGCAAGACTTTGAAAGACCCCAAATATGGTAAAAGCTGATCCCAAAATTCTGCTGAAGCCCTACAAAACTGGTAAGATAGTAGCCCCTGTTTCCCAAACACTCGTAGGTTCAGCATTTGACTCTTGATCTCAGAGTCCAGAGGTCAAGTCTCATTTTGGGCTCCACAAGGGCATGGAGCCGCCTTAAAACAGACAGACAAAAACAAAAACAAAAAAAACCCCAAAACTCCCAGTTGTCCTCTGCTATCTCTTGTTCCATCCATCACCCTGTGGAAGGCTTGCCTATCTGACTGCCAGATCATTCTCTCTACCTTCACCTGTGTTCGCAATGCCCAGCAACTATAAAAACTCACGCTGAACAACAGAACCACTCTTCAGCACAGTTTAGTAGTACCCGGTGACCTACTAATAGCACTGCTAATATTCTCTGCATTCCCTTCCTTTTTTTTTTTTAAGATTTTATTTATTTATTCATGAGAGACAAAGAGACAGAGACAGAGGCAGAGGCATAGGCATAGGCAGAGGGAGAAGCAGGCTCCACGCAGGGAGCCTGAAGTGGGACTCCATCCCGGGACTCCAGGATGACACCCTGGGCCGAAGGCAGGCGCTAAACCGCTGAGCCACCCAGGCGTCCCTGCATGCCCTTCCTAAATGGGACCCAATTCTCCCCCTGCTCCGCACAACAGCCATCACTTTGGGAAGCCTCCAATCTGCAACTTTCCCCCAGTTTCCCAAAATGTCCTGTCCAGCTGCCCACTCCACACCATCACTCACACTTCCCTAAGACGTCTAAGATGCTTAACCATGTCAAGACAAGTTAGGACACCCCAAAGGATAATCAACATACTGCCAACTTCCATCAGGTTCACGGGAGCTTCAATCCCTTCCGCTGCTATTCATAACGGGAAACTTCACTAAACTGGAGTCAGGGGATCCCTGGGTGGCGCAGCGGTTTAGCGCCTGCCTTTGGCCCAGGGCGCGATCCTGGAGACCCGGGATCGAATCCCACGTCGGGCTCCCGGTGCATGGAGCCTGCTTCTCTCTCTCCCTCTGCCTATGTCTCTGCCTCTCTCTCTCTCTCTCTGTATGACTATCATAAATTTTAAATAAACAAACAAACAAACAAACAAACTGGAGTCGGGAGGTTGCACTTCGGGGAGCTCTCAGGCACTACCAATGTGATCAACTGCAGGCCCAACAGAAAGCGATGGGATTGACCTTATATGGGACACGACTTCACTACCTCAGGCCCCAAAAAGACAGGCTTTCCTGATCACCGCACCCAACAGCTCAGCCAATGAGAAGCCGCAACTCCCAACTTACTCCAGTGGACTTGTAGTTTACAACAGCCTCCCCAACTTCCCCCCTTTCCCCTTAAAATAGACTACCTCTCTCCTGTTCTCCACACTGGCCTGCTATTTTGACTCAGCTGCTTTATTCCAAACCGCAGTTCTCTGTCGCTCCTACATCAAGCCATTTTTACGGGGAACTGGCACTTTTTAAGGTTCACGTAACGAAGGCCCTGGGGTTTGCCCTGACTCCTCCCTTCCTTTTCTCACCTGCAACACCCACAATCGGCCTCGGCCCTTCTCAAAACATAGACCAGAGTCAACCGGTTGACCACGTCCACGGTGGCCACGGAGTCCATCAACAATCCACCGACTCCTGCGATTCCCTCCTCCTCGCTTACCCCCGCGGGGCGTGCCCTTCTGCGGCCAGATAAAGCCTATGTACACCCGGGTCGCCCCCCTCTCAGCACCGCCAAGACAGACGGCCCCGTCAGGCAGCGAGGGCGCAGGCCTCACTGGCCGCGCGGCACCTGCTTTGACAGAAAGAATGGACACGTGCAGTTCACTGCTGCTCACGAAGCCAACCCCCACCCCCGCAGTCAGCCCCTGCCCGCCCCTCCCCTGCTGCCCGCGGCAGCAATACAGCCCGCAGGCGCTCACCCGCGGGGACCCCGCACACCGGCGCCTCCCTGTCCGGAACGCCGGGGCGTGGCCGGGGCCGCAGGGCCACGAGCAGGCGCCCCGCGCTCGGGCCTTAGGGGTCTGGGTGCGGGGAGAGCGGGGAGGGTCCGGGGGACGAGCGTTTACCTGCGCCGGGGTCCTGGGCGCGGTCGCAGCCATCGGACTCGGAGTGGGCCCGGGCCTCCGTGTGCCTGGCGAGGACAGTGGGTCCCTCTGCGTCTTCACGACTAGTCACCCCGACTCTGTGCCCGACCCCTTGGGGGATAAACAGACCCAACCAGAGGAAAAGTATTTACAGTGAGATGAGGCCGGAAGTCCCGCCCCCTAGGATGGCGCCCGCCTAGAAACGCGGCATTGTGTTCCCTCATTGGCTCCTCGCTGCGCCGTGCCCAGGCTCTTCCCGGTAGTGTGGTTTCCAGAGGTAGGGCAGCCTCCAGTAGGGCGTCCTCCACCCAGGAATACTGGAGCGGAGGTCACGTGGCATCCTGGGGCCTTTGGAAAGTGCTGCTCCTACCCAGAGGCACTGTCATCACTTCCTGTTAAGGGCGGATAAAGGGGCGGCCTGGGTGGCTCGGCGGTTTAGTCCCTCTTTCTAGCCCAGGGCCTGATCCTGGAGAACCGGGGTCGAGTCCCAGGTCAGCCTCCCTGCAGGGAGCCTGCTTCTTCGTCCCAGGTCAGCCTCCCTGCAGGGAGCCTGCTTCTTCGTCTGCCTGTGTCTCTGCGCCCCAGCCCCCCCGTGTTTCTCAATAATAAGTAAATAAAAACTTTAAAAATAAATAAAGGCGGAGAAAGGTCATAATTTTAGACTCCAGGAAGTCCAGTCAGCTTCCAAGACACTATTATTTTAGGTGCTCTCAAATCCTTTTACTTAGGTAAATTACATGTCATTTCGTACAGCACTCCAGATATATAATGAATGTACATAGTTGAAAGATGTTGCTCATCAATGCATGTATCCCGAAACGTTAGTCAGTTTTGGAATTGGTTAGGACGAATACAAAATTCCCTGTTTTTGTTTTTTAAAAATATTTTATTTATTCATGCGAGACACACAGAGAGAGAGGCAGAGACATAGGAGAGGGAGAAGCAGGCCCCAGACATAAACCGGATATAGGACTAGATCCTGGGCTCCGGGATCATGCCCTGAGCCAAAGCAGATGCTCAACTGCCTAGCCACCCAGGCGTTCCACAAAAGTCCGTTTAAAATTAAGTCTAAGACATTGTTAAGGTCTATAGGCTTTAGTCAGTGATTTGTGACTTGGGCAGCATCTCATCTAGCAAGTAGAGGGCAGCTCCAAAGCGCTACAGAAAGGGAAGGTTTTTAAAGATAGGACCTAAATGTCATAAACAGAACAAAGGATTATGTCAGGTAAGATCACCTTATTGTGGGGACAAAAGAGTCTTATTAGGAGAGTCCCTCATATTTCTTTGGGGAATTGAGATGGCCTATATATGTGGCAGAGTACCTTTTTGGTACTGACCAGAAAATCCCTTACTGAGCTTGGAACTAAATTTCTGAGGGAGTTTGAAAATGCATTGAGCTTTGGAATTACTTGCTGGTTTGGTGGCATGGCCTAGCAGAAGTGACTCCATTTGGGGCCTGTGGTTTCCTTTTTCACACCCCATATATTTCTCTGATATTGAAGAAGAGCAGGAATGTTAGGCCACCCTGAATGAAGTGGTCAGTGACAGGTTCGGCTTCTGGCTCCACACTAGTCCTCTCTTGCCTGTATAGTGATTGTGTCCCATCTATTGAGGAACACTTGTATCCATATATTTCTTTTTAAAAAAATTTTATTTATGTATTTGAGAGAAAGAGAGAAAGAACACCAGCAGAGGGAGAGGGAGAAGGCTTTTTGCTAAGCAGAGAGCCTGATGAGGGACTGGGTCCCAGGACCCTGAGATCATGACCTGAGCCAAAGGCCGATACCCAATCAGCCAAGCCACCCACAAGCCCCTACCCATATATTTCTTACTCTATATTCTCAGGTATCCTCAATATCTTTTACGAATCTGACATCATCTCAAACACAAAGGAGCTTAACTGATGCTGTTTTGGGTACAGAACAGATATTGTCATTTTCATTTGGCGCATGTGTGCAGAGACAATCTGAGCCCTGAAATAAAGGGTTATCTTAACCCAGTGATCTCATCTCCTTGCTGGGAATGATTCTTCTTTCTTCAGGCCCTAGCAGTACTGTTGCTTCAGTATTTGAAATTATATCGGAAAAACAGTGGTGAAATACCCATTTCAGCTATTTAGTGGAAGAATAGCTCTTAGAAAACCCATGTTCCATCTCCCCACACATCAGTAAAGGTTAAAAAAGAGTGACAACCTCAGAACTTTTAGAAGAAGGCTCTAAGAGTCTGAGAAGAGAGAGAATCAAACTGTGCTGGACTAATGTGTTTGGTTATTCTGAGGCTTTTATCTCAAAAACGTGATTTTTTTTATTCCTGAAAACACTGAGAAATACTACTGTCAATCTTAAAAATAATAGCAGTTAATTTGCTAGTAAATTAAGCTTATTCAAGAATAACAGAGGAATTTCAACCTAGATAACCACACTATGGTAAATCACAAGCAAATCTAAAGAGACAAAGGTAAAGCCAGCTTTTATTAGGTCTTAGGAGATTTGAGAGGGTGTCTTTCAATAAAAGTCATTGAAGAACAAAATTTTGAGAGTGTGGCAGTGTTTCATTTACTGCATGTCATGGTTAGTACATCATTGCTGATTTAAGGACAGAGCATCTTTTTTGTTAAAAGCAGGATATTAAATTCGTACCACAAAGCATCCTCCCTTGTCAAGATTAAAATTGTATTTTTTCCTCGTGATTATATATGTCCCACCAGCAACCTCTTTTAGGATCTCCTGACTCCACATTACCTTTCCTTTACTAATGGAAAGGTACTCCACTACTACTAGTGGTTTCCTTTACTAATTTTCACACCACTTTGGATAGAGACTTAAAGAGGAAATTTACAGTACCTGGGGTAGTTAAAATAAGGGAGAAGTTGAAATGTCGTATTTATTCACTGTTCTACCAAATGTGAATTGAACACATACTGGGTTTTCAGGAACTTTTGGTAGGTGTATGGGAAAAATGCAGGCATAAGACAAGCAGTCCTGCATTCATGTGGCATTTCTTAGGTTCAAGGAAAATAGAGGAAACCTGAAAGCAGAACTACTAAATTATGTTGCATGTTAGAATGTGGCAGGTGCAATGGAAACAAGGAGAGGTCATGATTTTGTCATACAAGGGGATTGGATGGAATACTACACTGGGCAGTGAGAAAGCTTTCCTTAATAAGAGCAGCACTGAGGGGCGCTGCCTGGCTCAGTTGATAGACCAACTTGATCTCAGGGTTTTAAGTTCAGAACCCACATTGGGTATAGAGATTACTTAAAAATAAAATCTTTTAGGGCACCAAGGTAGCCCCGTTGGTTAAGTTTCTGCCAATTGGCTCAGGTCATGATCCAGGGTCGGGGATGGGGCCTCACATCAGGCTCCCTGCTGGGCAAAGAGTCTGCTTTTTCCTCTCCCTTTGCCCTTCCCCCTCTGCTAGTGCTCTATCTATGGCCATCTCTCTCAAATAAACTTTAAACTAAACTCTCTCAAATAAGTCTTTAAAAAATAAACAAGTAAATAAAAATCTTTTTTAAGAAATAAAAGCACTACTGAGCAAGGGTGAACCTTGTGCTTTGTTTTGTTTTGTTTTTTTAAGTTAACTCTGTTAGGGGTCCCTGGGTGGCTCAGTCAGTTAAGCATCTGCCTTCGGCTCAGGTAGTGATCCCAGGGTCCTGGGATCAAGTTCTGCACCAGGTTCCCTGCTCAGCAGAGAGCCAGTTTCTCCCTCTCCTACTTCTGCTTGTGCTCTCTCTATCAAATAAATAAATAAAATCTTTAAAAACATAAATTAGCTCTGTTAAAAGATAAAGTGAGGTAAAATAATATTTCAAACAGCATGTTTGAGTATACAGCAAATGCAATTGGGCAGCATCAAACCAAACTAGAGATAAGTCTATTGTAGACAAAAAGGGGAAACAAAGCAAAGAAGTTATAAGATTGGCTATAACTTAAGGAATCACCTCATTTAGGAAAGCCTAGTTGCTTGTTTGTGATTGGGTGTTCTTAGGTTTTGATCTCTTACCCTTAAGGCATTTACAATAATTTACTTGAAGTTTCAGTTTGCTTATGTAGGTGTCTAGAGCATTGGAACTTCCTGCATCTAATGGCCTCCTTCTTGAGTTACGGTTTCAAGCCAAAGAAGTAGGTGGCTAGGTGGCTTCAGTGTGTGGCATTCTCAGCAGTGGAGATCCTGGAATCCTAGCCCTTTAATTCTTTAGCCTCCTCCACTCACTGCAGAGACACTCAGGAAATGTACATTAGAAACCTTTGCTCTGGGGGTCACCTGGGTGGCGCAGTCAGTTAAGCAAGAAAAATCTCAGTACACAGGGACGCCTGGGTGGCTCAGTGGTTGAGCGTCTGCTTTCCGCTCAGGGTGTGATCCGGAGTTCCAGGATCAAGTCCCACATCGGGCTTCTTGCATGGAGCTTGCTTCTCCTTCTGCCTATGTCTCTGCCTCTCTCTGTGTCTCTCATGAATAATAAATAAAATCTTAAAAAAAATCTCAGTACACAATCTAATCATACACCTAAGGGAGCTAGGAAAAGAACAACAAATGAAGCCCTGAGCCAGGAGAAGGAGGGAAATAATAAAGATTAGAACAGAAATAAATGATATAGAAACTAAAAGAACATTAGAATAGGTTCTTGAAATGAGGATCTGGTTCTTTGAAAAAATTAATAAAATTGATAAACTGCTAGCCAGACTGTTCAAAAAGAAAAGGGAAAGGACCCAGGTAAGTAAAATCACAAGTGAAAGAGGAGAAATAACAACCAGCATCACAGAAATACAAACAAGTATAACAGAATATTATGAAAATCTATATGACAACACATTGGACAATGTGGAAAAAAATGGATAAATTCCTACAGATACATAAACTACCAAAACTGAAACAGGAAGAAATAAAAAACTTGAACTGACCAATAACCAGCCAGGAAATTGAATCAGTAATCAAAAATCTCCCAACAAGCAAAAGTCTAGGGACAGATGGCTTCACAGAGGAGTTCTACAAAATAGAAATGGAAGGAAAACTTCCAAAATCATTCTATGAGGCCAGAATTACCCTGATTCCAAATCCAGACAAAGACTTCTCTAAAAAAGACAACTACAGGCCAATATCCCTGGTGCACATGAATATAAAAAATTTCAATAAAATACTAGCTAAGCAAACAGTACATTAAAAGAATTACTTACCGTGATCAATTGGGATTTATCCTAGACTTCAAGGGTGATTCAAAATTTGCAAATCAACCAATGTGATGCACCACATTTGTAAAAGAAAGGATGAGAACCATATGATCCTCTCAATAGATGCAGAAAAAGCATTTGACAAAGTACAACATCTATTCATGATTTAAAAAAAAAAACACTCGGGGCACCTGGGTGGCTCAGTTGTTGAGCATCTGCCTTTGGCTCAGGGCGTGATCCCGGGGTCCTGGGATCGAGTCCCACATCAGGCCCCCTGCACGGAGTCTGCTTCTCCCTCTGCCTGTGTCTGCCTCTCTCTCTCTCATGAATAAATAAAATCTTAAAAAAAAAAAACACCTCAAAGTGGAGATAGAGGGAACGTACCTCAACATCATAAAGGCCATATATGAAAGACCCACAGCTAATATCATCCTCATTGGGGAAAAACTGAGAGCTCTTCCTCAATAGTCAGGAACAAGACAGGGAAGGTCACTCATACCACTGTTATTTAACACAGTCCTGGAAGTCCTAGCCTCAGCAATCAGACAACAAATGAAAATGAAAGCCATCCACAACTGGCAAGGAAGAAGTCACACAGTCACTATTTGCAGATGACATGATATTCTGTATAGAAAACCCAAAAGACTCCACCAAAAAATTCCTAGAACTAATACATGAATTCAGTAAAGTCACAGGATAAAAAATCAACATACAGAAATCTATTGCATTTTTATCCACCAATCATGAAGAAGCAGAAAGAGAAAAAAAATTGATGCCATTTACAATTGCACAAATGACCATAAGATACCTAGGAATAAACCTAACCAAAAAGGTAAAAGATCTGTACTCTGAAAACCATAAAGCATTGATTAAAAAAATTGAAGATAACACAAAGAAATGGAAAAACATTCCATGTTCATGGATTAGAAGAACAAACATTGTTAAAATATCTATATTACCCAAAACATTCTATACATTTAATGCAAGCCCTATCAAAACACCACCAGCATTATTCACAGAGCTAGAACAAACCATCCTAAATTTTATAGGGAACCACAAAATTCCCCAAAGAGCCAAAGTAATCTTGAAAAAGAAAAGCAAAGATGGAGGCATCACAATTCTGGAATTCAAGTTCTATTACAAAGCTGTAGTGATTAACAAACAATATGGTAATGGCACAAAAACAGACACATAGATCAATGGAACAGAATAGAAAACCCAGAAATGAGCCCACATCTATATGGTCAACTAATCTTCCACAAAGCAGGAAATAATTTTTTTTTTTTTTTTAGGAAAGAATATTTAATGGGAAAAAAAAAAGACAATCCCTTCAAGAAATGGTATTGGGGACGCCTGGGTGGCTTAGTGGTTGAGCATCTGCCTTTGGCTCAGGTCATGATTCTGGGGTCCTGGGATCGAGTCCGGCCTCAGGTTCCCCACAAGCAGCCTGCTTCTCCCTCTGCCTGTCTCTCTGCCTGTCTGTTTCTTTCATGAATAAATAAATTATTTTTTAAGAAAAATGGTATTGGGAAAACTGGACGGCAACATGTGAAAGAATGAAACTAGACTGCTTTCTTACATCATACACAAAAAATAAATTAAAAAATGGATGAAATACCTAAATGTGAGATAAGAAACCATCAAAACCCTAGAGGAGAACAGAGGCAGTAACCTGTTTGATGTGAGGTGAAGCAACTTCTCACTAGATATGTCTCCTGAAGCAAGGGAAACAAAAGCAAAAATGAAGTATCAGAATTTTGTCAAGATAAAAAACTTCTACGTAGTGAAAGAAATAGTCAACAAATTCTTCTTGGGAGAAGATATTTGCAAATGACATACCTTTTTTTTTTTTTTTTTTACTTGAGAGACAGAGAGAGTGAGAGGGGCAGAGGGAGAGGGAGAGAATCTCAAGCGGACTCCAAGCAGAGTCCAGGGTCTGACACAGAGCTTGATGTCATGACCCTGAGATGGTGACCTGAACTGAAACCAAGAGTCAGATGCTCAACTAATTGAGCCACTCAGAAGCTCCTGCAAATGACATACTTGATAAAGGGTTTGTATCCAAAATATATACAGAATTTAGGGGGGAATCCCTGGGTGGCTCAGCGGTTTAGCACCTGCCATCTGCCCAGGGTGTGATTCTGGAGTCCCAGGATCGAATCCCATATTGGACTCCCTGCACGGAGACGGCTTCTCCCTCTCCCCGTGTCTCTCATGAATAAATAAATAAAGTCTTAAAAAAAAAAAACAAAATATATACAGAATTTATAAACTTAACACCCAAAAAGAAATGGGTGGAACACATAAATAGGCATTTTTCCAAAAAAGACATGCAGATGCCTAACAGACACATGAAAAGATGCTCAACATCTTTCATCATCAGAGAAATACAAATCAAAACTACTATGACATTTCACCTCACACTAGTCAGAATGGCGAAAATTAATAGCACAGGCAACAACAGGTGTTGGTCGGGATGCAGAGAGTGGGGAACCCTCTTACACTGTTGATAGGAATGCAAACTGGTGCAGCCATTCTGGAATACTGTATGGAGATTCCTCAAAAAGTTAAAAATAGAACTATCCTATGATCCAGCAATTGCACTTCTTGGTATTTACCCAAAGGACACAAAGATGCTGATTTGAAGAGATACATGCACCTCAATATTTATAGCAGCATTATCAACAACACCCTAATTATAGAAAGAGCTCAGAAGTCCATGTGGGGTAGGGATGCCTGGGTGGCTCAGTGGCTGAGCATCTGCCTTCAGCTCAGGGTATGATCCTGGGATCCGGGATCAAGTCCCTGTGAGGAGCCTGCTTCTCTCTCTGCCTCTCTCTCCGTGTCTCTCATGAATAAATAAATAAATCTTAAAAAAATGTGTATTTACATATACAATAGAATATTAATCATCCATAAAAAAGAATGACATATTCCCATTTGCAAAGATGTGGGTGGAACTAGAAAGTATTATTCTAAGTGAAATACTCAGAGAAAGACATGTACCATATGATTTCACTCACGTGGAACTTAAGAAACCAAACACAAGGGATACCTGGGTGGCTTAGTGGTTGAGCGTCTGCCTTCAGCTTGGGGCAGGATCCAGGGGTCCTGGGATTGAGTCCCACATAGGGCTCCCTGTGGAGAGCCTGCTTCTCCCTCTGCCTGTGTCTCTACCTCTCTCTGTGTGTGTCTCTCATGAATAAAAAAAAGAGAAAGAAGAAAGAGAAAGAGAAAGAGAAAGAGAAAGAAAGAAAGAAAGAAAGAAAGAAAGAAAGAAAGAAAGAAAGAAAGAAAGAAAGAAAGAGAAAGAAAACACATGAACATAGTAGGGGGAAAAGAGGCAAACCAGAATACAGATTCTTTTTAAAAAAAAACATTTGTTGGGGCGCCTGGGTGGCTCAGCGGTTGGATGTCTGCCTTCAGCCCAGGGCGTGGTCCTGGAGACCCGGGAATGGGTCCGCATTGGGCTTCCTGCATGGAGCCTGCTTATGTCTCTGCCTCTCTCTGTGTCTTTCATGAATAAATAAATAAAATCTTTTAAAATCTGTTTTTTTAAATTTATTTATTTATTTATTTATTTATTTATTTATTTATTTATTTATTTATTTATTTATTTATGAGAGACAGAGAAAAAGGAAGAGACACAGGTAGAGAGAGAAGCCGGAGCCCCATGCGGGACTCATCCCAAACCAGGATAATGCCTTGAGCCGCGGAAGGCAGACGCTCAACCACTGAGCCACCCAGGCGTCCCAACAAATTGGAATTTAAATAAAAACTAGGAAAAAAGGGGACGTCTGGGTAGCTCAGTGGTAGAGCGTCTGCCTTGGAGTCAGGGCGTGATCCTGGGGTCCTGGGATTGAGTCCCGCATGGAGCTCCCTGCAGGGAGCGTGATCTCCCTCTATGTCTTTGCCTCTCTCTGTGTGTCTCTCATGAATAAATAAATAAAATCTTTTTTAAAAATTAGGCAAAAATCAGTGACTATGTAGTGATTCAAAGGTGATGGCAGATAAAGCTCTGGGGAAACATCAATTGATGATGAAAAAATTAATACTTTAGAGAAATTTTAGCAGTGAAGTCTGAAAGGATGTAGAATTAATCTGAGCAGTTGACTATTAGAGTCACTAATCATTTTGCTTCCAAAGTGAAATTTTCCTCATTCTTTTTTTAAAAAAAGATTTTTATTTATTTGAGAGAGAGAGAGTGAGAGACCAAGCCTGGGTGAGGTGAGGGGCAGAGGGAAATGGAGAGGCAAACTCCCCACTGAACAAGGAACCCAACACTGGGCTCAATCCCAGGACTCCGGGATTATGACCTGAGGCGAAGGGAGTTGCTTAACCGATTTAGCCATCCAGGGACCCAAAATTTTCTTCATTATTTTTTTTTAAGATTTTATTTATTTATTCATGAGAAGCACAGACAGAGAGGCAGAGACACAGGCAGAGGGAGAAGCAGGTTCCATGCAGGAAGCGCGATCCGAGACTGGATCTGGGACTCCAGGATCACATCCTGGGCCGAAGGCAGGTGATAAACCGCTGAGCCACCCAGGGATCCCCAAATTTTCTTTTTTTTTTTTTTAATTTTCTTCATTCTTAAAAACACTGAGCAATACCTGTGTGGAGGCAAAAAATAATGTAGACACTTGATAATAATTTTATATTATTCTTGGTACAATAAAAATACTTGTTTTATGAAATAAACTTTTTACCTCTAAAAAAAAATACATATCTGGGGCGCCTGGGTAGCTCAGTCAGTTAAGCATCTGACTTTTGATTTCAGCTGAAGTCGTGATCCCAGTGTTGTGAGATTTATCCCCACAGCAGTCTCTGCATAGAGCATGGAGTCTGTTTAAGATTCTTCCTCTCCCTTTGCCCCAATCCCTCCACTTGTGTGACCCCATGCTCTGTCTCTCTCTCAAAAAACAAAAACAAAACCCTAATTGAATAAAATTGTATATTTGAGATTTGCTGTAAAATATCCACATAAGTAAATGCTGTCTGTGTGATGTATTCACAGTCCTTGTTATTCTTCCCACTTTAATAATATTAATATATTTTTATATCTCTTCCAGAACCTTTCAAAAATGTATCCTTCCATCACTAATTTTGAAAGTTCTCTTTACCACAATACTTTTTCTAAGACAGGAAGTTTAAGTATTTACTTAGCCTTTCATTTAATGGTATTATGTAAAGTCTTATTTTCTGTATTTTTAATTGTTTTTCAATATTCAAAAAATATTATTCCTCATATTGTCTAAATGAATGATGAATACCAGCCTTCCGGGGTACTGGATGAACAGCAGGAAACAACTTGGGTATCTGGGTGGCTCAGTCATTTGAGAGTTCAACTCTGGTTTTAGGCTCAGGTCATGATCTGGAGGTCGTGGGATCGAGTTCTATATTGGGCTCTGGGCTCAGCAGAGTCTCCTTGGGATTCTCTTTTTCCCTCTCACTCTGTCCCTCCCTTCCCACTCGCTCTCTCTTTAATAAATCTCTTTAAGAGGGATCCCTGGGTGGCTCAGCGGTTTAGTGCCTGCCTTCCGCCCAGGGCGTGATCCTGGAGACCTGGGATCAAGTCCCGCATTGGGCTCCTTGCATGGAGCCTGCCTCTCCCTCTGCCTGTGTCTCTGTCTCTCTCATGAATAAATAAATAAAATCTTTAAAAAAAATCTCTTTAAGATAAAAATATTGCAGTGTTTTCAAAGTTTTAAATATTTTATTTATTTTTAAATTTATTTGAGAGAGGTAGTGAAAGAGAGCACAAGTGGGAAGGAGAGGGAGAAGCAGGCTCACCGCTGATCAGGGGCTCTATACCAGGGCTCTCGGATCATAACCTGAGCCCAAAGCAGATGCCCAACCAACTGAGCCACCCAGGCCCCCGTGTTTTCGAAGTTTTATAAGTAAAATATTACTAAGCATGAACCAAACCAGATGGAACAAAACCGTTTTTGAATATTTGCGTTCACTGAAATTAAAAATTAATGGAAAAAATGGATGCCTGGGTGGCTCAGTGGTTGAGCGTCTGCCTTTGGCTCAGGGCATGATCCTGGAGTCCTGGGATCCAGTCCCGCATCAGGCTCCTGGCAGGGAATCTGCTTCTCCCTCTGCCTATGTCTCTGCCTCTCTCTGTCTCTCATGAATAAATAAATCTAAAAAAATTTAATAGAAAATGAAATGAAAGCTATATTATATAGAATGTAAAATATGGATGGTAATAATCTTAGCATGTTTTTAGCAGTGTTTCTAACAAGAAATTCTTAGAGGAAAGAGATCATAAATTATGAAATGTTTTTCTCACAAACATTAGAAAAATGCATAACTTTGGAAATGTCACTGAATTTCTCAAATATACACTTAGTCTTTGGTTGAAACATTATTTTAAGTCCATTTCCCCTTACCCAATATTGACATCATCTTTCATAAAAATAATATTCAAGCATGACTTATAATTTGGAATTTGTTAGTGTGGCCTGCAAAGGTAAAGACGTGTGGGAAAACTATCCAGAATGCCAAACGTAAAATTTTATATCTTTTCTAATATTGTTTTACAAGCCACATTTTACACAGTAGGGAGAAAAAGAACTTTTTTCTCCCAAAATTTCCAAAATGATGATTCAATTCTGGATTAAGTCAATAATACCTGCTTTCATTTTGCAAATGAGTAAATGAAATGAAATAAAGAGTAATTAGCGTTAAAATATTGAAGAGATGCCTCACTCTTGGGAAACAAACTTCTAGACTGATAATAACCCAATTGTGGGATAGGGGAATTATGTCCCACTATCAATTTTAATTGACATCCTATAGTCACTGATTAGTAAATTCCACCAAGGGAATGGGGAGGAGAAAAAAAAATTAAGATTTTATTTATTCACTCATGAGAGACAGAGAGAGAGAGAGAGGCAGAGACAACACAGGCAGAGGGAGAAGTGAGCTCCATGCAGGGAGCCCGATATGGGACTTGATCCTGGGACCCAAGGATCATGCCCTGGATCTAAGGCAGGCACTCAACCGCTTAGCCACCCAGGTGTCCCTAAAAAAATTTTTTTTTAAAGATTTTATTCATTTATTCTTGGGAGACACAGAGAGAGGCAGAGACACAGGCAGAGGGAGAGAAGCAGGCTCCATGTAGGAAGCCAGAAGTGAGACTCGATCCTGGGTCTCTGGGATCACACCCTGAGCCAAAGGCTCAACTGCTGAGCCATCCAGGCATCCCCCCTAAAAATTTTGATTAAAAAAAAAATAGAAGGTCCTTAACTTGGGAAACCTGGCTGGCTCAGTCTGTAGAGAATGTGACTCTTGAATTTGGGGTCCTGAGTTCAAGCCCCATATTGGGCATAGAGCTTACTTAAAAGAAAAAGGACTAGGTAGATTTATATGACATCATATCCATTCCAATAACACACTATGGTTGGGGGAGGCAATAATCATACATGGTTTCTTTTTTTTTTAAGATTTTATTTATTCATTCATGAAATATAGAGAGAGAGAGGCAGAGACATAGGCAGAGGGAGAAGCAGGCTCCATGCAGGGAGCCTGATGCAGGACTCCATCCAGGGACTCCAGGATCACAACCCGAGCCAAAGGCAGACAGATGCTCAACCGCTGAGCCACCCAGGCATCCCTCATACATGGTTTCTGTCCAGAAATTCCTTTGTGGACTTTACTCTCACCTGTAAGCCTCCTATAGAATAACATTCCTATGATATTTCCCTCTCAATTTTCATTTGACTTTTAAGTTGTAACAATACATAGATCATCAAGTCTAGTAATTGTATATTTTTTTTTACTGCCCTCAAGCCATGTTACCAATATGATTCAAAGTAGACTTGGGGTCCCTTCTGCAAGGTCATGAGACCCTGACCTTCCCATCTCTTAGTCATAATCTTCTGCATTTCCTTGCCTGGTTATAATCAGAATAGGTTCTGAGAGGATTATAGAAGCCTCTTTTTTGTAGTCTTAATATTTTATTTTATTAAAGATTTTATTTATTCATTATATATATATATATATATATATATATATATATATATATATATATAGAGAGAGAGAGAGAGAGAGAGAGAGAGAGAGAGAGGCTGAGACACAGGCAGTGGGAGAAGCAGGCTCCATGCAGGGAGCCCAATGTAGGACTTGATCCCGGGACTCCAGGATCACATCTTGGGCCGAAGGCAGGTGCTAAACCACTGAGCCACCCAGGGATCCTCTAGTCTTAACATTTTAAAAGTTCATTATGACTAAGATGAATTGGGAGAATTTGTCCCAGTACTTTGAACAGATTACCAGTTTCTTACAGTGATCCATTAAAATTTTAGAAACTATTCCATCTACCTTCTCTTTTTAATATTTATTTAAAAGATTTATTTATTTATGATAGACATAGAGAGAGAGAGAGAGAGAGAGAGAGGTAGAGACACAGGAGGAGGGAGAAGCAGGCTCCATGCTGGGAGCCCAACGCAGGACTCGATCCCAGGACTCCAGGATCGTGTCCTGGGCCAAAGGCAGGTGCCAAACCGCTGAGCCACCCAGGGATCCCTACCTTCTCCTTTTAAAAGATGTCACTTTTAATTTACCACCTGAACATCTTTATCTAATTCAGTTATTCTGAGATTGCTTCCATGTCTTTTATTAATAGTTACCTTTTTTCTGAAGAATCCTTATCTTTCTCCCAACATTAAACCCCAAGAGAGTTGAACAAAGAGATGCATAGCATCATGCCTCACATATGTCTCCCCTTTTATTGTGGCAATCATCAGCTGGCTCAGAGGGATGGCGATAGAAGATATGGTATCATACTGAACCACAGGTTGTAATCTACAGCTTTGAGAGCCTCTAGCTGCCTCTCTGATGCTTTTATTTTTACTAGAATAAGTGGTGGTGGGGGGGTACAGCCAAGGAACCACACTCTTGGCTGACATCCTCTGTTTGTATTTGATTTACAATCTATTTAGCATGGACCTACAAACTCCAGTTGTCACTTAACGTTTTTCCTCCTCTTTCTGGGTGCAGCATTTCTGCATATGGAACCCAAGGATGGTCTGGAAACCAACCTTTTGACAAAAATCCTTCCGTATCAGCCTCTGTCATCTTTCTTCCTGTGCAATACATCATTTTTTAAAAAGTAGGCTCCACACTCAATGGGGGGGAAGGGGGCTTGAACTCACGATCCCTGAGATCAAGAGTCACATGCTCTACCAGTGAGCCAGTCAGGCAGTCTCCTCTTAGGCATTATTATTTGAACTAGAATCAAGGGTTGTATCAAATATCCCATCCTCATCACCAACTGCAAATGTCTCACAAGTACTGTAATTAAAATACTTGCAAGACTCCACAGAACATATTCATGTGAGGTTTTCTTAAAAGCAAAGGATGTAACATAGCAAGAGAAAGAAAATGCAGGACCATATTGGATTCAAATATCCAGGCAGTTTCCCAGATTCTTATTCACACATTCTTGTGTGATTCACTCCCAGATTAAGCCACAAATATGTGAGTGATGAACCCTGGCTTCCAGAGAGTCAGAAGATCCCAGTAGGAGTTTTTATGTATTTCTGGTAATACAGTCAAGCTGGACTATCTAACCATTATGCCAGTTGGAAACCATCAGCAAAACAAACTGGGACTTGGTATGGTCAGGAAATTTTTGGATATTATTATTATTATTTTTAAAAGATTTTATTTATTTATTCTTGAGAGACACAGAGAGAGAGAGAGAAAGGCAGAGACACAGGCAGAGGGAGAAGCAGGCTCCATGCAAGGAGCCCAATGTGGGACCCAATCCTGGGTCTCCAGAATCACGCCCCAGGCTGAAGGTGGCACTAAACCGCTGATCCACCCGGGCTGCCCAATTTTTGGATATTAAACAATACATAATAAATCCCATGGGCCAGGCACCCCTGGTGGCGCAGCGGTTTAGCGCCGCCTGCAGCCCGGGGTGTGATTCTGGAGACCCGGGATCGAGTCTGGCGTCGGGCTCTCTGCATGGAGCCCGCTTCTCCCTCTGCCTGTGTCTCTGCCTCTCAGTCTCTCTCTCTCTCTCTCTCTGAATAAATAAATTTAAAAAAATCTTTAAAAAAAATAATAAATCCCACGGGCCTTATCTTAACAGAGTGTCAAAGCCAGATACTCAGAAGTCACTAGAAATAAAGCTAGAAATTTTTTAGTGCAATTTTATTTTATTTTATTTTTAAGATTGTATTTATTTATTCATGACAGACACAGACAGAGAGAAAGAGGCAGAGACACAGGCAGAGGGAGAAGCAGGCTCCACGCAGGGAATCCGATGTGGGACTTGATCCTGGGTCTCCAGGATCACATCCCAGGCTGAAGGTGGCGCTAAACCACTGGGCCACCAGGGCTGCCCTTTTTAGTGCAATTTTAAACCAATTCTAGAAACAAAGGCACAATATATCAAAATGTGGGGAATGCTGCTAACATAGGAATTACAGGGAAACTTACAAAATGACTATGTTAGAAGAGAGTTCTCAAATAAAGAAGAGTCCTCCTTAGGAAAATAGGAAAAAGACAAATTAAATCCCATAGGCAACCCTGTTTACTCCATCATCTCTGTCCTAGCATCTTGGGAGTAGTCCTGCCTCAGTGGCAGCATAAATTGGCAACTAATGAAAGCGGTTTCTATATGAGTTACTAAGAACATTGAATAAGTCACAAAAACTACATCCCTAGAATCCCAGATCTCCTTTCTGTCACCCAGTTTCCTGCTAGCATAGAAATAGTTCTGACCTGAGGCATCTCGAGTTGAAGGGAATCCACAAAATATTTAGATTATTTGCCTGCAAGTGATCTTGGCCACAGGAGACATAGCTCTGGAAGTCCTGAAAATTTCTGTACTCTTCTCATCCTGTTCACCACAGTATGGGAATACTGTGAGCAGGTACCTTTCACAGTACCTTCTACTGTGCTGCAATGTCTCTAACTCCTTATTAGTCACACTTTGGTTTCTGTATCCATTATAGTTCCCACCTGGCTCCTGTAGGTTTTCCCACCAGTGACATCTGTCTACTGAATTCTGAACTCAGGCTCCCTGTCAGGTACCAGAGGCCAGTCTCCTTTTAACAGTACTTGGTGATATGAACAGTCCAGGGGAAAAGGGACCAAACTCATTCTGCTTCCAGATGCACTGGAGATTGTCACAACCACATCTCCACATAGTTACTTATGGACCCACAAATTAAACTAGCACTCAGGCTGTCATGATAGGCCTCACAAAGCTCCTAAGTCTTTCCTAAAAGACCTTGGGTAGCAACACAAATTAGGCCAAACCTGGAGTGAGAGCTTTTTTCTGCCATCATAGTCTCTTCTTTGAGACATGGAAAACTGAGGACTCTTACAACTTTATCCTTTCATGTTGTTAGAATACAACTGTGTTCTCAACACTACACACAACGAGCAGGACCTTCCAGATTAAAAATAGCTCAAAGAATAAGTACTTCATTATTGTTGAAACATGAGTGATGTGAGGCATGTGGTTCCAAGGCTAGAGGACATGAGACTGTATACATCCACAAAAGTCTCACACAAGATGAAAAAGTCCATGAAAATCAACCTTTGCAAGCTACCTGGAAAACGCATCTTGTGTGCTGATTCTTTCCATGACTAACTCAGACAGAGGGGGGCAAATGAAAAAGTCCATGAAAAGCAACCTTTGCAAGCTACCTGGAAAACCCATCCTGTGTGCTGATTCTTTCCATGCCTAACTCGGACAGAAGGGGGCATGGGACACGGAGGCCAATCACGACTCCTTATAAAGCCTGTGGAGATAGCAAAGAAGTCTGCCTGCCTGAGCATGCCAGAGTGACTGACACGCACTCGGAGACTCCCCCAGATGGTAACAGCAGGACAGCTCTTGCCACTGGCAAAGGGACTCAGCAGTTTACAATGTACAACACAGCTCCTGAAAGTACCAGACATAGCAGGCACTCACAAGTAATCTCCCTAGCACAGATGTTTGTGTCTATGAGGTACTACTTTTAAATGATGGCATACTCTCAGAACTTCACTCTGGGGAGAGCTAGTGGGCTGAATAAGGAGATGGCACCTTCCCTGTACCGCTACAGCCTTTCTCCAGTGTGGACTTTTCAGGGCTGAATAACATCTGGTCTTTGGGTAAAGGCTGTCTTATGTTCTTAGCACCCATAATCACTGCTAGGAATTCTCAAGGGAACAGTAAGTTGGGGGCACTGGCTAAAGGATTTCCCATATCTGATGTAGTATTAAGGCTTTTCTCCAGTATGAATCTTCTGGTGGAGAACAAGTGTGTGTTTACGGTTGAACTCTTTTCCACATTTGCTGCACACATAAGGCCGTTCACCAGTATGAACTTTCCAGTGCCGAATAAGATTTGGCCTTTGGGTAAAGGCTTTCCCACATCTGCTGCACTCATAAGGGTTTTCTCCAGAGTGAACCTTCTGGTGCTGAACAAGTTTAGAGATGCAGCTAAAGGCTTTCCCACATCTGCTGCACTCATAATCACTGCTGTGAATTCTCCAATGTACATTGAGGTGGGAACTCTGGCTGAAGGCCTTCCCACATTCACTACACTCATAAGGCCTTTCTCCAGTGTGAGTTCTCTGGTGCAGAACAAGTGTATGTTTGCGACTGAACTCTTTCCCACACGTGCTACATACATAAGGCCTTGCTCCTGTGTGAACTTCTTGGTGTCTAATGAGGTTAGACTTACTACTAAAGAATTTTCCACAATTACTGCACTGATAGAGTCTTTCTCCAGTGTGAACTCGCCTGTGTTCGATAAGGCCAGAGATTTGTCGAAAGAACTTCCCACATTCACTGCATTCATAAGGCCTTTCTCCAGTGTGGATGGTCTTGTGTTTAAAGAGGTCACAGCTCTGACTAAAGAACTTCCCACATTTGCTGCATGCATAAGGCCTTTCTCCAGTGTGGATTCTCTGGTGCCGAGTAAGTGTGTCCTTGCGGGTGAATAATTTCCCACATTCGATGCACCTGTGCTGCTGCTGCTGTCTAGAGTGGAGGGCTCCCCCAAGCCTGGTGCTCTTGTGGGGCTTAGGGCTCACATGGGGAACTTGGTGCAGGGGAAGGCTGGAGGTGGCTGGAAAGCCCACTCTACCCTCACCATACACAAAGGTCTTCTCTGGTACACAGAATTGGTGGCTTTTCATGGAATCCCTGCCTTCACCCCCTCTGAAGGATTTCTCTCCAGTGTGGCGCTGATGAAGATTCGCACTGAGCCAGAAGTGTTTCCAACTTGCCCCACATGGCTGTGGTTTCAGCCCCGCTTCTCCCACCTCATGTTCAGGCAGGTGTAAGATTCCTCTCAGTCTGGAGCCAGATCCGCCACATGGGTGGGTCTTCAGACTGGCCACAGGAGTCCTGACCTGTGACATTCCCTCTAAAGAAACACTCTGCTCGTCCTCCACTGCACACCGACAACCTGAAAGCAGACAAGTACTGCTGATGTGCACGTTAGACTTCTGTGGAGGGGCAATCCTGTTGTCAATGTGTGTATGACACACCCAGGAACACATCAGAGGGACTGTTTATAGGACAAGAGAGCTAGGGATGGGTTGAGGAAGGAGATGCAATGCAGAACTGGGTCTCTGAAGGTCACTGAATGAAAGGGGCCTCCTGAAGACAGGGATATGGGGATAGAGTACAGCAAGTGGCTTCCAGTAGGTATCTGGCTGTGAAGACCGGCAAGTGCTATGCAGAAGGGCAAGTGCTATGCAGAAGGGCAGGTGCAGGCCCAGGAAGGTCCACTTACAAGTGTATAGCTGGTGCTCAAGGATTATTTAGGGATATGTGTGCATCTCACGACATATTAAGTATAGGCCAATACTGGAGAACAATGTAGACTGAGCAGGAGTGTGGCCTGGGTATAGGGCTGATGGAAGATGGCAAGCGGCTAGAAGTCAGACAGGAGATAAGCTGCAATGTCAAGAATGGAGAAAGATGGGTAGAAATTTTGTGTAGCCACCAGCCTTGAAGCTGAACACTGGTGTGAAAAGTTAATATAGCTAGTTTTGAATCCAATCTTGATATCATCCCCTTTCCTCATATCTACTCACCAGGTCCAGGTCCCTTCTGAGCCTCTCTCTCTGTGGCTGGGTTCATATTCACCTGTTCAGGCATCTGGGGATCTTCCCTTGGGTTCAGTTGAGTGACTAAGTGAGATCGTGAGGATGCAATTCCTAAGGGAGACATAGGACAGGTGAGCATCCTACAACACTGAACAATGCATCCTATGACACTCTCATAAGTTTAAAAAAAAAATTACAGGGATCCCTGGGTGGCGCAGCGGTTTGGTGCCTGCCTTTGGCCCAGGGCGCGATCCTGGAGACCCAGGATCGAATCCCGCGTCGGGCTCCCGGTGCATGGAGCCTGCTTCTCCCTCTGCCTGTGTCTCTGCCTCTCTCTCTCTGTGACTGTCATAAATAAATAAAAATTAAAAAAAAAATTACAGAACAAGGGAGGGGCAAGATGGCGGAAGAGCAGGGTCCCCAAATCACCTGTCCCCACCAAGTTACCTAGATAACCTTCAAACCATCCTGAAAATCTACGAATTCGGCCTGAGATGTAAAGAGAGACCAGCTGGAATGCTACAGTGAGAAGAGTCCGCGCTTCTATCAAGGTAGGAAGACGGGGAAAAAGAAATAAAGAAACAAAAGGCCTCCGAGGGGGAGGGGCCCCGCGAGGAGCCGGGCTGAGGCCGGGGCGAGTGTCCCCAGGACAGGAGAGCCCCGTCCCGGAGGAGCAGGAGCTGCACCAACCTTCCCGGGCGGGCGGAAAGGGGCTCGCAGGGAGTTGGAGCAGGACCCAGGAGGGCGGGGATGCCCTCGGGCTCCCTGGGACACTAACAGACACCTGCGCCCCGGGGAGTGCGCCGAGCTCCCTAAGGGCTGCAGCGCGCACGGAGGGACTGACCGGAGCAGCTCGGAGGGGCTCGGGAGCGGCTCCAGGGAGGGGGCTGCGGGGCGGGAGCGCGAATCCCACAGCGCAGGCCCCGGAGCACAGGGCGCCGGGACACAGCCCAGGATCCGGCCTCCCCCTGGGACAGGCAGAGGCCGGGAGGGCCCAGGACAGCAAGGACGCTCCTGCCCCGAGCTGAGCAGATCAGCGGCCCCGCCCCGGAGCCTCCAGGCCCTGCGGACGGAGAGCCGAGAGCCCCGAGCCCCGTAGTTCCTGCGGAGGCTGAATCCAGGCTTCCAGAGTTGCCATAGCAACTGCTGCTGTTCCTCCCTGGGTCCCACGGGGTAAACAACCCCCGCTGAGCCCTGCAGCAGGCAGGGGCAGAGCAGCTCCCCCAAGTGCTGACACCTGAAAATCAGCACAGCAGGCCCCTCCCCCAGAAGACCAGCTAGACGGACCAGTGATACTCCCCCGTGTTCCAATACAACTTGTTTTTGGCCACTCTGCACTGAGCAAAATGACTAGAAGGAAAACCTCACTTCAAAAGAAAGAATCAGAAACAGCCCTCTCTCCCACAGAGTTACAAAATCTGGATTACACTTCAATGTCAGAAAGCCAATTCAGAAGCACCATTATACAGCTACTGGTGGCTCTAGAAAAAAGCATTAAGGCCTCACGAGACTTCATGACTGCAGAATTTAGATCCAATCAGGCAGAAATTAAAAATCAATTGAATGAGATGCAATCCAAACTAGAAGTCCTAACGACGAGGGTTAACGAGGTGGAAGAACGAGTGAGTGACATAGAAGACAAGTTAATGGCAAAGAGGGAAACTGAGGAAAAAAGAGATAAACAATTAAAGAACCATGAAGACAGATTAAGGGAAATGAACGACACTCTAAGGAAGAAAAACCTACGTTTAATTGGGGTTCCCGAGGGCGCCGAAAGGGACAGAGGGCCAGAATATGTATTTGAACAAATCCTAGCTGAAAACTTTCCCAATCTGGGAAGGGAAACAGGCATTCAGATCCAGGAAATAGAGAGATCCCCCCCTAAAATCAATAAAAACCGTTCAACACCTCGACATCTAATAGTGAAGCTTGCAAATTCCAAAGATAAAGAGAAGATCCTTAAAGCAGCAAGAGACAAGAAGTCCCTGACTTTCATGGGGAGGAATATTAGGGTAACAGCAGACCTCTCCACAGAGACCTGGCAGGCCAGAAAGGGCTGGCAGGATATATTCAGGGTCCTAAATGAGAAGAACATGCAACCAAGAATACTTTATCCAGCAAGGCTCTCATTCAAAATGGAAGGAGAGATAAAGAGCTTCCAAGACAGGCAGGAACTGAAAGAATATGTGACCTCCAAACCAGCTCTGCAAGAAATTTTAAGGGGGACTCTTAAAACTCCCCTTTAAGAAGAAGTTCAAGTAACTCTGAACGTGAATGGGCTTAATGACCCCATCAAAAGGCGCAGAGTTTCAGACTGGATAAAAAAACAGGACCCATCTATTTGCTGTCTACAAGAGACTCATTTTAGACAGAAGGACACCTACAACCTGAAAATAAAAGGTTGGAGAACCATTTACCATTCAAATGGTTCTCAAAATATACCCTAAAAACTACAGAACACTTCTGAAAGAAATTGAGGAAGACACAAAGAGATGGAAAAATATTCCATGCTCATGGATTGGCAGAATTAATATTGTGAAAATGTCAATGTTACCCAGGGCAATTTACACGTATAATGCAATCCCTATCAAAATACCATGGACTTTCTTCAGAGACTTAGAACAAATTATTTTAAGATTTGTGTGGAATCAGAAAAGACCCCAAACAGCCAGGGGAATTTTAAAAAAAGAAAACCATATCTGGGGGCATCACAATGCCAGATTTCAGGTTGTACTACAAAGCTGTGTTCATCAAGACAGTGTGGTACTGGCACAAAAACAGACATATAGATCAATGGAACAGAACAGAGAACCCAGAAGTGGACCCTGAACTTTATGCTCAACTAATATATGATAAAGGAGGAAAGACGATCCACTGGAAGAAAGACAGTCTCTTCAATAAATGGTGCTGGGAAAATTGGACATCCACATGCAGAAGAATGAAACTGGACCACTCTCATGCACCATACACAAAGATAAACTCAAAATGGATGAAAGATCTAAATGTGAGACAAGATTCCATCAAAATCCCAGAGAAGAACTCAGGCAACACCCTTTTTGAACTTGGCCACAATAACCGGAGAAGGACAAACAGTGTATGTTCTCATTCATTTGGGGAATATGAATAATAGCGAAAGGGAATATAAGGGAAGGGAGAAGAAATGTGTGAGAAATATCAGAAAGGGAGACAGAACATAAAGACTTCTAACTCTGGGAAATGAACTAGGGGTGGTGGAGGGGGAGGAGGGTGGGGGGTGGGGGTGAATGGGTGACGGGCACTGAGGGGTACACTTGACGGGATGAGCACTGGGTGTTATTCTGTATGTTGGTAAATTGAACACCAATAAAAATTAATTCATAAAAAAAAAAATTACAAAAAAAAAAAAAAACCTTGGCGGGGGGGCGGTGCCAACTGGGTGGCTAGTTGGTTGAATGTCTGCCTCTTGGTTTTGACTCAGATCATGATTCAGGGTCATGGGATCATAGGGCCCTGCATTCAGTGTGGAACCTGCTTGGTATTCTCTCTCTCTCTCTCTCTCTCTCTCTCTCTCTATCTCTCTCTCCCTCTACCCCTTCTCCCTGCTCATGCTCTCTCTGTTTCTCTCTCTAAAATGAATAAAGTCTTTTAAATTTTTTTTAAAAAAACCTTGAAGGTTTTGGAGAAATAGCACAAAGGTCCCCTTAAGTAGTGACTATGTGAGTGCCTGTAACTCCTGGTACAATTAAGTTCCAGATGGGACACTTGAGTGGCTTAGTGGTTGAGCATCTGCCTTTGGCTCAGGGCATGATCCTGGAGTCCCAGGATCAAGTCTCACATTGGGCTCTCTGCATGGAGCCTGCTTCTCCTCCCTCTTCCTATGTCTCCCCCTCTCTGTGTCTCTCATGAATAAATAAATAAAATCTTAAAAAAAAAAATTAAGTCCCAGAAAATGTCACCTGGAGAAAGGGAGCAGAACCTTAAGCACAGAGGTGCCCTAATTCTGGACAGATTCAACAGGCTTGAAAATGACCAAGACTGTGGGATTGACTGGGCAAACCACACCTTGTAACTCCCAATTCCTTTGCTGCATGGCTTTAGGACTGGCTAGCTAAGAGGTGAGAACACTCCTGACACCCATAGCATCTACCCCGGTAGATCAGGTAAGGAAGCAGTGCCTATGATCTGACCATGGGAAGGACAGAGCAGTCTCTGGAGAAAAAAGAGAAAGCAGATGGTATTGGCATGCAGACCTTACCCAGTGAGGCTAAAAGTGCAAAGTTCTCCAGCATCACATCCTGATATAAAAGTCTCTGAGAATCATCAAGGAGCATCCATTCTTCCCAGGAGAAGTACACAAACACGTCCTCAGAGATCACACAGCCCTGCAATGACATGGCCAGCAAGGTCCAGGGAAGTTTCTTGACTGAGTATCCCCACTCTATCCACCCATAACAATGTCATGCTCACCCACTCCCTACTTGCCAGCCAATCCCCCCGGGGTACCCTAAATCATACCCCCTAGACATAAACCTGGGCTCACTATTCTCATGGAAGCCTCCAAGAATGGGGATGCAGGACCATCAGTTTACACTCCTCTCGTGCAGATCACTTGTCAGACCACACCTCCCTCATAGTTTCAGCTACCTACCGTGACTCTTCTCACACCACAGACATCACACCAGTCTCCTCACATGTCACTCTGCATACAACGTGGAGAGAACACTTGTCAATACACCCAGGATCCCATCTTGCCCTAATTGCCAAAGGAAAGCCTCCATTCCTGCCAGAAGGTCTCCCCATTTGGACCTTTTCTTCAATTGCAGGCACCCAGAACTACATGCATATTTCAGGTACCCTCAGCCTTCTTTCAATTCTCTGCTGCACACTACTAGTTTCCCATAGCTGCTGTAACAAATCATTAGCAGCTTTGTGGCTTAAGTCAACAAATTTATCTTCTTATACTTGTAAAGATTATAAATCCAAAATGGGCTTCACTAGGATAAAATTAAGATGTTTTTCTAAGCAAGATGACTCAAGATTTACAATTTAAGAAATATTTTTTCCTCAGGACTAAATAGCAGCTTAGGGTGGACTTCATTTCAAATTTTGTAGCACATTTCTACTGTGTTTTATGTTCAAATTCACAAACATTGAGCTTGAATTATAACCAACCACATGGTGTTTGGGTTCAAACTGAAAATGGAATCTGGCAGATGGCATCTGACTTCTGGGCCTGAGCTCTAGAGGGAAGCTACCTGGGTTTACAGCAAGTAACCCCATTACTGATTCTGGTTCCTTGGACAGGAAGCCTCACCTCTCTATGCCTCCATTTCCTTATTGCTGATGTGAGGGAAAATAGTAGTATACAAAACACAGGGTGGTTGGGATTGTTGTCTGAGGAATTATATGCTATCCTCTGGTCACTCTCCCAATACTACTTCAAACCCATCACAATGGAGGAAAGAAAGCAATTGTGGATCACCCACATCCTTTTAGCCTGCACTCTCGATTCAGAGGGTTCCAAGTGGTCATCTCCTGTGGGAACTAGAAACTCCCCCCCCCCCCAAACCTCTCCAACTGTCACACTAAGGTAAACTGGGCCTCAGATAGATCTGTGTAGTCAATGGAAGCTCAGACTAAATTCCTGACTGTCACCAGATTCCGTGTCCAATAGGACAGTATTCCTTAATACTGAAGACTAAGGAGATACTATACACTTCTAGGGAGAAACAGTTAAGCCACTGAGTTCTATGGAAAATATCATACTATTTATTTAGGACACCTTCAACTTCTCTCAGCAGAAGTGTTTGTAGGTTTCAACAATGAAGTTTTCAGTAATATTCAGACAACTTTGTGGTTTTCCAATTTTAGTATATGTGCTGCCGAAGTGAGCACAACTTTGTGGTTTTCTTTTCTTTTTTTTAAGATTTATTTATTTATTTATGATAGACATAGAGAGAGAGGCAGAGATACAGGAGGGAGAAGCAGGCTCCATGCAGGTAGCCTGACTCTGGACTCGATCCCGGGACTCTAGGATCACGCCCTGGGCCAAAGGCAAGCGCTAAACCGCTGAGCCACCCAGGGATCCCCAACTTTGTGGTTTTCAATAAGGTATTTGGAAATGAGTGTTAAAGGAAGAACTTGTTTTTAAAAATATATTATTAAAATATTTTATTTATTCATGAGAGACACACAGAGAGAGAGGGAGAGACTTAAGCAGAGGGAGAAGCAGGCTCTATGCAGGGAGCCCTATGTGGGACTTGATCCCGGGACTCCAAGACCATACCCTGAGCTGAAGGCAGAACCTTAACTGCTGAGCCATCCAGGTGTCCCTAAGGGAAGAACTTAAACAGATTTCATTATATTCATTCCTAAGAATTTTACTACGTGATGCTATAGAATTGATCTGTAAAATTTTCATCATTCAATTTTTGTGTTCTACATATTTTTGACATACAGACTACAGTTCACACACATCTATATCTACATCTTACATGAGTTCTTATACATGTCTTATACATATATGTAAAGGGATAGAACCTATACATAGCACTATTACATTCATTTATGCTAGTGATTTTTCTGCACAAATTGATACGCTTTCTTCTTTAAGCAGCTCATGTTAGATAACATTGTTTCTTTTCATAATATTAAAGCAACCTGGCACCACTGGAGTATCTTTTTTTTTTTTTAAACTCTCCTTATAGAAAGGAGTCTTTTTTTTTATTTTTATTTATTTATGATAGTCACACACAGAGAGAGAGAGAGAGAGAGAGGCAGAGACATAGGCAGAGGGAGAAGCAGGCTCCATGCACTGGGAGCCCGATGTGGGATTCGATCCTGGGTCTCCAGGATCGCGCCCTGGGCCAAAGGCAGGCGCCAAACCACTGCGCCACCCAGGGATCCCTCTTTCTCTTGATTATGGTATACAGTACATTTTATACACTGCTGAACATTATTAATATTATCTCAGGGCTATTTATGTCTACATTTGTGAGTTCAGTTCTAGTAAAGTTTTCAGAGGAGTTAGAATCATCTTTACACTCTATTTTTTTTTTGAATTTTTATTTATTTATGATAGGCACACAGTGAGAGAGAGAGAGGCAGAGACACAGGCAGAGGGAGAAGCAGGATCTATGCACCGGGAGCCCGACGTGGGATTCGATCCCGGGTCTCCAGGATCGCGCCCTGGGCCAAAGGCAGGCGCTAAGCCGCTGCGCCACCCAGGGATCCCCTCATCTTTACACTCTATTATGTGTTCTGTAAAGACAGTTGTACTTGGCATGAATTTCTAAATTTAAGTGTGCTTATCTTTTCATATGTCTAATGGCCACTTAGGTTCCCCCTTCCATTGACCACTCATGTTTTGCCCATTTAGACTAGTCTTATTTCTTGCTCTGATTAATACTATTTTTTTGTATGGACTATGTGTTGATCTTTTCACAATTTTAGACATTGGAGATATCAACCCCCCCATTCCAATATAATTGTTTCACATGGACAATATAGTGATTCAACAACTCTACACAATTCTCAGTGCTCATCATGATAAGTGTACTCTCAATCCTCTTCAGCTTTCCCACCATCTCCCATCTGGTAACCATGTTCATTCTCTATATTTAAGAGTCTTGTTTTCTGTTTCATTGTTTTCTTTCTTAAGATCCACATAAAAGTGAAATCATATGGTATTTGTCTTTCTCTACCAATATCACTTGGCAATATACTCTCTAGATCCATTCATATTATTGCATGTGTCATGATTTCATTCTTTTTTATGGCTGAATAATATTCCTTTGGAGATATATATATATCACCTTGCCAGCTTGCAGTCCCACCAACAGTGCACAAGGGATCCTGTTCCTCCATATCCTCACCAACACTTGTTGTTTCTTGTGTTTTTTAATTTAGCCGTTCTGACAGGTGTAAGGTGAAACTCATTGTAGTTTTTTGATTTTCATTTCCCTGATGATGAGTGATGTTGAGCAGCCTTTTATGGGCCCATTGGCCAGTCGGATGTCTTCTTTGGAAAAATGTCTGTTCGTGTCTTCTGCCCATTTTTTAACTAAATTATTTGGGTTTTGGTGTTGAGTTATAGAAGTTCTTTATATATTTTAGATACTAACCCTTTATTGTTTGCTTTGCTTTGCAGAAACATTTTGCTTGGATGTAGTCCAAGCAAAATTATTTATTTTTGTTTTTGCTTCCCTTGCATTAGGAGACATATCTAGAAAAATGTTGCTATGACCAAAGTCAGAGAAATTACTACTGTGCTCTCCTCTAGGATTTTTATTTCAGGTCTTCCATTTAGGTCTTTCATCCATTTTGAGTTTATTTTTGCATATGGTGCAAGAAAGTGATCATTGTTTTGCATATACTTGTCCAGTTTTCCTAACACCTTTTTTTTTTTAAGATTTTATTTATTTATTCATGAGAGACACACAGAGAGAGGCAGAGTCACAGGCAGAGGGAGAAGCATGCTTCCTGCAAGGAGCCCGATGCAGGACTCAATCCTGGATTCCGGGATCATGCCCTGAGCCAAAGGCAGATGCTCAACCACTGAGCCACCCAGGTGTCCCAACACCATTTTTTTTTTCTTCAAAGATTTTATCAGGAAACCCAATGTGGGACTCGATCCCGAACCCGGAACTCCAGGATCATGCCCTGAGCCACAGGCAGACACTCAACCACTGAGCCACCCAGGCATCCCACCAACACCATTTGTTAAAAAAAAGTCTTTCTCTTTGGATATTTTTGCTTCCTGAGTTGAAGATTAATTGACTGTATAGTAGTGGGTTTATTTCTGAGCTCTCTATTCTGTTCCATTGATCTATGTGTCTATTATTCTGCCAGTACCATAATGTTTTGATTACTAGAGCTGTGTAGTATATCTTGAAATCTGTGATTGTGATACCTCCATTTTTATCCTTCTTTTCCAAGATTGCTTTGGCTACTTGGAGTCTTTTGTGGTGCCATACAAATTTTAGGATTATTTGTTCTAGTTCTGTGAAAAACGCTGTTGGGGGGACGCCTGGGTGGCTCAGTGGTTGAACGTCTGGCTTTGGCTCATGTCCTGATCCCAGAATCCGGGATTGAGCCCCTGATTCAATTTCTCCCTCTGCCCGTATCTCTGCCTCTCTCTCTCTGTGTGTTTCTCATGAATAAATAAATAAAATCTTTAAAAAAAATGCTGTTGGTATTTTAATAGGAATTGCATTAAATGTGTAGATTGCTTTAGGTAATAGGAACTTTTTTTTTTTTTGGTAATAGGAACATTTTAACAATATTTATTCTCAAAAAACAAACAAACAATATTTATTCTCCCAATCCATGAGCATGTGGTATCTTTCCATTTGTTTCAGTGATCTTCACTTTATTTTGTCAGTATTTTACAGTTTTCATAGTACAGGTCTTTCACCTCCTTGGTTAAGAGTATCCCTAGGCATTTTATTATTTTTGGTGCAATCATAAAATGAGATTGTCTTATTTTTTCTTTATGCCACTTCATTATTAGTGCATAAAAATGCAATAGATTTGTATTCTGTGACCTTCCTGAATTCATTTGTCAATCCAGTAGTTTTTTGGTGGAGTCTTTTGGGTTTTCTATATCAAGTATTACATCCTCTGCAAATAGTGAAAGTTTTACTTCTTTCTTACCAATTTGGATGCCTTTTATCTTGCTGTCTTCATTGCTTTGGTTGGGACTTCCAGAACTATTTTGAATAAAAGTGGTTGGCAGTGGACATACTTCTCTTGCTCCTGATCCTAGGGGAGAAAGCTCCCAGTTTTTCACTATGGAGTATGGTAACTGTGAGTTTTCTAGATATGGCCTTTATCATGTTGAGATATATTTCCTCTAAATTTACTTTGTTGAGGGTTTTTAGCATGAGTGGATGCTGTATTTTGCCAAACACTTTTTCTACATCTATTCAAATGATTGCATGGTTTTTATCTTTTCTCTTGTTGATATGGTGTGGCACAATGATTTATTTGCGAATATTGAACCACCTTGTATCCCAGGAATAAATCCCACTTTATCATGGTGAATGATGTTTTAAAATGTTTGGTTGGGTTCAGTTTACTAGTATTTTCTTGAGAATTTCTGCACCTACGTTCATCATAGATATTGGCCTGTAGTTCTCTCTCTTTTGTATTGTCTATCTGGTTTGGGTACCAGAGTAATTCTAGCCTGTACAATGAATTTGGGAGCTTTCCTTCCTCTTCTGTTTTACGGAACAGTTTGAGAAGAGTAAGCATTAACTCTGTTTTCAAAGTTTAGTAGAATTCACTTGTGAAGCCATGTGGTCTTGAACTTTCCTTTGTTCAGAGATTTTTGATTACTGATTCAATTTCAAAGCTGGTAATCAGTGTGTTCAAATTTCCTATTTCTTCCTGGTTCAGTTTTGGGAGGTTATATGATTCTAGTAATTTATCTATCTCCTCTAGATTATCCAATTTGTTGGCACATAATGTTTCATAATATTCCTAAAATCCTTTGCATTTCTGAGGTTTTGGTTATTATTTACCCTCTTTCGTTTCTGATTCTGTGTGAATCCTCTCTCCCTTTTTAATTTTTGTTCTCTAAAAAAAAATTTAAAGACTTTATTTACTTGAGAGAGAGGGGGGGAGAGGGGGAGTGGGAGAGGGAGAGAGAGAGAGAGAGAATGAAATATATGATTGGGGGAGGGGCAGAGGGAGAGGCAGACTCCCTGCAGGGCAGGGAGCCTGATGTGGGACTCAATCCCAGGACCCTGGGATCATGACTTGAGCTGAAGGTAGATGCTTAACCAACTGAACCCAGGTGCCCCTAATTTTATTTTTGGTAAGTGTGACTAAAGGTTTATCAGTTTTGTTCATCTTTTCAAAGAAGCAAGCTCCTGGTTTCATTGATCTGTTCTATTTTTTTTATTCCTATTGTATTTCTGCTCTAATTTTTATTATTTCTTTCCTTTTACTGGTTTGGGGTTTTGTTTGTTCTTTTTCTAGTTCCTTTAGGTATAAGATTAGGTTGTTTATTTTTATTTATTTATTTTTTAAGATTTATTTATTTATTCATGATAGACAGAGAGACAGAGAGAGGCAGAGACACAGGCAGAGGAAGAAGCAGGCTCCATGCCGGGAGCCCGACTCCAGGATCGCACCCCGGGCCAAAGGCAGGCACTAAACCACTGAGCCACCCAGGGATCCCAAGATTAGGTTGTTTATATGATATTTTTCTTGCTGCTTGAGGTAGACCTGTATTGCTATAAAATTCCCTCTTAGGACAACTTTTGCTGCATCTCAAAAGATTTTGAACCATTGTACATTTTCGTTTTCATTTGTCTCTATGTATTTTGTTATTTCCTCTTTGATTTCTTGGTTGACCAATACATTGTTGAGTAGGATGTTATTTAACCTCCGTGTATTCATTTGTGTTCTTTACAGATTTTTTTCTTGTGATTTATTTTTAGTTTCAGAGCATTGCAGTCAGAAAAGATGCATGGTATGACTACACTTTTTTAATTTGTTGAGGGCACATAGGTTGCTCAGTCGGTTAAGCATCTGCCTTTGGCTCATGTCCTGGTCTTGGGGTCCTGGGATCCAGCCTTGCTTCAGGCCCTTGGCTCAGCAGTGAGTCTGCTTCTCCTTTTTTGATCTATCTGGCTCTCACTCTCTCTCAAATAAATAAAATCTTTTTTTTTTTTTTTAAAGAATTTGTTGAGACTTGTTTTGTGGCCTAACATGATCTCTTCTGGATAATGTTCCACATACACTTGAATAGAAAATATATTGTTGTTTCAGGATGGAATGTTCTGAATATATGTTAGATATATCTAGTCCAATGTATCATTCAAAGTCACTGTTTCCTTGACTTTGTTTGATCTGTCCATCAATGTAATTAGGATATTAAAATCCTCTACTATTATTTTATTACTATCAATTATTCCCTTTATGTTTGCTATTAGCTGCTTTATGTATTTGGGTGTTCACATGTTGGGTTTATAAATAACTAAAATTATTATAGCTTCTTGTTAGATTATTCTCTTTATAATTATACAGTGCCTTGCTATGTCTTGTTACAGAATTTGTAGCCTATTTGTCCAACATAAGTATTGGTACCCTGGCTTTCTTTGCACTTCCATTTATGTGATGAATGCTTTTCCAGCCCTTCCCTTTCAATCTGTACATATTTTGAAGTAAAAAATGAGTCTCTTATAGGCAGTATACAGTTTGAGTCTTGCTTTTGTTTTTGTACCCAATCCATCATCCTTAAGTCTTCTGATTGAAGCCTTTGATCCATTTACATTCAACATAATTGCTGATAGGTATGTACTTCTTGCCATTTTGTTACTTGTTTTGTGATTATTTTTGTAGTTCTTCTCTGTTCCTTTCTTCCCTTGCTCTCTGCTCTCATTATTTTCTGGCTTTTTTAGTTATACGCTCAGATTTCTCCCCTCATCCTCCTCCCCATTTTTGCATATCTATTACTGGTTTTCATTTTTGGTTTCCATTAGGTTTATATATAATATCTTATGCATATAACAGTCCATATTAAGCTGAGAGTCACAAGTTTGAACTCATTCTTTAATCCTCTTCCCTCCACTCCACATTTTAAGTCTATGGAATCATACTTTATATCCTTTTATTTTCTGAATCCCTTTACTGATTTTTATAGATATACTTAACTTTACTGCTTTTGATCTTCCTACTTTTCCTACTCCTGTTTATAGTTTTTCCTTTCCACTTAAAAGAGTTCCCTTTAACATTTCTTCTAGGGCTGGTTTAATGGTGATGTATTCCTTATGAAGAGGTCCTGCCTGTCATGCCCTGCAGTGCAATGTCACCTATTCACCAGACCATGATGCCTCAGCAGTGCCTCCTCCGTGTGCTATGTGCACCCTACTGTTGTGGCTGGCTGAGCCATTTTTGCCTTCAGTTCAGTAAATATGCAAATGTTCTCTGACTATTGTGGGCAGAATTTGGTCCCTTTATTGTTAACGGAGCAGTCTGGGGCCACCTTGGCTTAAGTTGAGTCAGACCAGGCATTTGCCAGAGCTGCAGTCACAATGAATAGTGGGACACTGTGTCGTCCAGAGAGGCCATCAGGGGTGGGTGTGGCCTAACATCAGCCCAAATGTCTGCCCCAACCCAGTGCTGGGGCCACAGTCAATCTGGTATGTGTGGTTATCTTTCCTTCTCCCCAGGACAGAAGTCACTTTGCAGTGGTGCTGGCCCCTGTCCAGACTGCCTGTACCCTGCCACGCTTGTGGCACCACCTTTGGTGGAATCCTGCAGAAGGAGTGTTGGAGAGGTGGGTAGTCTGGAGAATGCAGACATTTTAGCAAGGTTTGTGTTGTTCTGCTTGTGGGAGAACAACTGAAGTCACTTTGGAGAACTCCTGTAGAGCAGGTCCACAGACAGCATGACACACATTGTGCTAACAGGGTTTGCACTGGTCTGCTATTGCAGGGGACCTACAGCCACTTTGGAGGGACTCCAGTGAGGCTGGACTGGAGAGAGTGGGGTGTGCCAAAGGCAAGCTACGTGGAGAGGGTTCATACTGTGGTGGTTCCTGCAGGTGTTTGTGTAACTAGCTTGGGGGTGCAGCAGAGGAAAACGGTACCTGACAACTCTTAAAATTCTTGGAGCACTCTCCTGAAAATTCTACACCTCCAGGGATCCCTGGGTAGCACAGCGGTTTAGCGCCTGCCTTTGGGCCAGGGCACGATCCTGGAGACCCGGGATCAAATCCCACATTGGGCTCCCGATGCATGGAGCCTGCTTCTCCCTCTGCCTATGTCTCTGCCTCTCTCTCTCTCTGTGTGTGACTATCATTAAAAAAAAAAAAAAAAAAAATTCTGCACCTCCAGCACATATTCTGAAACCAGCAAATAAATCTCCTTTCAGTACATACCAGGCATTTTTAAAACTGCTGCTTCTATGCTGTATCTCAGTGGGGTTGTTTTTATGCTGTCTTTTTAAGGTCAGGGACTCTGTTTTCTATTGCCCTCAAGGTCACTGATTTATTTTTAAAGTTCCAGTTTTTAACCATCCCTGATTTCAAGAACTCAGGAAGTTAAGCCCTTCTGGTTCTCAAAGCCAAATATGGGTATTAGTTTTCCCATTGTGGGTTCCTGGTGTCTGGGGTACCTGGTTTGAAGTCTGCTCCTCTCCCTTCTGTGCCTACAGTGTCCCTTCCTCCCACAATCTTGTGGGTTGGTTTGGTTCCTTACCGTGTCTCTGTCCTTCCTACCCCTTTCAACATGGCATCTTCTCTATATTTACCCGTGGAGAGTCTGTTCTATCAGTCTTTGGGTCATTTTCTGCTTTTTTGTTTGTTTCTTTTGTTTTGTTTTTTTTTTTACACTGAAGTGTATATTATCTAGGAGTATCCATAGGGCAAGGTGAGCTTAGGATCCTCCTACTTTGCCATCTTCCCCAGAAGACAAACCTCTCTCAATCTTTCTTAATTTTAAATTTTGGCTGCCATGAGGTATATGAAATAGAAGTCTTCAAGTTTAATTAGAATATGTTTATCCATTTTCATGTATTTTATTTTATAGTGCTATATTTAAATCACCCTCACCTATTTTACAAAACTATGCTCCCAGTTTATCCTTTATTGGTTTTCCTCATGTCTTCTCTTACTTTTTGATAATTTAAGTGTCCTGTAAAATTTAAATGTCTGTGGTTTTGTAGGGTAGCTTAAAATTTATGATTTAGAAATTAGAGACTATTTTCTGTATAATTCAATTTTAAAATAAGTGAAATTAATTTTATGTCCCAGCATTTAGTTTATTATCTTGAATATTCCATGTGTAGGTGAAAATAATGTGCATTCTGCTGTAATCCGGAGCAATGTTTTATGCATATCTATTGAATCAAGTTAGCTGATGATGTTCATGGTGCCTTCTATATCCTTACTGTTTTTGTATCTAGTCTATTAATTACTAAAATAATTTGGGGGGGCTCCCGGCTGGCTCAGGTGATAGAACATGCAATGTTTGATCTCGGGATTGTGAGTTCAAGCCCCATATTGGGTGTGGAGATTACTTTAAAAAATAATAAAATTAAGGAGTTTCTGGGTGGCACAGTCAGCTAAGTTTCTGACGCTTGGTTTCCACTCAGGTCATGATCTTGGGGTCAGGGGCTAGGGCCCTACATCAGGCTCTGTGTTCAGTACAGAGTCTGCTTGAGATTCTCTCTCCCTCTCCCTCTGCCACTCCTACTTGGGTGCACTTTCTCTTTCTCCTTTCTCTCAAATAAATAAATGAGTCTTTAGGGAAAAAATAAAATTAAAAAATAACAATATTTAAAAAGAATTTTTGAAGGCTTATTCTTTTTTTTTTATTTTTATTTTTATTTTTTTTTATGATAGTCACAGAGAGAGAGAGAGAGGCAGAGACACAGGCAGAGGGAGAAGCAGGCTCCATGCACCGGGAGCCCGATATGGGATTCGATCCCGGGTCTCCAGGATCGCGCCCTGGGCCAAAGGCAGGCGCCAAACTGCTGCGCCACCCAGGGATCCCATTGAAGGCTTATTCTTATGTACAAATACATTTAGCATTCTTACATTTTCTTGATTAAATTACTTATCTAATATTTTAAATGCTCCTATGTTATCTTTGGCCACATTACTTTCTCAGAAATGTAAATGTAATATGACCATTTCTTATATTAATATAACTACTCCAACCCTTTTATTAGTATTTGTGTCTTACTTCATTCCATTCTTTTTAGCTTATCGCTATTTTTGTAATGAAGGATCATTTATCACAGACTGTATGGAGTTTGCCCATGCATTTTATATAGTCTGGTAATCCCTCCTTATAATTTAAATATATAAAATATTAAAACTGAATATAAATTTAAATATAAAAAACTGAAAAGAATTGTCGGTACAAATGTATAAATTACTCTCGCCTATCCTCTCATAAAGTGATAAATCGAAAAATAAGCATAGAGGGATCCTTGGGTGGCGCAGCGGTTTGGCGCCTGCCTTTTGCCCAGGGCGCAATCCTGGAGACCCAAGATCGAGTCCCACATCGGGCTCCCGGTGCATGGAGCCTGCTTCTCCCTCTGCCTATGTCTCTGCGCCTCTCTCTCTCTCTCTGTGACTATCATAAATAAAAAAAAAATAAGCATAGAGACGATATTAAGAATATAGAATCGGGGATGCTTGAGTGACTCAGTGGTTGAGTGTCTGCTTTTTAATATCAAAAAAAGAATGTAACATTCACAAGATACATAATCTTCTTCGTTTTACATCACAACATTTAAACACTTAAATTCATTAAGGCATAAATAAAGTCACAATGCAGATCATAAGTTCTCTGAATTTTCTATGAACATAGGTATATTATTTACTAGGTCAAAGTGATACTGTGATTCACAAGGAATATATATTTGATCTTTATTCCTGTGCCCTGCACAGAGCTCCTAAAACCATTGATATTTCCTAAGTGATGAGAGAAAAGATGTCTTTTCTTTTGTTAATGAGGTGACTTTTTGAAGGCATCTAAGGGTGGGGGTTGGTTGCCAGGAAAACCAACCATGTGATTAGAGGGTTGGAACTTTTACTCCTATATCCTGGCCTCTGGAGAGAGCTGACTGACTGGAGACTGAGTTCAATCAATCATGCCCATTTAATGAGACTCCACAAAACCCAAAAGGACAGGATTCAGAGAGCTTCCAGGTTTGGTGAACTAGTGGAGATTCAGGAAGAGCAGTTCATCAGGAGAGGGCATGGAACCTCTGCGCCCTTGCCCTATGCATTTCTTCCACAGGGCTGTTTTTGGATTATACATTAATCTATTAAGTAAAATGTTTCCCTGAGTTCTGCGAGCCATTGTAATAAATTAATCAAACCAAAGGAGGGGGTCGTTGGAATCTCCAATCTATAGCCAGTTGGTTAGAAACACAAGCGACGACATGCTTGTGTGACTGGTGTCTGAAGGGGTATGGATAGACAATCTTATAGGACTAAACCCCTTTTATTTCTTTTTAAGTATTTATTTATTCATGAGAGATAGAGATAGACAGAGACACAAACAGGCTCCCTGTGGGGAATCCGATGTGGGACTCCATCCCAGGACTCAAGGATTACTACCTGAGCCAAAGGCAGACCCTAAACCACTGAGCCACCCAGGTGTCCCCAGAAGACTAAACCCTTAACCTGTGAGATCTGATGCTATTTCCTGGTGAATAGTGTCAGATTTGAATTGAACTGTAGGATACCAGGTGGTATCAGAGAATTGAGACTTGGTGTGAGTAAACCTACCCCTATAAGCTGGAGTTGGTGTGGTCATAATCTTAAGCAGACTTTCTCAAATAGGGTTCCATAAGAGAACTGGTTCCTACATAAAATAATTTCAGTGAATATTGTCTTAAAAACCCCATGGAAGGGACCAATCTAAATGTAGGGAAGAAAAAAATCAACTCATTACCTACAATGGATTCTTCAAGATATTAATGCTAAATTCTCTCATGAAATCAATTAGATAGACATTACAAAGTTAGAATAATCTAGGAATTTGGGTAATTCAAATTTTTTTTCCCTGGCTCTTTTGTAGTTCAAGAAGGAAACCAGAATATATTATCTCAAAATATGTAACTTTGACATAAAAAATTATTTTGAGCTAAAGGCAATTAAAAAACAGCAATCATAAAAATCTTTTTCTCCCTAAAAGTAGGATATAAATTCTCCATTAATTGGAGACAGATCCTTACCAGCCCAGAGCCTGGCACCAAAAGAACCTGCAAACTAGTTTCCTCCCATGTGTTTACCTTACTACAGTCTGGTGCCCTTGGAAGTCTAATACTAATTTTCTTCCTGCCATTTCCCTACAAACTTATTGTTCTTTATTGAAAATGCCATATAAACTGGAATTCTGAACCATTTTCAGTTACTTTTGATTTAGGTTTCTCCCATCTTTGTTGCACACATCAACTATTTTTCTCTCTTTAATCTGTTTCTTGGGTAGCCGGGGTGGCTCAGCAGTGTAGCGCCGCCTTCAGCTGAGGGTGTGATCCTGGGGACCCGGGATTGAGCCTGCTTCTCCCTCTGCCTGTGTCTCTGCCTCTCTGTGTGTCTCTCATGAATAAATAAATAAAATCTTAAAAAAAAAAAAAAAACTGTTTCTTGGTTAAAGAATCCAAGCCAATAATGTATAAACTTGTCTTGTACACTGAAACTAAAGTAATTTTGTGTGTCAATTCTACTTCAATTAAAAAAAAAAAAAAGTCCAAGCTAAGATGGTTACAGGTAGAGTTCTGCCTCCACTACACTCAAAAAAGTCATGTATAGGGCATGTGAGCAGAAACATCTCCTGTGTTGGAACAACTTATATTAGAGGATTGCTTTGGTAGGAACTTCTTGCAAGGCAAGATGCTCCCAGTGAGTTTGTCCATGGAAAATTTTAGTCAAAAACCTATGAAGGCTGGAATAATCTATCATATGGTATTTGTGGTATTTTAAGTCTTTGGCAACATTGAGTGAAGTGGAATCACTCCTAGCACTGGAAGAGTTTTTCAATGTGTGCTTCTCTTAGGACAGGCTGTTCAAAAGTGAAGGTGAGGTCATCCATCAGTAGCGATTTTACAGCACCCCAGCCTTGGTGGGTCACTATCCCAGGCCAGATCCTCATGCCCTACATTTTCTTCATGCAGACACTGAGCAGAACCCTTTCAAATGTCAAGTCTCCTTTCTGGAGGGAAATGTCAAGAATGCCTACACTTTTTCCCCTACTACCCCTGCCAGTGAGCAACAGTCCTCCCCTTTCACACCAGGGACCATTTAAAATAACATACTTAAGGGGCACCTGGCTGGCTCAATCAGTGGAGCACAGGACTCTTGATTTCAGGGTTCTAAGATGGAGCCCTATGTTGGGTGTAGAGATTACTTAAAAAATCTTTAAATACAATAAAATAACATACCTATGACAGCTAACCTAAATCTGATCAGGCCTTGACCTAGCCCAGATGGCTATTCTCACCCTGGAGGAATCTAATCCAGCCAATTCTCCTAGAACCCTAGACCTTCCATCCCAGATACCCATTTGACACCTCTACCCTGAGACATCGCAGAATCAAACACGTCCAAAATTCGACTTCTGATCCCTCTGAAATCTTCCTACTTTGACTTCCCGATTTTCATTTTCAAGACGTTCATGAAAAACACGAGAATAGCAAAAATTAAAAACCTGGGTTTTCACTCCTTAAGCTCAATCACAGCCACATATGATGCAGCTGTAACTACTCTTGCTTTTATCTTTAAAATCTATCCAGGGGACCCCTGCGTGGCTCAGTGGTTGAGCTTCTGCCTTCAGCTCAGGTTGTGATCCCGGGGTCCTGGGTTGAGTCTCACAGCAGGCTCCCCATAGGGAGCCTGCTTCTCCCTCTGCCCATGTCTCTGCCTCTCGGGGTATCTCATGAATAAATAAATAAAATCTTTTTAAAGAACTCCAGAATCTGACTAAGAACAGATTCTTCTCTCTTCTGGCACTACTCTGGTTCACCCAGCATCAAAACATTCCTGGGAGTCCACTGCATTAGCCTACCTACCGGTCTCTAAGAATCCACATTCATATTCCACGTCCAAACCTGATCTGTTTTGCTCCGGCAAAAACGCAGCTACTTTGTTAGTCATCATTCACATCAAGACCTTCTATTCAAAACCCCTATGGCTCCCAGAGTCCCCACAATGACAGTATAACTTCTCCTGAAAGGGGAGCCGCCGCCTCACGCTCTCTGAACAGAAGAGAGTCCGCCCGCCTCTGCCCCAGCCCGCCCCTCGCCTGCAGTCCGCTCCCGCACGCCCGCGCGCCGGCGCAAACACACGGGGCCCCCGGCCACCGGCGCCTCCCGGTCCCGGACATCCGAGCCTGGGCCACAGGACGCGAACAAGCGCCCGGTGCTCAGGCCTTGAGGGTCTTGGAGGTGGGGGTGGGAAGGACGGCGAGGGCCTGGGGGACGAGGGTTTACCTGCGTCGGGACCCTGGGCGCGGCCGCCGCCGCCATCAGACTCGGGGGCGGAGCGAGGCCCGGAGCGTCCCGGGTCTAGGTCGGGAACTCAAACACCGCAGTCCCAAGTCTAGCCCCACGGCGGGGCCACGGCGGGCGTCGCCAGCGCCGAGCCTCCGACTAGTCTCTGTGAAACGGGGACAACTCCTTCACCTCCGGCCTAACCAAGCATTCAAAAGCCTAGGATTGGGTAGATCCTAGCAAAAAGCGACAGGTTCATTGCGAAGAGGACGCCGGAAGTACCGCCCAACAGCTTGTCGCACTCACGGAAACGCCCCTCTCCCGGGCTTTCATTGGACTGCGGCGCTTAGGCTTTTGGGTAATGTAGTTCTCTAGGAACCATAGATCCAGGAAAGTGGCTCTGGGCTGATGTTCCTGGGAAAAGTAAGGGACCACCGCGAAGGGCGTGGTCAATGGTATCCCTACCCCTCAAGCATGTGGTGTGACTTCTCTCCTCGTCACCGGCGGCATCCAGATTCTGCGAAGTGTACTCTGTACCATCACAGAAATGTTTGTAGACATATTACTTCGTATATTCACCAAAGCTGCAAAAACAAATGGACACACACCACCACAAAGTCTCTCTCCGCCCACTCATATCTTGGAGCTAATAACAATTACTTTGCTGCTTTTTATTTTTTTTTAATTTTTTTTAATTTATTTCTGATAGTCACAGAGAGAGAGAGAGAGAGAGAGAGAGAGAGGCAGAGACACAGGCAGAGGGAGAAGCAGGCTCCATGCACCGGGAGCCCGACGTGGGATTCGATCCCGGGTCTCCAGGATCGCGCCCTGGGCCAAAGGCAGGCGCCAAACCGCTGCGCCACCCAGAGATCCCACTTTGCTGCTTTTTAAATAAACGTATAGAATGAAGCTTTAGAATCAGTTTTGCAAACTTCAGTTCTGGTTAGGGACAAGAGGGAAGAGACTCCAGACAGGGCCATGGAGTGGAAGAAAAAAAAAGGGATGTTTAACATCCATGAAGTTAGTGGACAAATTAACTCAGAAAACTTTACTCCTGGTTGTATAATCAGTGATTGTATCAACCCAGCGAGGGACACTGTTTATTCCAGATAATATTTCTTTTTTTTCCCAGATAATATTTCTTACTCCATATCCTAAGATACATAGAATTGCTTTTAAGATCTGAGATCTGTCTGAAAGAGCACAACCATTTGAATGTCACTTCCTCCCTGGACAGTGTCTGTCATTGTTGAATGTATCATTTCACGTGTTATTTTATTTATTTTTTATTTTTAAATTTTTATTTATTTATGATAGTCACAGAGGGAGAGAGAGAGAGAGGCGCAGAGACATAGGCAGAGGGAGAAGCAGGCTCCATGCACCGGGAGCCCGATGTGGGATTCGATCCTGGGTCTCCAAGATCGCGCCCTGGGCCAAAGGCAGGCGCCAAACCACTGCGCCACCCAGGGATCCCTATTTTATTTATTTTTAATTTTTATTAAAGACTTATTTATTTGACAGAGAGAATGTAGAGAGGGAGAGAGCAAGAGCAGCAGACTCCATTCCAGGACCCAGAAATCATGACCCAAGCCAAAGACACACACTTAACCAACTGAGCCACCCAGGTGCCCCTCACATGTTACTTTAAGTAGTTTTCAGTACAGGGAGTTGAGATTATCACTGAAAAAAATTCTGAGTACATAAGTATGAAAAATGAAAAAAATGAAGTTGAGCGCATAGCTGTATTGGAATCTTGACCACAATCAAAGCTTTGTCTACAGTTTTTTTTTTTTTTCCTGGAAACATGGAGCAATTGGAATGAGATAAAAGGGTATTTAGGAAAGATCAGAATGGTAAAAATCAATAGCAAAACTATGTTGTCATGGTAACTCATTCTCACATATATGTTCAATGAGCAACTACTAGATTTTAGGCACTATCTTAATTGGATGAGGCACATCATGAGTAGGGTTGCCAGGAGTTCTCTCTAATATATGTCTTACCTTCAGTGATTTTTGTTCTGCATTCTTCATTGACAATGTCAGGATGCCTAAAGTGTTTTTATATTTTGCTTTTCAATAAAATACCAAAATTTAGCAGTTAGGTTTATTTTCTCACCACAGTAATTGACACTAAACTCATTTAAATGACACTAGTTGAAAATCATATCTCTACAAATAAAGATCAAGACAATTCCTGGAGCACCTGACTGGCTCAGTCAGTAGAGCATGTAAATCTTGATGTCAAGATCGTGAATTCAAGCCCCACATTGGGTTTAGAGCTTAGATACAATTCCTTATGATTTGTCCTGCAAGATAGGTTAAGGGAAGAGCAACAGATAGCATTTAGAATTTATTTTTTTTTAATTTTTATTTATTTATGATAGTCCCAGAGAGAGAGAGAGAGGCAGAGACACAGGCAGAGGGAGAAGCAGGCTCCATGCACCGGGCGCCCGACGTGGGATTCGATCCTGGGTCTCCAGGATCGCGCCCTGGGCCAAAGGCAGGCGCCAAACCGCTGCGCCACCCAGGGATCCCAGCATTTAGAATTTAAAATTCTTTTTTAAAAGGGCATCTGGGTGGCTCAGCAGTTGAGCATCTGCCTTTGGCTCAGGTCGTGATCCCAGGATGTTGGGAGCATGTCCCGCATCAGACTCCCTGCAGAGAGCCTGCTTTTCCCTCTGCCTAGGTCTCTGCCTCTTTCTCCCTCTCTCTGTGTCTTTCATGAATAAATAAATAAAATCTTTGAAAAAAATAAAGTTCTTTTTTTAAAAAGGTTTTATTTATTTGAGAGAGAGAGAGTGAGCAAGCACACAAGAGGTGGGGAGGCGGGAGAGGGAGAAGCAGACTCCTCACTGAGCATGGAGCTCCACATGGGGTTCAATCCCTGGAAATTCTTATTTTTCAAATTCAAGAAAGAAAAAGACTGGGGCACCTGAGTGGCTCAGTCAGTTAAGTGTCTGTCTGGCTCAGGTCATGATCGCATGGGTACTGGGATGGAGTCCCATGTCTGGATCCCCGCTCAGCGGGAAGTCTGCTTTTCCCTCTCTCTGCCCCTCCCACCTTTCATACTCTCTCACATGTGCTCTCTCTCTTATAAAATCTTTTTTTTTTGGGACCCCTGGGTGGCGCAGCGGTTTGGCGCCTGTCTTTGGCCCAGGGCGCGATCCTGGAGACCCGGGATCGAATCCCATATCGGGCGCCCGGTGCATGGAGCCTGCTTCTCCCTCTGCCTGTGTCTCTGCCTCTCTCTCTCTCTGTGACTATCATAAAATAAAAAAATAAAAAAAAAATCTTTTTTTTTGAAAAAAAATAAAAATAAAAAATAAAATCTTTTTTTTTTTTTGAAAGATTTTGTTCATGAGAGATGCAGAGAAAGAGAGAGGCAGAGACATAGGCAAAGAGAGAAGCAGGCTTCCTGCAGGAAGCCCAATGTGAGACTCGATCCCGGGACTCCAGGATCACGCCCTGGGCTGAAGGCAGGCGCTCAACCACTGAGCCACGCAGGCATCCCAATAAAAAAATCTTTCTTTAAAAAACAAAGGAAAATGGGCAGCCCGGGTGGCTCAGCGGTTTAGCGCCACCTTTGGTCCAGGGTGATCCCGGAGACCAGGGATCAAGTCCCAAGTTGGGCTTCCTGCATGGAGCCTGTTTCTCCCTCTGCCTGTGTCTCTGCCTCTCTCTCTGTGTGCCTCTCATGAATAAATAAATAAAATCTTTAAAAAAATAAAAATAAAAAACAAAGGACAAGACTATATTTTTAAGTTTTTTTAAAATTTTTATTTATTTATGATAGTCACAGAGAGAGAGAGTGAGAGAGGCAGAGACATAGGCAGAGGGAGAAGCAGGCTCCATGCACCGGGAGCCCGACGTGGGATTCGATCCCGGGTCTCCAGGATTGCACCCTGGGCCAAAGGCAGGCGCTAAACCGCTGCACCACCCAGGGATCCCAAGACTATCCTTTCAACAACTACTCACAGCTCATTTGAGATAACTGTGCATCAATATATATGGCTCAGAAAATCAGTCCATTGGAGTCAGCCTTGTTCCGGTACTACACTTCTGAAAGCTAGACAATCAGTATCATTACTAAACATCTGAAAATCAATCAGTTATAAATCCTAGTCCAGGAAGACAGCCAACCAGGGACAGTCCCAGGCTCCTAACCAACAACCAATCAGCCAAGTGCCTCATTCCAGGGGCCATGTTTCTGACAGGAAGCTTCTGGACACCAGAGGTACTCCAGTGCCTGTGATAACAGAGACAAAATTCTGTCCGACTCTAAACACTCCCATTTCTGAAAGTCCAGTACGCACTAAATACCAAACTTCCTAATATCCTATATAAGACTAGCTCCATCATGGGGCACCTGGGTGGCTCAGTCAGTTGAGCATCTGACTTCAGCTCAGGTCATGATCTCGGCATGGGATTGAGCCCTGTGTCAGGCTCCCCACTCAGCGCAGAGTTGGCTTGTCCCTCTCCCTCTGCCCCCCACCTCCCAGCTCATGCACTGTCTCTTTCAAACAAATACATAAAATCTTCAAAAAAAAAAAAAAAACCCAAAGCACTAGCCCCATCATTGTTCGTGGAGATTATGTCTTATAGATATGCTTCCTGTTGCAGGCAAATAAGAAGTTTACCCTTTTTTGCATTAGATATTTCCTATTGCTACCATAAAAAATTTAGTGGCTTAAAACAATGGAGATTTGGGGATCCCTGGGTGGCTCAGCGGTTTGGCGCCTGCCTTTGGTCCAGGGCATGATCCTGGAGACCCGAGATTGAGTCCCACGTCAGGCTCCCTGCATGGAGCCTGCTTCTCCCTCTACCTGTGTTTCTGCCTCTCTGTGTGTGTGTCTCTCATGAATAAATAAACAACAACAACAACAAAAAACAACACCTTTAAAAAAAAACACAGAGATTTATTCTCTTGCAGTTTTGGAAGCCAGGAGTCTGAAGTGATTCTTATGAGGCTAAAGTCAAGGTGTGGGCAGAGTGGTTCCTGAGGAGATTTCCTTTGCCTTTTCCAGCTTCTTGTGACTGTCCATATTCCTTGCAGCAGAATAATCTGCCTTATCACATTGCCTTCTCCTCTTCTATAGTCAAATCTCCCTCTGTCCCCAATTTTGTGATTATGCTTAGAGCTCATCTAGGTTAATCCATCCCAGATAATCATCCCATCCCAAAACTCTTATCTTAATCACGTCTGAAAAAAAAATCACATCTGCAAAATTTCTTTTGCCATATAAAGGAGCCTTTTTCAACTGACCACAGATATCAAGTTAAATTCACTATTAGTTGAAATTGTCTAAAACTTGCAAAGGCTCAAATTCTGTTTATTCTTAGGGCTACAGTTGTCCTAATAGTGGCTGTTAAATATATTGGCTGTGCAATGGGAAACCCAACTGGTCAAATACTAATTTAGACTTCCACTTCAAAACACACAAAAATATTAATTATAGGTGGATAAGGCTTTTACGAGAATTGCAGCTCGTAAAAGACAATGGAAACGGAGCACCGGGTGGCTCAGTCAGTTAAGCATGGAACTCTTGATTTTGGCTCAGGTCATGATCTTAGGATCATGAGATACTGCCCCACACCAGCCTCCAAACTGGGCCTGAAGCCTGCTTAAGATTCTCTCTGTTCTTCTCCCTCTCCACCATTTGCACTTTCTCTTTCTCTATAAAAAAGAAAAAGAGGGGATCCCTGGGTGTCGCAGCGGTTTGGCGCCTGCCTTTGGCCCAGGGCGCAATCCTGGAGACCCGGGATCGAATCCCACGTCGGGCTTCCGGTGCATGGAGCCTGCTTCTCCCTCTGCCTGTGTCTCTGCCTCTCTCTCTCTGACTATCATAACTAAAAATTAAAAAAAAAAATTAAAAAGAAAAAGGTCATGGGAAAAAATTCCCTTTGTTAAATATACAGAGCAGATTTTGTCAAAGCAGATATAAAAAGCATCATGATAGATGCCCCTGCTGAGGCCCGGATAGGGACGCGGTCGAGGGTGTTCGCCCCGCCCCCCGAGTCCGATGCCAGCTGCCTCGCCCAGGGCCCCAGCGCAGGTAAACGCTGGTTCCGCAGGCCCATCCTGCCCTCCGCCCACCCAGATCCTCAAGGCCCGAGCGCGGGGCGCCTGCTCGCGTCCCTGCGGCCCCGGCCCGGTGTCCGGGACAGGGAAACGCCGGGGTGCGGGAACGGGTTGCAGGGGAGGGGCAGGCTGGTACAGAGTCTGTGGGGGGCCTGAAGCGAGAGGACTCTGACGTGGGAGAACAGGAAGGTGAGGCGGGGTCACGTAGGGACGGTGGCCCGCGGTGCGGTAACTTCAGGTGAGGACTGTAGTAAACACCAGGGGGAGTTTTGGCCAAAGGAGGGACAGAATCTCCCTGAGGGTTTTAAAACTCCCCGAGGAGTTCAAAGAAAAGAGCAGATGGGAGGAGGGTGATGAGTTCACTGAGGTCACTGCTGGTAAGAGCCAACAGTGAGCACCTAGGCCCAGGAGTGAGACAGCTAGCCTTTGGACCCCTGGTTCTGGGACTAGAGAAGAGTGCAAGGAAGCATGAGCTCCTCCAACGCCACCCTGAACCTATTTCTCTAAAGCCCATGTATTTGCACAAGTTGCCATGACTGCAGAAGCTGTTATGGAATCCACAGATCATTGGAGGGCCCAACCTCCTACCCCCATTTTCTCTGGATTGTGGTGTTGGAGGACTCTTAGTGCTGTTCCTCCTCCAGTCTTTAAGTCGGAACCCAAGCCCTAAGGTATGTCGGTGTCCAGTTTATGTACAGATATGCTCATTACTGGCAACCAGTATAAATGGGTGTGTAGGGTTCTTCCAGGAACTGGATCCAAGATTTCCAAATGCTTACAGGTAAAAGTAAATTGGTGATCAAGAAACCACAGGTTTCCTCTCTTTTAGATAAGATCAAAAAGCAGAGGACAATAGGATAAAAATGGTTGGAAAAGATGTTTATCTGTCTCCGGGTGGTGGGAGGTTTGGATCAGAGGGAGAGGCCATTTTATGAAGGTCTTAACAGGTTGTTGAGTGGAGAACACACTGGGGTTGAGAGAGGAAAGGAAGATCAGAGTAGAGGCTATTGTCATAGTCCAAGGGATGGTTAATGGATGAGAGTGGTGGTTTAGGAAAAGGGGTTGGATTCTAGCCATAAAGAGAGGATGTATTGGGGAGAGGATAGTATGGCAGATGACCAAGGCTTCCAAGTGAAAAATGGACATGGGAGGCCTAGGATTGAGGCAAGAGGACCATCAGCTTGGAGCTGGTGCTCATTTGCTGCTCTGAGGACTCTCTAGTAGGATTTTTTTTTAAAGATGTTATTTATTCATGAGACAGAGAGAGAGAGAGAGGCAGAGACAGAGGGAGAAGGAGGCTTCATGCAGGGAGCCCAATGCGGGATTTCATCCCAGGACCACAGGATCATGCCCTGGGCCAAATGCAGGTGCTAAACCACTGAGCCACCCAGGGATCCCCTCTAGTAGGATTTTTTTGGCGACTTTGGTGTGCTGTTTCATGTTTCATTCAACCTAGAGGATGAGATTGCGGGCAAATGTTGTCATCTATTAGAGATGGTAGGCCTCAAATGGGCCAACTTGAATGAGGGTCAAGTAGAGGAAGAGGAAGGTCAATTGGTAAGGGAACAGCAAGTGCATATAGAAGTGGAAGAAGGCCATAGGTATATGAAAGCAATACATGATTCTTCTTGCCAACACTGAGGCAAGAAATGGAGCCCCGCAGGGAGGCCTGCAATGAAGACTTTGGCACTTGGTGCCACTAATGAGCCATGGGAAATCTAGGTTACAACTGGATCCTGTATGAATTTGCCAAGCAAACTCTGGGTAAGGTTTGCTAAATGTGGTATAAGGCCTGAAAAGTCTCAGTATTATATGTTGCCTTAACATGTACTGAAACAGGACAACCTCAAATGGCCTAAGCACCAGTTCCCCACTTCACTCTGCTCCTGCAGATAAGGTCTTCAAAAAAAAAATTTTTTTAAAGTAGAGTCCAAGCCCAGCATGGAGCCCAGCGTGGCACTTGAACTCATGATCATGAGATCAAGACCTGAGCTGAGGGATCCCTGGGTGGCGCAGCGGTTTGGCGCCTGCCTTTGGCCGGGGCGCGATCCTGGAGACCCGGGATCGAATCCCACGTCAGGCTCCTGGTGCATGGAGCCTGCTTCTCCCTCTGCCTGTGTCTCTGCCTCTCTCTCTCTCTCTCTGTGTGTGACTATCATGAATAAATAAATAAAATCTTTAAAAGACCTGAGCTGAGATCAAGAGTCGGACACTCTCCCAGGTGCCCCTCAGATAAGATCTTTTGACTGTACCCTTTTAATAAAAAGGACCAGGAATAGTTCCTGCTTATCTCTTTGCAGTGGGTTTCACTTCCTTGTCTGCTCTTTGTTGTTATTCAGAAAAGGGAATTGTATCCTCCTGTAGGAACCAGGGGCACCTACCCTCTTGATACTACAAAACTTGATCCTACAGCTGCTGGTTGTTCAGTGTTTCACATAGTGTAACCCCATGTAGCCCTATGTGGTATGTGATGGTCTACTATCCCAGGCTGTGAAAATGTATGGTTAATAAGATGCTGCTAATCTTTGTCCAATATTCGTGTGCATCTGTACAATTCCCGCAACTCTGAGTAGGAATCCCACCCTCACCAGCGAAGTGAAAAGGAGGTGATCAAAATACTTTAATATGTGTGGAGGCCAGGGAGATTCTTAAATAGTAGGAGGACAGGGAGATGATGGTGGATATGGCAGAGGTGTGGTACAGGAGATGTGAGGGATGTGCAGTCTAGAGTGACATATATATGGAGAGGCAGTATGTCTGAGGACCCCAGGGTCCTGGTATTGGGGCTTACATGATCTTATCCATACCAGGGAAATTGGCAGGGGGTGTTGAATGCCTCTATGCCAGGTTCACAGTTTAGATATCTATTTGTCCACCTGCTTATTGCTGATGGCTGGGCCTAGTAATTAATGGCCCCCATAAGAGACAACAGCACCAATAGCACCAGAGGTGTAGTTTCCACTCTGAGTTGGGGAACTGGAAGAAGGATGGGCATAGGATAGACATATGTGAGAATGGACTACAGGTCTTCAGGAAAGTGGCTATTTGTGGTTTCATTTCTCCCAATCATGGCAGGTCTGTGTGATCTTTGAGGGTGTGGTTGTGTACTTCTAGGAAGAATAGGGTCTCCTTGCTGAAGCTCAGAGACACCTGTACCCATGGTATGATGCTGGAGAATTTGCTACTTGTGGTCTCACTGGGTGAGGCCCTAAAATGTACCCCTGTGCCACAAGCTAGTCTCTGCCCTTCCCCTTTATCCATTGGCATGTCAGCCCTTTTCACATTAGCACCTTGGGCACTGCTTCCTTCCCCAGTTCCCTGAATACGTGCTGTGGTTGGTAGGGCTGGGGTCTGAACACTGTCCTCTCCTTCCTTGAGTAGGCCTGACACCTGTTACTCCTAGCTGGAAAGGATAGATCCAGAATCAGAAGACATGCACTTGTGGATTCCATCTTGCTTGCCTTCTCCATCACCAGGTGAATTTTCCAGGCCCAGGCCACCCAAGGTTCTACTTCGTTCCTCTCACTAATATTTCTTCATTCTTCCTTGTACCAGAAATTGCCATCACTGACTTGGTATTTATGTGGACCATGGGTTATTCTTGTAATATTTAGTTTCCCTTCCCATGGTCTATCATGTGCTGAGTTATATTTGAACAGTCAGAGCTGTATCTGTCCTGTCTTTACCTTAGTATTTGAATCATCCAGGTTCTGTGTAGTAGCTTATTAAGGTGTGTGGGAGAGGTTCACAGGATGGAAAGGAATCCAGCTGAAGCAAGACAAACTCAAACGTAGCCTTGTGATAAGCCGCAGCAGCTGGGGGAGGTCATGACCCTAGAGCTGAGTGCAAATTATACCAGAGATCCATTTGCTTGTCTTTTGGTGCCACAGTGGCACCCACACCTCATTTTTGCCTTTCTTTACCCATTATTCACGCTTATCCACCTTGTCAACTCTACTACTTGTCACTTCTGCTCTTACTTTAGCTCAAGGATAATCCTCACCTCTCTCAACTCTACATCTCAAAGCTTTTTCATACTGCAGTGTTGGATGCTTTTTCCATCTGCAGTGTTGTATGACATTGGCCTATACATTTGTGTCATGAAGTATGCACATTCTCAATCTCTGAACAACAGCAACTCTTGCAGTTAGATTTTCAAGGGCTGGACATAACATTCTATCTAGCACTCATGTGTCACCAATTGCTGCTGAAAGGCCAAAAGTTGTTTGCGGAGGAATGAGGTGTAGATCCTGCTTGTGATCTTTGTGTCACATCTCATGATTTTGCCATTCATCTTGTGAGGAATGCGCCATTCTCTCAACATCAATTGGCCAGTACTGCTAAGCACCCTCATCCTCAACCTGAACCCAATCAGATAATCCCATGCACTCAATCTTGGGTTTGTCAGACATCTGTAATAGCACTGTTTCCCTACACAAAGTTAATATGTAATTCACCAGCATTTCTCTGCTTTCAGGTTGTTGGTATGGAGCAGAGGATAAGGAAGCACTTTCTGAGCAGCATATTTCAGTTTAAGAGGGATCACAAATCGGGATTATCAAGGCAGGTCTAACTTCCCAGAAGGCCAACCGCCATGAAATGCTTGATGATCTTGAGTGACATTTTTCATTTGGCTGAGTACCAGGGAACACATCACAGGCAGAAATTATGCATGTATGGGACATTTGAGAAACTATTTTCAGAGCAAACCTTTATCCATACTAAAAGCAGAACACTGGAGAGAAACTACTGAGAAGTGATGTATTTGTAAACAACTGCAAATTCTGTCAGGGAAGCCCTTTACCCTTGGGGAGGTTGAGAGGTCTTCCTGTACAACTCAGGATTTCGTCATCAACAGGCCACACACACCAGGGAGAAGTCAAATAGTGGAATGAAGTGTGAGGATACCTTTCAAATACACATTTGTTCAGTGCCAGACCATCCTCCCTGGAGAAAGATGTTTTACGTGCAGTGAATGTGGGAAATCCTTTAGCCAAAGCTCCCACCTCACTAAACATCAGAGAATTCACACTGGAGAAAGGCCTTATAAGTGCAGTGAATATGGGAAATCTTTAAGCCAAAACTCTAATCTCATTCAAATCAGATAACTCACACTGAAGTAAGGCCTTATGAGTGCACACAATACGGGAAATCTTTTCACCAAAGCTCTGCACTACTTCAATGTAAGAGAGTTCACACTGCAGAAAGGCTTTATGAATGTAGTAAATGTGGGAAATCCATGATACATGCCAACATCATTACAAATCAGGGAGTTCACACTGGAGAAAGGCCTTATGAATGCAGTGAACGTGGAAAATAATTAAGAAAAGCTCTTCATTCCTTTACCATCAGAGAGTACACACTGGAAAAAGGCCTTATGAATGCAGTGAATGTGGGAAATCATTGTCAAAATTTTTGTGCTCCTTCAACATCAGAGAACTCACACTGGAGAAAAGCCTTATCAGTACAGTGAATGCGAGAAATCATTTTGATATATGTCTAACCTCATTATACATTAGAGTTCACACTGGAGAAAAGTCTTATGAGTGTGGGGAATGTGGGAAATCCTTTAGCCAAACCTCTACCTTCACTACACATCAGAAAATTCACACTGGAAAATGACTTTATAATTTTAGGAATGTGTGCAGTTCTAGAACTACTGCTTCAGGCTCTTAAAATACCAAAATGCTTACTTTGAAGAAAAGCTTTATGTGTGCAGCATACATGGGAAATCCCCTACTAAAAACTCCAGCCTCATGACACACAGAAAAGTTCATACTGCATCAAGGTCTTATGAAGCAATGAATGTGAGAACGCCAGAACCCCAAAGCCTTCACTCTTTGAATACAAATTTCACATGGGTAGAAACATCTCTCATGTGTAAGGATGTACAATGTCCCTGTTCCATACGTTGGAGCTTAGGGAGATCCCTAATGATGTTGCAGTCTGTCTGAACTGAACCACATCCAAACATATACAAATTCCAAGTACACTGGAGTTGCATTGCACTTTCTAACCTGCTCATGGCCTGTCCAGATTTATGCCATGGGAGGTTTCTGCAGAAGAAGCCACTTAACCTCTACTACCTAGCAGGTGCCTGTAGTCTCCATCGTTCATCTAGTGCAGTGAGTTCAGGGCAACTTGGGTGTTTTCCATTCATAACGGAGATTACTGAGAAGTCCGAGTACTCTTTTTTTTTTTCTCTTTGATATGCTGTGCCTTGTACCTGACCCATGTTTGGCCCAGTGGGAGATACTCTTGACTCGACAACATGGACTTTTTCCAGGGGTATGGTTCATGTGACTCCTGTGATGGAATTTCCCAGCCATCAAGTCACCAACTCAGGAGAAACTTGCCTCCCTATACTCTGGTTTGTATAATAGAGGCCTTATTGGTTATGCCACCTTTAATTTTGGGGTACTGTTCACGCTATAGGATGATTTGAAAAACAGTTGGGTTCTACAAACCTAAAGGAATGGCACTTTTGTTGGGATACCAAACCTTGTGTGCCTCAGAGGTTGACAGTATCACAGCAGAGAGTAGTTCTCCACTTTTGCCCTTGTTTGCATTGCTGCCCAGAGCTTCCAGTGAAAGACTACAGGCTTTCTGGTCCTATTTTGTAGTTTAAATGCCGTAATAGTTTCTGGGCTTCAAGGTCAACCTGAGAAGGAAGCAATTCTCATGACACCTTTGGTGCTTCTGAGAGCACCATGAAATTCTTATTCACAAGGGATCTTGCCTTGTACTCAGCAGTGGTGAGGAAAACCTCCTAGGTCCTGCAATGGAGCTATGGGCCCTCATGTCCAAAATTCTGTAGGGTAGCATCACTGGTTGTAAAAATGTAGGGGAAATTATAATTGCTACAGAAGCACTAGATTAGGGACACCTAGCTGGCTCAGTCACAAAAGCGTGTGACTCTTGATCTCAGTGTCATGAGTTTGAGACCCACACTGAATGTGGAGATTACCAAAGAAACAAAACAATAACAATTAAACACTAGATTAACAGCAGGAGGCAGGGACTAACCAATTGCTCAGAATGTTCCTCTTTAAAGAGATATCCACAAGGTTCCAATCACTGTGGCTGTGAAGTGTTAATAGATACAGAAATTCTTAGACCTGAACTATGAATCATACAGCATTAGGTACAACGAAATAAAATAACCTGAAAGTTTTGTGGATTCTTGTAGCCTCTGTGAACTGTCCTCAAGGTCATTTCTGTGAAGAGAAAAAAATGAGGACACAGAGAAGGGATATCTCTTCTTCAAGTTATGGGAACTTTATGACCCAGCCAGCATTCCTATTGAATCTGGTGGAAAGTCTTCACTGTTCACTTAATTTTTGACCACTGAGGCAAGGAGCCTTTGCAGAGCATAAGAAGAGAGATGGTAAAATCAATGTAGGGTATTTCCTAAAAATAGGAAATTAAAAAAATTTACATTGAATTATATTTTTAAAATTTAGTAAGGTATAAATGGTATTTTTAAAATTTAGTAAGGTATAAATGGTAAATATATATATTTAACATACAATTTGATAAGTTTTGACATTTATGTAAATACTTGAAGCCATCATCATGTTTGCTTATTATTTATTTTTGAGAAAAAGAAAGCAAAGGCAGGGGAAGGGAAAGAATTTTTTTTTTAAGATTTTATTTATTTATTCATGAGAGACACAGAGAGAAAGAGGCAGAGACACAGGCGGAGGGAGAAACAGGCTCCATGCAGGAAGCCTGAGGCAGGACTCGATCCCAGGTCTCCAGGATCATGCCCTGGGCTGAAGGCGGCGCTAAACCGCTGAGCCACCCGGGGTGCCAGAAGGGAAAGAATTTTAAGCAGGTGTCACACTCATTGTGGAGCCCAGTGCACGGCTCAATCTCAGAACCCTAAGATCATGATCTGAGCCCAAATCCAAGGTCAGACTCTTAATTGACTGAGCCACCCAGATACCTCCAACATTGTGTTTATAATGAACTTATCTATCACTCCCATGTTTACCTCACATCCTTTAATGATAGCACTGTGCCCTGTAGCTAAATACTGATTTATCTTTCATTACTTTAGTTTGCATTGTCTGGAACTTAATATAATTAAAGTCATTAAGTATTTACTTTCTCCCCTTGGGTGCCTTCAGCGGCATACTTTTTGGGATTCATCAATGATGCTTATATTAGTAGTTCATTCTTTTTATATTGCTGAGTATTCATATTTTGTAGATGTACAACTATTTGTTTACTCATTTATCTGTATGAATATGGGTTATTTCCAGTTTTTCACTGTTGCAAGTAAAAAGATTTAAATCAATTTTTCATATGGATATATTTCATTTTCCTCTGAAATGTCTGAGGTTAATGGATATAGAATTTTAACGAACTATGATCTAAAATAGTTGTTTTTGTATTCCTAACAGCAGTATTTGGGACCTCCAATTCTGCCATATCTTTGGCAGTAAGTGGGTATAATCTTTTTAAACCTTTAACCCTTTTAAAAAACCCTTCCAATAATTGTACAGCAGTATCTCACCGTGATCTTAAATTGCATTTCTGTTGACTATTCTTTCATTTATTTGCCAGCTGTATGTCTTTTTTTGGTAAAAATGTCTTTTCAAACTTTTGCCAAGTTTTTAAGATGAATTTGCTTTGACAAATAAGATAATGAAACAACAAAGACTTATTCAGAACTTTATTCATTCTTTAGTGATGTGGCTTTTTTGTAGTAAGAAATAATCATTTTTGAATAGCAAAGGAATATTTCCTAAATTTTCTTGTGCAGTGGCCACATACAGCATATATAGTTTAACCTGCATTATTGTATTCTCCATCACTTAAGTCTAGATATCCAACAATAAAATAAAAAAATAAATAAATAAAATAAAATAAATCAAGCCATGATTTGTAGTGTTCGCAATTTCCCCAGTATACATATTCCCACTATGGCCAACTTAAAACTGCCAGTGTGATATCACTGAACATCAAGCTCAGAGTTGCCAGTACTACACCAATATATTTTATTTCCACCATAGCAATTCAGTAGCCACAAATAACCTCAAGAACATAGGAAAAAAATATAGTGGAGACTAGAAAGGTAGAAGTTTTTATATATTTTTAAGCAGCTTCATTTCAGTAAAACTGAATAAAATAAGCTGGACATATTGCAAACATATATTCTCATGTTTGCTACATGCTTACACCTGAAACAAAAAGTTTCCTATTATGCCACTCTTTTTTCCCCTGTTATCCTTTTTAACTTTTCTTTTTTTTTTTTAAGATTTATTTTATTTATTTATTTACGATAGACATAGAGAGAGAGAGAGGCAGAGACATAGGAGGAGGGAGAAGCAGGCTCCATGCCGGGAGCCCGACATGGGACTCTATCCCAGGACTCCAGGATCGCACCCTGGGCCAAAGGCAGGTGCTAAACCGCTGAGCCACCCAGGGATCCCCTTTAACTTCTTTTCAACATATAAAATTACTGATACAATAACATATCTTTTGTTATGGCTATTTTTCAGTCTATAGACAAATGGAAAAGACTTTGTCATGAAGCCAGATGTACCCTTCTCCAATCTTCCACCATTACTTATCACTTCATAGCCACTCTTCTTTCATCTATACACATGTAGACCAGTGAGTATACTTTTTATTTTTGCTAAGTTAAGCTCTACGCCCTTTGTGGGCTTGAACTCATGACCCCAAGGTTATTAGTTGCATGCTCTACCAACTGAGCCAGCCAGGTGCCCCTAGTGGGGTACTTTTTTTTTTTATATTTTATTTATTTATTCATGAGAGACACAGAGAGAGAGGCAGAGACACAGGTAGAGGGAGAAGCAGGCTCCCTGCTGGGAGCCCACTGTGGGGCTCAATCCCAGGATCCCAGGATCATGACCTAAGCTAAAGGTAGAGGCTCAACTACTGAGCCACACAGGTACCCTTACATTTTTAATCAGACATACCATTTAATTCAGTCTCTTCAGGCTGGATATATTTATTTATTTATTTATAAGATTTATTCATTTATGATAGACATAGAGAGAGAGAGAGAGAGAGAGAGAGAGAGAGAGAGAGAGGCAGAGACACAGGAGGAGGGAGAAGCAGGCTCCATACCGGGAGCCCGACATGGGACTTGATCCCGGGACTCCAGGATCGCACCCTGGGCCAAAGGCAGGCGCCAAACCGCTGAGCCACCCTGGGATCCCCAGGCTGGATTTTTAAAATTTGAGGGCCTCTTCATAACCCAAGTAACTATCATACAAAATAAAAACACTTTAAAGTATGGCAAATACATTATCAAAGCTCAGTATTCTCAAAATGTGCCCTCAGCAAGTACAACTTTCTTCTATCCATCCAGTCCTCATGCCAGGCCAGTCCCAATGACACCCCCCCAGGACTAATGATTCTCACAGATGACCACATTTGCTCCTCATCACATACCAGGCTGAATGAAAACACCCCAGGCCCCACCAGAGTCAAAACAAACTCTTGGGGATCCCTGGGTGGCTCAGCGGTTTGGCACCTGCCTTTGGCCCAGGGTATGATCCTGGAGTCCCGGGATCGAGTCCCGGGTCAGGCTCCCAGCATGGAGCCTGCTTCTTCCTCTGCCTGTGTCTCTGCCTCTCTCTCTATGTCTATCATAAAAAAATGAAATGAAATGAAATGAAATGAAATAATGAAATGAAATGAAATGAAATAAAAAAATAATAACTCTTGGTGAATCCATAAGGATGGTAAATAAGAACCTGTTCCAGTCTGAGTATAATTTTTTTTAGATTTATTTATTTATTTATTCATTCATTCATTCATTCATTCATTCATGACAGACATAGAGAGAGAGGCAAAGGCAGGCACTAAACCGCTGAGCCACCCAGGGATACCCAGTCTGAGTATAATTTGCCTCAATTACTGTTTGCCTCTGGATCCATCTCTTGTCCACTTTTCCCTTGGAAGCTTTGACCACCTGCCAGACTATCTTGTCTGATACACTCTACCTTCCTGGTCACTTATCTCCCCTCCCCTGTAGATATGAAACCCGACACCATCACCCTGGTATGCAAACAAAAGACCCAGTTCTTGGACCCCTAGTCTCCCCTGCCTTGCCACCATAACCTGAATTTTGCCTCTTTTATTTATTTATTTTTTAATTTTGCCTCTTTTAAATGTGACCAGAGCTTACTCAACTTGTTCTTCACAATATCTACTACATTTTAAATATATCCAATCTGAATTCCTTCCCAGATTTCTCAACTGTGTGTCCAGGTGCCCATTTTAGGGCTCCATTTCCTGGTCTCTGAGATACCTTAGACTCTTAACATGGTCAAAACAAAGCTACCAAGTATCTCATCTCAAATGATGCAACTTTCATCCCTATAGTTGCTAAAATCAAACACCCTAAGGTCATCACTTATTAGTTTAATTCACTCATCCTCCACATTACAAAATTGACTTACCCTTTACAACAGGCATCCAGATTCCAACCACAACTTCTAAGTTACAAGTCTGTCCATTAATTCTCACCTGGGCTATCATTAGTAGCCTTCATTCTGATCTTCCTTCTTACTCTCTCAAGTCCAGACTGTTCACTCTGCATCCAAATGAAGTCTGTTAAGATCTCAATATCACTTACTCATTCTGATCACTTTTACCTCTAAGCATATGCACATCCTGGTAGTGGCTCCTAGGTTAACTTTCCACATCTGTTCACATCAGTTCCCAGTAATGGGAATACCCCTATATACAGCCTGCAGTGGACTTAGGAGTCTGGGCCTACGGCTTCTCTAGTGTCCCAGACACAAAGTCTGGAGAAATAGCACTGAGAGTCCAACAACATCACAATCCAGACAACATGGGAATAGGGGGCTAGGACCCTCAAGGTCCTGGGACGCCGTCCACTGATCTTTGTGGGTTCCAAAACAGCTTCTGTAGTCATGGGAACCTGTGCGAAGAGGCAGGTCTCAGAGAAATGGGTCCATGCCTGTTCCCTTTCCTAGACCCGGAGCCAGGTGACCTAAGGCTAGCTGTCTCACTTCTAGGCCTCTTACCAGCAGTGACCTCAGTGAACTCATCACCCTCCTCCAATCTGCTTTCGTTGAATTCCTGGGGGAGTTTTGAAACCCTCAGGGAGATCCTGCTCCTTCTTTGGCCAAAACTCCCCCTGGCATTTACTAGTCTTCACCTGAAGTTACCGCACCGCGCGGGCCACCAGTCCGGCGCGACCCCGCCTCACGTTACCAGTTCCCCAACGTCAAAGTCCTCCCGCCTCAGGAACCCCCGCAGCCTTGCCCCAGCCCGCCCCTCCCCTGCAACCCGCTCCCGCATGCCAGCGTGCCCGCGCCTCCCCGTCCCGGACACCGGGCCGGGGCCGCAGGGACACGAGCAGACGCCCCGCGCTCGGGCCTTGAGGGTCTGGGTGGGGGAAGGGCAGGGAGGGCCCGGGGGACGAGTGTTTACCTGCATCCGGGCCCTGGGCGCGGCCGCCGCCATGAGACTCTGTGGACAGAGCGGACCCCCGGACCCAGGTGTGTGCGGCGTGGACAGCGCGTCCCCTCGCGTCTTCTCGGTTAGTCACCTCAGTGCCCAGCCCGCGCTCTGTAGGGCCTCACCATGAACGCCCACTCCCAGAGCAGTCAAAACGACTCCCAAGTAGAGAACACAGGAAGTTCCGCCTCTACGAGCTGTGCCTCCCACGGAACCACTTATTTTCTAAGACTGTATTGGTCACCCACACTTGCCGCTTCACGCTGAGCATTCTGGGTAATCTAGTTGCCTGGATCCATAGGCCCTGGAGTGAGTTTCTTAACTGAATTCTGATCCAGGGGAGGAAGTTATCAGGAGTCTGGAGAGGCTGACTACTGGTCCAATAGCAGAGGAGTAGCTTCGTACCTTACTAAAGGGGCTCTATCATATTTCTAGGGAGTACTGTCTACAACTAACCAAGTGTTTGGAGACATGATTTTTTTTTGATTTTATTTATTCGTAAGAGAAACAGAGAGAGAGAGAGAGAGAGAGAGGCAGAGACAAACGCAGAGGGAGAAGCCGACTCCACGCAGGGAGCCCGACGTGGGACTTGATCCCGGGTCTCCAGGATCACGCCCTGGGCTGAAGGAGGCGCTAAACCGCTGAGCCACCCTGGCTGCCCGGAGACATGATTTCTGATTCCCAGAAGCTCAGCAAGTTCCTAATGGCTAAAAATATTTCTAGATGCTCTAAAAGGTCACAAATCCAAATGCATATATTATTCCATAGCGTCATTCAGAAACAAAAATGTGTTCACTGGAAACTGAATCTAATGTTATAGTAATCTAACTGCAGCAAAGTGATGTCACTTATGCAAAGCCCCATGTCTGCAAACCAAAATATAACTAAGTTTAACTTTCCCAGACAGGGAAGGTTTAGGTCAACCGATTAGCACTTGCCTGTCCTGCACAAGTTACTTGGCCCCGCACCATGGCTTTTCTTTGCTCCATTTAAGGAATGTAACCTTGCCTTATCAGTGCAGAGATGTTGGGATGCACAGCTATTGGTCAAGAAAGAATTCTTGAACATCTTCAGTGCAAAAAAGTGGTTTTATTAAAGTACAGGGACAGGACCCAAGGGCAGAAGGAGCTGAACTAGGGTTATGAGGGGTAGCCGATTATATACTTTCAGGTTGGGAGGGTGTTATGGATAGCACAAACCTCCAAGATATCTTGGAAACAAGGTTTCTAGGACCCTGAGGGGCTGGCTATTGTTAGGAAAGGTCATTTATTATGGTTTGGTAAAAACAAATCATGAGACCCTTCAGATGTATGTCACTGGGCCATATGTTTGGAGTATGGCTGCTAACATACATCTTGGAGGGTAAGGAAAAAGGAAGTTTCCAAAGGAATTTCTATATTTTTAAAGTAGACTCTCAGGATCCTAGAGAGTCAGGTTAAGATTGCCTTTTGCTCTTAGCAAAGAGTCATTATCAAGGCAGCTGAACTCCCCAAAGAAGGTCATCTGCCTGTTTCAAGGAACTTGTTACTGGGCTGTATGTGGTAAGTAAATCTAATTTTTCTTCTGCCATTGTTTCCTATATCAATCACCAAATGCCTGGTATGATCTGTCTGTTCCTGTTCCCTTTCGCATATACAAATTGTTAATTTTTTACAGCTCTCAGAGCTCTTTACTATCTGCTAGATTGGTTGTTGCCCAACTCATGAATTGCCAAGTAAAGGCAATAATTTACTAGTGTCGGGACAAGGATAGTGGAGGGATGCTTGGCCACCCGGAAGCAGAAGTACAAAACTGGACTTCTGGGATGCCTGTGTGGCTCAGCAGTTGAGCGTCTGCCTTTGGCTCAGGGCGTGATCCCGGGGCCTGGAATAAAGTCCCGCATTGGGCTCCTTGCAAGGAGCCTGCTTCTCCCTCTCTCTACCTATGCCCCTCTCTCTGTGTGTCTCTCGTGAATAAATAAATCTTTTTTTAAAAAACTGGATTTCTGCAGTTCCCACAGGAAACATCTCTCCTGCCTTTAGAGTTAATCACATATGATTCATTGAGCAACACTTGTATCTGTTGAATATCTCACTTTATCTTCTTTTTTATTATCATTATTAAATAAATTCTACTTCCCCAATACAAGACTCAAACACATGACCTCAAGATAAAGACTCACAGACTCTACTGACTAAACCAGCCAGGCACCCCATCTCACTTTATATTCTGATATGTGTTTAATTCCTTTAGGAATCTGGTATGTGTCAAAAATGCCATGCTGTTTGGTACAGAGCAATGGCTGCAGTTTTCAAAGATGGAAGACATATGCAAAGGTTGCTCCAAACACTGAGATATTGGGAATATCTTAAATCCATGATTTCATTTCTTTGCTAGGAAATTATTATCATTTCTCTTGTGACTGCAGTGACTGATATCCACGGGAATTGATATTAACTCAGAAAAAAGTCATAAAATGCAAATTACAAAGACCTAATATATCTATGGATGATTCAAAAGTAGTGGCAGAAATTGCTTGGATGAAACAACATGGATAGTGATAAAAGGTAACACCTCAGAGAAGTTCTGGCAAAAATGTCTGAGAACAGACAGAATTAAATGAGCACAGGACTAAAATGGTCATTCTGAAGGTTTCATCTCCAAAATGTCAACTTTTTTCATTCTTGAGAATGTTATGCAATACCAGCATGTAGGGAGAGCTAAGAAGAACATTTAGAGCAGCCAGACTTACTTAAAAAACAGAAGCTGAGGTTTGGGTGATAATGATATGTCAATGTCAGTTCATTAATTGTAACAATGTGGAATTCTCGGGGATCCCTGGGTGGCTCAGCGGTTTAGCGCCTGCCTTTGGCCCAGGGCGTGATCCTGGAGTCCGAGGATCGAGTCCCGCCTCGGGCTCCCGGCATGGAGCCTGCTTCTCCCTCTTCCTGTGTCTCTGCCTCTCTCTCTCTCTCTCTCTCTCTCTCTCTCTCTATCTCTCTATCAAAAAATAAATAAATAGATAAATAAACCTTAAAAAAACAATGTGGAATTCTCATGGTGAATATTGACAATGGGGGAGACTATTCATGTGTAGATGAAGGGGTATAGGGGAAAATCTCAGCATTTTCTGCTCAATTTTGTGTGAATCTAAACTGCAAAAAAAAGTATCTAAAAATGCAGAGGAATTTAAACATATATATATATTTTTATAAACAAAGTAGGAAAAAAGTGATGATGGTGAAGCTACAATTATCTGAATTAATACTGTAATTGCTTTGACATGTCACAAATGTAAAAATTTTACTTAATCATAAAACAGTATTTAATTCAAAACATTAAAACAAAAGCAGTATTTTAAAAAAGATTTCCTACGAAAGAGTCAATATTTTTAAAAACATTTCCTATGAAGAGAGATTATATTTAAAAATACAAACTATTGACTCTACATCACTAGTTGATTATAACTTAAAGAAAAAAATACCTGAAAATATTCAAACTGTTTTCCATTATATTTCTAGTAAACTAATGGCATTGTTATTTTCAAATATCAGTGCTATTAAGAACCAAAGTTTTCATCATGTGAAAAAAAAAAGTGAATATAAGATCAATTCATTAAAACCAAGTAATCCGGGCAGCCCTGGTGGCCTAGAGGTTTAGCGCTGCCTTCTGCCTGGAGCGTGATCCTGGGGGCGGGGGATCTAATCCCATGTCAGGCTCCCTGCATGGGACCTGCTTCTCCCACTGCCTGTGTCTCTGCCTCTCTCTCTCTTTCTCTGTGCCTCTCATTAATAAATAAAGTAAAATCTTTAAAACAATAAATAAATGAAACCAGGTAATCTTAAATCCATTTAGAAAAGTCATGATTAAAAAAAAAAAGAAAAAAGAAAAGTCATGATTATGGGGATTCCTGGGTGGCTCAGTGGTTCTGCGCCTGACTTCCGCCCAGGGTGTGATCCGGAATCTCAGGATCGAGTCCCGCACTGGGCTCCCTGGATGGAGCCTGCTTCCAATCTGCCTCTCTCTCTCTCTCTCTCTCTCTCTCTCTTTCTCTCTCTGTGCTTATCATCAATAAATAAATATTATTTTTTAAAAGTCATGATTACTATTCATAATGAGATTAATTGAAATGAGAACGCTCTTTGTTTTTTGAAACAGTTCTTGTTTACATTAAATCAATTTTTAAAAAGTAAAACACATTAAATTTGGGGGAAGAAGAATGACTCTTAATGAATCAAAAATTTAACCATGGAAGTGAAAATCAGGTGTATGGAATAACATCCTAATAGCACTGGTCATTTTGCATCACACGATCATAAATCAGATTCATTTAAACAGGGTTTGAAGAGAATGAATTCAGCAGTTAAGATATATAGAAAAAGAGCATAAGGAAATTTCACAGTACATCTGAGACAAAATATTTCTGTAGAAATCTACCAATCAATAAGTGTGCTCTCAGCCTCAATTATACAGCAGGTGAAAGAAAATATGCTGAACAATGTACATTTATGGACTAGTTAAAATAAGGAGAGAGGGGGAGGGAGAGAGAGAAGAAACAACAGGAGAGAGTAAGTTCGCTAGGATCTCTTATAATGACATTAATCTCATCATGAGGACTTTACACTCTCAACCTCATTTAACTCTGTTTCCCAAAGGTTCCATTTTCAAATACCATCACACTGGAGAATAGGGCTTCAACAGATGAATTTGGAGTGAGGAACATAATTCAGTCTATGACAATGATGAATGCAGAAACAAAGCTCAGGTTTTCCCTGCACCCTCCCCCCCAGCTGGCTGTGTAAAACATCAAGAATAGTCATTGGACAGAATTATCACTACTATGGTGGGGTCTCAACTACCTGCTTATGCAGCCCACTTGTGTTCTCCAGATCTGATCCAGCTAATTCTTGGTTATAACCAGGATGTATACAGTATAATGTATCTTATAATTCTATCTTATAATCGAATACAGCAAGGCTGTTCTGGATGTAGGAAAATTTGATGCCTCACATTTAACCATTCAGTTCTTTTTTTTTAAGATTTTATTTATTTATTAATGAGAGACACACAGAGAGAGAGAGACAGAGACACAGGCAGAGGGAGAAGCAGGCTCCATGCAGGGAACCCAACATGGGACTCGATCCCGGGTCTCCAGGATCACGCCCTGGGCTGAAGGCAGCGCTAAACCGCTGAGCCACCCGGGCTGCCCTCAACCATTCTGTTTTTATGGGCATAGTGACACAACAGGAGTTGTTTCAAATGATGTAGAAATCTGGACTGCAGATGGTATGGGCATCCTCCAGAGAGCCAGGGGCATTCATTGTGATTCTCTGGCTATGGGTTGCTAGGAACCAAACACTGGACATTTTCTCACCAGCACGATCTTCAATTCCAAGGAGTCTGTTCGATCATGTGTCCTGAATGGCAGGACTACTTGCACACAACCGAGGCCATCTGAAGAGTCCTTTCCTACTGTAAGAGGAGAGAACTTCCTACTCTCAGTGCAGGCCATGGCCATCTTCCAAGCCTCTGGTTATATTAGTTCTATTTCTAATTGAGGAAAAGTTGACTCTTAAAGCCAAAGAAGGCTACAAGGCACGGTTCTTCCTTTCCCCCCACCAAAGGGATTCAAGAAACAAAAATGATGAAAATTAAAAGGACTGATTAAACCAATTATTGGTGAGAATCTAGAAACTGAAATTCTCAAGCGCCACTGGGACTGTAGGACTGTAAAATTGTTTAGCCACCTTAAAAACACAGTTTGGTAGTTCCTTAACAATAGATACACTCACTGAGTCATTATACTCTCAGGTCTTAAGGAGATGAAACAAATTGCCATAAAAAGACTTAACATAAATGTCTGTGGCAACATTATCAGCCAAAAATACAGAAATAACTACATGTTAATTAACAGATGAATGTAAAAACAGACTGTGTTCTATACATATAATAAAATATCACTCAGGGGACGGGAGCCTGGGTAGCTCAGTGGATTGATCCTCTGACTCTTGATTTCCACTCAGGTCATGATCTCAGGGTCATGAGATTGAGCTCTACATTGAGCTCCACACTCAGTAATGAGTCTGCTCGTCCCTCTCCCTCAGCCCCACTCCCCCACCCCATCTCACCCCTTCAAACCCTCACCTTGTGCATGCTCGCTCTCTAGATGAAGTCTTTTATTTTATTTTATTTTTATTTTATTTTTTTTTATTTATTTATGATAGGCACAGAGAGAGAGAGAGAGAGGCGCAGAGACATAGGCATAGGAGAAGCAGGCTCCATGCACCGGGAGCCTGATGTGGGATTCGATCCTGGGTCTCCAGGATCGCGCCCTGGGCCAAAGGCAGGCGCCAAACCGCTGCGCCACCCAGGGATCCCTAGATGAAGTCTTTTAAAAAAAGATCTCTCCCTCTCCCCTATTCCTCCCCTGCCCTGACTTGCACTCTCTCTCTACAAAATAAACAAATAAATAAAATTTAGGAATATTACTTGGTAGAAGAAAAACACATAAAAACAAGCAAAAAAAAAAAACCCCTAAACTAGGGGATCCCTGGGTGGCGCAGCGGTTTGGCGCCTGCCTTTGGCCCAGGGCACGATCCTGGAGACCCAGGATCGAATCCCATATCGGGCTCCCGGTGCATGGAGCCTGCTTCTCCCTCTGCCTGTGTCTCTGCCTCTCTCTCTCTGTGTGTGACTATCATAAATAAATAAAAATTTAAAAAAAATTAAAAAAAACCCTAAACTATTTATACATCATATGCATACAGAATATCTCAAGATAATTATGTGGCAGGAAAGAAACTGCATCACAAAAAATAAAAATTCAACTGTTATAAAATTGTAGAAAAGGCAAACTATACTGAAATAAACAAATGGTTGTCTAGGAAAGGAAAGTCATGCAAGACAGTGAGAGGGATTATCCAGGGGAAGGAGGTTACATTTGGAAGGGTAGATAGGTTCATCATTTGGTTCATGATAATGATTTCACCAGCATTTGTTCTCACTTCCATCAGCATATCATCAAACCTGCAGGGATGATGGGGAAGGTTGTTATCTCCAAGCCACACTGTTTCTGCCTTGTCACGTGCAATCCATGGATGGATACTGTGTGACTGTATGACTGTATGTGTATCTCAGATACTAGTTTGGGCAAATCTTTATCACATGCTTATCTCACATGTTTGTATGTAGTACATGTGTGTTCTTATGGCCACACCTGCTGTAGTGTCAGTACCTCCTTTTTCACCATGGGACCCTGGTGTTTTGCAAATGCAGGTTGTGTCTCATATCTGTCACACTTGTTTTCTGTGGACAGGGTGGTATATGTGTAAGTGGATCCAGGCTGTGTTGAGGAGTGTCAGAATCCCATACCTGTCCTCAGACTCTAAGTGGGACACCCACAGTTTTGTCAGTTCCACATACCTATCACAGAGAACTGCTGGGATGTATGTTTCTCTAGGCTGTGCTACAGTGTAAGCAGCCCACATTTGTCATATACCTGGGGCATATGGTATCTGAAATGTTTGGGTTTCCAGACTGAGATGAGATATTCTAGCAAAAAGAGACACTGTGAGTTTCCAGGTGTTTCACCAACATACTTACCTGGGATCACAGGTCTATGATCTATCTCATTAATACCTAGTATACAGAAAATATAGGGGAAGGGTAACTAAATTGCATCAGATATGCAAAAAGAGACAAATCCAGAATGTGAGAAATGCTCATGAACAAATGATTCAGGAACTCCAAGGAATAACAAGGAATAAATAAGAATTAAAAAGATGAAAGCATTAGCTGTAGGTTAAAAGAGAATTATGAGACAGAACTACTAAAGTAATAAATACACTTTTGAACCTGATGGCAATGAATTTCCCATAAAGAACAAATACATTTTTAGACAAGAGAAAAACTGGGCATTGAGAATGTTTTATTATGCTTCAAATATTTTTGTTTGAGCAAGTTGTTGAGGTTATCAAAGAGCTGTCTGAACTTGAAAATGTGTTCCGCAGATTGTGCAATAAGAGACGAGATGTCAAGATTAGAAGCAACACAACATAGCAATGTGCATAGCAACAGAGGAAATAAGAATGACTATGAAATTGGGCACCTGGGTGGCTCAGTGGTTGAGCATCTGCCTTTGACTCAGGTTGTGATCCCAGGGTCCCAGGATCAAGTCCTGCATCAGGCTCCCCATTAGGAGTCTGCTTCTCCCTCTGCCTATGTCTCTGCCTCTCTGTCTCTCATGAATGAATGAATAAAATCTTTAAAAAAAAGAATGGGGGATCCCTGGGTGGCACAGCGGTTTGGTGCCTGCCTTTGGCCCAGGGCAAAGGATCCTGGAGACCCGGGATCGAATCCCATGTCGGGCTCCTGGTGCATGGAGCCTGTTTCTCCCTCTGCCTGTGTCTCTGCCCCTCTCTCTGTGTGTGTGTGACTATCATAAATAAATAAAAATTATAAATAAATAAATGAATAAATAAATAGAAGGACTATGAAATGGTAAAAGTTTAAGAATAGATTAAGAAGGCCAAGAAGGAAGTTTTAGAATGAGTTTAAGAATGTATCAAAGCACAAACATAAACTGAATGCTTTAAATATACATAATTTATGACAAGATTCCTACGTAGTCAATGCTCATTTTTCATGGATTTTGTATTTATAAATTTGCCTATCTTCTAAAAATTGAAACCATAAAATCAGCCCACATTTTTGCATTCACTCACAGACACACACAGGGCCACAAAAACTGAGTCACCCAATGTGCATAAGGTCTACAAGGCCACACTCTGCCTTCTCATTTAATACTGAAAACAAGTGTTCTGATCTAATTATTGCCATGCTTGTGGTTTTTGTTCATGATCTTGTGTTGCACATGGCCCCTATGCCTAGTGCTTAAGTCCTGTTTAGTGTTCTTAAGCACAAGGAAAATGCCTGAAAGAAACTACATGTCAGGCTTAAGGATGGGCCAGGCACAAGTTACAGTGCTATTGGCCATGAGTTCAATAATATTCAATCAACAATATACAGCAAGTGAGTTGCGTTTAAACAGAAACACATGTAAAACAATGTTATGTATTTTTTTTATTTTTTTCAATGTTATGTATTGACTGATGAAAGTGTGACTAGAGGCTCTTAGGAACCTAATCCCTGATTTCCCCAGGAACAGTGGTTCTGTATTCATTAATTCAGTGTTCACAGTGACTTTCTAGAACATAACTATCATGAATAACAGGAATTGATTATACTTCAATAAAACTGTTAAAAAAAGCAAAGTAATTCTAAAATTTGTGACTTCTTAATTATTTTATCTTGTTTATATGTTCTGGGGGTTATTCATGGTTCCCTATCAGTGCAGTGAACACACAATATAATGTGGTACTTTGTATCTTTGTCCCCTCTCAGGCTGCCATAACAAAACACCAGACTACTTGGTTTAAACAAAAGAAATTTATTTTCTTACACTTCTAGAGGTTAGAACTCCAAGACCATCAGAATTGCTCTGTAGTGAGGTCACCCTTCCTTGCTTACAGACAACTGTCTTATTACATAATCTGTCTTCTGTTCTTGGGGAGAGAGATAAAGAGAAAGTGTGCAAGAGTACACCTTCTAATACCTTTTCTTCTTATAAGGACGACAGTCACACTGAATTAGGCCCCCATTTTTATTACCTCTTTTATCTTAGTAAAAGCCACACCTAAAAATATTTACATTGGGGAGTAGGACTTGAACATATGAATTTTGAGGGGGCACAATGCAGTATTTTACAGACTTACCCGTATTATGGAAAGGATTTTATTCTTTGTGGACATTTTGATGTTTTAGGAGATTAGAGTTGAAGGTAAATGATTTCCCACATTCACTGCACCCATAAATTCTCTAGTGTGAACTCACTGATGATTAATGAGGTTGGAGCTCTGGCTAAAGGATTTCCCACATTCACTGCATTCATAAGACCTTTCTCCAGTCTGAACTATTCGGTGTTTAATGAGGCTAGAGCTGCCGATAAAGGATTTCTGACACTCACTACATTCATAAGGCCTTTCTACAGTGTGACTTCTCTGGTGTCTGATGAGGCTAGATCTGTGGCTAAAGGATTTCCCACATTCACTACACTCATAAGGCCTTTCCCTAGTGTGAACTCTCTGGTGTTGAAGGAGCATGGAGCTATGGTTAATGATTTCCCACATTCTCCACAATCATAAGGCCTTGCTCCAGTGTGAATTCTCCAGTGTGTAATGAGGTAGGATTTGCAGCTAAAAGACTTCCCACATTCACTACACTCAAATGGTCTATCTCCAATGTGAACTCTCTGGTGTTTAATGAGGTTGGACAGGTTGGTAAATAATTTTGCACACTCATCACATTTGTGAGGTCTTACACAAGTGTGAACTCTTTGATGTTGAAAGAAACAGTACCTAGAGATAAAGAATTTTCCACATTCTCTGCACTCATAAGATCTTTCTTCAGCATGAACTCTCCAGTGTTTAATTAGGTGAGAGCTCTGGCTAAAGGATTTTTCCACACTTCTCACACTCATAAGGCCTTTCTCCAGTGTGAATTCTCTGGTGTTTAAATGAGACTAGAGCTGTGGCTAAATGATTTCCCACATTCACTGCACTCATAAGGTCTTATTCCAGTATGAATTCTCTGGTGAGTAATGAGGTCAGATTTGTAGCTATAAAATTTCCCACATTCACTGCAATCATATGGCTTTTCACCAGTGTGAGCTTTCTGATGCATAATGAGGTTGTACTTCTTGCTAAATAACTTTCCACATTTATCACATTCATGAGGACTTAGTCCAGTGTGAACTCTCTGGTGTTGAATGACGCCAGAATTTGCCTAAAGGATTTCCCACATTCCCCAAACTTATAAGGCTGTTCTCTAGTATGAACTCTCTCTCTCTTTTTTTTGTAAAGATTTTATTTATTTATTCATGAGAGACACAGGGAGGGAGGCAGAGACACAGGCAGAGGGAAAAACAGGATCCCTCCACAGAGCCTGATGTGGGACTCGATCCCGGATCCCAGAATCATGCCCTGGGCCAAAGGCAGACACTCAACTGCTGAGCCACCGAGGCGTCCCTCTAGTATGAACTCTCAAATAGTTATGGAGACTACAGCTTTTGCTAAAGGATTTCCCACACTCACCACACCTGTAACATTTTTTCCCTCATGAGGACTTGCTGGTGCTGAATAAAGGTGTTTGGGGGGCTAAAAGCTTTCAGGATGTCTTCCCTGTTATAATGATATTTTACACTGTGGAAGGCCACCACACACTCAGTTCCACTGTTTGACTTCTCTCTAGTGTGAGTGACCTTTTGCTGGAGAAAGCCCAGGCTGACCAGGAAATCCTTCCTAATTTCTTCGTAGGTAAAGGGCTTCACTAACACATGGAATTTGCAATTCTCCAAAAGCAAGGCTCTACTCATGTTGCTCCCGAACTATTTATCTCTGATCTGCTGCTTATGGTGCTGATGAAGGTTTGTAGTGACAGGAAATCATCCACATGCCCCATGTGCAGTTTCTGCTCCGGATGTGTTTCCTGGTGCTCAACCAAAGGCAAAATGTCTCTCAAGATGGGTCCACATATCTCACAGAGGTACACCTTCTGGGGAGACATACCTGCTTGGGAAGTCCTGCCTGGTGACAATACTCTTGCAGAAATGCACTGCTGAGAAGATGCAGCCTTATCCTCCACTCCACAGCAGCAACCTGAAGAAAAGAAACACTAGTGAAGTACACGCTGACTGGTGAGAAGGGGAAACCTCTGGAAAATTACCTGACAAACCCAGTAATGAATCAGTGGGATTGTTCTGAGGGCCAAGGAGTTGGGTACAGATTGCAGATGGGTTGCTTAGCAGAACTGTGCCTCTAAACATCACAGGAGTGGGAGGCCCCACAAGGTAAAAGATACTCCATAGGGTGCAATATAGGAAGAAGAAACATGGCCTCTACTTTTTCCTCTACAAACAAGTAGATCTTATCTTCTGCTGCCATGGGTGTGTTATGTAGAAGAGTGTGTTCAGGCCCAAGAACACATGACTGCAACAGAGCAGCTGGTATTCAATGGTTGCCTAAGAATATGTGCATACATCATGACACAGCATGTGGAGGCTGATGTAAGGAGAGCGTGAGATGTGGAGTTCACCAACACGGAATAACCCCGAGTTGGAAAAGTAGAAGTGACAAGCAGCAGAGATGACAAGTTGTCAGTGTCAAGAATGGGAAAAGCACTAATGATATTTGGCCACCATTGTCTTTAGCACCACCAATACCAAACAGAATAGGTTTCTGACATGATTTGAATACAGCTCTGACATTGTGTCTCTCCCAGGGCCAGGTTCCTGTTGAGCACATCGTGCTGTGATTGTATTCATGCCACGGACTCAATGTTTGTGTCCCCACAAAATTCTCATGTTGAAATCTTAGCCCTTGATGTGATGGTATTAGGAGCTGGGGGCCCTTAGTGGGTAATTAGATCATGAAAGCGAAATCATCATGAAAGAGATTAGTGTCTTTGTAGAAGTGATCCCATAGAGCTCTCTCACTCTCTCTGGTTCGGGCAGGTCAGGAGGTCCCTACGGGGTCCTCAGATATGGGGACACTGCTGAGAGCCACAGTGTGCTCAGCAGAGTGAGAGGGGCAATATTCAGAGAAGTAGGGCCTGGACTCAACACTGGTAGAGTCACTAGCTCATGATTACAGCTTGGGAAAAGCTGTAGCCATAAGAACCCAATCTAGGACCTCATCAGAGGCAGGACTGCTGCCTAGGAGAGCCTTGGAGGTGGGGCTGCTGCTCGTTGGCCCGGACGGCATACCACTGAACCATAGAGGATTATTCTTGAGGCTTAAGGTTTAATGAAATTTGCCTGCATGTTTGGATTTACTTGGTACCTGTCACTCCTTCTTCCCTCCCATTTCTCCTTTTGACATGAAAATGTAGACATTTTCCACCACTGCGTTTTAGAAACATGTAACTTATTTGGTTATATGTGTTCACAGCTGGAAAAGAATGTATTGCAGGGTAAATCATACCTCAAGTTTCACACATATCTGATTTAGATAAGACTTTAGAATTTAGATTTGATGCTAGAACTAATTAAGGTTTGGGGGCTGTTAGAATGGGATGAATGTATTTTGCATGTGAGAAGGATATCAACTTTAGGAGCTAGAGGTAGAAAGTCTGTGCCCCCCGCCCCACAAATGCTTGTTGAATTCTAACCCTCAATGTGATGGCATTAGGTGGTGGGGCCTCTGGGAAGGGATTAGGTCATGATGGTAGAGCCCTCATGAATGAGATTAGTGCCCCTATAAATGAGACCCCAGATAGCTCCCTAGCCCCTTTCACTATGTAAGGACACAAAGAGAACATAGCAGCTATGAACCAGAACAGGGCCCTCACCAGAACTACACCATGTTGGTGCCTTGATGTGGACTTCCTAGCCTCCAGAAGTATGAGAAATAAATATATGTTTAACCACCCAACCATGTTGGTTCGTTATAGCAGTATGAACGAAGATAATTCATTTCTATTCTAAAAGCATCAGGGGCTCTCTAACCTACCCCCAACATAAGCAACTGAATGGGATTTGGGTGATACAAGTATTCAGTGAAAGACAAGACAGAAGGGCACACATGACTGTTCCAAAACAACTAAGTATATGATATCCTGCAGGAAAGAAAACTATTACAAAGAGAACTTCAGAGGAGAGTCTTGAAAGCATTCTGATCCATATAAGTAGCGACTATTTCAGTAATGGCAATACCTGGCACAGATAGACATGAAGAAATGTCCGCTAGATGAAGGAAGTAGGCCTGTGGCACATAGGGGCCTTGGATCCAGATAAACCTGGCCAATGGGAGGGCAAGCAACGTAGGAGTTATGAGGATGACTATGAGACTCCTGACCCTGTACCCTTCCCTGAAAATCTGAGAAAGCAGGTGCTGGGGCTGCTCAAGAACACAAGAGGGCAGTGCCCACATCTCTGCTCAACCAACCACAGCACCTACCCAGGACACTAAAGAAGGAAGCAATGCCCATGGTCCTGACGTAAGAACACAGATGTCCTTCAGGAAAGAGGAAGGGCAAAAAGTATTTCAGGACACAGGGGTAGGTTTGAGGGCCTTACCCAGGAAGGTTATAAGTGCCAAGTTCTCCAGCATCACATTGTGGTGCAAGCATCTCTGAGCCATATCAAGGAGACTCCATTCCTCCCAGGAAAAGTACACAGCCACGTCCTCAAAGTCACAGTCCCCTGTCAGGATGGTGACAGATGAACCACAAACAGTCCACTTATGAGGATCCCAATCCCTTCCCCCCACATCTACCCCAAGCCCACCCTTCCTCCAAGCTCCCCAACTCAGAGGAGAAACTATGCCCTGGCACCACCGGTACCATTGTGTCTTCATGGGCTCATTAATCATGGGGTCCAGACAATAGCAACAAGAGGCAGGTAGACACATATGTATCTAAGCAGTAGGCCTGGCACAGAGGGATCCAGATGCTCATACTACCCTGTTATGGCCAAGGTCTCAATACCAGGTCCTAGAGCCATCAGGCATACTCTCTCTCCAAATACATATCATTCTTTAGAGGGTACATCTCTGGATACCACAGCCACATGTCCATGGCCACCACTACCTCACTCCCCACTCCATGTGACCAGGCATGTCCCTGGACTCTCCACATATTATTTGTGTTTTATTCAGCATCTCTCCATCCCACTGGTGAGGGTGGAATTTCCATTCTACAGTTATAGAGATGACCAAACATATGATATCTGACACTGGCCAGATGAGATTGATAGCAATTCATTAAGCACACTTATTCACATCATGGGAGAGGAAGACATGCTATGCTACACACGGCCACATGGAGGCTGTACTCCAGAAAAGAATAAATCATGAGTGATGTAAGCTTTGTAGTATCAAGAAGTGTTTAACTTGGTTCCTATAGGAAGATATGATTGGCTTGTTACATAATCCACAGATTGGCAGGGAACTGAAACCCTCTACAAAGGGATACACTGGAACCGTTCTGGTCTCCTTGATAAAAAGGTGGTGTTTGAGAGGAAAAAAAAAAAAGGTGGTGTTTGGTTAGGAGAGGTTACCTGCAGGAGCAGAGTGGGGAGGGGAACTGGCACTCATGTCAAAGTGGCCATCCCATTTTCTCCACACATTAAGGGCACCCATAATGGGCCTTAATTTTAGGCCTATGCTACAACTTGGTAGATGGCATCCAGATTATGTTTGACAGATTCAAAAAGATCCAGTATTGTCTCTGACACCCCATGGCTTCCACTAGTGGTCACAGCACCAAAACCTATGGAGATCTCTCTGCCTGGTTCCATTCCTTGGCTCAGACTCATGCCACACAGAACCACATGCGGCTCTCACAAACCATGGCCCTCTTCTACTTCTGTGCTCTACTTGCTGTCCCCTCAAAAGTCATAGCCTTTCTTTGTCCACCTAAGCCTCTTTCAAAGCCTAGCCCACTGAGGGCCCACTCCAGGTCTAGTGACTCTTCCAGATGACCACATGTGCTCCTGACTTAACTGTTCAAGATGAATGGAACACCACAAGTCCCACCAAAGTCCCACCAAAACCCTGGTGTATATATGGAGTGGTGAATAAGCACCTATTCTAACTCGAGATCTTACCTCATTATTCTCTGTCTCTGCATCCAGCTCATGTCTGCTTTTCTCCTGGAAGCCTTGGCCCCCTGTCAGACAACACTATCTCTAAGGCCCCTCCACCTCTTTCCCATCCTTTTACCCCCACTGATAACCACTTGTCTCCTTCACTTGTGTTTGTAAAACTTGATACCATCAGCCAGGTATCCACGCCAGAGACCCAGGCCTTTGCCTTCACCCTCCCCCCTTCATGGCCCCTTAATGTCTTTACCACCATAACTTGAAGATCATCTCTTCTAAATGTGACCCACATTCATTCACTGTGTCCACACAATAGCCACTACATTTTGTGTTCATCCTGAACCACACGCCACATTTCATACCTATGGTTTTAGCTGCAAACTGAAATACGTCCACTTATTGCTATCTAAAATATTTCTGACTCTTAGCAGGGTCAAAACACAGCTCCTGGTGAATACTACTCCTATAGTTCCTCATGGTAGACAATGTTTTCATTCCTACTTCTAAGACCAAAAACTATCTCTGAATCTTGTTTCACACCCTCAGCCTTCACATCAGAAAATCTAGTTGCCCCGTTAATAACACAAGTACAGAATCCAACCACATCTAAGCTATGACTCTGGTCTATTAACATTCAGCTGGACTTTGGCAGCAGCTTCCACCCTGATCTTCCTTCTTCCTCCTCAAGCCCAGTTTTTGCCTACTTTGCACCCAGATAGAGCTTGTTACGACCTTGGTAAGATCCCTCCCTCTTCTGATACAAATTTCCCATTACCTCCATAGTAAACACTCAAATTTTCAGGCAGCTATTGCAGTCCTGACTCCTAACCCCCTACTCCTTGTTACCACCTGAAAGACAGACTTGTAGTTTCCTGAACATTCTGAACATTACATTATTACCTCAAAGAATTTGCACATCCTGGTATCAATTCTAGGGATAACCTTCCACACCTGTTTACAGTGACTGCCAGACACCCCTGGCATAGACTTAGGACCCTACGTTTGGGATCCCTAGGCCCAAGGATTTAATGAATAGCACTAAGCCCCACCGCACCACAATCCATATAACTTGTGGTTCGAGGTGAGGGACCCTCCACTTCCCTGTGGGTGTACAGCTGCTTTTGCAGGTACGAGATGTGGAAAGAGGACAGCCTTAGAGGAATTAGTCCGTGGCAGGGCTTGACGGACTCCGGTCTCCCTATACCCCTGCCTGGCCCTGATATGGAGACAGGTGACTTCAGGCTAGCTGCTCAACCTCAGGGGACAGAACCGCCCCTAACCAAGTTCCCCTCCCCTGCAGCCCGCTCCCGCCCACCGGCGCCTCCCTCTCCGGGGCACCCGGCAAGACATACTGCAGAGTCTGCAGAGACGCAGGGGCTGCAGAGACGCCCCGCGCTTGGTCCTTGAGGGTCTGGGAGGGGGACGGCGGGGAGGGGAGGGCGGACGGCAGGGAGGGGAGGGCGGACGGCGGCGCTGGGAGGGCCCGGGGGACGAGCTTTTACCTGCGCGGGGGTCCTGGGCTATCGGACTTGTTGGGCGGAGCGGACACCCGGGCTGGGGGTCCCTGTCCCGGCCAGCCCGGGCAGCGTCGCCAAGCTGTGGACCCCTGTCTGTGCGACGGGGACAGCGCCTCCCCTCGCACCTTCTCAGTGTCGTCACCTCGGTCCCCACCCAGCGTTCCGGATCCCCGACTAGGCTGACAGCATTTCAGTGAAGCCAAAATGATTGACTACTAGAAACACACCAGAAGTCCAGCGCTGGCGTTTTACCTCGGACAGAAAAGCCGATTTGGGGAGAGTCCCACAGAGCTTTCTGGACAATGTAGTTCTGACAGAGCCACAGAGCTATACGTCAGGGCGCTCGTACCTCACCTCCAAAAGTCCCAGCTCCTCCGCGAGGGCTCTGGGGCTCAGAACCGAGGATGGACTCAGCTCCTTCTTTTTTTTTTTTTTAATTTTTATTTATTCATGATAGTCACACACACACACACACACAGAGAGAGAGAGAGAGAGAGAGAGAGAGAGAGAGAGAGAGAGAGAGAGAGAGAGGCAGAGACACAGGCAGAGGGAGAAGCAGGCTCCATGCACCCGGAGCCCGACGCGGGACTCGATCCAGGGTCTCCAGGATTGCGACCCGGGCCAAAGGCAGGCGCCAAACCGCTGTGCCACCCAGGGATCCCGACATATTGTTTTAAAATGCAATTCAGGGGCACCTGGGTGCTTCAGTCAGTTAAGCATCTAACTTGATTTTGGCTCAGATCATGATCTCAGGACCCTGGGATAGAGCCCTGTCTGGAGCTCATTGCTCAGCACGAAGTCAGCTAGTCCCTCTCCTTCTGCTCCTCCCCCTGCCCCTTCTCAAATAAATACATAAACAAATAAAATGCTATTTAGATAATTCCATTGCATGTTTTATGTTTAAATATATTTGACTATTTTTACACTGCTAATTTTCACTTAAAAAATCAAAAAGTAACTTCCAACTGTAAACCTTAAAAGTAACAACTACCAGTTATTTTTCCTGCAAAAGATGGTTAATTTGGGACTAAAAGAGAATTGCCATCTAGGACAAACTTCAACAAAGAAGTAAACTGGAAGCTCTAAGTAGAATGGCTTCTCATTGGCTGAGCTGTTGGGGAATGAGGAAACTTAACTTTTTTTATTTTGAGGAAACTTTTCTTTCTCAGGCTTGGAGAGTAAAATAGTATCCCCTGCAAGGTCAAGTCAGGGTAGAGTCAAATCTGTCTCTTCCTGTTGGATCTGCAATTGACTACAAGTGTTAGGTTTTTCCCAAATGAATGGTGGAGAAATTTTTTAAAAAACGGCAGAAAAAAAATAAAATAAAATAAAAAAATAAAAAATAAAAAAAACGGCAGAACCAGGCAGTAGGTTCGAGAGTGCTTTAATGGGGAGTGCTCCCGGGCGAGGTTCCATGACGACTTGGAGAGGCTTGAGTCAGGGAAGTAGCGCCCAGGCAAACCGCAGGGGGATCTATAAAGAGTTTTCAGTGCGAAGTTGGGGGCAGGGTGGCATTCCAATTAGGGCAAAGGTTACAGGTCTTTGTAAGCTAAGTTAGGGTAGGGAGGTAAGGTGGTGTTGGCGGGAAGATGGGGGTAGGGCTGCATTCCAGTTAGGGCAAGAGTTACAGGTCTTTGTGTGCTAAGTTAGGGTAGGGCGGCAATAAGGCGGCCTTATTGGGAGGCTGCTGGCGTGGGGTCGCCGTTTTGAGGTCCCCAGTCTCGCCAGCCCAACATTCTGATCCTTTTGTTATGTTATAACTGGGCAACGATTCAGATCTGGTTGCTTCCTACTGATATAGGGGTGTCGTGGGCATGTCGGAGGTGGGCAAGCAAGCATAGGGGTGTAAAATAAGTTGATTGGCTGATACCCGAGATATTTCACGGATTCGTTCCTTGATGAATCAGAGAAGGCAAGGGGCCACCATTAATAGTATGCCAATGATTAGGAGCGGGCTTAGGAGGTGGAGGAGCCATGTGGTTAGTGTGGTCTGCCACCATTGGGTTGTATTTGGGTCGACAGGGTAATACTGTTTTTGGAGAGACTCACGAACTTTGGCGAGGGTGTGGAGATCGGTTTCAACTACACCTGTTTCGTTGATGTAGTAGCAGCAATCTTGATTGAGAAACATACAAGTTCCTCCTTTCTCGGCTGTGAGGAGGTCCAAGGCACGTTGGTTCTGAAGAGCTACCTGGGCCACAGAGGTTATTTGGCGTTGTAGGGAAACCAAAGACTCTGCTGAAGCCTTGACAGCCATTTGAAGCTTCTCAGATAGGTCCCTGGAGGAATCTATAAAATGGATCAAGGTCCCCGTACCCAACCCTGTGGCCACCAGGGTTGAGGCCAGGGAGACCCTGACAACCAGTGGGAGAAAGATCACTTGTTTCTGCTTTTCCAGGGGGCTGGTGAGGAGAGCTACTTCTGCCTGACTATAGATAGTTAATCATGGAACCAGGGAGACAGGCAGACAGAGGAGGGAGGCAGAGGTATTGAGAGATTTAGATAGCGTGCCATTGCACCAAAAGAAACCATAATGAGAGCATAATGAGAGGTGGCGATAGGAGCATAATGAGAGGTGGTGTTTAACTGGGTGACGTTGCAAAGGGATAGGTTAGGGATGGAATAACAGAAAGGGAATTGGTGGTTGAGAGGGTCAGTAAATAGGGGAACATCAGTGAAAGAGAGATGAGGCGCTGGGGACGTGGGTGCAGAGCTAGTGAGGCTGAATGCATTAGGGAAGGGAATGGCCACAAAGGAGTTTGGGGGGACACAAATGAAACAATGGGACAGATTGCCCATGCCAGAAAGGTTGGCAAGAGAAGTGCCTTGTTGGATAAGCTTTACCCAGGAGAAGGGATCCTGGTCCTGAGTTGGGTTAGTCTGTAAGTGGGTTTGGAGAAGTTGTTCCTGTGTGCATATGGTGTCAGCTTGATCTTTTAGGGTGGATTGGTTCTGTAAGACTCTTATGTATGATCTATAGATTTGGAGGGAGGCAGTAGGATAAGAGGAATAACCCCATTGGTAAAGTTTTGCTGTTACCCCCATTGCCCAGCGGGGGTCCCAGGGGTCTGGGACAGTTAGGCCATATTTACCGGACTATTGGTAGAAATGACAAGGTTGACGATGGGCCGTAGAAGGACTGGTGAAAGGGCCTTGGCAAAGGTGATGGATACTGCAATAAGAATAAGGACAGCCTCCATTAGTTTGGACCCAATAATCTTGACAGTTAGGATGAGTCTGATCATAGGTGAAACAGATTATGGGATCAGAGCTAGGATTAGGGCCAGGTGGAGGGAGAGAGTAAAATCTATCAAAGGTAAAGTTGATGCTAGTTTGGCAACCTAAAGGTTGACAATCAGTGGTAGAAATGAGGCTGGACCAGTTTCGGTTTCCCTGGCTCCAGCATTCTGTGATATAAAACCTCCACCTAAACCCAGATTCAGGGATCCCTGGGTGGTGCAGCGGTTTGGCGCCTGCCTTTGGCCCAGGGCGCGATCCTGGAGACCAGGGATCAAATCCCATGTCGGGCTCCCGGTGCATGGAGTCTGCTTCTCCCTCTACCTGTGTCTCTGCCTCTTTCTCTCTCTCTCTGTGTGACTATCATAAATAAATAAAAATTTAAAAAAAATTTAAAAAAAAACCCAGATTCAGAAGTGGGGTGGCTGGGGGGTAGGGTCAGGAGGAGGAGGATGGCATGAAAGCCGCATCTTGGTAGGCCCCAGAGGTTGGGCTGTCCACTCAGTTGAGAGAGGGCTTGTTTTAGTTTAGACAGGTGGACCCAGGAGGGGTATCCTAAAAGTTTAGCTGCAGTTGGAGTAGTAAGGATTACTGTATAGGGGCCTGTCCACCTGGGTTTTAGGGTCTTAGGGTGTAATTCTTTTAGTAAAACACTCTCTGGGGGACAGATCTCGCAATGTGTCAGGAGTCGGTGCCCTTGGGGCAGGAATGACAGAATTGGCGTGGGCCCGGAGAAGGGCTCTCAAGAGAGTCAGGTAAGGTAGATAGGAGAGGAGAGGGGGTGGTGATGAAGGAAGGTTATGAGTAAGTAGAAAGGATTGCCTGTACAATAATTCAAAAGGTCTAAGTCCTGAGGGTCCCCTTGGGGTTGCCCTAAGCCTGGTTAGGGCAAGGGGGAGGAGGGAAGGTCATGACAAGCGTGTCTCAAGGGTTAATTTGGTAAGCTGTTCCTTGAGAAGGCTGTTGGCCGTCTCTACCTTACCCGAGGACTGGGGATGGTAGGGTACATGCAGTTTCCAGGCGATGTTGAGACTTTCAGAGACCTTCTGGGTGATGCTGGATGTGAAAGCTGGCCCATTATCTGACTGTAAGGTTCGAGGGAGGCCGAATCTGGGAATGGATATGTTCAATAAGTATTTCGGCAACAACGTCAGCAGTCTCTTGGGCGGTGGGGAAAGCTTCGATCCAACCTGTAAAGGTATCCACTAAAGTTAAGATATATCGGAAGGTTTTATGACGGGGCATGTGAGTAAAGTCAAGTTGCCAGTCCTTGCCCAGTTGGTGTTCCTTCAGTTGGGGGTTGGGCCCCAGTCAATGGATCCCTCTTGTGAGTTAACAGAGGAGCATGTCTTACAGGCATGGTGGACAGTCTCGATAGCCCTACGGAAATGAGGGTGATAAAAAAGGGGTGACAGGAGGTGATATAAAGCCTTAGGTCCTGTGTGTAGAGACTGATGGATTTCACTAAGTAGGGTGTGGAGAAGTTTGTTTGGGAGGGCAATTTTTTCCTGGAGAAAGATCCATCCCTTATCTCCAGGTTTGCCCCCCATTTGTTTGAGGGTGTTAAGTTCCTCATCTGTATATGAAGGGGTGTGGGGTGTATTCAGGAACAGGAGCGGGGCTAGGGAAGTTTCTTTAGCCATTTGGCCACAGTATCGGCTTTATTGTTCCCCCGAGAGACGAGGTCCTGGGATGTCTGATTTCCTCGGCAATGTATAATGGCCACTTTGGAAGGGAAGTCGAGGGCTTCCAACAATTTGGAGATAAGGGGTCCATTAACTATGGGCGTGCCCTTGGTGGTCAGGAACCCTGTTCCTGCCAAAGTATGGAATGTGTGTGTGTGATTAGGTAGGCGTATTTAGAATCTGTATAGATGTTAACCTGTAAGTTCTTGGAGAGATGGAGTGCCCTGATGAGGGCAACTAACTCAGCTGTCTGGGAGGTAGTTCCCAGAGGAAGGGGAGCTGCCTCAACAATGGTCTCCAGAGTGACCACTGCATATCCAGTATGCCGCTGGCCATGTGGAGCCATGACAGAACTCCCATCTACAAACAGTACTCAATCGGGATCGGGAAGAGGCTGATCAGAGAGACCTGGATGAGAAGGGGTAAGATCGTCCAGGAGTTGTGGGCAAGAGTGGGTTGGTTCAGAAACAAGAGAAGGTGTGGGTAGAAGAGTAGCAGGGTTGAGACATGGAAAAGTAGATAAGGAGACTTGAGGGTTTTCAATAAACAGTAGATGATATAGTTGGAGGTGTGAGGGGGTCAAATGGGCCAGGGATCTGTGGCCAACCAGGTCTATTAATTGGTGTGGGAAAAAACAGTGAGGGGCTGCCCCAAGTGAGTTTTACAGCCTCCTTAGTGAGGGAGGCAGCTGCCACCAGGGCTCTGAGACAGGGTTGCCAGCCTTTAGTTGTGAGGTCCAGCTGTTTGGATAGAAAGGCTACTACCTGGTACGTTGGCCCAGCCGGTTGGGCAAGGAGGCTGGTAGCAGCCAGATCGTTCGTCGGTAAAGAGGTGAAACAGTCTAGAAGGGTCTGGGAGGGTTAAGGTGGGTCCTGAGATTAGTCAGTCCCTGAGTTTGGAAAACAGGTTTTGGACTCCAGTGTGCAGTCAGGGGGCCATGGGGGGTTTCCTTGGCTGCTTGATATAGGGGTCGAGACAGAAGGGCAAAGTTAGGTATCCAATGTAGGAAAAAAACCACTAATCCCAGGAAGGAAAGGATTTCGGCAGCGCTTTGAGGGGGTTGGAGGTCCCAGAGCAGCTGGATGCGGTCCTCTGTCAAGGACTTGGAGGTGGGAGTTAGGGAGATACCCAAGTAGATGACAGTTGGGGTGCAGAGCTGAGCCTTAGCTGGTGTGACCCTGTATCCCTTGGGCCCCAAAAAGTTCAGTAGAGTGGTGGTATCGTCCTCTGAGGAAGAGAGGGAAGGGCTGCAGAGAAGGAGGTCGTCTACATACTGAAGGAGGGTACTAGTTTTTAGAGAACATTGTTGGAGGTCCTCGGCCAGGGCCTGCCCAAAGAGGTGGGGGCTATCTCGAAAACCTTGAGGGAGGACCGTCCACGTAAGCTGCTCTGAGATGCGTGTGTCTGGGTTCTCTCAGATAAAGGCAAAGAGAAAGTAGGAATCGGGGTGTAAGGGGACAGTGAAGAAGGCATCCTTGAGGTCTAGGATGGAAAAATTAGTGGTGTTGGGTGGGATATTGGAAAGAAGAGTGTACAGGTTGGGCACTACCAGGTGAAGGGGTATAACGGCCTCATTGATGAGTCCTGAACAAGGCGATATGCCCGGTTTTCTTACAGGGAGGATAGGGGTATTACAGGGGGAGCTGATAGGTATGAGGAGCCCCTGTTGTTTGAGGCGGTCCATGATGGGCTTTAATCGTTGTCGGTGTGTCAGGGAAATGGGGAACTGAGGATGGGCTGGATAGGTAGATTGTCTTTGAGTCTGATTTTTATAGGTTGGTGGTGTGATGCCACAACTGGCCTGGAGGTATCCCAGACCTGGGGATCGACAAACAGAAGGCGAGAAGAGGGTGCAGAGGGTTTAGACGCCAGAGGGGGAAGAATAAGGTGGCTAGAGGTGGTGGGAGAGGGGGAGAGCCGTATAGTGGCCCTTAGTTTATGGAGAATGTCCCTTCCAAGAAGGGGTACCCGGCAAGAGGTAATGAAAAGGAAAGAGTGAGCAAAAGGGAACCCGTCCAAGTTACAAGTGAGGAGTGGGGTTGACCTAGGACTGGAGGAGGTGTCATCAATTCCTATCACCATCACTAGGGAGGGCTGACTAGGTCCCGAGTAGAAGAGCAGGACAGAATAGGTAGCCCCTGTGTCCAGCAAGAAGGATATGTTCTTACCCGCTACCTGGAGCATACCCCTGGGATCGGCGTGGGTGAGTGGGGTGTCCGAGTCTGGGCGCCGTCAGTCGTCCTCCATATCCAGTAGTTGGAAAGCCGGACTCACCGTTTCAGGGTCTTCTCCACGTGGAGGCGCAGAGGACAGTCGGACTTCCAGTGGCCCATCATTTTACATTGAGGGCATGGCCGGATGGGTTCCTTTGGATTAGGACAGTGTCCCTCGGTGCCGCATTTGAAACAGGCTCCCGGAAGGGCGCGACTGTTTCCTCCTTTTTTTCTGATCTTCAGAGTTTGCCCGCCTCAGGGCAGCAACCAAGGCTTGGGTTTGTAATTGGACTTTCTGCTGGAGTCTGGTTTGCCGTTTCTGTTCGGCAGCCTCCTCCCGGGTGTTAAAAACGTTAAAGGCCATTTTCACCAGGTCTGAGATGGGAGTTTAAGGACCCTCCTCCGCCTTTTTAAGTTTTTTTCCGAATGTCTGGCGCCGACTGGGAAATAAAATGGGTCGCCAGCACAGTCGCCCCCGCTGGGAAAGCCGGGTCTAAACGAGTACACCGAGTTAAGGCTTCCGTAAGCCTATTTAAGAACATGGCAGGGTTCTCATCGGGGTTCTGAACAATTTCTCGCAGTTTGTCATCATTGACCGCCTTGTTTGAGGCCGTCCTCATACCCGCCGGGAGGCATTGCTCCAAGCGGTTGTGGCGTCAGCGGCCATCTTGGCCGTCTGATAATCCCACCCGGGATCCGCCGCCGGGACCGCGTGGGCGCCCACCGGCATCGCGGCGGCCGGGAGATGGGCCTGGTCCGCGTGTTCCTGCGCGCTGCCTGAATGCGCTCTCTCTCTTCAGGAGTGAGAGTCATGGTCTGCCCCACATGGAGGTCGTGCCATGTGAGGTCATAGGCCTGAGATAAATATTGAAATTCTTTAATATAGTTATCTGGGTCGGCAGAAAAAGAGCCGTTTTCCAATCAGAGAGAGCTTATAAAGAGAAAGGATCGTGAACGCGGACCACTCCCTCGACCCCTGCCACCTCCTGCAAGGGACAGACAAGGTCCAACGGTGTTTGCTGAGACCGAGTCCGGGCAGCGACCGGAAGGGAAGTCGGAGGAGATGCGGGAGCCGGAGGGGAGGGAGTAGGAGGGACGGGATTAGGTTCAGGGTAAGGGGGGTGTAGAGGAGCCGCTGGTCCCGAGCGGGTGGGAGGATGTGTGAGGTTTTCGGTTTCGAAAAGGGGAGAAGGGGAGTAAGAGTAGAGGTCCTTGGAATTGGTAGGAGGTATGTTAGGAGTTGCGGTACAGGCAAGCAGGACTTGGGTAGTCGAACATTGAGAGCAGAGGGAGGGACGAGAGCGCAGATCCCAAAACGCTTGTATATAAGGAACCTCGAGCCACTTGCCTTGGCGTCTGCAAAGATTATCAAGAGCCATAAGACTTTGGTAATCGAAAGTACTCTCTGGAGGCCATTGAGACTGATTGTCTAATTGGTATTGAGACCAGGCTACAGTACAATAATGGATAAGGTGTTGTCTCCTCAGGTCACGGGAATATCCCCAGACTTTAAAGTTAGCTACTAGGCAGCCCAATGGGGTTTTGGGGTCGAATTTGGATTGGGCACTTCCCATGATTCCTGCCTGGTAACCCAGAGACTGAAAACAGGCGTCCCCGTTTGCAGCTCTCAGGGTCATGGACAGAAACAGAGCTCACCGTGAGGATGAGGACGTCTCCTGATCCCCAGGGGCCGGCGGAGAGCCACCCGGTGGCTCGGCAGAGGTGCCCTGGCGCGGCCGTGGCTTCAGGCAGGACAACTCGGAGGGAGGCACGGAATCAGGGGAACTTACCCGGCGTTTCCAGGCGCTGGGTTCAATTAAGGTCCTGGTGGCGAGAGGAGAGAGTCTCCCCACCAACGTGGGGCCTTGATCTCCCCCCGGGTTTCGGCACCAAATGTTAGTTTTTTCCCAAATGAACGGCGGAGAAATTAAAAACAAAACAAAACAAAACGGCAGAGCCAGCTGGCAGTAGGTTCAAGAGTGCTTTAATGGGGAGTGCTCCCGGGCGAGGTTCCATGACGGCTTGGAGGGGCTTGAGTCAGGGAAGTCGTGCCCAGGCAAACCGCAGGGGGTTCTATAAAGATATTTCGGCGGGAAGATGGGGGCAGGGTGGCATTCCAATTAGGGCAAGGGTTACAGGTCTTTGTAAGCTAAGTTAGGGTAGGGAGGTAAGGGTGTTGGCAGGAAGATGGAGGTAGGGCTTCATTCCAGTTAGGGCAAGGGTTACAGGTCTTTGTGTGCTAAGTTAGGGTAGGCCGGGTAGGGCGGCAAGGCGGCCTTATTGCGAGGCTGCTGGCCTGGGGTCGCTGTTTTGAGGTCCCCAGTCTCACCAGCCCAACAAGTGATAGGGTGTGAGAGCCTCACACCTGCTGAAGCTTCATCACTACATTTTAGTGAAGTTTCCTGTTACTATTACTAATTTTCACACAACTGAATTTTTATTAAATCAGTCATCACAAAAAGGAAGCAATTTCTATTAAGTGATAAACTTTTTTAAAAGATTTATTTATTTATTTATTCATGAGAGAGAGAGAGGCAGAGACACAGAGGGAGAAACAGGCTCCATGCCGGAAGCCCAACGCAGAACTCGATCCTGGGTCTCCGGGACCACACCCTGGGCTGAAGGCGGCGCTAAACCACTGAACCACCCGGGCTGCCCAGTGATAGACTTTTTTACCTGGAGAGAATATGTTATTAAAATTAGTGATAATAAAAGCAAATGATTTATTGCGTTTGAGAGATAAGGAGAATAAACACATTCGACTCTTCAAAGCGCCAATGGCTAACAATAAGTTCTGAAAGTGAATTTCATTTTATGGAGAATAATTTACAAAAGCTGCCTATTAAATACTGTATTGCATTACATTTAGGCACTGATTTTTTTGTACATTCTTTCATTGGATTTCGATTTGCCAACATATAGTATAACCCCCAGTGCTCTCATCCTGTCAAGTGCCCCCCTCAGAAGGCACTGATTTTTTTTTAAAGATTTTATTTATTTATTTGACAGCACAAGAAGGGGGAGTGGAAGAAGGAGAAGCAGGCTCCTCGCTGAGCAGGGAGCCTGATGTGGGGCTTGATTCCAGGACCCTGGGATCATGACTTGAGCCAAAGGCAGATGCTTAACTGACTCAACCACCTAGGCATCGTACTTTTTTTTTTTAAGGCATCATACTTTTAAGCACTAATTAAAACAAAAAACTTTAGCAAAATAAACTTATTTCAATTGAATTCTTAGCATTTTTATCATAAGTAATGCTATTCTTACAATCTGCTGTATGATGGGGGAAATGGTAAGAAAAGAAGCAAGGGGAAAGGGAATGGTTCTGGCAAGTACAGAAAGTACCCAACAACTAGAACTATCAGGATTTTCTGAAGGCAAGGTAATGGGTTCATCGGGGTTTAATCATGTCAAATAAATACACCAGAGTTAGACTATCATATCAATAACAACATTAAAAAAAGACTAAAATAACTCATTGCTCAACATATAGTTGATGCTAGACTATAGCCAAGTAAAGAAGACTAAAATAAATTATATAATTAGTAAATTATATAAATTAGTAAATTAGTATATTAGTAAATTGTTTTTCTTTCCTAAAATTAAGCCTAGCTAGATGAAAATCTGGGAGGGAATATTAAAGTAAAAATGAAACTCAAGCCATTAGAATTTTTCAAAAACAAGAAAAATAAAAATCACAAAATATCAATTTCATTGTTATCTAAATCAGAAAAAGTAAGTTTCAAGTACTGATTAAAGAGGGGCACCTGGGTGGCTCAGCGGTTGAGCATCTGCCTTTGGCTCAGGCCATGATCCTGGGGTCCCGGGATCGAGTCCCACATTGGGCTCCCTGCAAGGAGCCTGCTTCTTCCTCTGTCTGTGTCTCTGCCTCTTTCTCTGTGTGTCTCTCATGAATAAATAAATAAAATCTTTGGAAAAAAAGGATTTTATCTCAGAGGAGCGAGGAGTGCGTCTTGTGCAAGGATATGAGGTTGCAGTGAAGGACACTGAAGGCCCATCTAGGCCTAGGGGCTGTGAGTTGGTGTAGCTCCTCGGGCTGCTGCCCCTGGGCCTCCAATGCCCTGTGGAACTCTACCCTTGGAGCACCACCCAGGCAGGTGGTGCAAACTGCTGGCTGAAAGATTCTTTGGACTTTGGGATTTTTGTTGTTATTATAATTTTCTTAATTTAGGAAAGATGGAAACTGAAAGGAAGAGTAAGGAAGCCCAAGTCTGCCTTCAGTTCACCCTCAGACAAAAAAAAAATTTTTAACAGTTCATTTGAGATCTATTTCACATACCCACAAAATTTACTCTTTTAAAAAGAATATAATCCTGTGTTATTTTAGTATATTCACCAACTTGTACAACCATCACAATTATTTAATTTTTGAATATTTTCATTACCCCAAAAAGAAACCCTACAACCATCAGCAGTCCTTCCCTTTTTTCCCCTCACCCAGTTCCTGGAACCACTTAGCTATTTTCTGCCTCTGTGGATGTGATTATTTAGGGCATCTTGTATAAATGCAATTGGAAAATATGTGACTAAAAATTTGAGTCTAACTTATTTCAGTTGGCATAATGTTTTCAAGGTTTTTCTATGTTGTAGATGTATCGGTATTTCATGCTTTCTTATGGCTGAAAAATATTGCGTTGTATGGCTAGCCCCTCATTTTATTTATCTTTTTGTCAGTTGATGGACGTTTGGATTGTTTCCACTGTGTTGCTCTTATGAGTAGTGCTGCTATGAACATTTGTGTACAGATTTTTCTGTGTAGGTGTCTTTGTGTGTGTGTGTGTGTGTGTGTGTGTGTGTGTGTAGGTGTCTTTTCAGTTCTCTTGGACATAACCCAAGGAGTGGAATTGCTAGGGTCACATAGTGACTCTGTGTTTAACGTTATGAGGAACCATCAGACCATTTTCCAAAGCACTGACCCATTTGGATTCAGTCTTGACTCCTGTATTTCCACAGTTTATAGCATCCACTACAACTGGCCATGCTTTACAGCTCCTTGCCTGAAGACCCTTTTTCCTCACTAGATACCAGCTCCTTAAAAACAGGGATGAAGGGATTAGTGCCTGGGTGGCTCAGCGGTTTAGTGCCTGCCTTTGACCCAGGGCATGATCCTGGAGACCTGGGATTGAGTCCCATATTGAGTCCCACATCGGGCTCCCTGCATGGAGCCTGCTTCTCCCTCTCCCTGTGTCTCTGCCTCTCTCTCTCTGTGTGTCTCTCATGAATAAATAAAATATTTAAAAAATAAACAGGGATGATTGTAACTTAATCCACTGCCATAACTATTTTGATATTCTCTGCCATGTGAGTAAAATGGCAACAATTTACTGGAATTGATAGATAATATCCCTGGAAAAGTTTTGTATCATGAGAGTGATTTCTTAGTTTGGTCTGCCAGATGGCCCAAATAAATTATTTGTGCTTCTGGTTAGGGAGCAAGAAAAGAATATCCTAAAAACATTAATAGGGACACCTAGGTGGCTCAGTGGTTGAGCATCTGCCTTTGGCTAAGGTCGTGATCCCAGGGTTCTGGGATCGAGTCCTGCATCGGGCTACCCACAGGAACCTGCTTCTCCCTCTGCCTAGGTCTCTGCCTCTGTGTGTCTCTCATGAATAAATAAATAAAATCTTAAAAAAGAAAAGAGAAGAAAATCCTGGCAGTTTCTCTTTCGTACTCATGAAGTTGGATTTTTCTCCTTTCCAATTAAGTTATAGTTATAAAATGAACTATGAGAGTGAAAAAGCAAGATTTTTTGTACATATGGATTTATTTTCTGTTATATACTTCCAGTTTTCTTCTTTAGAGTGCTCTGAACAGAGCTCTCCAGGAGTAAGTCATTCTCAGGTCCCTAGTTGTGGGTTGTCCCTGTGACTGTTGGCTCCATACTGGCTACCACGTTCTGCATTTCTTTCATTTGCTTTCATAGATTCTCTGAGAATACACTGTGCAGAGAATTGTTCAGTTTTGTGTCCTGTATGAACATTTGTTCATTCTTCAATCTCTTGTTCTCCATATGCTTTCTTCTTTTGGATCTAATAACTAAAATGTAGACATAATGTTATTGAGATACTTAGGAATAGAGACAAAAGAAATGAGGGGAAAACTTGGAAAAATAAGGTATAAATAGAATTTGCAAGATATAATGAATGTTATTTGTCTGAAAAGGATGGTGGAAATTGAATTTTAAAATTATTTTCCCTCAAAAAAATGAAATTATTTTCCCACTTCTTATATACAGGTTTTATAAATACACCAGTTAAAAAAAATGTCAGCTGACGAATGGATAAAGATGTGGTATATATAAACAATAGAATATTACTCAGCCATAAAAGGAAATGAAATCTTGCCATTTGCAATGTCATGGATGGAGCTAGAGTATTACGCTAAGTGAAGTAAGTCAGTCAGAGAAAGGCAAATATCATGATTTTACTTGTGTGTAATTTTTAAAAAGATTTTATTTATTTATTTATTCATGAGAGACACACAGAGAGAGGCAGAGACATACGCAGAGAGAGAAGCAGGCTCCTCACAGGCAACCCAATGCAGGACTCGATCCCTGGACCAGGATCATGCTCTGGGCCAAAGGCAGACACTCAACCGCTGAGCCACCCAAGCATCCCACTTGTGTGTAATTTAAGAAACAAAATAAATAAGCAAAGGTGGGGAAAAGAGAGTGAGGCAATCCAAGAAACAGACTCTTAACCATAGAGAACAAACTATTGATTATCAGACGGGAGGGGGTGGGAGGACCAGGAAACAGCTGATGGGGATGAAGGGGTGCACTTGTGATGAGCATCAGGTGTTGTATGGAAGTGCTGAATCACTATATTGTACAATTTAAACTAATATTACATTGTATGTTAACTCACTGGAAAATAAAAAGTTTTTTTAAAATGCAGAAAAGTTATACTTCAATGTAAAGAAAAGACATTGAAAAAATATTTCCTAATGGTAAACTAGGGGCTTGCATCAGTAAGCACTGCTGATCACTGTGTTCCTGGCCTCCAACCTGTCTCTGACCATCTGTGTCTGGGGATGTCAGAGAGGAGATCCATACCAGGGATGCCTCCATGGTTGAATCAGACACCGCACTCTACATATTTTTGCTGTAGAATTTTTTATTTTTTATTTTTTTAAAATTTTTATTTTTTATTTATGATAGTCACAGAGAGAGAGAAGAGAGAGAGAGAGAGAGAGAGAGAGAGAGAGAGAGAGGCAGAGACACAGGCAGAGGGAGAAGCAGGCTCCATGCACCAGGAGCCCGATGTGGGATTCGATCCTGGGTCTCCAGGATCGCGCCCTGGGCCAAAGGCAGGGGCCAAACCGCTGCGCCACCCAGGGATCCCCTGTAGAATTTTTTAAATCGAGAATCCAAGAATCTCAGAACTTCTATAAAATCAGGTGTATATGAACACACATCCTGCCTTCTCCTCACAAAAACTTGCAGGCGTGGTGAGCATCTCTCACACAAGGGTCTGTTTTCTGGGCCTGGATCCTGTTCCCACATCAGAGGGAGGCCAACTGTGACAGAGAGAGACACCTGTCTGTGTTCTAGACTCAGGAATAACACCACACTGTAAAGTGTGTTAAAGGGAAATGTGTAGTCTGGGGAAGTTTTGTTCCCTGAACTCTGCTTCTGGTCCTTGGAATTACCTCACAAAAGGGACCAAGCAACCCGTGGCTGTTTGCTCTCTGTGTAATGTGATGAAAACAGTTCATTTCTGTAGGTCTGACTGTAAACATTTGCTTTTATTACCTCAAACTCCATTAAATCCCTCCTAACTTTGTCTTTGAAAAACAAACCATCAAGTCCAGCTCAGTTTTCATGTGACTCTGCATCTGACATGATAAACTGGTGGGTTAATTACCTGAGTGAATGAACTTTTCCAGCTCTTTCTCATTCTCTGGAAGTAGGTAGGTGGACTCATCCTGGCTCTCATCCTCAGAGACCTCGTCCTCATCTCCCAGAAATGGTATCCTGACATTATTATAAAGCCACACCAGTTGCTGTCTTTCCTCAGCCTGGACCAGCCGACTGGAGAATAATGTGGATGAATTTAAGAACCCAATTTTCACGGTAAATCATTACATCTTAATTCTGTGATATTCAACTGGAAACAAGTCACTGGTACTTGGTGGTAGTCAGGGGAGGGAGGCAGAAGAAGATTGGGCTCTGGTGTGCACTGATAGGAAGAAGATGGGCAAGGATGCCAAATGTGGCTCAGGGCCAGCATTAGATGAGGGGAATAAGGAACTCATGGGGGGCACAAAAAATATAAGAATATAATAATGTCTTCTTTTTAGGCTAAATAATATCTTTTTAAAAAAGATTTATTTATTTATTTATTTATTTATTTATTTATTTATTTATTTATTTATTTATTATAAACACACACACACAGAGCGGGGGGTGGAGGGGCAGAGACACAGGCAGAGGGAGAAGCAGGCTCCATGCCGGGAGCCCGATGCTGGACTCGATCCTGGGACTCCAGGATCGCACCCTGGGCCAAATGCATGTGCCAAACCACCAAGCCACCCAGGGATCCCTAGGCTAAATAATATCTTAATGCAATATTTTACAAAAGAAAAATGAGGGATCCCTGGGTGGCCGGGATCCCTGGGTGGCGCGGCGGTTTGGCGCCTGCCTTTGGCCCAGGGCGCGATCCTGGAGACCCGGGATCGAGTCCCACATCAGGCTCCCGGTGCATGGAGCCTGCTTCTCCCTCTGCCTGTCTCTCTCTCTCTCTCTCTCTCTCTCTCTCTCTCTCTCTCTGTGACTATCATAAATAAATAAATAAAAATTTTAAAAAAATGAATGCCAAGAAATCCACGATGAACAAAATATCAACATTTTAAATAAAGTCCATCTAGGTATTACTGATTTTTCCTTTTGCTCACCCTCTGAAATAGCTTGACCTGGCACTGTTACTGATCCTGTATTTAAAATGTTGTTATTTTGTTCATTGTGGATATTTTGTGAAATAAATTTAGATTTTATAAAATATTACCTTCAAATATTATTCATTTTGGGACACCTGGGTGGCCCAGTTGGTTAGGCATCTACCTTCAGCTTAGGTCATGATTCCAGTTCCTAGGATCATGCCCCACATTGGGCTTCCCTTCCGTGGGAAGCCAGCTTCTTCCTCCCCCTCTGTTGTTCCCCTTGGTTGTGCTATCAAATAAATAAATAAAATCTTTAAAATAAAATAAAATACTATTCATCTTGATGACTGAGTTTTTTGGCACCCTCTTAAATTTTGTACCTGAGGTAGGTGCCTTGCTCACCCCACCCCAGATTAAGCCCTGGAAGTGGATTTTCAAGCAACTATGTGAAAAGGGGTAATAGAATGCTTTCCTTTTTCCTAACATACATACCTTCCTAATTCTGTTTGGTGTATGTAATTAGGAAGAACTAGGCTGATCCTAAACATCATTAAGAATAATTACCCGGAGATCCCTGGGTGGTGCAGCGGTTTAGCACCTGCGTTTGGCCCAGGGCGCGATCCTGGAGACTCGGAATCGAATCCCACATCGGGCTCCCGGTGCATGGAGGCTGCTTCTCCCTCTGCTTATGTCTCTGCCTCTCTCTCTCTCTCTCTCTCTGACTATCATAAATAAATTTTAAAAAAATTAAAAAAAAGAATAATTACCCAAGGGATGCCTGGGTGGCTTAGCGGTTAAGCATCTCCCACATTGGGCTACCTGCATGGAGCCTGCTTCTTTCTCTGCCTCTCTCTCTCTGTGTCTCTAATGAATGAATAAATAAATAAAATCTTAAAAAAAAAAAGAATAGGGCAGCCCGGCTGGCTCAGTGGTTTAGCGCCTGCCTTTGGCCCAGGGCGTGATTCTGGAGTCCTGGGATGGAGTCCCACGTCAGGCTCCCTGCATGGAGCCTGCTTTTCCCTCTGCCTGTATCTCTGCATCTCTTTCTCTCTCTGTCTCTCTCATGAATAAATAAATAAAATAAATAAATAAATAAATAAATAAATAAATAAATAAATAAAATCTTTAAAAAAAGAGTAATTACCCAAATCCTGGTCTTGTCCCAATGTCTTTATTACAATTGCAAGATGTGCCAAAAAAAAAAAAAAACAACTCAGTAATGATGGTAAATATTGTAGCTCAATACCTTAAATTGAAATGAATGAAAAAAATCTGTGATAAACCAAATATCAAAATTTCAAATAAACATAGGATCCAATAGTGCTATGATGAACCATATGGGAACCTGGGTCAAAAGAAAAAGGTGAGCCCCTTATATATGTTTTTATGTATTTTTAATTTTTATTTTTTTAAAGATTTTGTTTATTCATGAAAGAGAGAGAGGCAGAGATATAGACAGAGGGAAAAGCAGGCTCCTTGCAGGAAGCCTGATGTGGGACTCAATCCCCAGATGGGGATCCCGCCCTGAGCCAAAGGCAGATGGTCAATCACTGAGCCACCCAGGGGTCTCTTATGTAATTTTTTAGATTTATTTACTTAGGGTTGGATGGGTCGTTCACTTGCTTAAGCATCTGCCTTCATTTCAGGTCATGATCCCAGGGTCTTAGGGTTGAGCCAGGGTCAGTCTCCCTACTCAGTGGGGAGTCTATTTCTCCTTCTGGGTCTGCCCCTCCCCTGCTCCTCCCTACTCCTGCTCTCTCTTGCTCTCTCTCTCAAATAAATAAACAGAATCCTTTTAAAAATTTGTTTAAAGGGGTGCTTGGTGGCTCAGTTGTTGATCATCTGCCTTTGGCTCAGGTTGTGATTCTGGGGTCCTGGGATTGAGTTCCACATTAGGCTTGCCACAGGGAGCCTGCTTTTCCTTCTGCCTATGTCTCTGACTCTCTCTGTGTGTCTCTCATGAATAAATAAATAAAATCTAAAAAATACAATTTGTTTTAAGATTTATTTATTTATTTCAGAGATGGGGTGGGCTCTGGAGGGGCAGAGGGAAAGGGAAGAAGAGTCCCAAGCTGACTCTGGCTGAGTGTGGAGCTCCAGGTGGGGCTTGACCCCCCAACCCTGAGATTATGACCCCAGCCAAAACCAACACCCAACCAACCGACTGTGCCACCCAGGTGCCCCATGTTTTTTATGTATTTTTAAGTAGTTATTTTTTTCCAAAACATTAAAGAAGTTGATAATGTATTACCAATTTGAAAAGTAGTATATCAAAATTCACCTTAAGTTTAAATATTTTATCTATACCAGAAACAGAATTTATTATTATTTTACTTTCCTGGTTTAAATGAAAGCGAACTTACCAATAGTATTTTCTTTCTTTTTTTAAAAATTTTATTTATTTATTCATGAGAGACACACAGAAAGAGAGAGAGACAAAGACACAGGCAGAGGGATAAGCAGGCTCCGTGCAGGGAGCCCAACCTGGGACTCAATCCCAGGTCTCCAGGATCACACCCTGGGCTGCAGGCAGCACTAAACCGCTGCACTACCGGGGTTGCCCAACAATAGTATTTTCAAAATCTATTCCTGGGGCAGCCTGGGTGGCTCAGGGGTTTAGCACCACCTTCAGCCCAGGGCGTGATTCTGGAGACATGGGATCGAGTCCCACGTCGGGCTCCCTACATGGAGCCTGCTTCTCCTTCTACCTGTGTCTCTCATGAATAAATAAATTAAAAACTCTTAAAAAAATCTATTCCTGGAAAAAATTAAGCACTAGAAATTACATTGAATCATGTACCTTGGGGGATATATTTTTCCTTTTGCCTCATGCTCTAAAATAGCTTGATGTGGCCCCATGAGTAACACAAATATAAAAGCTGTTGAGAGTTGACATTAGCTCAGCAACATAATTGGGCATTGCAAGTCCCAGAGGATGTTTTAGTGAATTATATTAGAAAACTCTCTCTATATTAACATCATTGTCTATACTAATGAAAATAAACTGAAAATGCAGCTACATAAATAGAGTGAAAGATCACCATGTTATATATATCAGAACTAAACACGCTGGTTACACCCTCTCATTTGTAAAATGTCTTCAATTTTACCTTTAATTTTATTTGCCTTTATTGGACATACTCAAAGGTGGTCCTAAAATGAGTATCTTAAAAAATACCCCATACACGCCAACATATTCCTTGTGTTCATGCTCAATTCCAATAGATCAAATAATGTATTACTTCCGCAAGCTGTTTCTGATGGGATATAACAGAATCCTGGCACTGAATCTTGGAGAAGGAATCAGTATATCATTCTGGTCAGAATAGCATAAATTCAGAGTCTGCATTTTGTCTAATACTAACTCTAAATGATCACATCATTTGAAAGAGCTTGACCACAAACTTTATTTGTGCAAACAAGATGAAGTATCTTCCCCAGATAATAACAAATGTCTACTGAAAAGAGAGCAGTCACAATTTTTCTGCTTTGCCTTAGATTCCTGTTAAGGTATCAAGCTCACTTTAGAACATCACCTTTTGGAAGGATGGAAGCATCTTAGACAGTGGCTTTCAAACATTTTGACCATGATCCACAATAGGAAATAGATTTTGCCTCATAACTGTGTATTTGTCTGTCTGAAAAGTTAAAAATCAGCATTTACATTAATACATGTAATGCTTTCTAATATTTTCTATCCTACTAAGTTGTATTCTGTCCTATTTATTTTTTATTTTTTTCTATTTATTTTTTTAAATTTATATTATGACCCAACATGAGTACGGTCCATATTCTGAAAAACGCTGGTGTGGAAATTTAGAAAGACTAAAAAAAATTAGTGATTATAAGAATCATCATTATTACCATTGTTGATACTAAATAATAATCTAGTTAGTTTGTTATGTCTTACTTGAGGATGGTAAATGATACTTAGTATATACTTACTATATCACATAGGAAATAGTAATTCCACATATCAGGGCAATGCTGAAGGCTACACACGCAATTACAATTACTTGAACAAGCGCAGATCTGTGTGGAATCAGTGCTGAAAATGGAAAGAAAAGTTCTCATAAAATTTCATTTCACTTATGTCTATCAGTCAATAGATTTGTTAATCATATTGTTATTCCAAAAGGGGATGGGAGACAAAATCAGAAGTACCATAAAAGATAGCATCCTTGATTTTTAAAAATATGGAGGCTAGATTGCACAGCCCGTGTGAACAGATATAATTAGAATTCCCATGTAATCTCTAACTCCCTTTGCTTCCTCTGCCTCTTGTCCTTTGTCAAAGCCCTTTTTCACTCTGTAGAGGCACAGGATCTCTGGCTCTGTGTAGCAGCACCTGCTATCTCTGTAGCTGAAAGGAGAGTGGTTTTTAAAAAACTTTTATTTATTTATTCATGAGAGACACACAGAGAGGCAGAGACATAGGCAGAGGGAGAAACAGGCTCCCCGGGGAGCCTGATGCAGGGCTTGATCCCAGGTCCCCAGGATCACAACCTGAGCCAAAGGCAGCCGCTCAACCACTGAGCCATCCAGGCACCCTGGAGAGTGGCTTTAGTTTGACAATTCACATGTTGCATTGATGGTCTCAGGGTGCGCAGTGCTGTGCTGAAAGGGTGTTAGAGAGAAATCAAGAATGCCATTCCAGGAACCTGCATTCCAGGTGTCGGTGTTCAGGGGTGTCGAATGTGCCTTAAAACTCTGGTTGTTCTTTATAGGGCTAGGTGTATCACCCTTCCCATTACCTGAAATTTAAAAAAAAAATAACCAGAGAGTTATCATTCATATCATTTAATTTTAATTTTAAATGAAAGAACAACTGGCAAAGTAAGTACATTATTCAGCCACTTGTAAAATCTGACACATTGAGGTGATCTTTGTCCTGCACTTGGCCTTCCCTCTCTCTGGCGCAGAAGGAGTTCTGCAACTAAACTAAAAACTTCCCTGAAGTTCACCCATCAATGAGGGTCAGGTGAGCATGATGAAAAGAACCTGGGCTATGAAAAGGCTAGTGGTGTAAAATGCATAATTGTAGACCACAGGCATGGAGAATGTTGTGGGTGTTCACTCTATGATTTTTTTCTACTCTCCTATGTGCTTTCAGGTTTTCCCAATGAAATACTGGGGCAGAGAGAAAAAATGAGTTACAGATGATATCAATATGGCCTCTGGGTTTGACCCTGGAAAGGTCATTGGAAGAATAGACTCAGGCAGTGCTAACAATGTGGTGGAGTTGCCCTAGTGACTTTAACAGTTCAACAGAGGACAGGAGGAAAGGAATTGAAGACAGTAGTTTTAGAAACTCTTGAGGAACTTGGTGTTGCGTGGGAGCGGTCAGGGCATATTCCAGAAGAGCTTATGGGATCAAGAGATGGGTTTTGCTTTCTAAGATGAGAGAATTGACAGTACATTCATAGGAGAATGGGAGTGATACTCTAAGTTGTGATAACACAGGAAATGGGGAGAGAATTGCCAGTAGCACCTGTGAGTTGACAGAGATGGATACTGGCTCACTGGCTGGGGCCATCCTTGCCCTGGAAAGGAAGGAAGGCAGAGAACAAGGGTGCAATTGCAGGTAGATGGGGGAAGGGAGATGTAGATACTCTCTTTTGATAGCTCGTATGTTGCCAGGGATGGAAGAAACAAGGGTGAGAGTAAGGTAAACATGTTGGGGGTTGTGCTGAACAAGAAAAATAGATGTGGAAGTCATCAAGAAGAAAAGGAGAATAAGTGGGTTAGAGAAATGAGAAACATATTTTTAAAAAAGATTTACTCATTTATCTGAGAGAGTGGGCATGGGGGAAGGGGCAGAGGGAGAGAGAATCTCTAGCAGAATCCCTACTGGGCACAGAGCCCAAAGAAGGACTCAATCTCATGACCCTGAGATCATGACCTGAGCTGAAATCAAGAGTCAAATAATTAACTAACTGCACCATCCAGGCACCCTGAGAAACACTTTTTAATAAAATCTCCTAGAAATGAAACTTCTGTGTATATTGACTATATTTTCTTATTTTCTGTATTTTTAAGTTATTTTGTTTTTAAGTAATCTCTACACCCAACATATGAGTTGCTTGAGACCAAAGTTGCACACTCCACTGACTGAGCCAGTCAGGTTTCCTATTTTCTATATTTTTGAAACTTTGGTATTTGAGGCTTTGATCCTGGACAGACTGTCCCTCCCAGGGCTATTTCCTACAAATCTCAGACAACTCCCCTATAGGCATGCCTTTGATATAAACCATCCAATCCAGAGCCCACACTCCTAACTACCTCTCACGCACAAAGCCAATGTTCCCCCTGCCCTAAATTATCCCAGGGCCAGGTGCTGGACAACTAGAAACCACTCCTATAGCCCAGAACCCACCAAAATCATTCCAACTCTCCACTACTCAGTGTACCTACCCACGTCACCCATTCCTTCCCTTGAAAACACCAATAAAGACTCTGGGCCATGCTCTTCCCTCTCATCCCTCTGCTTCCTGCTTCTAGAAATCTGTGAGTATAATGTTCTTCCTTCATGAACAATAATTTCCACATCTGTATGTCTTATCATACCTGATTAAAAATAAATCTCAGGTATATTTCAATACTCTGGGCCAAAAAGTATATACATTCTTTTTATTTTAAGAATAGTCAATGGCCCTTTATAGAAGTTGCACTTGTTCCTAGCCTACACACCAGATATACACTTGAAACTAACAGGATACTATGTTAATTATACTTTAATTTAAAAAAATGTTAGATTAGGGGCGCCTGGGTGTCTCAGTTGGCTAAGCATCTGACTCTTGATTTTGCTCAGGTCTTGATCTCAGGGTCATGAGTTCAAGCCCCACATTGGGCTCCACAATGGGCATGGAGCCTACTTAAAGAGAGAGAGAGAGAGAGAGAGAGAGGAGAGAGAGATTATATTTCCCAACTTCTTTGCCAGTTTTTTAATGAAATATTCTGTCCACTTTCAACATGATAGCTGAAAACTGGAATGAATATTTTCTTTATTATAAATTAAGCTTCTTTCCATATAACCAAGCACTAAGAATTACAGAGAAAATTGAGTCTTCAATAATCTAAAACAATTCTGTCCTCTATCTCCATATTAGAACCTGCACTTGGAACCCAAAGCTCAGGCACCTCGGAGGTCTCTCTAGTGGAAGCTCACAGCACAAGTTGGTTTCAAGGTAAAGATTAGAACCCCAGGTCTCTTGGCTTTGGTAGTATGGGGGTGAACAGGCAAGTGAAATATTCATAGCTAAACTTAAAAAAATCAATAATGTGTCCAGGATTGCTGGATGTATTAATTGTGTTTTTAAGATTCTCTGTATTTCCTGATTCTTTGACATGTGCTATTTCCTAATCTGCTCTGAGTGGCATCATGCCTGAATCAACCATCCAGGGGGACTCCTTTTTCTAATTTGCATAAAGAGCTGTACAAATTAGTGATGAGCACTGTGGGGGTGTCCTCTGGAGCCATACACCACAACAGCTTTGGGAATGTCCCTGAATCCCCACCACCCTCTCAGATCCCTTGACTTACCATGATGCCTTGGGAATTGGTTGGGCATAGTAGATCTCAGAGCTAGAAGGCCATTCAAAGGAATCAGGGAGAAGAGACAAGTTTAAGATAGATTTAGGAAAATAAAGAAATAACTTGGTATTAGACAAGGGGACCTAATAGCTAAGATGGTAAATGCTGTTAATAAATTTATTACAATGCCTCATTGAAATATGTGACTTAATTTGCAATTTATTTTGTTTGCATCTAGTGTATCCTTTTATGAATACAGAGTGTAAGAACATAATGCATTTGTCTTCTGGTCTGTTTTTGCAGTCACATGAGCTGGTTGAGGACCTCACAGATTTGAAGGGGTCTGTGGCAAAAGGTCAGAGAGCCAGTGCCAGGGAGGGCCCCATGGCAGTATCCTTTCCTCCTACAGAAATTAGATGCTATTGTATTGTGCAGATAGCATTTCCCTTGTACAGAATAGAGGTTGTTTATAACTACCACATATCTTCACAAAGAGTTGGGGCCTGACTTCACCAACTGTCAAGGTCAGTTTCTCTGTTTTAGACACACAGAGTTTCAGGACTCAGAGTGCAAATCACAGAAGGCAGATGATTATAAAGAACATTTTACACTTGCAAGGCATCCGTATCTGGATTCATATGGGTCCACCACCAAAACATGCCCCAAATTACATTTAAAGTCATAGAGACACATTCAAATGATCCTGATGCGGTCTCAGTTTCTGTGTGTGCTAAGTGAAATGAAAGAGAAGCCTGGCAATTTCTTTTTTTTTAAAGATTTATTTATTTATTCATGAGAGAGAGAGAGAGAGAAGCAGGGACACAGGCAGAGGGAGAAGCAGGCTCCATGCAGGGAGCCGGATGTGGGACTCGATCCTGGGACTCCAGGATCACGCCCTGGGCCGAAGGCAGACGCTCAACCACTGAGCCACCCAGGCACCCCTAAAAGAAAGCACAGCTTACAGAGAGAGAATAATATAGGATTAATTTCCAAGCAATGCTTATCTAATTATATTATTGTATAGACCATGCTACTAACAAATACACACACACAAAAAAGACACATTGGTATAGCAAATAGGAGGACCGAGACTTTGGTTCTCATTTCACCAAATGAGTAATATAATGACTTACCTCTGGGTCTTGAAGTAAGTCCTTTCTGCTTAGTGACATTTGCGGATGTTTGTAGCTGTTTGTAGCCTTGAAAAGAAAACTCATAGCAGTGAAATGTCATTACCCCTTTTTATTTCCCATGAACTAGTAAAAACGATGGTTGAAGCTACTCATTAAGTCTGTTGCTAGTTCGGGATCCCTGGGTGGCGCAGCGGTTTGGCGCCTGCCTTTGGCCCAGGGCGCGATCCTGGAGACCCGGGATCGAATCCCATATCGGGCTCCCGGTGCATGGAGCCTGCTTCTCCCTCTGCCTGTGTCTCTGCCTCTCTCTCTCTCTCTGTGTGTGACTATCATAAAATAAAAAAATTTAAAAAAAAAGTCTGTTGCTAGTTCAACTGGTTTGAACTCACCTCCATAAGGCAAACATAAAAGAAGTGGATATTCCATTAAAAACAAAACTAAAACGGTGAAAGAACTTTTAACTTTGTCCATCACTCCAAAACTGTTAGTGTTTTATCATATGGATGAAAGGAAATATTTAGCTATAGTGCAGTATCTGCCCTCTATTTATCTGAGGAACTAAGAATATGTTCCCTACGGAATGTTTGGGTTCTGACTTGGAGTTACCAGTGTGAGGTCAGCTCACGTTGCCACCTGGATTTCCTTCACAGAACCTCATCAGCCAATGGGGAGATTAATGGGATGGGGTGTGGGAGGAGGCTCATTTGTGGATACAGATAAGAATGAAGCCAGGGCCCAGCCCTCAGTGAGTGTATAGACTAGTAAAGAGGCAATGAAGATTAATTATAATCCAGGGAGACACATAAAAGGCAAATAGAGAACACAGTAGGGCTCTGTATTCAGATGCCTAAATTCTAGTCCTAATTTCTGGCTTCCTAGACATTTCTGCTTGATCAGGTTACTTAACCTCTTTGAGCTTTCATTCCCCTTTGCTCTCCCCTGAACACAACCTATCAATATTCAAATGTATCAATGATATCCTCTCCCACCTATTCTTATGTACTCCATCCTGGCCCCCAATAAAGGTACTTGCCCATGGATATTCACCTGCTCCCCACCTGCTTCATTGAGCTCACTCTCTAGGTGACCCCGCTGTGCAGCCCCTCATGGGGTGCAGTTGACTCCTGGTGTTATAATTCTATGGGTTTGTTATAATTCTATGGGTTTGAGAACCTATAATTCTATGGTTTATAATTCTATAATTCATGGGTTGAAATATATCATTACATTTATCCAAACTGTAGTATCATACAGAATAGCTGCACTGCTCTAAAAATCTTTCCTAGGGATCCCTGGGTGGCTCAGTGGTTTAGCGCCTGCCTTTGACCCAGGGCGGATCCCGGAGTCCGGGGATCGAGTCCCACATCGGGCTCCCAGCATGGAGCCTGCTTCTCCCTCCTCCTGTGTCTCTGCCTCTCTCTCTATGTCGATCATAAATGAATAAATAAATCTTTTAAAAAATAAAAAAATGAAAATCTTTCCTACTCCACCTGTTCGTCTCTCCCTCCACTCTCTTCCTGGCAATCACCAGTCTTTTTACTGTTTCCATAATTTTGCACTTTCCAAAATGTCATATAGTTGGAATCCTATAGTATGGATTGGCAGCTGCGGGCTGCTTTTCAGATTGGGTTCTTTCACTCACTAATATGTATTTGAGGTTCTTCCACGTCTTTTCATGGCTTGATAGCTCATTTCTTTTTAAAAGCTATTATTTTGGGGGATCCCTGGGTGGCTCGGTGGCTTGGCGCCTGCCTTTGGCCCAGGGCGAGATCCTGGAGTCTCCAGATCGAGTCCCACGTCAGGCTCCTGGCATGGTGCCTGCTTCTCCCTCTGCCTGTGTCTCTGCCTCTCTCTCTCTCTATGTCTATCATGAATAAATGAATAAAATCTTTAAATAAAAATAAAAGCTATTATTTTGGATAATTAGTTTGGATGTTCTTCAGTCCGCAGATTAGTGAAAACTCACATTTCTACATTACTGGGTCTACTCATGCAGGAAGCACTTGCATTGTATCTCTTAATCATTCACATTTTCATTTATAGCTCTTGAAAATATATGTAAATTTATTGCCACTGGTTTCCGTTCTTTTCATTTCCCCTCACCATTAAAATGTTTGTATGTTTACAAAACAGTATTCCCCCTTTACGCGCCCTATGTACGGCTGGTATACAAGCAGAACTATTGTTCCAATATCTGCAAACTGTCCCCAGGCTACTCCTCGCAGGGACGCCGAGGGGCCCATCTGGGAGCTGTTTTTGTTTTTATAGATCTTATTTATTTATTTATTCATTCATTCATTCATTCATTCATTCATTCATTCATGAGAAACAAAGAGAAAGAGGCAGAGACTTAGAGGGAGAAGCAGGCTTTTCACAGGGAGCCCGATGTGGGACTCAATCCCGCACCCGGGATCACGCCCTGAGCGGAAGGGAGACGCTCCACCGCTGAGAGAGACCCAGGCGTCCCTCAACTGTGAACTTTAAACGCGGCCCACCAGCCAGAGAATTTTCCCGCCACCCGTGATCACTCCCACTGGGCTGGGAGAGAACCGCAGAGAGCTCTTGCCCAGGAGGCAGCGGACCTAGGGGAGAAGGAAGAGGGCGGCTCCCGGCGCGCTTCCCAGAAGCGGACCCGGACCCGGTGTCTCCACAGCCTGTATTGGCGGAAGTCCCAGAAGGCCGTGCGGCCTGGCAGCGTCTCCGAGGTTAACGAAATCTGCGGCCCGCGGGTGGCCTGTGGGGAGGTGGACGCGGGTGGGCGCCTGAATTCCCCTCCTGGTAGAGGGGCTGCGGGAAGAGTGAGGGCAAAGTCGCGAGGCGTAAAGGCAGGCGTGGTTCCGGGAGCGGCGCCGAGGCCGGGGGCTTCAACGATGCTATTTGGCTGCTGGCGCTGGTATGAGGGAAACGCGCATCAGGTGGTGGGGTTGTCTGCTCCGGGCTCCCTCGATCTTCAGCTCCCCGGAGGCAGAACTAACTGGGGAGAAACACCCGGCCCTCCTTGCAAGGATGGGGCCGGCCCCTGCGGCCTCTCCCTGCCCCCGCGGTCCTCTGGTTGCCTTAGCGTTTTGCTTCAGGTTGAGAGTTGGTCCTTTGCTGCTCTGGCGCTTCTCTTGATCGTCAGTACTTTCGCCACGATGTGGTTGATTTGTGGGCCTTGTCTGCAGGACCTTGTCTAGGACGCCTGGGTGGCTCAGCGGTTGAGCATCTGCCTTCGGCTCAGGGCATAATCCTGGTCCGGGAATCGAGTACTGCGTAGGGCTCCCTGAGGGCAGCCTGCTTCTCCCTCTTTGTCTCTGCCTCTCTCTGTGTGTGTCTCTTGAATAAATAACATCTTAAAAAAAAAAAAAAAGGCTCTTGTCTGAAGGTGTAACATTGTCTGAATCAGCAGACATAAGTGTTCATCGCTTATCCACAACCTCTGCACCTCCTTGGTCAGAGCCTCCGTACCTCCACGCTTCTCTTTCCGCCAGGCCATTGTCTCCGTTAGTCCATTACCCACACAATGGCCAGAGAGGTCTTTGTACACAGAAAAGCCTTCTGTCCTTCCTGGTTGAAGCTGAGGGTTCCCAAAGCCCATACAATAATAGCCTTCCGATATAGAAACGCGGCTTTCATGCATAGTTTCTGATATCAATGTACTGAAAATGAAGATGCCCAAGGATGTTTGTGAGTAACTGAGCTATTTATACCATTACATGTATTACACGTCTTAGCACCTCCCGACAGTGTTAAGGCACTGGAAGGTCCACTTAAGCCATGTGGCAGTTTACACCAAGTTCCAAAGGAATAAGCTCCAGCTGGTTTACTCCCTGGAAAATGATAACATCCAGTAAATAAACCAGAACAAGTACAGCGCCAAGGAAGTTCTTAAGCCTCAAGCTTTATTTTTCCAATTATTCAAAATCCAGAACAGTCTTACCCATTATTACCTCTGTATGCTCTAACAAATCCATGCCCCAAAGTTCTTCCCTTTGGCCTGGGTTGTCTTCCCTGGACTCTGTTAGGACCCTTCCATTGTCATAATAATATGGGAAGATGTTCAGAGTCTGAGTTTGGGAATCACCCTAATGCTGATTTGGCCTTTAGTTCAACATACATCTGTTGAAAACTTGCTGTGTGCTAGACACTGTTCCAGGTCCTGGAGACAGAACACTGAACAAGTGAAAAACCATGTCTTGTTGAAGTTTGTATCTAGTAAGAGTGATAAAGGCAATAAAAAGAGACATAACAAGTTGGTTATATTGCATGCTTAAAGTTGGTAGGGGTTACAAATATATAGACCAGGAGAGTAGAGTAGGGTAAGAGAATCAAGAATAAGAGGGTTCTACCACTTTATTTTATTTTAAATTTTATTTATTTATTCATGAGAGACGGAGAGGCAGAGACATAGGCAGAGAGAGAAGCAGGCTCCATGCAGAGAGCCTGATGTGGGACTGGGTCCTGGGACTCCAGGATCATGCACACCCTGGGCCAAAGGCAGACGCTCAACTGCTGAGCTCACTCAGGCCTCCTGAGGCTTTGCAATTTTAAATAGAACCCCCTGGCCTTGGATTTGCCTGTGCTGTGCTGTGTGCTGCTCCTATGGAGAAGCTGAGAGAATAAGGGGAGGTAAAAGGTATGGTCTCTAGTACCTTTCCATAGACTTCATGTTAAGACAATCTATTCTAAGTTTCACAAATGAAATTCCAATTCTGGTCCCTACAAGCCCTATAGGCACCTACATGAGATTAAATCCAGATATAACTTAAGAGGAAAAAGATCAGGGAATATCAGAAATGCTAGAAAGACCTAGATTGATACCTGCTTTGAATGAGTATGCTGGGTTGTATGACTAGAGCAGGAGATAGATAGCTGAGCTGTAAGAATCAAACAAAAGGAACTTCTGGAGTTTGCTCTTGCTTCTTTCCTGTTTGCATTGGAACAGTATCTGTGCCCACAGCTGCAGTAACCGAGCCTCTGGTCCAGGCTTCCTGTGGAGCAAAATCAAGGCAAGGCAGTAGCCTGTGCTTATGAGTAGCTGAGAAGCAGGCACAGACCACATTATCTCAGGCAAGTGTTTCTCCACCCTGCCTCCTCAAAGCTCTGGGATGGCTCTGGGATCACATTCCAAGGAGTTCTCTCATGAGGTAAGGAGTCATTGACTAGCTTTCTGATGACTCAGCCTCCCCTCTTAGGATCCATTCATCCTGAACTATTTATAGGAACCAGAATCTGATCCCATCACATGAAAGCATAACAACCGACAGAACAGCCAGTGACCCCAAAGGAAACACACTTACTGGCGAAAGTAATAAGCAATTTTCTGAACATAACAATTTCAAGAGAAAACACACAATGCGTTACAGCTTCCATCAGAAATAGAACAGATGGACCAAAATTTTAAGTTAGTCTACTAAATATATTTAAAGAGGTAAGGCATGGTATTGCAATAGGAAATGAGAATATTAACACATAAAAAGGAACCAAGTATAAATATTAGGTATGTAAACAATTGTTGAAATGAAGACACAGTAGAGGAAATAGCAAAATGGACAGCTAATAAAGAAATTATCAGCTAATAGCAAACTGAAAGAGCAAATTGAGGAAATGTCCAGAAAAAAATAAGAAAGGAAATGGAATTAGGAAACATAGAAGAAAACCTAAGAAATATGGACAATAAACATTGTGTGCTAACATTTGAATAACAGAAATCCTAAAAGAGAAACTCTTTAAATGAAAAGGATGAAGTATTTAAAAACAAAAAACATAAATTTCCACAGTGTTTTGCACATGTCCCAGAATGTCACTCAAAAATTGTTACTATACTATGACATATTATAAAATTTTATATTTGTATATGTTTGTCTAATATTATTATATTTACTATCATAGTTTATCTTCTTTTTACTACAGATGTAACACCATTTCTGTGTAAGGCTACTCAAGATAAAATCAGAAACATAGTAACTTGGGGCACCTGGGTGACTCAGTGGTTGAACATCTGCCTTTGGGTAGGCCGTGATACCAGGGTCCTGGGATTGAGTCCCGCATCAGGCTCCCCATGCCGGCTTCTCCCTCTGCCTATGTTTCTGCCTCTGTCTCTCATGAAAAAAATAAATAAAATCTTTAAAAAAAAAAAGAAACATAGGCATTTGACCTTGGAAAGAACTATAACCTTTGTCAGATTTGACTATCCATGGAATGAACTATTACTATATTATAGTTCTTTCTTCTTTTTTTTTTTAAGATTTTATTTATTCATAAGAGACACAGAGAGAGAGAGAGAGACAGGCAGAGGGAGAAGCAGGCTCCATGCAGGGAGCCCGACGTGGGACTTGATCCAGGGACCCCCAGATCACGCCCTGGGCTGAAGGCAGCGCTAAACCGCTGAGCCACCAGAGCTGCCCTCCTTCTTTTAGTCATAAGTGAGAAGAGTTAGTTACTACTTGGTAAACCAGGAAAATACAAAAGAGGTAAATAAGTGTTAAAAGCTTAGAAAGGAAATACAAAGGCATGGAATCAGAAGATGGATTTGTGTGGGGATACTTGATTGGTTTCCAAAGAAGTATGCTAGAGCTGATGAGCAGAGCACCCTGGTGGATTAGTGACATGAATAGGTATAACTGACTGTCTCTGTACATAACTGTTAAGGACATATAAAAAGAACAGCGAGGGCAGCCCTGGTGGCCCAGCGGTTTAGCATTGCCTTTGGCCCGGGGTGTGATCCTATAGACCCGGGATCAAGTCCTGCGTCAGGCTCCCTGTGGGGAGCCTGCTTCTCCCTCTGCCTGTGTCTCTGCCTCTTTCTCTCTCTGTGTCTGTCATTAATAAATAAATTAAAAAAAAAAAGAACAGTGAAATTCAGAAAAACAAAGCCCACTTTGTGGTATGTGGCTAGAAGAGTCTTTTTTTAAATAAGGATTTTTAAAATTTTTATTTGACAGAGTGAGAGAAAAATCATGTGTGGAGAGGGAGAGGGAGAAGCATAAGCAGGCTCCTCACTAAACAGGGAACTTGACATCATCCCAGGGCCCTGGGATCATGACCTGAACCAAAGCGAGACTTAACCAACTGAACCATCCAGGTGCCCCAGAAGTGTCTTAATCAAGGTTTAACAGAAATCCAGGCAGAAAGAGCCTGAATCCAATGGACTGGCAGGGCTTGTTCCTTGTTCTCTGTATTTACCAATCCTTATAAAGCCTCACTACCATCATTCTGCTTCTTTCATTTCTGTTACCATTTGCCACTGACACAAAAGCATTGGTCTCAGATTTAAGCATATCACAGGCCTTTAAAAATTGATCTCTCATCTCTTATGATGCTCTTCTCAATTCCTATTTTCTTTTCCTTATCTTATCCTCCTTGTGCAAAAATGTTTTGTTGTTCCTGATCTTTAAAAAAAATGGATACTATCATAAAAAAAGACATAAATTTCCCAGAATATTAAACATTAACGACATCAGATTAAAAGATCCAGTGTCTTATTAACTTAAACATATACTTAACACAAAACACAAGTATTCTAAGCCTAGGTTTTTACACAACATAAATGAAAACTTGCAAAAAAAATAAATAAATAAATGAAAACTTGCATATACAAAAGCTTTGTAGATGAATGTCTATAGCAATTATATTTACAATAGCCAATAATTGAAAACAACTTAATGTTCATCAACAGGTAAATAGAATAAGTAATGGTAGCACATCCACATAATGGAATTCAACTCAAAAAAAAAAAAAAAAAGAGAGGGGGAGAGAGAAAGAGAAGAGAGAGAAGAGAGAGAGGATTAAGCTACCAATACATGCTATAACATGGATGAGCCTCAAAAAAACCTCCATTATGTTGAGCAAAAAATTCTGGACACAAAGGTAAGTATATGAATAGAATACTGTGTGATTCCATTTATACAAAAAAGCCTAAAAGAGAATTCTAATATGTAGTGATAGAGCAGAGAAGTGGTTGCTCAGGGCTTGGGAGTGTAGGGTAGGGTGGGAATGAACGGTAGAGACATGAAGGAACTTTTTGGAAAAGTAAAAATACTTCAACACTCATCAAACTGTAGCCGTAAAAGTAAAGTCATCAGCGTACCAGTGGTATTTGAAGCTCAAGACTGGACAAGACCATCAAGGGTGTAAACAGGTAGGAAACAGGGCACCCTTAATGTCCTAACATTAAGAGGTAAGGAAAGTGGGGAGGAAACAGCCAAGTGGCCTGAAATAAAGAATGTCCCAGAATCAGGAGGGAAGTCCTGAAAGCCAGCTGAAAAATATTTGTTTTGTTTTTTGGATTTTATTTATTCATGAGAGACACACAGAGAAAGGTAGGTTCCCTGCAGGGAGACCAATGTGGGATTTGATTCTAGGACCCTGGGATCACGACCTGAGTCAAAGGCAGATGCTCAACCACTATACTACCCAGGCATCCCTGAAAAACATGTTTTAAGGAGGAAATGATCTATTATCTATAATGCTATGTCAAGGAAGGCAAAAAACAATTGACCACTAGGTTTAGCAATGTGGAGGACATCTGGCATTGAGGTAGGTTTGGAGAAGGTTGAAGAAAGATTGGAAAGGAAGTAGAGCAAGAACAGACAACTTTTGAGAAATTTTGCTTTCTACAACGAGGCAGAGAAATTATGCAAGAGCTAGAAGGGGATGTGGTATCAATGGGTTTTGTTTTTTAAAAGCATGTTTGCATGTTGGAATAATCCAGTATGTAGGGAAAACTTGAAGACACAAGAGAGGGGAAACTTGCTATAACAATGCCCTTGAGGGATCCCTGGGTGGCGCAGCAGTTTGGCGCCTGCCTTTGGCCCAGGGCGCGATACTGGAGACCCGGGATCGAATCCCACGTCGGGCTCCCGGTGCATGGAGCCTGCTTCTCCCTCTGCCTGTGTCTCTGTCTCTCTCTCTCTGTGACTATCATAAATAAATTTTAAAAAAATTAAAAAAAAAAAAACAATGCCCTTGAGCAGTATGGAGGAGACAGGCTCTAGGGCCAACCCAATCAGTTTGTATATAGGTACCAGTGGGAATGCATGGACACTGTGGAAGGTGGGTTGATGTTATGGCAGGATTCTGATTGCTTCTGTTCTCTCGGGGAAATAAGAAGCAAAGTCATCTGCTGGCAGTGAGCATGAGGGAAGGTTAAGGGGCTATTGGAATCTTGATACTAAATAGCCAACCAGCTTAAAAAAGAGATAGTGGAGGTGTTCCAGTCACTAGTAATGGTATAGTCCTAGGGATGACAATGGGAGTGAAGAGTGGTTTACAAAACCATGAGCACAGCGGTCAAAGAACTGTGGGATCACTTAGATGGATGATGGACTCAGGAAGCATTATGATGGAGGTGGTTCTAGATGCAGTAAAGCAGGTGCTGAAATCTGATATGTAGACCCCAAATAGCTGACTGCAATGAAGGAATCAAGAGTGACGGTCTCATGTCCCAAGAGTCAGAGGTAAGTTTTAGAGAAAAGGGAAGAACAATCTAGAAGCAGCAAATGAGAAAAGTGGGAGGGAAAGGAGCCACCCCCTGGCACTCTTGTAAGAGACACTGTGCATAGCGGAGACCCAAGCTTCAACCACAACAGGAAGGTGAAAGGGGAGAGCTCATGGCCAAATTAAGAATTCCAACTGGCCCCGGCAGAAGGGCAGAAGGTTCCAGAGTTCGGGAGAAGTTGAAGATGTGGTCAAAAGAGCAATGAACTGGGATGCCTGGGTGGCTCAGTGGCTGAGTGTCTGCGTTCAGCTCAGGCTGTAATCCTGGAGTCCCGGAATCGAGTCCCACATCAGGCTTCCTACGTAGAGCCTGCTTCTCCCTCTGCCTCTGTCTCTCTTGGTGTCTCTCATGAATAAATAAAATCTTAAAAAGGGGGGAGGGACAATGAACTGAGCCACACATGGGTTAGAATAAGGGAGGTGAGGGGGCTGGGAGTCCTGAACATCTAAGGCACACTCTGCATGTAAGGCTGTGTTTTAAGTGGTAGGGATGTAGGAGGTCCTTTCAGGAGGAAGCAGAAGTCTGGGACTTTCTCTTGATTTGTGATGTAGGCTGGGCCAGAAGAGGCACTTTTAGAAATTATTTTTTAAAAGATACTAAGCTGGGTAATAGATAACTTGTCAGGATGTTTATATAATATTGTATATGAATTATGAGATCCTTTGGAGTTCCTAAATCAGAGAAACTGGATTTGCTCAAAATGTATTATATTGGGTACTGGAATACTATACCCATATAGCTACAGTATGACTTCATACGTAGTGCTTTCTCTTAACAGAGATGTTGCTAATTTTATTCTCTCTAAAGCTCTTTGCACAAATCTTTACCTTATCTCTTTATCTTTGCACAAATCACATGAGAATTCCATTCAGTTAATTTACTCCTGCAACATTTATTGGGTGACCACTATGTATTGAACCCTGAAAGGTAGGGAATCAGACATTACATAATTATATGAGTTCCAGCTACAGGAATCAGATGGTGAGCACTGCCTCCCCACACCGCTAGGCCACTTTCTCAACCAACGGGGAATCATGGACCCTACAAGAACCAGATGAACCTTTTGTATCCTAGATTTCTAACCAATATCCTTGAAGCATATCCAAGGATTGCTGACTCTTAGTTATAGCCCTACTTTAGGGGAAATACAGGAAATATTTGTGAACTGGAGAAAAGCCACTTAAAATCCTCTTAGGTATCTTGCCTTTACTAGGAGTATTCAGAGCATTCACTCTGATGAATTGGTGAGCTCCCTTCCCTTCTGAAGCCCCCCTACTATCAAACAATCTTCTCATGTAGAGAAGATAAAGCATAAACACTGAATTTGAGGGAGACCTTGAGAAATAGTGCTCCCATGTGCAGTAGTGTCTCTTGTTCTGTCCTATGAAGGCCAGTCTAAACCCATCAAGGGGCATTCCTCAGCATTGCCCAAATGTCCATTGAGTCTTCCAGCCATTGCTGTGCTGTAATTCTCAGAGTTATGGGTAGTGAAATCCTAGGGAACCCAGGTCCCAGAAAATGCAGTGATTCTGAATGTCCAATCCAGATTTCATATTCCAAAGGGAGGAGCTCTCATGTTACAGAAAGCATTCAGGATAGAGAGCCAGGTAATTTTATTTCTCATTGTTTAGGAATTTATGGACTTTTATTATTAAATATCTACTATAGAAAACTGAACAAAAGGGAAAAAATGGGGAAAAAAATCACTTGAGAGGCAGCATAACATAGTAGTTAAAAACATGACTCTGGAGCCAAACAATCTCAGTTCCATTTCTTAATAACTGTGTGTCCTTAGGTAGGTCTCTCAACATCTCTGCCCCAGTTTCTCCATTTGTAAAACTGGGATAATAATGGAACCTATCTCATAGAATTAAGGAGACTGAAGAAGTTAATATTTGAAAAGCATTTAAAACAAAGCCTAGCACATAATAAGTGCTGTGTTTGTAAAACTTTTAAAAAAATTAAATTAACCAGGTTAATTTCTCCATGGGTCCTCCCAGTCTTAATCTGTATACATTTATTAGAGGTTATAATTATAGATATATATGTACAATTTTGTCCTTTTCATTCCTTAACATTATGTATACTGATGCAGTGTCCACATTATAACTTATAGGGATTGCCTAACACAAATTACAAATGAATTTTCCAACAATGCAACCATGAGTAAACCATGGACACTGACACACTGGGTCATAAACTGTCACCTCTTGTTCCAATGTCAGTCTCATACTTCTAGGTAATTATCTTTCCACCATTAGTAATCTCATTTACTAATCTTTTCTAAGGTTAATCTTGATCAACAGTAAATATCCCATTTAATACTATTTTTTTCTTAAATTCAGATTTATAGTATTTCATATTCTATTCCTTAAAGGGCACCCACATCCTCCCTCTAAAACAGCAAAATCTGTATTTCCACAACTATGCAAAAGATGTTACTATAAATCTTCCCATCCATTATTCCAGCTTGATTTAAAACAGTATATTTTCAGTTGAAAACTTTTCCCAGAACAAGGTTTTCCCCTTAACAATGCACTTTGATCCACAAATAGTTGAGATCTCTTACTAAAAGAAGTCTCATTCCCTACATTCGTGTTCCATAAGTAGGACTCCTGGTGGAGAATTATGAGAGTTTGGAGTTTTCTTCACTCTAATTATCTGATGTTAAATAAAGGCTACATAACTGCTGAAAGTTTTCCCAGTCTTTCCATTCACAGGTTTCTTCTAAGCAGATATTTTCTATCGAGTAAAAGAGGAGTTTTCCTGAATTCTTACTAAAAAATTTCCTCTCTTGATTTATAGGGATTTTTTTTCCTTTTTCAAAGTATTACTAAATGTACAAAAAAAAGAAAAATCTATCAATTTTCAATTCACAGTTTCTCTTCACTATGATTTCTCTGATGTTGAAGTAGGGCTGAGTGACCACTAAAGGCTTTTCCACAGTCATTGCATATAAAGCGTTTCTCTCCACTATGCATTCTCTGATGAATAATAAGAGAAGAATTCTTACAGAAAGCTTTCTCACAATGATTGCATTTGTATGGTTTTTCTCCAGTATGGTTTCTTAGATGTACAATTAGGGAAGAACTCTCATTAAATGCCTTCCCACATTCATTACATCTATATGGTTTCTCTCCAGTATGAGTTCTCCGATGCGCAATAAGGTGAGAGCTACAGTTAAAGGATCTTTCACATTGATTACATTTATAGGGTTTCTCACCAGTGTGAATTCTCCGATGAGCAACAAGGTGACAGCTCTGGCTGAAGGATTTTCCACATTTATTACACTCATAGGGCTTTTCTCCAGTATGAGTCCTTTGATGTCTAACAAGGTGAGCCATTTGGCTGCAGGATTTTCCACATTTATTACATTCATAAGGCTTGATTCCAGAATGAATTATTTCATGTTTAGTGAGGGCTGAGCGTTCTCTGAATGCTTTGCCACATTCCTGACAGTTGTAGGGTTTTTCACCTGTGTGAGTTCTCTGATGGGCAATAAGATGGGAGCTCCAGCTGAAGGATTTTCCACATTCCGTACATTTATATGGTTTTGCTCCAGAGTGAGTTCTTTCATGTTTACTAAGGGCTGAGTAATCCCTGAAAGCTTTTTCACATTCATCACATTTAAAGGGCTTCTCTCCAGTATGCATTCTCATATGGGCAATAAGATGGGAGCTCCAGCTGAAAGACTTCCCACATTCAGTACATTCAAAAGGTTTCTCTCCAGTATGAGTTCTCTGATGTCCAATAAGATGGGAGTTCCAGTTGAAAGATTTCCCACATTCATTACATACATAAGGTTTTTCTCCTGTATGAATTCTTTTATGTACAATAAGATGAGAATTCCAGCTGAAGGCTTTTCCACATTTGTTACATTCGTAGGGCTTTATTCCAGTGTGAGTCCGTTCATGTTTAGTAAGGGCTGAACGATTCCTAAACACTTTTCCACATTTATCACATTCATAGGGTTTCTCTCCAGTATGAGTTTTCTTATGCTGGATAAGGTAAGAGCTCCAGATGAAAGATGTCCCACATTCATTATATTCATAGGGTTTCTCTGAGGTGTAAGTGCTTGTATGTTGAGTAAGGAATGAATCATACCCAAAGACTTTCTCCCATTCATTGTATTTATATGCTTTCTCTACAGTACCAATTTTTTGATGTTCCATAAATGATGAGAAATAAAAGATATTCTCATATTCTTTGTAATCATACTGGTTTTCTCCAATATGAAGTCGTGGATGTTCATTAAATGAAGGGCTCTGGTTAAAGATTTGATGGCATTCCTTATATTCATAGAGTTTTTCTCCTGTATGCATTCCCTTATGATCACCAAAATGTAGTAAATGATTGAAAGATTTAACAGCATCCGCACACTTGAGAAGATTATCTTCAGTTTGGATCCTTTCAGGCTGAATAGGTTGTATGGATTGGTGGAAGGCTTTGTCATAATCATGACTTCCACAGGTAATCTTATCTGCATACATTATTGCTGAATTACACCGCCAGCTTTCAGCATTTGTATCAGGCTTATAGAAATGTTCTATTTGAGAAACTCTCTGAGATGGAACAAAATTTAAGTTCTGGCTACACTCTGCTCCAAATTCACAGAATTCAGAACCACTTTGAGAGAGTACTTGCTTTTGCATGAAGACCATTTGCCTCATAGCTGTACTCTGGTTCATGTGATACATTTCTAATTGGTCTTTACATCCCAAGACTTCTAACCTGGAGAACCAAGGATCATCCCATATGTATCTTTCCAACTTCATCCTATGGGATTGTTCTTCTTCAAAAACGCTTTGGGTTGGGATCAATGCTTTGCTTTCAAGTTTTCTCATCCATTCTGAAATAATCAGAAAAAAAAGCCATGAGAGCAGAAAGAAAAACTTCTAGGAAGAACAGAGTGAAAAAGTGAGATTTATTGTCCATATTATTGAAAAGGCAAATGTGAATTTATTTTCAAAAAGATTTGTAACACAACAATCACAACAGGGAAAAGGAGAATAGTGAAAAGTAAACAAACAAAAAGAATGTTAACCAGAATAAGTGTGTACTGGAAATCAATAAAAACCATTTAGGGGTATTTTCCCATGGAAAGAAGACCAGAATAAGGATGTGCAGTAAAGAGTTAACCGCATGCCTGAATTGCTCAAACTCTGCACATTCCCACAAAGGCCTGTTTCATGACCAGCCTTCAGCCAACTACTAGGAATTTAGGTCTTGAAATGGTCTAAGAGTGTTTTGTATGCTTGAGACGTTAAAGCCCACTGTCTCCATATCTCTAAATAGTCTATACAAATGTCATTTATGGTGAACATCTGCTTTCCTTTCTGGGGATCTGGAGGTTTAATGATTGCAGTCAGTTATGCAGGAACTGTGTACCCAAATATCCTATCCCTAACTAACACCCTGGACTCCTAGACTCAGGCAAGCTTCCCTAAAGATGACACTTCATACATGTAGTCTCAACTCACTGCTGAAGGAATTAAATGTATCCTTTGCAACTTCAACTGGGAATGACTATTCCAAGTTTACACGTGGTTTCCTCTGGAGTTGCTTCAGGTGCCTTTTCCCTTTGCTGACATGCTTTGTATCCTTTCACTGTAATAAACCATTACCCTGAGTATAATGATTTTTGAGTCTTTTGAGTCCTTTTAGGGAATCACTGAACCTAAGGGTAGTCTGGGGGATCCCTGACAAAAGGACACAATGGATACTATTAAGGTGAAAAAGTGTAAGAAATAACTTGCTTAAAAAATAAATAAGCAACCAGGCCTTTAACTAATGTTCAAATGATTAAAGTGTCCTAATTCATTTCTATGTTATAATATCCTCCCCTATTTTGACAGTTGCCTCAGAAAAGGAGAGGGTGGGGTTAAGAGAAAATATCACCAACAAAAGTTTCAAGCAAGGATGTTATCTATAATATACTATCACACTGTTTCCTATTTAGTTCAGTCAATGACGCAAAATTCATCAGCCTAAGGTCACCATGCTTTAAGGATATTCCTATAGTTACAATTCTAACAACTACAGAATCATTTGTAGGAAAATGACACAAGAGATAGACTTGAAAGGCAATGTATTATGATGAAAACAAGGGAGTTATAGCCTGATATAATGTGATTAAATGCTGGCTCTGCACTATCCTTAGGGGACATTTCCAATGATTCCATGAAATTGTGAATCCAGTGAAATGTCTGGCTAATTCAGTGTAAGGAAGCCACCCATCATCACTGCTGAGGAATCAATCCTCCAACAACTGAGGGGGTCTGTATTACTTTCCTACTGCTGCTATAACAAATTACCATATATATTGCAGCCTGAAATAATACAACCCTATTACTTTACAGCTTTGGAAGTCAGAAATCCAAAATGATTTTTACTGGGCTAAAACCAGGGTAGCTTCCTCTAGGAGCTCTAGGGGAGAACCCATATCCTTTGTCTTTTCTTTTCCTGCTTAGAAGCTGCCTGCATTTTTTGGCTTACAGCTCCTTTCCCCATCTTCAAAGCCTATCATTCCAGCCTGTTTCCATCATCACATCTCCTTTCTGTGTCTCTGACACTCCAGCCTCACTCTTACAAGGACCTTGAGATTACTATGGGCCCATTCAGATAATACAAAATCATCTCTCCATCTCCAAATGTACTCACAACCAAGAAGCCTCTTTGCCCCTTAAGTACCATAATAAGTTTAGGATGTGGACATCTTTTTGGAGATAGGGGTAGGAGGTTGTCATTATTCACCCTATCACATGGTCTAAAGCCACAGATACTGGACAGGACCTAGACCCTTGTCCTCTTTCTCTAGGTTTTTCTTCCTTCTTACTATACACCATTTCCTTCCTTTTACTATCCACGTACATTACAACAAGGGCTCTACTCTGCTCAAAAACTGGCATTGATTACAAATTTCAAGCTTACTTAAAAGTTAGGGAATAATTTTCATATACGCTTTGAATCCTTCCAATAGAAACTTTAAGAGGGGCACTGGGTATCTCAGTTAGTTAAGTGTCTGCCTTCAGCTCAGGTCATGATTCAAAAAATGGCAGCTGACCAAATGAATAATTCTTGTCCAATTTTATATTCAGTGCTGGTGGGCTGAGTATCTAGAACCAGAGACAAGACAACAAAGTATGGTTTAACCTGGTTAGAATCTATGTGATGACAGTGTATCAGTGAGACACTAAGGAGATGCAGATGCTGAATGGGCAGGAGGCTGGAGAAGGAGATTAACACTGACAACAACCTTAGAAAGTTTCATACAAGCGAAATGACATGAGCTTGGCCTTCAAGCCTTGGTTGAATACAGATAGACTGCTGTTCTATGGCATGAACTAGTTAGAAAATGAGAAAAATAACAGAAAAAATTGGAAGGTCTTGAAATCTAGTCAGAGTTATTTAAAAGGCTATTTGAATCACTATAGATTTACTGACAACCTCAAAATGGAAGATTTCAGGGAGATATAGCTAGAAATAACACCTGAGGTAGCTAATAAAGTAAGAATTTCCTCATTAACTTGAACAGGAATTTTATAAGGAACCTGAGAGTGATGTTGCTAGAAGCTGAATGACACAGTTGACATTTCAGAAGCAGGAAAATCTCAGGAGTTAGAAGAGAAATTACTTCCTGGAGAGGAAAATTGAGGACTTCTCAATTTCCTGCTTAGTGGGGACTCACAGAAGGCTAGTACCAGGAATATGCATCAAGAGGAGGTGGAAACATCATCTAGAAGAGCTGAGATTACGGATTTATCGCAATCAAGATGTTTGAGATAATTTGCAGGATGGCAGAAGCATAAGGATGGGGATGGTGGAACCACCAGGCTCAGGATGGTAACTCAGAATGGTCAGCACAAGGAGTAGGAGACTTAAAGTTACCAGATTTCTTGAGCCCTTGATGGAACATTTCAGATATGAATGGGGGCAACTGATGAGACTCCAAAAAAACTCCACTTCATTAGAATGGATGGGAAGACATCCAACTTCAGAACTTAAGAGCAGGCTATGGCATGTTGTTAAATTAAAAACAGCAAGATACAGAATAGTGTATACCATAATCTACTTTTGAAAAAGTGAAAATAATCATATCCCTGTATGCTTACAGTTGTATAAAGAAACTCTGGAGGGATGCCTGGGTGGCTCAGTGGTTGAGCATCTGTCTTCGGCTCAGGGCATGATCCCAGGGTCCGGGGATCGAGTCCTGCATTGGGCTACCCACAGGGAGTCTGCTTCTCCCTCTGCCTATGTCCCTCTCTCTTTGTGTTTCTCATGAATAAATAAATCAAATCTTAAAAAAAGAAAGAGAGAAAGAAGGAAAGAAACTCTGGAAACATACAATAGAAATTATTAAAACTGATTATCTGGGGCAAGATGTCAGTAAAAAATGGAAGAATAAGGGCCTCTGAAATGTCACCATTCTATAAGAGCAACCACACAGCATTAGCAAAAACTATCAATCAATGTCTTCAAAATTCTATAAATTAACCAAAGTCCTGAAGCAGCCCAAGGAAGATTTTATTCAAGAAAAACAGCTGAATTTTTGTAACAGTGAACTTTGCGGCATTGTAACTTACCCTATCCCATCTCTGGCTCCCCAGCTCAGCAGCAGCCTTGGAAAATAACAACCCATATTTCTGGTACTAGAGAGAACAGAATGAAGCTAGAGGTTTTCCAAAGCCTATACCCAAACAACAGTCATTATTTGACCTACTTGGTGGAGGACTTCCCTTGAAAGATTGTCAGGGCCTAAAAGCCTCTAGGGAGCAGGTATTTGTCAAACATTCACAGGCAATATATTAAAAAGTTGCTACTGCCTGAGATGATGGAAAATAGCTGAGGCAAATAATACATAAAACCAAAAAGATTTTTTTTTTAAATCTTTTAAAATTTATTTATTCATGAGACACACAGAGAGAGGGAGAAGCAGGCTCCACGCAGGGAGCCCGATGCGGGACTCGATCCCGGGTCTCCAGGATCGTGCCCTGGGCCAAAGGCAGGCACTAAACCGCTGAGCCACCCAGGGATCCCCAACCAAAAAGATTTTTAAAAAGCTGAGGGATAAGATGGTTTACAGGAGTTTTGAAAAGTTCTAATATATTCCTAAGAATCTAGAACAGCCATCATAATAAACTCTCAAAAGCCAGAGCCAAAGAGGGGATCCTGAAAGCAGCAAGAGAGAAGCAGTTTATCACATACAGGATCCTCATACGACTAACAGTTTATTCCTCTTCAAAAACCACAGAAGCTAGAAAGAAAAATACTGTCAACCAAGAATTCTGTATCTGACAAAACTTTCTTTCCAAAATGAAGGGGAAAGGAAAGGACTCCCAGATAAACATCATCTGAATCTGCTGCTAGCAAATCTGCCCTAAAAGAAATGGAGTTCTTTACACTGAAATGAAAGGACACTAGACGGTAAGTCAAAATATAGAACATCAATAACAGTAACATAAGATGTTATAAATGCATTTTTTGTTTAGAACTTTTTTCCTGATTTAAAAAACAAAAACAAAGCAATAATTATAAATCTATGTAGATGTAATTTGTGACAGTAACAGCATAAATGGGGGAGGATATACAGAATGAGAGTTTGTAGACTATCAAAAGTAATGGTATTAATCCAAACTAGATAGTTATAAATTACAATGTTAATTATAATCCCTAGGGCAACGACTAAGAAAATAGCTCAAAAATTTATAGTAAAAAAGTGGTTACCTTTGTTCGTGCCCTATGTGTGTATGGGATGTGGGTAAGAATAATGGAATAATGTGGATAACAGCAGCAAAAGTAAATGAAATTTTTCAGCTTACTCATTCTATGTAGCTCTGGGCTTTTTGAACCATGTGAATACATCACGTATACAAAAACCCTTTTTTAAACAAAAGAAATAGAAGAGTCTCTGTTAATTTGTTCTTATTTCCTTTATGGCCAAACTTGTAGCCAGGAGGCAGAGACTCTTATTCACATGCAAGTGAATAAGAAATCATCTCAGAGAAAGGGGCAGTGGAGAGAGTATGAGAGGGTCAGGAGAATGGATGACAGGGAAGGGAAACGGCAGCTCATAAAAACTGTCAGTAGGGTGGGCATCTTTCCTCTGAATCAACAGCTGCAGGAAAGTCAATACATGGCATAAAGCTCCTTGGAGGGAATTGTGAATGTCTGAGGACGGTAACTCCTCAGGGCCTCAGCCCATTTTCCAAACAAGGAGGACTTACAGGAAAGTTTCTTGCTTCCACCCGGGGCCTGCCCTCACCTGAACAAGTGCTTTGAGGATATGCTTGTTCCACTGACCAGGGCTCCTCTCCTTGCTCCAATAGAGAGATGACTTCTGGCTTGGCAATCTGATTCCCTGTGCACGGAGGAAAAACAAAGCCTTGTAAACTGCCCTTGCCTATTGTTCCTGACTTTTCACTTGGGCAGAATAAGCACGGTCTCTCCCACTTCGTGCTTCATAAGCATCAGGACTGTGTCCTTGAATGTCAGGTCTCAAGATCATCTTCGTCCTTCTGAGACCTCCATGAGGGCTTTTGCGTGTGTAATTTGCCAGTGAGTGTTTATTTGTTGTTGTTGGTGGTGTTCCGCATTGCTAATTTTTTTAAATTGTAATATAACTGAAGTATTACATAATATTACTTTCAGGTGTACACAATTCAGTATCTGTATACATTGTAAAAGGATAATAAATCTAGTTAATATCCATTACCACATAGTTACATCCTGTGAACTTTCGAACACAGAGTAGTAGAAGGTAATGCAATGGAAATAGCTTCATTAACTGAGATAGCTCAGGCTTACCCACAGAGAGTAGATGCCCATAGGTCTCCAGCATCACATCACGGTACAGCGTCCTCTGAACAGGGTCCAGCTGCCCCCACTCCTCCTGGGTGAAGTCCACAGCTACATCCTTGAAGGTTACTGGTTCCTAAAACAGCAGAGATGTTCCCCCTCAGCCTGCAACCACACCCTCCCATGTTCTCTAGGGATGGAGTGAGGCTGATCACATTGGGGAAGACAGAGGATATAGAAAAACTGTCCAGGATATGTTCAGTACTGTAAACTGATTTGGATCAAGTCCCATTGGGAGCAACCCAAGGGATCTGTATTTGGGATGTACTCTTAGGGAATTAGGTATGTGGGCCCACAGTAACCACAATGAAGATCAGCAGGTCTCTCCTAAGACTCTTACCTAATTCTAGTAATATTGGTTAGTATGGACAGGAATACCACCAGGGAAGTGCCCCCCTTCTTCTCCGGAGATGAAGATACTTAAGGCCAGGACCAGAAGAAAGCAGACTACAAGCACTGGGTTGGAGTCTGCTAAACATGTCGATGTAGGACCTGAGAGGAGGATGTAAATATTCACAGGCTGTCTTCCTGGCCACTAACAGGAGGTTTCCACTCTCAGTTCATTCCTGTCCCAAGGGACTGGAGCTAAGAGTGAGACAGGTTTGAGCAGAGCAGTCCATGCCAAAGAGAATCAGCTACAGCTGCCGTCAAAAAGCACCTGAGTTTTAAAATGTTCCAGGAGAGGTTTTTAGGAAAAATAGAAGCAGGAATACTTAACTAGAAGGGAGGAGGAATTACAACCTAAGTCTGACTTTTGTATGAATGCATCCCTCACAGTGCTCTCTTAAAAAATATATATATATATTTATTCATGACACAGAGAGAGAGAGGCAGAGACATAGGCAGAGGGAGGGGTAGGCTCCTTGCAGGTAGCCCCATGTAGGACTCGATCCCCAGACTGGGATCACACTCTGAGCCCAAGGCAGACGCTCAACCGCTGAGCCACCCAAGCATCCCAATGCTCTCTCTCTCTCTCTCTCTTTTTTTTTTTTTAAGATTTTATTTATGAGAGACACAGAGAGACAGAGACACAGGCAGAGGGAGAAGCAGGCTCCACGCAGGGAGCCTGACACGGGACTCGACCCCAAAGGCTGCCCTGCTCTCTTTTTTTAAAAAGATTTTATTTGAGAGAGAACACATGCGAGTGAGTGAGCACAAGTTGGGGGTCAGGGGTGGAGAGAAGCAGACTTCCTGCTGAGCAAGGAGCCAGGTGTGGTGCTCGACCCCAGGACCCTGGGGATCATGACCTGAACCAAAGGCAGAAGCTTAACAGACTGATCCTTGCAGGCACTCCTCTCACAGAGCTCTTAAGCAAATCAATGTGAACTTGTTACCTAGGCCCATCCAGATGGAGTAGAGCATGCCCTCCCCGTGGTGACAGTGGGAGTGAGCTATCCATCATGGTTAGTACGTTAGAATCCCCACAGGCCCCAATGGCTTCTAGGTCCTCTCATCTGTCTGGAAATTGGCTTTCTGGCCTACCCCTGTGTCTGTGAATTTCCACTGCAAGTGTCCTGTGAGCTTCTACCCGTGCCTTCCCAGCCTGCTATGTCACTGCCCTTCCCATGACCTTCCTTTCTGTCCCAGCTCAAGGTTCACAAACTGAGCTTGTTATCTCTGATCAGGGTCAGGCATCGTGACTGGGTCTTCAGTGTATCAGCCTTGGCTCTGTCAGACTTAACTGCTCCCCCTCCACCTTTACACAATGCCTGGCTTAAAACACAGAACTGATTCTGCTGCAATAATTACATGACTCTGAAAAGCACTTAAAATTGCTGAGCACAGGGGCAGCTCGGGTGGATCAGTGGTTTAGTGTCGCCTTCAGCCCAGGGCCTGATCCTGGAGACCTAGGATCGAGTCCCAGGTCAGGCTCCCTGCATGGATCCTGCTTCTCCATCTGCCTGCGTGTCAGCCTCTCTCTGTCTCTCATGAATAAATAAATAAATAAATTAATTAATTAAATAAATCTTTTTTTTATAATTTTTATTTATTTATGATAGTCACAGAGAGAGAGAGAGAGAGAGAGAGGCAGAGACACAGGCAGAGGGAGAAGCAGGCTCCATGCACCGGGAGCCCGACGTGGGATTCGATCCCGGGTCTCCAGGATCGCGCCCTGGGCCAAAGGCAGGCGCCAAACCGCTGCGCCACCCAGGGATCCCTAAATAAATCTTTTTAAAAAAAACTGCTGAGCACAACCTCACAGTGAAACTTTGCTTAACCCTTGGACTCATCAAGGCCAATACCTTGGTTTTCTTCTACAGACCTGCCTAGGCCTCAGTTTCCCTGGTGGGTCGTGCTTCCTTTCACAGAGCAATCATCCCTTCTAACCAGGGTGCTCCAGGTGTGCTCACCTCATACTACCTCATCTCCCCAGAGGGTGGCATCTACTTGATGGCTTCCAAGTTCACTTACACTTAACAAGGTGAAGGGGTCAAGCTGGTGAACTGAGCCACAAGTTAACCACCATGCCAACCACTCCTCCCAAGACAGAAATGGAACCCGCATGCACAAATTTATTTTTTTTATTTTTTTTAAATTTTTATTTATTTATGATAGTCACACAGAGAGAGAGAGGCAGAGACACAGGCAGAGGGAGAAGCAGGCTCCATGCACTGGGAGCCCAATGTGGGATTCGATCCCGGGTCTCCAGGATGGCGCCCTGGGCCAAAGACAGGTGCTAAACCGCTGCACCACCCAGGGATCCCAGCATGCACAAATTTAAAAAGGAATCAAAGAACTACATCTAATAGACACTGAAGGATTGAAACTATCAGAGTGATTCTGCAATCTTTAATCAAATAGTGGACAATGGCAGTGATCATCAATGACTGCTAAATCACACATGAAAAGCAGACAGGGAACATGTCTGAATAACATGAAGACTGATGGAGGGGCAGCTATTAGCCTAATCCATCACATCATCTGAAAATGGGACCACCAGACAACCTGTGCCCACTAACGCAACACAGGAGGAAGGACCTAGCACACCTATGATGTACTCTTACCAAAAATATGGGACCTGAATCTACTCAGCCCTCTAGCCCAGTTATCAGTTTACAAGGAGACAAAGGGAAAAGAACTCAACCAATGACATCAAGAGGGCAAAATTAGGTAAACCAACAGGACAAGTGACTAGTTTCTTCAGCATATGAAGTACACAGTGAGTGGTCCTTGTTTGAATCCTTATTTGAACAAACCAATCATAAAAGATATTTTGGGGACAAGTGGAAAAAAATGAACATTGCCTAGGTATTAGCTAATAATAAGGAATTACTGCTGTTAATTTTGTTGTGTGTGATAAAGGTACTGATAAAGATACTGTTTTCTAAAAAGTATGTTATCTTTTAGAAATATACACATAAGTGTTTATAAACAAAATGACAGAATAGCTTAGATTTGCTTTAAGATGTTCAGTTTTTTCAAGTGTCAGCAGAGATGAAAAGGCAGGCAGAAAGCTGAAAGTTGCTGTTATTGAACACAGGTGTTTGTAATAATGCCCCCAACCAAGAGATGGTCACATCCTAAATCCCAGAACCTATGACTGTTACCTTAACAAGACAAAGAGACTTTGCAGAGATGTGATTATGTTAAGGATATGGATTTGGGGAGATAATCTTGGATCATCCAGGTGGGCTCAATGTAATCACAAAGGTCCTCATAAATGAAGGAGGGAGCAGGAGGGTCTTAGTCAAAGCAGATGTGACACTGGAAGCAGAGGTTGGAGTGATGCACACTGAAGACAGAGGTAGGGACCATGAGCCAAGAAATGCAGGTAATCTCCAGAAGCTGAAAAAGCAAGTAAGCAGATTCTCCCCTGGAACCTCCAGAGGGAACACAGCCCTACAGACCGCCCCCCGCCACCCATTTTTGGTCTTCAAAAAGTGTTACCATTTATTGATATCTGAAGGGGAGAAGACATAACAATGTATGTCAAAAAAGAAGTATCAATGGAAAGATAGAGCTGGCTAATTGCCAAGAGCCTACAGACCCACTTTAGACTTCTGAGCTCTAGAACAAGAGAGTAAATTTATATTGTTCTAAACCATTAAGTCTGCAGTAATTTTTGGTAGCAGGAAGTAACACAAGATTCAGATTCCACGTTGTGGTTTAAAAATCTGCCAAAGTTTTCTAAGACAGGGAAATAACCAGAAGAGGCCTTTGTTTGGCACATGGTGTTCCACACATTCTTGCAAGATGAGGTAACAGATGAAAGTGCTGCGGACCAAGGAAACTGAGCAGAGGAGATTCCAGGCCCACACGTTGGAAGTGGCTACAGTGGAAGAGGTTTCCAGGAGAGGATTCAGGCTCTGAACTTAAATGATACAGTGAAAGCAGGAATGAGAGCCAGGATGAAAACAAGTAAGGAGGTGAGTCTGTATTCAGGACAGCTTTGCTAGTTGTCCCACCTTCCAACGAGCCACTCCACCTTGTGGGCAGCACAACACCCAGATGTGTTGGACTTATACTTGGGCAACACAGCTTAGACCCTTCTCACACACAAGACTGTGCATGGTTCTAAGGTTGCTTGGGTTGAAACCCTGGAGTTGAAACCTCTTCCACCAGGATGTGGGGCAGGGAGGTCTGTGGCCTGAGAGCCAGCTGCATACCTGGGGAAACAGGGAGGAGCATAAGCAACTTGATGATCCTGGCTCAACCAGCTCCATTGGAACTTAGAGTGAGACTTATCGGAAGACAGATGCAGACATAGACACAGACACACACACGAAGGGAGGCCTATGGGGAACCAAACTTGCTCAGCCATAGCAATGCAGGATGCTCAAATGCCTCACTGCTCTTTCCTAGAGAACAGAGACAGAGGCGCCCTGGAGCCAAGAGAAGTACATACAGCACAAGAGGAGACCAAACTCAGAGGCTGAAAGGAAAACAGAATAGAGGCCACAGCTACATCCAACTTTCAATGAACTGCAATTCCACTTCCCCAACTGGAGATTTCAGTATAAAACAAGACAGGCTGACACCAGAGAGGCTCTCAAAGAACAAGAATTCATTGAACATAAAGACACAGCAATTGCTTCAGGAGGCCCACCATGTAACAGAAGGCCTCAGAAACAGAACAAAAATAAAGGAATAGGACAGGACAGATTTTTTCTACAAGGGTTCTTTTTTTTTTCTACAAGGGTTCTTAAAAGAAGACACAAAAATACTAGCCATAAACAAAGACAAAATTTGTTTTTGACAAATTATTGTCAAATAATTATTTGACAAAAATATCCTGGAAAACACTTGACTGATCAAAGACACCACAAAGTTAAGAGACACTAGGAGAAACCAATTCATACAAGGCAAAGAATCAGAATCCACAATACAAAAAAAAAAAAAAAAAAAAAAAAGGAATCCACAATGCATGTAAATGCCTACTTATCAACAAGTCTGATTCTACACAAATCTGGGAATGAGAGAGAAATGCAGATGAGCAGTAATGATATGAAGATACTCAACCTCACTAGCGATCAAGGAAATGAAAAGTAATACACCTTTTGGGTCTTGAGGTAAGCAAACATTAAAAGATCTAAGTGGCAGCAAACATGCAAGGAAATTGACACTCTTCCAGAGTAGTGAGAAGAGGCTTTGCACCTTCAAAGAGCCTTATGGCAGCACTGGTCATATTGAAAACACACACACACACCCTACGACTCAGCATAATTCTGCTTCTAGGGGTATATCTACATAAATATTTATACGTGTGCTCAAAGTGAAATTACAAGAATGTCCACACAGCTTTCCCTGGAATAGCAAAACTGGTGGGGGCAGGGAACTTCTAAGCCCATCCATAAAAGGGATGAAGAGGGGCAAAAGAAATGGACTTTAAAAAAAAAAAAAAAGAAAGAAATGGACTTATCACATGGATGGACCTTAAAGTTGGCCTTCAATAAGTAAGAAAGGTGTAAAAAAAAAAAAAAAAAAAAAAAAAAGGTGTAGAAAAGCTACAGGCAGGAAAAGCATTACTTAAAAAAAAAAAAAAAAAAAAAAGAATAGGGGCACCTGGCTGACTTGGTCAGTAGAGCATGCAACTCCTAATCTTAGGGGTGAGTTCGAGCCCCACATTGGGTACAGAAATGGGTTAAAATGAAAATTAAAAAATATTTTAGGGCTGCCTGGGTGGCTCAACAGTTGAGCATGTCTTTGGCTCAGGGCGTGATTCTGGGTTTCCAGATCCCTGTGAGGAGCCTGCTTCTCCCTCTGCCTATGTTTCTTCCTCTCTCTGTCTCTCATAAATAAAATCTTAAGAAAAAAATCTTTTAAAAATGGAATATTACTATCTCTGACATCTACAGAAACATTATCTATGAATGAGTATAAAAACAAATTAGCTGTGTACACACCCTAAGTGGTCATTCTGCATAAATGTGGAAAATGTGAATAGAATGTATAAAAGAAAAACTAAGCAAATATGACAAAGCTTACCTGTTTATTCAGAATAATAGAAACGTTTGATTACTTTTCATACTTTTCTATAATTATGGGATTTGTCCAAACATTTGAAATAAGCAAGTATTTCCAGATTTGTAGATGTTATCAGAGTGGCAGGAATCATGGACTACCACACAGGAAGAGAAAAAGACCCACAGCTGGGTATATCCTAATATTGGGGCCTACAGTTCAGGCAGGCCTTAAAGATGCAGAATATGCAAAAGCACAACTGGAGTTGAAACAGAAGGAAGAGATGGGGGAAGTCAAGGGCCCAGTCTCATCAGCTGTGTGGACAAGAGGGACCTTAGAAGGCAAGACAGGATGGAGTAAGCCATTCTCAGGCAACCATACCTCAACTTGCACTTTACAAGTATAGCATCTGCTAGGATGACTTGAAAATGCCTCGCCCAAATTTCCTGTAATCATTCCTACACATATGTATGAGCCCTCACCAGGGCTCTCTATAGCACTTCAGGGAATCTCCTAACCAGCTACACATCTAAACCATGGTGCAGTTTGAGAAGATGCAGAGGATGCTGAGATGGATCTCAGTTCCTGCATTATCTGAAATCATGGACAATTGGCTCATTCATGGAATCTAGAGAAATTCAGATGGGTTCTTTCGCATCTTCAGAATTTCATTAATATTTCAGGGCAAGCTCTTTGCAGGCAAGGAAAACACAACTACGTGTACATCCTCAAGACAATCAGAGATGGGTGCAGAGTGCTAGATTATTGTTATGTGCATGTTTATCATGCAGAAAGCATTGGTGGATTGTTATACAGGGATTTGAGAGCTGCCATATTTGAGGAAACTGGGTGGAGATTTTTCTAGATGGGATATTATTTTCCTTATTCTTCAAAATAATGAGATCTGGGATTCCACTAGTTGAAACTTCACTATCCGACATGTTGCCCAGAATAGACTACTCAGATAACAAGGGATGACAGCATTTGATGTTTTCACCAGGTGAATGCTTTATTTCAGTATTTAATTTGGAGGGAACAAGGGAGGGATACGGAGCTCTTGTTAGTGTTCCTGAAGACCTTGCTTAATACAAAAACTCACATGATTCAAATCTTGAGTTTCCCACAAGGAAAAATCCGAAGTGAGTGTGGGGAGGGGGCCAGGAGCATGTTCTCAGAAATCATAACTCTTCAGACATTGAAGGGTGTTGTTATTTTAATTCTCCATTTTATTTTCTCAGCATTAACCCTAATTCTCAGAAACCACATAATTTAACAGCAGAGTGCAGCCCAGTGGTTATTAGGCTTCTTCACAGCATTTTAGTACAGCTAACTTCTATTCCCAAGCGACAGATTTGGGGCCCATCTTTCAGCCTAGCTCACTGCTGATTCTGTTAGAGTCTAAAAATAAATATCATAGCAGCAATGAGCGTCACAGTCACCCAAGTTATGATGTCAGACAACCACCACTCTGTGTCACATGGTTCAGGCCCTTCTGCCTCCTGGGGACAGCAGTACCGCTATGTGGGGGTAGCATACTTGCGATGCATTTCATCTATCAGCTTTGAAACTGGGAGATTTCATTACATTTTATTTCAATTTGGGGAGGGAGGCATAAAACTGAAATGTCGGATCCCTGGGTGGCGCAGCGGTTTGGCGCCTGCCTTTGGCCCAGGGCACGATCCTGGAGACCCAGGATCGAATCCCACATCGGGCTCCCGGTGCATGGAGCCTGCTTCTCCCTCTGCCTATGTCTCTGTGCCTCTCTCTCTCTCTCTGTGACTATCATAAATAAATAAAAATTAAAAAAAAAAAATTTAATAAAAAATAAAAAAATTAAAAAAAAAAAAACTGAAATGTCATTAATATTTTTATAGCTCAGTATCTCTTATTTGCTTGATCCATTATTTTAACTTAAGAAATCTAAATATAGTAATGAAACTATTTTTCTTTACCTTTCGTAGTACGGAGTCAATAAGATAAATGTAAATTTCATGAATCAAGATAAAAATCTCTCATTTAGAAACATAGAGATAACCCTAAGGAACCAAAAACAGTAAGTTAAAAATGGCTGCCTCTGAATTATAAAAAGAAATAAAATATTGATGTGTACTACAATACAAATGAACCTTAAAAACACACTAAGTGACAGAAACCAGACACAAAAGGCCATATATTATAGAATTTCCCTTTATGAGAAATGTCCAGAATAGAAGAATAAATAGATAAAGTAAATTAGTGGTTGTCAGGGGATGAGGGTGGTGGGAACATGGGTTCCTAATAGGTACAGGATTTCTTTTTGGGGTGATAAACACCCATGCTCTAGAAGTACATTATCGGTTGATAATACTTGCCCCATTCTGTGAATATATGAAAAACAAGAGAACTATTTACTTTAAAAGGGTGAACCTGTGGTATTTGAATATTTTAATAAAGTTGTTATGAAAAAATTTGTTTTTAAGTGGCTGCCACCAATGAAGAGGCTGGGCAGGAAAAAAGGGAGATGACACTTTTCCAATATTACCTATTCTGCTATCCTATTTCCTGCCACCTTTCCCGTATCAACTCTGCTGTCCTAGTTCTCTCAGAAGCCATTCTTATGCCTTTATGTCATAAAGCTCCCCTGCTTTGACTCCCTAATACTTCTTAGGTCTTGCTCCTAGGCCCTGGTCACACTGACCTGAAATGCAAGCCTGCTTCCCACAACCCGCTTCTCCCCACACTCCTGCCAGGGACATCCTTCCAGCCACATTTTAGACAGTGGCGCCTCCTACTCCCAATATTTAAGAGGCTCTTTATTACCACCAGGATGGACCCCTGGCTCTGCAGGCATTCAGAACCTGGTTGGATTCATCCTAGGCTCTCCATGCTAAATTCTAATTGGGGTCAGCCTTCGCCCAGATGCTGGTCATGCAATACCCCTGCCTCACCCCCCACCCAACACCACACACTGGTGGTGCTATAAAAGGCCAGACCCCTGCTTACCAGGCTGATGAATCCCCTTCACCTCCTGGTGCAAATGTGTCAGGTCTACTGGGCAGCCACTCTCCCCACAGCAGAAAGACTCCAGCTGCTCTGTGCCCCAATGACTCTATGCAGACTGACCCACTTCCTAAGACATCAGTTGGGCTCAGCTCTTTCAAGGCTTGGGGCCTCCCCCCAGCAACTCAGGCTCATATCCTGAACCACATTTACAGCACCAGCAGGCCATGAGCCCTCAGTAGCTGAGTGAATCATTTTGGAAAGGGGACTGAGAATCCCTCAGGACTGGGCTCGAACTTGTCCACATTCCCCTCCCAGCAGGCATACAGCTCACAGGACACCATCAAACTGAATCAGTACTGAATACATGAGGTAAGGCAGGAGGAGGAAGGGGGACTTCCAGCCAAAAGGGTTGCCCCTCATCCACCAAAACAACACACAGCACAGCTAGGGCTCAGGAATATGAATAGACTAATTAATAGTGTGGCTCCAAGTCATAGAAAATTGTTTGAATTCTGAGTATTCAGAAAGCAGTAAACTTCTGGCCGATTCCTTCTCTACCCAACTCTAGCTGTTATAAAGTGAGGAACACATAGACTAGGATGGTGGGAAACAACTTGGGCACCTTAGGGACAGCACAGCCCTTCAGGAAAAAGCAGAAGCCCACCTCACCTGGACCTCGGCTGTCGGGAGCCCAGTGGCCCTCCTCTCCTCCTCGGGGTTCTCTTCCAAATGCCAGGCAGAGTCCTGAGGACATAGAGCTGGGGAGGAAAACAAAGTCACGGAGGCAGCTCTCCCTGCCAGAAGTATGCCTACATGAGTCCTTCCTCCTGGGAGGTGGGGGGTTCAGGGAAAACTGGTTTCTGGACCTCTCTGTTACATAAATAAAAAAACTCATCTCCTCATTTTATAGATCAGGGAAATGAGACTCAAGAGCAGATAAGGAATGTGCCTAAACATGAACCCTGCACTGTCCCCCTTTGCTCTGAGGCACCGTCTCTGAGAAATAGTGCCATTCATATCCTTTCTGGGCCTGAGCCACAAATGCCCACACATTTATTCTCATGCCCCTTTTGTGGAGGTATCACCATCACTTTATCTCCCAGTGGTGTGTTCTGATCGTTTGCTATTCCAGCTTTGAAAGAGACAGATCTGGACCAGAAACACTCCCCACTGCCCTATGCCCTAAATCCCCAGGTGGCTCCCTAGGTCTGATTCCTGGCCAAGGCAAGTCACTGCTGGGAAAAGCCAGGACATTGCAGCCAACATGGCCAAAGGGGACACAGGCTCTTTGACTCACCCCAGGAGGCCCACGGGTCAACAGCCGCCATTCCCCAGGACTGGTCCGTAAGGATACCTGCATGAAATCAGGTTAGGATAAGTAAAGGGAAGGTATTGGCACAACAATCCTAGTGACTAAAGGCAACAAAATGGAAAAGGAGATCGGTCTCACTGAAAGGTGTAACAGAGTTCCATAAACAGAGCCCAAGGACATGTGACAAAATCCAACATAATAAGCTAGATTTGGGATGCCTGGGTGGCTCAGCGATTGAGCATCTGCCTTCAGCCCAGGTCATGATCACAGCATCCCAGGATCAAGTTCCACATCAGGCTCCCTGCATGGAGCCTGCTTCTCCCTCTGCCTGTGTCTCTGCTTCTCTCTCTGTGTCTCTCATGAATAAATAAAATCTTAAAAAAAAAAAGAGCTAGATTTATATCAGAAATGCATGTTAGTCACTATTAGAAAATCTGATGTGATATAGCCATAGAACAATATTTAAATTGCTCCTCCTTAAATGATTAAGGTGGTATCTGATAAAATATTTAACATTACCTAATTTAAAAAAAAAAATCTACATAGTAAGATACTCCCCTCAGTGTTTTTACTGATAAATACAGGGAACCTCACTTAAAAGATAGCATACCACTGACCTCACACTATTTAACACTGTTGCTAAATTACAAGCCAATGCTATAAAAACAAGAAAAAAATAGGGTAGTGGTAGAGAAATTTTTATCAGATGTATGATGGTTTTCTAAGAAATCCCACAAATCATTAGAAAATCTCTTAGAACTAATGAGACACCTTAGGAAAGGACTATAAAATATACAAAAATTATGTGGCATTTTACACCAAGTTTCCCTTTTCACCAAAAACCAAGTTGTTTCTTCTTTTTAAATCTCACTCAGTTCTAATTCTATACCAAGATCAAGAGACCCTCCTCCAATTCTTCAAAACCCTCAGCCCCTGTGCCACTTTGACCCCTGGCCGCAGCAGGTCACTGCAGAGGAGGCCCAGAAGAAACAGATTTTGAACTCACCCCAGGAGGCCCAAGGGTTGATGGCTGCCATCCCACAGGATCAATGGACCAGGTGCCCTCCCAGGTGCACTTGATTCAGGTGATTCATTCACGGAATGCAATTGCAGTACCAACCTAATGACAAAAATAGAAAACACAAAAGTGGTCCTTTCTCTGAAGAAGAACCAGTAACAAAAAAGGCAGCCTATCCACAGAAACAACAGAAGACTTCTAGGGAGCATTATAAGAAAACAAAATTTACAAGTCAAAAACAACAGAATGAAAAGGGAGTTAAGCTGAAAAAAGAGCACAATCCAGGATTAGAGGGTGGAAATTTGTCAATGGCTCCCAAGAGACACCGAGTGACAACTTCGAAGTAACTTTTTGGTGATTTACAAAAATTACTGTAAAATCTACATGCACCGCCCAATGAATCAGTGGCTGCCTAGAGCCGGCAGGGAGGGAGGAATGAGGAGTGACCGCTTAATGGGTGCAAAGATTTCTTTTGGGAGGTGATGAAAATGTTCTAGAATTAGATAATATTTTATTGTACAACTCTCTAAATATACAACAAAACCACTAAGTTGTACTCTAAAACGGCTAATTTTTTGTTATGCAAATTTTACCTAAAAGGGAAGGGAGGGAGGAAAAGAAGGGAAGGAAAGAAGAAATTGTTGGGGCCAGGCGGGAAGGGAAACTCCTCAAGATGGCGGATACCCCAAAATGGCTGAAGTTCCTGTCACTACCTCCACTTGGGACGCCAATGGACCAATGACCTGCTGACAGCTTGACGCAGACCCTTAGACCTCTCCTTTGGACTTCCCCAACCGAACCCAATGCCCTTCAAACCCCAGAGGAGGAAGTCACCTTTGACTGGCCGAACTGCAATCCTTCCTTTGCATAGTGAGGGTCACTCTGACTGGTTGGATTGCAATCCTTCCTTTGCATATGAGCCAACCAATAGGAAACCGTTCTGCCTTACAACGTTATGTAAACCCCCTACCACCTTGTCTTGGCGCGACTTCCCCGACTCACTCTCTTTCCCCCGTGAGTCGTGGAACCTCGCCCGAGGGTGCCTGCAATAAAATCTGTTCTTGGACCCTCGCTTGCCTTGGCGGTCTTATTTCCATTTAGTTACTAAAAAACCTAACAGAAATCAATCTGCAAAACCTACCAGGCCCAAGCCTGTCTGTTTACTGGTTCAGAGCCCAGACCACAAACTCCCTGGGTTCCAAGTCTTTGTGCAAGTCCCGAGACCTCTCTGAGGGTTCCAAGGCCAACTGGCAGAGCTCTGGGTTTCCTGGGAATGTGTATAAGGCACCAGGACGCCTACTGGACCCCAGGAACACCGGGATCTGTGACAAAGCTCAAAGCAGGCATACTACGCTGCACCGCTGTTTGCAACTTAACAAAATCCGCCGTCACTGCAAGCTGAAGGGAATGGGGGCTGTTCCCCTCCCACGTTCCACGTCGTCCTTCCGCGCCTCCGGTGGACCCGCGCGGACGAGAAACACCCGCTGGGGAAAGAAAGGTGTGCATGCCCATTAACAGCCTCAGAGGCGTCCTCATCACCTGCTGCCTGGCCTCCCGTCCGATTTTATCTGCAACCACCGGGGAGGAGTGATGCTCAGGAGCCCGTAGCAGCGAGCCGCTGGCCTTACCTGTTTCGTGGCTCCCAGCCTCCCACCCGTGAGCCGGTCCCCGCCAGTGCGCGCTCGGCAGGCGACTTAGCAAGCTCGGGCTCGCTCGGCCGGGGGCGTCCGGCTTTTGTTCCGCTCCAAGGTTCGGCCCGCGGGGCACTTGGGATCCTCGCGCGCGGCGGGGAAGACAAAAGCGTACGGGGCCGACAGCCGCGACCCCGCGCCAGGACCGACGTCCAGGGCTCCTCGGGTCCGCCCAGCCGGCCCAGCGCGGCCGCGAGCCCCGAGGCGGGAGAACCAACGGAAACGGGAGCGCGAAGCCGGCGCGGAAAGGGCAGGCGCGGGATCCGCCCTGGCGCTGCCCGGATTGCCGGAGTCGCGTCTTCTAGCTCGTTTTCCCGTCCTTCCTATCCCTCCGCTGCGACAGAAACAGCGGCCCCACAGCCTCAGCGACCGCCTCACCTCAGCAGTGGACAATGGCGGCGCTCCCCCGACGTCGACCAGGACGTGCGGCGCAGGTTGCTGGGAGTTGTAGTTCTGGACGGTGAGCTTCCGGCTGGTCCGGAAGCGCCGCCATGGCAGGTACCGGGAGCTGTTCGCCTGGAGTTGGCCTCCGCAGCGTCAGTGTCTTGCCAGGGCGTATAGTAGTTTCCCGGTCCCCACTGAGCCAGACAGTTCTGTCCTGGGCCTACACCACCCTCCCCGCCGCCGCTGCCCAACTTGGAAAGGCCTGAGTAGGTCGCGGCCCCGCGAGCCTCAGTGTGCGGTCTGTGAAATGGGGGCTCAGAGTAGCTGCGCTTAGCAATGCGAACTTGACGAAGTCTAGTCGTTTTCTGCGTCCGGGACGCAGGTCCGAACGCTTCCAAGGTTGTCCTTTCACTTACCATTTACAATACTGTGAGGAAGTAGCTGTTCTGATCCCCCTTTCCAGATGAGGCTGGTTTGGAACTTGTCGCACGTGAAACCTTAGTGTTTAGGATGCAAGGGATTGTTCCCAAATCTATCTAGATGATGAAGCTTTATTGGAGCCTAAGTACCCGCCGACCTACGTTGCGACGTATCTGGCGTCAGCATTTATTGCGAGGCGTTGAAGCCTAGAACGTAGAACGCGGTTAACGAAATCTCTGCCTGGCAACCGGCATTCAACCCACTCCTGAAGAGCCTGGACAGGGAGGATGAAAAGGCTCCGCACTCGCTGAGTCACCAACCCCAGCCTCCAGCTCTAGCTGAATCTGGAATCCCCAAATCCAGTGACAGCGCTTTGGGACTCTGTTGGAAACCTTCCCGGCTGAGTTTGAGGTGTCCCTCAGCTCGAGCTTCCCTGGCTCCCCACCTTTTCCTCCTTGTTCCTGATCCATCTTGCCTGTAGATTTGTCTACCGTGGTTTCGACGGCTCAGTTGGGGTTACAGCACGGTAGTCAGGCAATTAGGGGCCAGATTTCAGACAGCCTTAGGGTCACTGTGATGGCTCTGATTCTGAGTGAAATGGGGAGCCATCCCACGGTTCAGAGCAGAGCACTAATGAGCTCTGGCCTCACCAAAAGATCACTTTGGTTTATGTGTAAAAAATGAGCTAAAAAGGCGAGGGACGGATCCCTGTGTGGCGCAGCGGTTTGGCGCCTGCCTTTGGCCCAGGGCGCGATCCTGGAGACCCGGGATCGAATCCCACGTCGGGCTGCCAGTGCATGGAGCCTGCTTCTCCCTCTGCCTGTGTCTCTGCCTCTCTCTCTCTCTCGTGTGCCTATCATAAATAAATAAAAATTAAAAAATAAAATAAAATAAATTTAAAAAAAACATAAAAAGGCGAGGGAGGGAGCAGAATGGCCCTTAAAACCAATTTAGTAATCAAAGTGGGAAATGATAGCTTAGATCAGACTGGTGGTAATCAGCGTCCAGTTTGGGACGTTAGTATTTTTTTTTTTAAGATTTTTAAATTTAATCATGAGAGACACAGAGAAAGAGACATAGGCAGAAGGAGAAGCCGGGGAGCCTGATGTGGGACTCCATCACAGGTCCCCGGGATCATGACTTGAGCCAAAAGTAGATGCTCAACCCTTAGCCACCTAGGCATCCCAGATGTTAGTATTTTAAAGGTAGAGGCAACAGAAGGTTCAAGGTTTTGTTTCATGGGCTGCAGTCCGGCCTGTAATACCCAAAGCAAGGCAGAGCTGTTCACCAAGGGCCTTGTTGGGTAGGGAATGGGTTACAGGTATGTGAGAATACTGCTTCCTCTGACTCAAGCCCTCTCCCACTCCATTTACCTTAGTGTGCTGTGTGACATTCTGTTCTGTCCATGCTATAAGGAGGCAAAGACTGGGCTGCACAGCCATCTTGGATGCATGCCCCTACCATGGGGGTCTGAGCTATTTCTGAGCTGCCACAGGTTTCTGAATGGGAAGAGATGAGGGCAGTAGGAGAATCTAGGTTCTCCTAGGAGCATGCCTTTACTCAGAGATGCCTAAAGAATGGTCACCCCATGCCATCTGAAGGTCTCCAGCTGTTTCCATTTTCTCACAGCCAGATGTTGAGAATGAAAGGTAAAGGGAGTCCAGGGCACATTCCTTGGAACAAATAAGACCTTTAATCTGAGTCATAGGGTCACCAATAGTAAAATAACTAGTACAGGGACGCCTGGGTGGCTCAGTGGTTGGGTGCCTGCCTTCGGCTCAGTTCATAATCCTGGGATGTGGGATTGAGTCCCACAACGGGCTCCCTGTGAGGAGCCTGCTTCTTCTGCCTGTGTCTCTGCCTCTCTCTCAGTCTGTGTCTCTCGTGAATAAATAAATCTTAAAAAAAAATAGTACAAATACGTTGGATTTGAAGTTATCTATATACTCAAATACTAGTATTAACTCATTTACACCAACTAGGAGCCCAGTCATTAAAGATCAATATTCTGTGGGATCCTGGGTCCTCTACATGGAAGTCAACATGCCTGTCCACTGTCGGTGGCCACAGAAGCTTCCCCTTCTACAGTGCTCTTCCTTGCTGCCTTTGCCACCAGCTCAGCATTCAGCCTGATTTTTTTTTTGTCCCAGAGATTTAATTTTAGAGGTCTGCTCATTTTTCTTTTAAGAAAAATATGTAAAGGGATGCCTGGGTGGCTCAGCAGTTGGGTGCCTGCCTTTGGTTCAGGTCGTGATCCCGGGATCCGGGATCGAGTCCCACATCAGGCTCCCTGCGAGGAGCCTGCTTCTCCCTCTGCCTGGGTCTCTGCCTCTCTCTCTGTGTCTCTCATGAATAAATAAATAAGATCTTTAAAAAGAAAAAAAATGGGGATCCCTGGGTGGCGCAGCGGTTTAGCGCCTGCCTTTGGCCCAGGGCGCGATCCTGGAGACCCGGGATCGGATCCCACGTCGGGCTCCCGGTGCATGGAGCCTGCTTCTCCCTCTGCCTATGTCTCTGCCTATCTCTCTCTCTCTCTGTGTGTGTGTGTGTGCCTGTGTCTCTGCCTCTCTCTCTCTCCATGACTATCATAAATAAATAAATAAATAATTTTAAAAAATTATAAAAAAAAGAAAAAAAAGTAAAACATAATAGAGTTGTAAGGAATTTAGTGAAGCCCCGTGAAAGCATTCCAAAGCTCCAGGGGAAAGAAAGAACATTATCAATGTGGCTGAAACCCCTGTGTTCCTCCCTTCAACAGAAACGGCCTTTCAGAGACAGCCACTATACTGAATGAGATGTGGAATCCTCTGTTTCTATAGGTGTATCCCAGATCAATACACAACATTTACTTCGCATGTTTTGCAGTCATATAAATGTATCAATATAAGATTTTATCTGCAATTTGCATTATTTTGCTGCATATATTTGTCATTGCAAGGTTTATCATTTTTAAAAAAGATTTATTTGACAGAGAGCACAAGCAGGCAGAGCAGCAGACAGAGGCAGAGGGAGAAGCAGGCTCCCCACTGATCAGGGAGCATACTGCAGAGCTTGATCCAGGACCTTGGGATCATGACCTGAGCCAAAGGGAGACAGTTAGATCTAGGTGCCCCTAGATTTACTGATAATGTGAAGCTTTATATCATTTATTTTCACTCTGTCTAGTTTCTTGCTAAATGAGTATACCACAACTTGTTTATCCCATCTACTTTTGTTGGCCACTTAGTTCTTTCAGCAAATATTCATTAAAGAACCTACTATGCAGGGCGGGTGTCTGGGTGGCTCAGTACGTTAAGCATCTGAGTCTTGATTTCAGCTCAGGTCATGATCTCTTAGGCCTGTGAGACTGAGCCCCATATCAGGCTCCAGGCTTAGCAGGGAGTCTGCTTGAGATTCTGTCTTTCTCTCCCACCACTCACTCATGTTCTCTGTCTCTTATAAGTAAATCTTTAAAAAAAATAAAGAACCTACCATGCATGGAATGGGGAAGAAAGTAGTGAATAAAAATCACAAAATCACTGCCCTCATGGAGCTCACATTCTAGAGGAGAATGCAAATAGAAAAATAAGTAAAATATCTAATACATCAGATGGGGATAATAGCTAAAGGCCAAGTAAAATATCTAATGCATCAGATGGGGATAACAGCTAAAGGCCAAATAGGGAGAAGAGGCAAAGAATGCTGGAGGAAGTGGCTGTGATTTTAAGTTGGAGCCTCAAGGAAAGCCCACTAAGAAAGTAACATGCAAAGCAAAGACAGAAGAGGCAGGGAGAAGGCCAGCTGTGCAGGTATCTGGGGGAAGAGCATTGTAAGCAAAAGGCTTCCAGTCACTATAGATGATGTTGCTATGAACTTTCACATAGGTCTTATGGACAGACACAGGGTGGCTCTGGGGTTAGCCCTCAGCGGTACTGACAGGCCATAGCTCATGAATACTCATGTCCAAAACTGTTATGTCTCCTTGTTTCCAAAAGGATTGCACCTTTTCTTTTTTTTAAAGATTTTATTTATTCATGAGAGAGAGAAAGAGAGAGGCAGAGACACAGGCAGAGGGAGAGGCAAGCTCCATGCAGGGAGCCTGACGTGGAACTCGATCCCAGGACTCGATCCTGGGACCCTAGGATCATGCCCTGGGCCAAATGCAGGTGCTAAACTGCTGAGCCACCCAGGGATCCCCAGGATTGCACTTTTTCATATGCCCCTCAGTAACAGGAGTCCCACTTGCTCCACATCCTCAGCAATGCTTGGCAGTGTCAGCTTTTTTATTTTAAATTTTTTGCCAAATTCATGAGTAGAAAATGGTATTTCATTGTGAAATGTTTGCCTCTTTTTTGTGAGATTCAGCATTTTTTCAGTGTTGCTATTTATGTGTTCTCTTTTTTTAATTTTTATTTATTTATGATAGAGAGAGAGAGAGAGAGAGAGAGAGAGAGAGAGAGAGAGAGAGGCAGAGAGAGAAGCAGGCTCCATGCACCGGGAGCCCGATGTGGGATTCGATCCCGGGTCTCCAGGATCGCGCCCTGGGCCAAAGGCAGGCGCCAAACCGCTGCGCCACCCAGGGATCCCTATGTGTTCTCTTCTTGAATTAACTTCTCACTTCATGCATTTTTCTCCCAGGTTGTATTTTTCTTATTGGTTTGTAGAAGTTCTTTACATAAATTTTAACATTAATCTTTTATTAGGAATAGGGCAGCCCGGGTGGCTCAGTGGTTTAGCGCCGCCTGCAGCCCGGGGCCTGATCCTGGAGACCCGGGATGGAGTCCCACATGGGGCTCCCTGCATGGAGCCTGCTTCTCCCTCTGCCTGTGTCTCTGCCTCTCTCTCTGTCTTTCATGAATAAATAAATAAAATATTTTAAAAATATATTTTATTAGGAATATATCCTAAGTTGTGGTTTACCTTTACTTTGGTGTTTTTTGAAGCAAAGGATTTTTTTTTTAATTGTCTTTTCTGGGGTCCTTGGATGGTTCAGTCTGTTGAGCATCTGGCTCTTGATTTCCAATCAGGTGGTGATTTTAGGGTTCTGAGATCCAGCCCCATGTCGGGCTCCACACACAGTGGGGAGTTGTCTTGAGATTTTCCCTCTCCTTCTGCCACACAGCCCACTCATGCTCATGCGCACTCTAATGAATTAAATTTTTTAATAAAATATCTTTTTCAATCTAGATTCCTTTTATTCCATTCTCTTGCCAATTGCCTTGGCCAGAACCCTCATTACAATGTTGACTAGAAGTGGTGAGATCAGATAGCTTACCTTGTTCTAATCTTAGGGGTTAAACATTCAGTGTTTTACCTCTCAGTATGATATCATCTGTGGATGAAGCTGTCCTTTGCTAGGCTGAGGACATTGCCTTCTATTCTAAGTTTGGGGAGAATTGTTTATTTATTTTTAAGATTTTATTTATTTATTCATGAGAGACTCAGAGAGAGAGAGGCAGAGAGAGAAGCAGGATCCATGCAGAGAGCCCAATGTGGGACTCGATTCCGGGTCTCCAGGATCATGTCCTGGGCTGAAGGCAGCACTAAACCACTAAGCCCCCTGGGCTGCTCTGTTTGTTTGTTTGTTTTTAATTTTTTTTTATTTATGATAGTCACAGAGAGAGAGAGAGAGTGAGGCAGAGAGAGAAGCAGGCTCCATGCACTGGCAGCCCGACGTGGGATTCGATCCTAGGTCTCCAGGATCGCGCCCTGGGCCAAAGGCAGGCGCCAAACCGCTGCGCCACCCAGGGATCCCCTGTTTGTTTGTTTTTAAATCAGGAATGATTGTTGGATTTTGTCAATTTTTTCTGCATGTACTGAGATAACAATATACTTTTTTTTTTTAGCTTGTTAATGCAGTGAAGTACATTTATTGATTTTGGTTAAACCAACCCTGCATTTTTTAGATTAACTCCACTTACTCATGACTTTTAAAATTTCTATTATTTTATTATTATATTATTGGATTCAGTTTGCTAAAATTTTGTTTATAAAATATAAACTTATGCCCATAAAAACAAAACACATTGATAAGTATGTTCATAGCACCTTTATTCATAGTAACCAAAAACTGGGAACATCAATCTCAGAATGGAATAAATTGTGCTATATTCATACAATGGAATAAATACTACCCAGCAACAGAAAAGAACAGTAAAGATCCATGTAATGACAGAGATAAGTCTCAAATTTTTTTGCTTAGGGAATGTGGCAGTCACAAAAATGCAAGGAATATATGACTATAATCTCACCAGAGTAAATTCTAGTATTGGCAAAAATAATCCATGCTGATAGAAATCGCTGTTTGCTTTGGGGTTTATAGGAAAGAAATGTCTGGTAACTGACAAGAAAGAACTTTCTGAGGTAATGGAAATGTTCTGTTTCTTAATATGTGTTCACCAAAAATGATTCAATGGTGTACCTAGGAGAAGAGTGTTTCACTGTTCTGGGGTACTCAGCAAAATTCTAGGCTAAGGGGATTTTTTTTTCTTACATATTTTGCTTATTTTAGAGACAGAGAGCATGGGTGGGGGGAGGGGCAGAGGGAGACGAAGAGAATCACAAGAAGACTCTGCACCAAGCATGGAGCCCGATGTGGGGCTCGACCCCACGACCCCAAGATCATGATCTGAGCTGAAATCAAGAGTCGCTCAACTGACTGACCCACCCAGGCGCCCCTAGGCTAAGGGGATTCTCAAGAAAAGCAATTAGCAGAAAATTACTCTTAGGGTTTTTCTAGCCCCAAACCTGGGTCTCTGTCCCACCAGCCCACTGTCATCAAAGGCTCTGATGCACTCCTCATTTGTGGAGGGGCTCCATCAATGCCCAGCTGCTTTGATGCCCATCTACACCCAGTCCAAGTATTTGTCCCCAGCATGGTACTGGGCTCACCTGTAAAAGGTTTACCTCCCTTTAGAATTCATCAAATTTTCCTTGTTTCCACCTCTCTTCAATAGCTTACCACAGAAGAATATGAAGGTAGATATCGATGAACATCACATATAGGGATTAAGGATCAATAGCTTACTGGAATGGAAATTTTATTCAGCGTTGGTTAAGTTACATTATAGATTTTGAAGTTTCTTTAAAGGCTTTACTTTTTCCTTGCTTGCTTGGGTTTGAATTCACATTTGCTGCATCCTGGTTTTGTCAGTTGTGTTTATATCCTGAACATCTGTAGATGGAGACATTTTTACTTCTCACAAATGAGGGACACATCAACCCATCATACTCACATCTCTGGCTTGGAAAGACACTCTTGGTCCACCAGAGTCCCCAGATGAGGCATTTGCCTTCTGGCACAGCTACAAAGGCCCATACTGTTGGCTTTGAAGAAGCAAGTGTGCTTCCTTGTGGACACTTTTTTTTAAGCTTTTAATCTCTCTGTATTTCTCATATACATACATGGTTCCTCTATCTTAGGTCAACTTCCCTAACAGCACTGATTGTATCTCTCTGGCTACACACACATGAATGATCTGTGTTCTATTTCCTACCTAGTAACATGGGATAATGAAAATCTTGGATTTCATGATTTTAATATTATTCCTGGATGAAAGTAATGTTCTTTTATTTTTTATTTTTTTAAGATTTTATTTATTCATGAGAAACAAAGAGAGAGGCAGAGACATAGGCAGAGGGAGAAGCAGGCTTCATGTAGGGAGCCTGGTGTGGGACCTGATCCCAGGACTCCAGGATCACGCCCTTGGCCGAAGGCAAGCACTAAACCACTGAGCCACCAAGGCGTCCCAGTAATGTTGTTTTAAATTCCAGTTACATTTACTTTAAACAAAGTAAAACCACTTAGGAAAAGGCAAAAAGTAAATATTGCCACCACCCACAGATAACAAATTATTAATATGTGGATGACATTTTTCCAGAGATCCCTTGGGAAAGATTTATAATTTCACAGAGTTGGGATCATCCATGTTGTTATGAAGCTAATTTTGTCTCCCAATAATATGCCATTTAATTTTTGCACCATAATGATGTAAACTTTCTGGTATTGGGGAGCATTTAGTATTTTGCTGTTATAAACCATGCTATAACAAAGGTTCTGCCCATATTTTTATAGCTGGGCAGTTATTTCCATGGATAAACTGCAAAGGTGAGATTGCTGAATCAACTCCTGAACATACTTTACATTTGGACATTTCCAACCTAACTAACCTACAAAGAGAGTACACACATGTAACCATTTGTGTGTGCTGAATAATAGAATCAATTTCCTAATACTTTTTTAGTTTTCAGGGTTTTTTTTTTAAAGTAAACTCTACCGTCAACATGGGGCTTGAACTTGTGATCCCAAAATCAAGAGTCCCATGCTCTACTGACTGAGCCAGGCTGACACCCCCATTTCATACTAATTTTTAAAGATTTTATGTATTTATTAGAGAGAGAGAACACAAGCAGGGGGGGGGCAGAGGGAGAGAGAATCTCAAGTAGACTCTGCACTGAGCATGGAGCACAACATGGGACTTGATCTCACAACCCTGAGATCATGACCTGAACCAAAATCAAGAATCAGACACTTAACCATTTGAGCTATCCAAGCACCCCTTGTACTATTTTTTCTTATATCCAACAAGGATTTAAAAATACATCTTTTTAAATCGCTGTCAATCTTTACCTGCCAATTAGCCTCTCCAGACTGTACTTTCTGCATCTATAAAATGGAAATAATAGAAGAACTTGCCTCACCAGGATCTTTGTATTAAATGAGGTAATGGAGACTACATGCTTGGGATACTGCCTACCTCATAACAGCTGTTCAAATATTTATATCATTTTATTTGCATTTCTTTGATGACTGATGAACTCATGTACTTTTTAAATGTATTTATTATTCATTTGTACTCCTTTTGTGAATTTACTGTTAATACATAAGGACTAGTGAGCAACCCTGCCTTGATACTTCCTGAATGGAGATGGCTCTACATCTGGGGTTGGCAAGGCTTTTCTAGTAAATATTTTGCCTTTTCAGGCTATGCAATCTCTTTTACAACTATTCAACTCCACCTTAGTGTGTTAAGGCAGCCATAGACAACATAGAAATAAGTGGGTGTGGCTACGTTCCAATAAGACTATTTACAGAAATATATGGGCCAGATTTGGCCTGTGGGCCATAGTTTGTCAACCTCAGTGCTGGTATCACCATTTAAGCCCTATTTCACATGATAAAAGTATTTTTTTTCCTGTTACTAGGGTTCTTTCCTGAATCTTTAAATACCAAAAATTTTTTAATATTTTATTAATTCATGAGAGACAAAGAGAGACAGAGACATAGGCAGAGGGAGAATCAGGTCGTCTGGGAGCATGACCTGAGCCAAAGGCAGACGCTCAACTGCTGAGCCACTCAGGCACCCTAAATATCAACTTTTATGAACTTTTCTCATTAATCATGGAGATGTTGTCCATTTCTCCATTGCTTGATTAAAATGAGGTACTATGGTTATTTCCTAATACTCAGTACTTTGATTCCTGGAGTGAATGTTCCTAAATTCAAATGTACTAGCTGTACTATCTTTACTAGCAGGATCTGATCTAGAAATTTTGCATTAATAGTCCCGAGAGATATTGGCCTATAATTGTTCTTTCTTTGAATCTTGACAAACTAGTATCACAAGAGAGGTAAATATTCAGCTTTCTACATGTTCTGGAACAGCAGTGTATCAGTGCAGAGCCAGTCACAGGACTCAAACTCACAACCTTGAGATCACAACCCAAGCCAAAACCAAGAGTTGGATGCTTTAGCAAACTGTGCCACCTAGGCACCCCTCTCTTCTTTGTCTTTTTATTTACTGTAAAATTGTAGCAGTTTTTTTTAAAAAGACTTATGTATTTGAGAGAGAGAGTGCATGAGCAGACGGAGGAGTAAAGGGAGAGGGAAAATCCTGTGGGACCCAACACAGTGCTCGATTTCATGACCCAGAGATCCTGATCTGAGCGGAAACCAAGAGTTGGATACTCAACCCACAAAACCACCCAGGCGCCCCATAAAATTGTAGCAGTTTTGACCATAAAAAAAAAGCCACACAATATCCTAAGACTTATTGATTTGCTATGTCCATTTGTTTTTATCTAAGCCTTTGTCCAAATGTACATATAGGGCAACATAGTCACAACAGTACAGCACATTTCACTACAGCTGACCTCTGAACAATGTGGGGCTTGGGAGTGATAACGCCCTACACAGCTGGAAATCTGCATATAGCTCAGACTCCAAAAAAACTTTACTAATAACCTCCTGTTGACTGGAAATCTTACTGATAATATAAACAATCAGTTGATTAACATGTATTTTGTATGTCATATATATTATATACTGTATTTTTACAATAAAGGAAGATAGAAAAAAGGAAATCATAAGGAAGAAAAACACAATTACAATACTGTACACTAGAGATGCCTGGGTGGCTCAGTGGTTGGGCATTTGCCTTTGGCTCGGGGCATGATCCCCAGGGTCCAGAATCGAGTGCCACATCGAGCTCCTTGTGCAGAGCCTGCTTCTCCCTCTGCCTGTGTCTGTCTCTCTTTCTGTGTCTTTCATGAATAAATAAAATCATTTTTTAAATATTGTACTTTATTTATTGAAAAAATCCACATAATAAGTGGACTTGCACAGTTCAAAACTGTTGTTCAAGAGTCAACTGCATTACAGGCATTTTCCATGTTTCTACACAGTGTTCATAATTATAGTTCATAATGAATTCCTGAAGCAGCCCAATTTTCTAGCATTGGGGGAACAAAAAAGCAAATAATGCTACTCTGGCTCTTTGGAATAGTAGAGGAGTCATTCAGTTAAATATCATCCGCCTATTTTGACTTCTGAGTAACAGTCCATCCCACACTGGGTAATCACATTAATTAGTACTAGTGAAGAGAGTTTTGTGTTTTTTTGTTTTTTGTTTTTGTTGTGTGTGTGTGTGTGTGTATGTGTGTGTGTGTGTGTGTGTGTGTGTGTGTGTGTGAAGAGAGTTTTGACCTCACTAATTTAAAAATTTGTCCTAGGGGGCGCCTGGGTAGCTCAATGGTTGAGCGTCTGCCTTTGGCTCAGGGCATGATCCCAGAGTTCCAGGATCATGTCCCACACAGGACTCCCCAAAAGGGAGGCTGCTTCTCCCTCTGCCTGTCTCTGCCTTTCTCTGGGAATGGGTCAAAAAAACCCACAAAATTTAAATGTATGTGAATAGTTTTTATATATTAAAATGAAATATGTAGTTTTTTCCCCTTTGGTATGAGTTCTTTGGTGCCCAATAAAATTAGAACCTTAATTGAACTTTCCCACACTGATGACATATATACGGTTTTTCTCTAATACGCATTCTCTTATGTTGAGTGAAGGATAAGTGAAAACTGAAGGTTTTCCTGCATTCATTACATTTATATGACTTCTCACCAGCATGGATTCTCTTGTGAACTGTAAGGTGAGAGCTGTGACCAAGGGCTTTTCCACATTCATCACATTTGTATGGTTTTTCTCCAGTGTGTGTCCTTTCATGTTGTGTATATGAGGAGTGGTCACTAAAAGCTTTCCCACATTCATTACATTTATAGTTTTTCCTCCAGTATGTGTTCTCTTATGCACATGAAGATTAGAACTTCCATTGAAGGATTTTCCACATTCATCACATTTATAGGGTTTCTCTCTAGTATTAACTCTCTGGTGTACATTAAGGTGAGAATTTTGGCCAAAAGACTTTCCACATTTAATACATTCTTAAGGTTTCTTGCCAGTGTGAGTTCTCTGGTGCAAAAGGAGGTGAAGACTCTGCCAGAAAGACTTCCCACATTCATTACATTCATAGGCTTTCTTTCTATAGTGATTTCTCAGATGGTAAGAAAGAGATGAAAGTTTCTTAAAGGCTTTCCCACCTTCTCCTTAGTATGAGTTCTCATGACATTAGATAGGGGTGAGATAGAGGTAAAAAAAATCTCCAATTTCATTGCCTACCTGTTATCCTTGTTCCTTCTCCTTCTGGTTTTCTTTAGTTCTCCCTGAGCAGCACCATTATTAACACACCATTCCTCTCTGCTTGAGGACCTTCCTTTGGTCTCCAAAGTCTTTGCTATCAGCAACACTTCCCCTTCTCATCAAGTGAGCTCTCAACTCCTGGGTCACTGCCTCTGAGAGACCCTTCCCAACCATCCAGCCTGCATGGTTCTTCATCGCTTTCCACCTCATTGTCCTGTTTCATTTTCCTCTTACCATTGTTTAGCAGTAATCAACATCACCTTGTCCTCTCTGTCCTTTATTATCTGCCCCTCCCCAGGCCCATGTAGTAGAGGCTGTAGGCTCCACGGTGCCGGAAACTTTGTCCTGGTCACACTGTGTCTCTAGTGCCCAAAATGTACACAGACAACAAGAGGACTCTGCAAACAGATGGATAAATAAAAAGTGATCAGCACACCAGGGACAGAGGATGCACTTGGAGCACCAGGGGTGCTTGATCATGCTCCCAGCAGCCTGACTCCCATTTCTGACAATGGGAGGAGGCTATGGAATTGAATGTGAGGAGGGCTTTGCAAGGTCATGCAGAGCAGAGGAGTCTAGAAACCTACAGAGGACCCCAACAGGGAATGCATAAAAGGCTAACACCTGATGAAGAACAGTTGCTATGGTGCTGAGCAGAGGTTTCAGAAGTGACGCAGTGTTGGGAGGCATTAGCTGTGACCCAGTAAGCACCTGAAAAATTCAGGTGAGACTCTGCAAAGCTGTACATTTGGAGGAAACACCATGCCACAAGGATAAGAACAACATCCAAAGACTAAAGCAAAACCAAAATGACATTACCTTAATAAATCCTAAAACCAAGCCTCATCAAGATTAGGGTGATTTGTAGTAATTTAACTGCCTACCAGAAAAAAAAACTCATACTCTTGATAGAAGAGAACAATCCATGTCTCTCCAATGCATTGTTTGCAGTATCTAGTATACAAAAATTAACTAGACATGTAAAGAATCAGGAAAATGTGACTCATAATTAAGAAAAAAAGTCAATGAAATTAGATACACCAAGCATTAGAAGTAGCAGGAAAAGATTTAAAAATAACTATGATAGAACCTTCTCTCCAACTTGGTGGCTGAGCAGCAAATGCAGAGATGCAGATCTTTGTGGAGATCCTTACAAGCAAGACCATCACCCTCAAGGTCAAGCCCAGTGATGCCATCGAGAATGTCAAAGCCAAGACAACAAGAGCAACACAGCTGACCAGCAATGTGTTTGTGGGGGCAAATGGCCAGAGGATAGCTGCACTCTCTGACCACAATATCCAGTAAGAGCACCTTGCTTTCCCTCTGCCAGCTTACCTAGAAATACAACTACAGCAAGTGTTGTGCTCTCTGCCAGACATGCAGCCACACCAACCACCTGCACCCCCAGAAGAAGGTCAATAAAGCCCCTCCATTAGGTCTTCCTTTTCCCACAAGTATAAATGTATAGCTATAAATGCAAACATTAGAAAGGAAGAAAGCATTAAAATTAATGACCTATGCTTCTGCCCCCAAAAGCCAGAGAAAATGAAAGTAAATTAAACCAAGACAAAGGAAGGAAATAATAGCAGAAATCAATAAAATGGAGAAAAACAATTCAATCATGTCAATAGGTGCACAGAGCATTTGGTAACACCCATTCATGATAAAAACAACAACAACAACAACAAAAAACCTCATCAAACCAGGAATAGAACTTTCTTAGTTTGATAAAGGGCATCAGATCACATTTAATGGTGAAATATTGAATGCTGGCCCTTAATATCAGGAGTAAGGCAGAAGTGTCTATTCCTATCACTTTTATTTAATATTGTAATGGATAATCTCTGGTGACAGATATCAGAAGAATGGTTGCCGCACTGGGGGAGTCCTAAGTGGAAAAAGACATAAGGAAATATATGGGGATGGAAATATTCTATGTGTGGATTGTTGGAGTATGGGTCACATAAATACACATTTGAAAACTTTATTGAACTCTACTCTTAGGAACACAAGTCTCACTGTATGTTAATTATGCATCAATTTAAAAAAATACTAAAGGTCCTGGCTGGTATATGAAAACTGAAAAGCATAAAGTCTGGAAACGAAGAAATAAAGCCATCTCTATTTGAAGAAAACATGACTGTGTAAAAAAACTAAAGACATTGACAAATTACTAGAACAGTTAAGTGATTTTAATAAGTTCACACAGGATACAGTGTCAGTTAAAGAATAAATTACATTTATATACACTAGCAACAAACAAATGGAAAATAAAATTAGAGGGCAGCCCGGGTGGCTCAGCGGTTTAGTGCCACCTTCAGCCCAGGGCCTGATCCTGGAGACGGGGGATCCAGTTCCATGTCAGGCTCCCTGCATGGAGCCTCCTTCTCCCTCTGCCTGTGTCTCTGCCTCTCTCTCTCTCTCTCTGTGTCTCTCATGAATAAATAAATAAAATCTTAAAAAAAGAAAATGAAATTAGAAATAATACTTATAATAGCATCAAAAATGCCAAATTTCTAGGAATAAAATTAGTAAAAGGTGTGCATTATACTTGAAAAGTATAAAACATTGCTGAGAGAAGTACCTAAATAAATATATCATGATCACAAAATTAGAAGGCTTAATATGTTAAGATATAAATTCTTCCCAAACTGATCTGACTTAAGGTATTACAAATCAAAATTCAGGTAGGAATTTTGTGAAGTTAAAAAGCTTGATAATTTCCAATTGACAAACTGACTCTAAAATTTTTATGAAAAGTGCCAAGGACCTGGAATAGCCAGAACAATTATAAACAATAAAGTTATGGTAGACCGGGGGGCTCAGTGGTTTAGCGCGGCCTTCAGCCCATTCAGCCCAAGGCCTGATCCTGGAGACCTAGGGTCAAGTCCTGCGTCAGGCTCCCTGTGTGGAGCCTGCTTCTCCCTCTGCCTGTGTCTCTGCCTCTCTCTCTCTCTCTCTCTGTGTGTGTTTCTCATGAATAAATAAATACAATCTTAAAAATAAATAAATAAACAAACAATAAAGTTAGAGGATGATGTTCATTACCTCATTTCAAGATTTACCGTGAAGTACAATAAGACATACAATGCTAGCACAGAGTTGGAACAATGGATCAATGGAAGAGAAGAGAGCAAATAAAGAGACCCACACATATGCATTCGGTTGATTTTCAACGAGGGCAGGAGAGGAAAGTCTTTTCATTAAATGGTGTTGGAACTACATAATCACAAGAAAAAATGAGTGCCTACCATCTACTGTTTACATAAAAATTAACTCAAGGTAGATCACAGGACTTTATGTAAAAGCAAAAACTATAAAAATACCAGAAGAAAACAGGACAATATCTTTGTGATCTTGTCATATTCAAAGATTTCTTAGGATGTTAATGAAAATAAACAAATCTGGGATCCCTGGGTGGCTCAGCGGTTTGGCGCCTGCCTTTGGCCTGGGGCATGATCCTGGAGTCCTGGGATCAAGTCCCGCGTCGGGCTCCCGGCATGGAGCCTGCTTCTCCCTCTGCCTGTCTCTCTGCCTCTCTCTCTCTCTGTCAATCATGAATAAATAAATAAAATCTTTAAAAAATGAAATAAAATAAACAAATCTAACAATAAGAAAAAATTAATAAAATCAGACCTTGTAATCTATCACCCAACAATTCCATTCCTAGATATTTACCCAAGAGAAATAAAAATACAAATCCTTGGGACGCCTGGGTGGCTCAGCGCTTGAGCCTCTGCCTTCAGCTCAGGGCATGATCCTGGGATCCGGGATCAAGTTCCGCCTCGGACTCGGTGCAAGGAACCTGTTTCTCCCTCTGCCTGTGTCTCTGCCTCTCTCTCTCTCTCTCTGTGTGTCTCTCATGAATAAATAAATAAATCTTAAAAAAAAAAAACACCCACAAGTCCACTAAAAGCATTACACAAGAATGTTCACAGCAGCATTACTCATAATAGCCCAAAACTAGAGACCATCCAAATGTTCGTTATCAAGAGAATGGATAAATTGTAAATCATCAGAGGCGCCTGGGTGGCTCAGTGGTTAAGAGTCTGCCTTTGGCTCAGAGCGTGATCCCGGAGTCTTGGGATCAAGTCCCACATTAGGCTCCTCATGGGGAGACTGCTTCTCCTTCTGCCTATGTGTTTGCCTCTCTCTTTGTGTCTCTCATGAATAAATAAAACCTTTAAAAAAATTGTAAATCGGCAGCCCCGGTGGCGCAGCGGTTTAGCGCCGCCTGTAGCCTGGGGTGTGATCCTGGAGACCCAGGATCAAGTCCCACATCGGGCTCCCTGCATGGAGCCTGCTTCTCCCTCTGCCTGTGTCTCTGCCTCTCTGCCTGCCTCTCTCTCTGCCTCTGAATAAATTTAAAAAAAAAAAAGAAGAAAGGTCTCTTGGTAAGAGATCTCATAAAAAAAAATTGTAAATCATCAAAAAATGAAATGGCCATAAATAGTAAAAAATTAATGAAATAATGCATGTAATACGGATGAACCTCAAAAATCTTATGGTAAGCCTTGCATAAAAGAAATAATGCATGATTCTCTTTATATGAAGTTCTAGAAAAGGCAAAAATAACCTATGGAGGAAAAAGATCTCAACAGCAGTTGCCTTTCTTAAACGAAAGGAGTTAACAAAGGAACTTTGTGAGGTAATGAAAATGTTCTCAAGCTCCATTTGGGTGAGAATTACGTATGTACATACATTTATGAAAAATTTTCAATTGTATATTTAAATTTTGTACATTTAAAAAGTATCACCAGCAAAAAAAAAAAATTAAAAATACCTATGGTCTTCAAAGTAACAATAATAAGATGGAGGTCGACTTCTCTCTCTTTTTAAAAATATTTTATTTATTTATTCATGAGAGACAGAGAGAAAGAGGGAGAGAGAGAGAGAGAGGCAGAGACACAGGCAGAGGGAGAAGCAGGCTCCATGCAGGGAGCCTAATGCAGGCCTTGATCCCAGAACCCCAGGATCACGCCCTGGGCCGAAGGCAGGCATTAAACCGCTGAGCCACCCAGGGATCCCTGGAGGTTAACTTCTCAACAAAAATCATGGAGTTCAGAAGACAACCACATGGTGTCTTTAAAGTACTGAGAAAGGGGTGCCTGGGTGTCTTAGTCAGTTAAGCATATGCCTTTGGCTCAGGTCATGATCCCAGGGTCCTGGGATTAAGCCCCACTTTGGGAATCCTTGCTCAGTGGGGAGCCTGCTTCTTCCTCTCCCTCTGCCTGCCACTCACCCTGCTTGTGCTCTTTCTCTGTCAAATAAATACAATCTCAAATAAATAAAGTGCTGAGAAAAACAAAACACCTGACAACCTAAAATTCTCTGCTTACAGTATCTTTCCAAAATGAAGATGAAATAAAGGCATTTTTAGGCAAACACAAAATGAGGCCATTTTGCCACGCAAAATGGCAGGAATCTTGGGAGAGCCCTCTGTCCCTCATCCATTGCTCCATTCCGAGTTCTAGGTGGGCAGCAATATCTGGTTTGGGGTTCCAAGTTCCTGTCCAAATGAATGATCAAGCTGTGATGCTGTTTTGTTTTGTTTTTTCCCCATGATTTTTGCGACAATATTTTCTTTATTTTTAAATAAGCTCTGCACCCAACATGGGGCTTGAACTCACAGTCCCATGCTGCAGAGTGGCATGCTCTACAAAATGAACCAGCCAGTGGATTCAGGCTGTGCTGTTCGAGGAAAAATCCTCCAGTGACTCCACACTCCCGACTAAGTCAAACCCACTCTGCCAAGACCCCAAGCAAATAAAATTGACATGGGGAATAGCCTCACCCACAGTGACCAGGTATCTTAAGGTCTCCAATATTATGTCTTGGTACAAGGTCCACTGGGCAGGGCCCAGCAGTCCCGACTCCTCCGGGGTGAAGTCCACTGCCACATCATGGAAGGTTACCTGAGCCTGAAATGACACCTACATGTCTGCTGAGCCATGGCCTTTACCCCTGCAGAGTTCCCAGAAGAGCAGGGTGGGGCTATGTGGGAATGTGAAGATGCACCCAGATACAGGGAGACGTCTTGAGAGCAGTCCGGCTTCTGACAGATACATCTGAGTCTTTCTGGGGGGCGTCAGAAGTCTGCATCAGCCATTTCAGAGGGGAACCCCCGTCACACTAGAATGCTTACCCCCTTCATATCTCATCCGTTTCTTGATCAATTTGTTATCTTCTACAAGACCAAGTGTAAAGTTCCCTTTAGGATTTCCTTCCTTTTTTATACCACCAGGCATTTGAGAATGATAACGTTAATATTGGCCAATAGTAATGTTAACATTTGCCAAGGTCTCTCTTTCCACACTGGGCGCTGTATTCAAGTCAGCACTTTACCCAATGGAAATTTTCTTAATCCTCACAACAGTCTTAGGAAGCAGTTCCCACTTCCTGCGGTGGTTTTTGTTTTTTCAAAAAAAAGCCTGAGCTCATACAATGCACGTCTTGGAATCATGGTGACGGTGGCTTCATGAAGACGAATTGAGAGATGTTCCCTCTTTTAGACAAACCATTGCAGGTGATATAAAGCCATGAACTGTTTGTCCCTTACACGTGTGGTGGCTGAAGCCATCCGGAGTCTGGGCGTGTGATTTTCCCGCTGGGGGGTTTTCTTGGATCTCTACTGGTTTCCCGACTTCGCAGAGGCAGGAAGGGCTGCAGGACTGCCAAGGTTTCCGCCCCGTGCGTCCGGGACCACGGGCCCCGACTCCTACCCGAGCCTCGGGCGCAGATTCTAGCGCTCGGCGGGCAGGGAGGGCGCGTGGCCAGGCACTAGGGGCCCCGCAGCCATCGCCTCTTCGACTACGAAGTACTCACGGAGTCACCAGCAGCCCCACCAGCTCCCTCCAGGAGCTGACGACAGACCGCCAGGGCTCGGAAAGCTGGAGCTCGGCGTCCAACGAAGCCTCTAGGGTCCGCCGAGGCGCCGGGGAGGAAGCGGCACTACCACGACCAGGAAACTCCGCGCTGCCGACCCCCGCATAGCCCTTCAGGGAGTTGTAGTCCTGCGGCCGGAGCCACATCCCCGTCCAGCAGCCGGCACAACCGATCGCCCAGAGAGTTAGACCACGTTTCCCAGAAGGCGCGGCGGTGAGGGTGCCCACCTAATGGGCGTGCCCGACCGGGCCTGGGCTTGGGAGCCGGGCCTTCCAGGTCTTGTAGTCTCGGCTCTCTGGCTGGGCCTGGGCGGCAGTGAGGCTGATTTCTCTCACTAGAATTCCCCGAAACTACCGTCGGTCAGACTCCCGAGCTCCAGAAGCGCGCAATCGGCGGCTCCGGAGAGTTGAGGAAGCCTCCATAATCTTTTCTAAAATTAACTAGAATTCTTATTCTAGTTAAATTATTGGGAATTATAGTTACACTAGCTTTTTCCACCAGGTGGCGGGCGTGAACACTTAGGGCCTCATACTATATCTCCCAGAAGACTCCGCGGTGCGGGAAAGTAGGCGTCACCTAGAAGCTTGGCCTTCTGGGAGTTGCAGTCCATTGTCGCAGGTCCTCGAGTCCTACGCTGAGGCACCAACTGCCCCGCGGGTTTGGGAGTGTTTGCCCCCCCCCCCCTCACCTCCAGCTTTCAAAGATGCTGCCTGTCATACACCTACATGGGGACGGAGGAAAAGTAAGTGAGACAAAAACATTTATTAGCATGTTATGTCCGCCCTGGTGTTTCTTTTCATCGAGTGGGTAATAAAGGCAGGCATCCCTCACAAATCATCAGATTCTTCCTCATAAAATGGAATGTTTGGTCTTAGCTAAATCACGTGTTGTCATAACTGAGGTTTTCACCACGTTTATGTTTCCTTGACAAAAAAGGAAAATGAGAAAAATCTTGTGGGTGGTTTTGTTCTCCGTTTGGAGAACTAAAATGTGGAGAAACTTTCCCATGCCGACAACTGGAATTGTCAAACTGCTGAGAGCAAACCTAGGTTTGGGAAGGGAGGCGCTGACAGAACCCTGGGTCACTTTCCTTGTAGACAGACCTGCTCTCCGCTCTCTTGGCGGCACGTGTGAGGCAGAGGGGGGCATTTCTTCCACTCCAATCTGAGCCCTGGCTCATCCTGTGGAAGATGTTTTTCACCCTTTCACCTCACAGCCATTTTCTGCACAAGACGGATTCACCAACCCAATGTTCTCTATGCTCTTCTTGGTGGTTCTTTAAGGAATTTGCAAAACCCCCTATTTAAAAAGATTTATTTATTTTAGAGAGAAATAGCGAACAGGTGAAGGGGCAAACGGAGAGAGAGAGAGAGAGAGAGAGAGAGAATCCCAAGCAAAGGCTCCAGGCAGAGCAGAAAACTGGACTTGGGGCTGTATCTCAAAACCCTGAGATCAGGACCAGAACGGAAACCAAGAGTCCCATGATTAACCAACTGCACCACCCAGGCACTCCAAAACCCAGGGCTAGTCTCCACCCCACTCCCCAGCCACTCTGCCATTTTGTGTTATTTGAAAGCAAATCCCAACCCATTTTAACTACAATATGTAATGCAAAGTACCATTTTCTAACATAACCAAAATTCCATTATCAAAGTTTTAGAAAAAAATAACAACTTTTGCACTATTGAATATTCAGTATTCCAACTTAAAAGTATCTCCACTGTTTTAAATGGTTTGAGGGACATCTGAGCGGCTCAGACCATTAAGTGTAGGACTCCTGATTTCAGCTCAGGTCCTGATCTCAAGGTGGTGAGATCCTGGTGAATCCGCCTGGGGCTCCAGGCTCAGCAGAGAGTCTGCTTGAGATCCTCTTTCCCTCTCCCTCTGCCCCCCCCCATAAATGCAAGCCCGCTGCTCTCTCCCCACCTCTCCCTCTCAAATAATTAAATAAATCTTTTTTCAAAAATTAAAATTAAAAAATAGTTTAATTTTTTTTAAAGCAGGATATAACGAAAGGCCACACTTTGGAATATAGTAATTCCCCTTTTTTTTTTTTTTTTGCTAACAGCTTTATCAAAGTATTCACATACCATAAAAAATCACCTTTTTTGCACTGTAGAATTCAGTGGTTTTTAGCATATTCACATATTTGTGCCTGAAGTGAGATTCCATCCCAGGACCCCAGGATCATGACCTAAGCTAAAGGCAGACACTTAACTGACTGAGCCAGGTGCCCCTTTATGGGTTTTTTAAATGGCTCATTTTTTATAGTTAATTTTTGGAAGTAGTAGTAATTGTTCTTATTAGCAGTAGTTTTGGGCTGAATTAGGTTCCCCCCAAATTTGTATGTTGAACTCCTACCCCAGTATCTCAGAATGTGTCTACATTTGGAGACAGGGCCTTTAAAGAGGTAATTAAAGTAAAATGAGGTCATCAGAGTGGGCCCTAAATCCAATGTGACCAGTGTCTTTACATGAAGAGGAGATCAGGACACACATACACATGGAAGGATGACCATGTGAGGACACAGGGAGAAGATGGCCACCTACAAGCAAAGGAGAGAGGCCTCGGGAGAAACCAACCCTGCTGATACCTGGATCTTGAACTTCTAGCCTCCAGAAATACGAAAAAATAAATCTCTGTTGTGTGAGCCCCCTAGTCTGTGGTATTTTGTTGTGGTGGCCCCAGATGCCTAAGATGGCAAGTTTTACCAATCCTGCCACACTTCCTTGGAAGATTTTTTTTTTAAGATTTTATTTATTGGGCAGCCCAGGTGGCTCAGCGGTTTAGCGCCGCCTTCCCCCCAGGGGCTGATCCTGAAGACCCAGGATCAGGTCCCACATCAGGCTCCCTGCATGGAGCCTGCTTCTCCCTCTGCTCGTTCTCTGCCTCTCTCATTTTATTTATTCATGAGAGACACAGAGAGAGAGAGGCAGAAACACGGGCAGAGGGAGAAGCAGGCCCCATGCAGGGAGCCCGATGGACTCCATCCCGGGTCTCCAGGATCACGCCCTGGACTGAAGGCGGCAATAAACCGCTGAGCCACCTGGGCTGCCCAAATGATTATTTTAAATCACTGCTCTGAACCACAATGACAGAGCTGGTGAGGATGAGCATGGTGGGAGGCAGAATAATGCTCCTTTTACCCTAAAATCTCCAGACCCAACCCCTGGAACTTGTGAATTTGTTACCTCACATGGCAAGAGAAACTTTTCAGATAGGATTCAATTAAGGATCTTGAAATGGGAAGATTATCTTGGACTGTCCAGATGAATCCAAAACCATCACATGAGCCCTTAAAAGTGGGAAAAGAAGGAAGAAGGATTGGACAGAGAAACATGACTGGAAAAGGTGGGAGAGATTTGAAGCATGACAGGGACTGAACTCACCACTGTTGACTTTGAAAATGGAGGGAGACCTTGTGGTAGGGAATGGGACCTTCTGGCTGACAACCCAGAGAAAATGGTGTCCTCAATCCTACAACTGCAAGGAGCTGATTCCTGCCAACAACCCAAAGGAACTGGGAAGCAGATTCTTCCCCTAGAGCAAAGACATGGCCCTCCAGACACCTTAGTTATAATGAAGTCAGACTGGAGAGGCACCCACAGATTCAGCAAATGAAATAAGCTCTCAGGTAGGTCTGATGGTGGCAAGCCTGGTAACAACTGTGGGCAGTGGTGCCCTCTAGTTTCTCTGAGGCACCTGTGTAAAGAACACATGTGCTCACCTCCCCACTCCACAACCTCCCCTTGGAGGGCTAGTGGGTCTACTCAGGACTCGCAAAAGAATGGTCTGACTCCCTGACCCTACCTCCCACCTCCGGCAAGAGTCATGGAGAGGGAAGCTAGGGGCGAGAATGCCTTTGAGAAAAATGTTGGAGTGCTGGGTCCCCCTCCCCAGAGGGAGAGCAGTGTCCTGCCCTCTCAGGCCAACCTTAAGGGACTTCATGAGAATCCTGTGAAAGTTCAGCTTGCCCCTGGGTTTGAGAGGGCCAGAACTGGGAGCCTGATGTCACTTGGAAAACCTGAAGGCCGACAATGACTGGAGGCGAAGGACAATGAGGTTGCAGTGGAGGGAGTCACGTGTCTGGCTTCAGGGGCCAGGGTGTCTCTGGGAGCCAGAGCAGACACCTGGACATACCTGCCCTAAGATGGCAAGTGACTATGTCAAGAAACAAAATTTTCTCCAATATTTTCATTTTTGATGGTAAGTAAAATGCCTTTCCTCCCCTCAGAGAAGGATCTGGTTATGGACAAACAACATAGCTGATGTATCAGGCCCAATTTAGAGCTCTGGCCACCTTCTGCATCAAGTAGTTCTTGGACCACAGGCCTCTGAGTTCCCTTCTGGTTTTAATTCACCAGGACAGGGGTGATCCGTGCATCCGGGCCACTCATCTGGAGCTCCTCCTTCATCAAGTAGGACATAATTCCATCCCCTGAGGAGGCTTGTGGGTCAAAAACATCTATGTGGACAGAGGAACAGGTCTTTGACAGATTTCTGCACTTGAAAAATGTCAAATTCTAACTGTGTTCATTAACATCAAAGGCAATCTCTATCCATTGAGGGTCTTGAAATGCATCTTCCTGAGAGGATGGAGAAGCCAGGGGAAGGGAGGGTGATGTCATAGATAGGACAGGGACCGTCCATAGCTCTATCCAAACTGTCACAGGCCAATGACTCTGTGACCCAGGTGACTTTCCCAGCAAGGCCAACTTATCCCAAGACCCATGAAAAAATATTTTAATTTTACCACTTGTAAAATCAGAAGAAAAAAAATGGATAAAGTTATAATAAATATGTAATAATGAATGCAACCTGGATTGTGTTTGCCTTGATAGCAAAGCAGTAGTAAAATATGATTTTTAATATTTTTTTTAAAGGAGGAAAGGACCAGGACACCTGGGTGGCTCAGTCAGTTAAGCATCTGCCTTCAGGGCAGCCTGGGTGGCTCAGCGGTTTAGTGCCGCCTCCAGCTCAGGTCGTGATCCTGGAGTCCGAGGATCGTGTCCCACATCGGGCTTCCTGCATGGAGCCTGCTTCTCCCTCTGCCTGTGTCTCTGCCTCTCTCTCTCTGTCTCTCATGAATAAATAAATAAAATAAAATCTTTAAAAAAAATTATCTGCCTTCAGATCAGGTCAGGATCCCGGGGTCCTGGGATGGAGTCCTGAGTCCCTCATCAGGCTCCCTGCTCATGGAGAGTCTGCTTCTTCCTCTTCTGCTGCTCCCCCTTCTCCTGTGTGGGCTCTCTCAAATGAATACATAAAATCTATAAAAATACATAAATAAATATTTTTGAAAAGAGAAAGGACCCACAAAAGTCATAGTGAAGCTCTGGTACCAGGGACTGTGGCCACAGACTACCTTCCTCAGCCTCATTACCCCCCAGCAAAGTCCAAACCCCATCAGGCCTACACAGACCTGCCTCCGCTGGATTGCAATCCTGTGTCTCCCATGCCCCCTCTGCGCTAGCCATGTGGCTACTCTTGCCCATTCTCTCTGAAGAGCCCCAACTCTGTCCTGCCTTCCAGGCTTGGGCAGAGTGCAAATCCTGCTTCTCCAACTCATCCACACTTTGCTCTGTCACCTACCAGAGGGCAGTAATAAAATGAGTGATAAATATGGTATACTGTGTTAATGTAAAGTTGCTCTGGTCTCAGTGGCTCAGCTGATGGACCACCTTCTCCACCAACTCCTGAAGGCAAAGGTTGAGAAAACCAGTAGGAATTCTGTCTCCCACTGGATTCTGGGCCCTCTGTACACCTCTTACTTGCCCTTAATCTCTTCTCCTCCACAAGAGACTTCCTTCTGTAGAGAAAAGTCAATAAAACAAGTCAACACAAATGTAATCTAAAAAGTAAAAGGTGTCAGGAAGAACATAAGCAGAGAGGACTTGAGAGAGCTATCTGAGGCTGTTTTAGTTGAGGTGGGCGGGGAAGCCTCTTTGAGGAGCTGATGTTAGAGTTGAGGCCCCATCTGTCATCTGGGGGAAGGATATTCCAGATAAGGCAAAGACTCAACCATGTAATTCAGGGGTCAATGAACCACAGCCTGGAGGCTAAATCTGGCTTTCTGCCTCTTGATAAAGTTTCTTGGAGGGGTGCCTGGCTGACCGGCTCAGTTGTTAGAGCATGCAACTCTCAACCTCAGGGTCATGAGTTTGAGCCCACATTAAAAAAAGAAAAAAAAGTTTTAAGTGAGTACAGCCAACCATGTCTTTCTATATATTCTTTCTGAATGCTTTCATGCTACAACTGCAGAGCTGAGCAGCTGCAACAGAGACCATATGGCCAACAATACCAAAAACATTCACTACTCAGCCCTTTGCAGAAAAAATGTTCTGGCCTCTGTTGTAGAGATTTTTTCACTGGTGCAAAATAATCCGCTATGTGAATAGAGCACAATGTATCCCTTCTTCTCCAGTAGGTGTCTGGCCTGAGCATCCCTAAGTGGGGAGATGTTAGGCCTGGGGTGTGCAGATGTTCAACTGAACCAGAAGATGCCAAAATGTTTTCCAAAACTCAAATATCCACAAATATTTCCCACAAAAAGTTTTAATATTTTGTGTTTGGCTTCAAGTCACAGATACATCTGGAGTTGATTTTTGAGTGTCATACAGCCACAGTAGATCTTCCTACAGCCCCAATAGCTCTGCTTCTTTTTATTTTTAATATTTTATTTCTTTATTCATGAGAGACACAGAGAGAGAGGCAAAGACATAGGCAGAGGGAGAAGCAGGCTTCCTGCAGCCTGATGTAGGTCTAGATCCTAGGACCCCTGGATCATGACCTGAGCCAAAGGCAGATGCTCAACCACTGAGCCACCCAGGCATCCCTGCTTCTTTTTAATAACATTTTTTATTGATGTATAATTCACACAGCATAAAACCCAACCATTTAAAGTACATAGTTCAGAGCAGCCCCGGTGGCACAGCGGTTTGGCGCCGCCTGCAGCTCGGGGTGTGATCCTGGAGACCTGGGATCGAGTCCCACATTAGGCTTCCTGCATGGAGCCTGCCTCTCTCTTGCTCTCTCTGAATGAATACATAAATAAATCTTAAAAAAATAAAGTACATAGTTCAGTACTTTTTAGTATATTCACAGGGTTGTGAAACCATCACCACTAATTCCAGAACATTTTCATTACCTTCAAAAGAAACCTCATGTGTATTAGCTGCACTTTCCATTCCTCCTCCTTCCAGCCCCTGGTAATCACAACAGTTTGGCTTCTAGCTAACTTACTTTTTAAATTTAGATTTACCTCAGTGCCATTTGGAACAAAAGTTTCTGCTGCTTACAAAATGTTTGGAGAGGGGATCCCTGAGTGGCTCAGTGGTTTAGTGCCTGCCTTCCACCCAGGGCATGATACTGGAGTCCCAAGATCAAATCCCAGGATCAAGTCCTCCATTGGGCTCCCTGAATGAAGCCTGCTTCTCCCTCTGCCTGTATCTCTACCTTTCTCTGTGTGTGTGTCTCTCATGAATAAATAAATAAAATCTTAAAAAAAAAAAAAAAGTTTGGAGACCTTTGTCTAGTACCAGACTGCCTCCCAGTGGATCTAGCATTCAAGTTGCCTAAAGATGATGCCTTTCACTCTGGCTCTAGAAACAAACTAAGTAAATGTTCTCTCAATAGCAATTTCCTAGGGTTCCTAGCAGTTATAAATGCATAAATAAGGCCAAAACATCAGGTCAATTTCAGCTACTAAGAAAATGAGCCAGGGAACTCAGTCAGTATAAGTGCATAACTTACAAGATGAAGAATAAGCCCTCAGCACTTGGATTTTATTTTCCCATCTGTGGCTTCTGCACACAGCAAGCACTTGCTTGAATACCATACTCAGGGACCAGCAGCTAAGGGGAGAGGAGATGGAGGCATGGAACCATGGACCACCCAGCTAGGTAGCCCCCTGAAAGTTTCTAATTCCATGCGTAGTTTTATTTTCTCTAAGGCACTCACACTGCCAGCAAGCATCTGCTTTACTTGTTTACCTGTGTGTAAACTGCGAGCCCTCCAAGTCCAAAGTCCCATCAGTCCTGCTCACTGATATGCTCCCTCATTCCCCACTGCTGTCCAGTGGATAAAGAGCATTCAATCCTAGGCTCCTGGAGCCTCGGTGTCCATCGAAAGATGAATGGATAAAGAAGACGTGGTTTATGTATACAATGGAATATTACTCAGCCATTAGAAATGACAAATACCCACCATTTGCTTCAACGTGGATGGAACTGGAGGGTATTATCCTGAGTGAAGTAAGTCAATCAGAGAAGGACAAACAGTGTATGTTTTCATTCATTTGGGGAATATAAATAACAGTGAAAGGGAATATAAGGGAAGGGAGAAGAAAAAGACTCCTAACTCGGGGAAACGAACTAGGGGTGGTGGAAGGGGAGGAGGGTGGGGGGTGGGGGTAAATGGGTGACGGGCACTGAGGGGGGCACTTGACGGGATGAGCACTGGGTGTTATTCTGTATGTTCGTAAATTGAACACCAATAAAAAATTTATTTATTTAAAAAAAAATCCTAGGCTCCTGGAAGTGAGGTTCGCATCTCCTTTGTTAGGTCCCCAGTCCAACTCACATACTCTTGCTATCCCATCTCAGCATTGGGTAGCTGCAGCCATCCTGTGACCAGTCCCGGAGCTGTGAAACCTCCTTGAAACGTTATCTTATCCTCAATCTGAATTTCAAAAAAATAATAACTTCAATATAAGTATATTCCAAACATGCTATTGTAATGTGCTTATACTAAAATACAGCATTAGTATTTAGAAGAGTATTTAGAATTATAATTTAAATATGTCCCAAATACACTATTGAGACAAATAATAATAAAATAGTTTGTAATTGATTAATTAAATTAAAATTAATTAATTAAAATAGTATTTAGTATTATTATTTAGTATAAGTATATCCCAAATGTGCTAGTGGGATATAGTTATACTAAAAAAACTATTCTTCTGAAATTCAAATTTAACTAGGAGCTGTCCCGTATTTTTGCTAAATTTGGCAACCCTACTCTGACACATACATGTATCAAAAATTAGTTACGCTAAATATATAGTAAAAGGCTTTTTAAAAGATTTTATTTATTCATGAGAGATACACACAGAGAGAGGCAGAGATACAGGCGGAGGGAGAAACAAGCTCCATGTAGGAAGCCGAAGATGGGACTCCATCCCAGGACTCCAGGATCAGGCCCCCAGCCGAAGGCGTCGCCAAACCACCGAGCCACCAGGACTGCCCAGTAAAAGGCTTTTAAAAATGTAATACATAGAGATACACTTATTCCAAAAAAACTATTTTTTGCTTACCTGGAATTTAAGTGGGCATCTTGCATTTTTATTTACTAGATCTGGCAACCGTACTGTGGACATAGCTACTCTGAGAATTACGAGTACTACTATGAATATATTTCCTAAGTTTTAAAAAATACACTAAATATGAGACACACTAATACTAAAAAAACCTTGTTATGAAATTCAAGTCTAGCTGTGGCTCTTGTATTATTTATTGGCTAAACCTGGCCATTCCTATTCTAGGACATACTCCATTAAAATAGACATATCTTAAACTTTCTTTTTTAAAAATATTTTATTTATTTATTCATGAGAGACACAGAGAGAAAGAGAGGCAGAGACACAGGCAGAGGGAGAAGCAGGCTCCACGCAGGGAGCCCGACGTGGGACTCGATCCCAGGACCCCGGGATCACGCCCTGGGCCGAAGGCAGACGCTGAACCACTGAGCCACTCAGGCGTCCCTAAAATAGACAGATCTTAAAATATGTTAACATAGTCAATGTGAGACTGTTCTGTAGTAAAGCAGACACACACGCACTGTAAACGACGAATTTCCGGCCTGCGGCCGGCCAGCTCCCACAAAGCCAGGGCCTTACAGCAGCGCTCAGGCAGCCCCACCCACTCTCCTTCCTCACCCCGCTCCGACGCGGCGTGCCCCTTTGCCATGGCGACCGAAGCTGTCCGGGGTAATTCGGCGGCACTGCGGAGGCGAAGGACCATCCCACGCCGCTTCCGATTGGCCAGCGAAGCCCGGTCTTTACTACTCCGCCCCCGCGCCGGGGAGTCCCGCGACGCGTGACGCTCCGGAGCGACACTGCGCGGCTCTCTGGGCCAATGGTGGCCTCCCGCGGGGCGCGGGGTTCTGGGAGTTGTAGTCCGCGCGGCAGCGGCCGGACTCGCTCGCCTGCCGAGGCGCCGCCATGATGGAGCGGCCCTGGCCGGAGCGGAGCCCGCGCGCGGTGAGTCCGCCGCGGCCCGTCCGGCCGTCCCGCCGTCCCGCCGCTTGTCCCTCGTCCGTCAGTGCCTTCGTCGGACTTGGCCGGCCGGGGGAAGAGATCGTGGGGGCGGGCCAAGGGCGCCAGAGTCGGCGGGCGCTGGCCGGGATCGCGTTAGAGGAAGCGCGGGTGGAGACGAATCCGGGCTCGGGCAGGAGGCGCATCCCGAGGCCAGCGGCGGGGCCGAACCGGGTCAGGGAAGCCGTCGCGGGGCCCCAAGGTCCCTGGGGATGAGGGAGACGGGCGAGCCTCGCAGGCCACGCGGGGGGACTGAGGTGGAGGTGGGCAGGGGCCCGGGGCGCGCTGTCCCGCTTGGCGGCATCTCCCCTCCCCGTCAGCCGTGGCAGGAAACCTCTCCACCCAGCTTTTCGACTCCAGACCCCACCCCAGGCCTTTCCCAGCCTCCCCACCCCCCCGCCCCAATCCGGCCGCCAGAACCTGACCCAGTGTCAGCGGCACATCTCGGTGTCATCCGCAGGTAAGCCTGGCCTGTCCACGTGGCTTTGAGTCCTGCCAGTGACACTCAGAGACTCCCTAGCATCAATCCAGGTTACCCTCAGAATGGATCTCCAGGACCCCGAAACCACGGCACTGTCCATGTAGGCTTCAAGCCCTACCGTCCCCCCAACACACACACACAACTTCCCGGCGTCCTCATCAGCCAGGGGTCCACATTTGGTCCAGACCCCACAGGAGGACATCGTTCCCCCAACTTGGGCCTCAGACACCCGCCGTAGCCTTAGGTGCCTTCAACTAGGAGTCCCCCTTGGCCCCTTCTAAATCCCCCCCATCATCTCAGCTTCTCCCCACATAGACTTCATCCCAGGACCCTGGAGGGTGCTGAGGGGCTGCAGTTCTTCACCCTGGAGTCTGCCTGGGGCGCACTTCCCTGCTCACCGGAAAGAAGGGTAAGGTCTGAGATCCCAGAGCACGAGGACTGCTTAAATCCGTGGAGCTGCCAAACGAGCCCTTTTACTTTTTCAGAAATACACATGTGAAAGTGTTACTACAGCATAAGAGTATTTTTGCCTGTGGTCTCAGCAGGGGTGACGGAGCTTGTAAATGCCCAGTCAGGCCAGCGGAATCAAGAAGCAGGCTGGAAGACTGCTGGCAGGGCACAGCCCTCGTGAGTCGCCCTCCCTGCTTTTGTACACCTTTCCTTTCTTCCTGATTGTAAAACCCACACACGTGCACATGAAAAGTTCTCCAGAGGATCAAGAAGGAAAAAGTCACATGGAATACTCCTCCACTTTTCACTTGTCATAAGCATTTCCCATGTCATTAAAAATCCTTCCTAAATGTTTTTGTTCTTTTTTTTTTTTTCTTCACATTGAAGGTCACACATGATCAAAATAACCATTTAGGGGAGATTAAGAGAAGTATAAAGAACATAGCATATGGCTGGCTACCAGTGGCCCTTTTTGGGACCCTCATATATCATTTCACATCCCACTTTCCCCTGTACCTCATATCATCCATATGTCATGTGTGCTTCCCTTGCGCATGTTATGTTACTGTGTATTTTGCAGTCAAATTCTCCACCATGTGGTGGGAGGGTAATTGATCTTACCAAGCTTAACTGTTGGGCACTTTTGTTGTGATTCTTGGTGCCTAAATCTTTGTCCCAATTGCAGATAAATTTCACAGCATGCGAACATCCAGAATGATCTTGATATACAAGCTGCCACTTTGCTTTCCAGAAAGGTCGTGCCAGTTTGTACCTTCACTACTGGATCAGCACAGAGTACAAGTATAGAAAAAAATCTCATTTTAATTTTTACAACTTTAACATTTTCAAAATTTTCTTCAGTTATATGTTCAGCGTAGGAAGCTTGGAAAACACACAAAATGCTATTTTTTTTTCACTGCTCTTCCCACTTTCCCTCTGCTTTTAAAGTCTCTACCCCCTTGTCCTCAACTACCTCCTCCCTCAGCCTTAACTTAGTAGAAAAGGCAAGAAAGACAGCATAGCCAGGCAGAGGGCCTCTGTTGCACTATTACATAGCATATCTGGCTGGGTCTAGTTCCTTATTTCAAGTGCTCAGGAGCCACATAATACAGCTGGTGGCTACCAAACTGGATGATATAGATGGAGAGCATTTCCGACCCCATAGGAAGTTCTGCTGGACAGTACTGGTTACTCCACCAAGGCAGGAATCCTATTCCCTTGGATGCTCAGGAAACTGTTAATGACTAAATAAATGAAGGTGGGAGATGTACACTAAGCTAAGTAAGGAAATGAGATCTGATCCCGATCAGGTAAGAGTCATGAAGACAGCATAGTGAAGATGAGATAAGTGTGACAGCCTGAGCCAGAGCATGGTGGCATCCTGGTGTGGTGACAGCTGAGCTGGGATCAACATCAGAGAGGAGTATGGGTGGGAACAGTGGGTAAGGCTCTGTGGTGACCAGTTAGTTCCTCGTCTTCAACACAATGTAGCCCATGAGGGTCATATGGAAGATTAGGTCAGAATGAGATAGGGAGGGCTCAGGTCAGCAACTTGGTAACTGGGGGTCAGGGCAAGGAGGTGGGGAGCTGAGGGGAGTCCTGAGCAAGGTGGTGGCCACCATCTGATGTGGCCACTTTGCGCCTGCCCCTCTCTGCAGACCCCTGACTGCTGACTGCATCTGCCTGCTGCTACCTGTGTTTGGAGCTGCTGGGACTGTCCTGGGATCCAGCCTGCTTGCCCTCTGAGGCCGGAGAGATGCTCCCGTTGGCCAAAGCCCTTGCCTCCCCCAGGAGTCCCCAGACCTCAGCCCTGGGGGAGCAGGACAGGGCTTCTCAGCTGGCCAGCCCCGGGGATGCTGAGGCCTGGCGCCTGCGTTTCCGACAGTTCCAGTACCGCGTGGCAGGTGGGCCACACCGTGCACTGGGCCAGCTCTGGATGCTGTGCCGCCAGTGGCTGCGGCCTGAGGCACACTCCAAGGAGCAAATGCTGGAGTTGCTGGTGCTGGAGCAGTTCCTGGGTGCGCTGCCCAGCAAGATGAGGACCTGGGTGCAGTCGCAGGGTCCTCGCACCTGCAGAGAGGCCGCTAGCCTGGTGGAGGACCTCACACAGATGTCGCAGCAGGAAGGTGAGGGGACGGGCCTCACCCCTAAGAGCGAGTGGCTGCCGGTTGGGGGGAGCAGATGCCGGGTTTGGGTTCTGGCCAGTGACTCCGTGGCCCGGTGCCCAAGGATGGCGCTTCTTTTTCCTTTTGGACTCAGAGTGTCGCATCCACCCAGCCCTGCTCCCACCCCCCCCACACACACCCGCTCCTGTCCCGTTCCCTCTCCCGATCAGCAGCGCCCAGGCCATCCGAGCAAACCTCTTCCCTGCACATGTCCTGCCAGTGCACATTGTCTTCTCACACACCTGTGTTTTTGTTGTACATAAATGTCATTGTGCTGCACGTCTCTGTCTGCCTCACTTCTCTTGCTCAGTTGGTAATTTAGGATTTCTCCATTTTACCATGTGTCCATCTGGCCTGTGGCTTCGCATTTGTCTGCTCTCCCTCAGGAGGACCCCAAATGAGGTGCTGTGGACCACACCCCCCACCCCAGGCCCTGTCCAGAAATCCCAGAGCTTGCCCGTTTCTCTCCTGCATCCAGTCCCAGAGGCCCAGGGGCCAGTTGTGGGGACTCATGCCTGGGTCTGCAGCTGTCACAGAACAGGTGTTGGTGAGAACTCAACAGAGGAGTCTTGTGTAGCTGCAGGGTCTGCAGACAGAGCTGACACTGCCTCTCTACTTTGGCTCCCCTCTCTCCTTCAGGGGCTCTGTCCTCATGCCTTCTTGCCCCTGTAACCCTGTGTAGAACTGCCATCTCCCCAGGCTCCCTCACTCCTAGTAATGTCAACAGAAGTGCAGACCCCCATCACAACATCTGTAGGTCAACCCTCAGGGCCTGGCTTAGGTGCTGTGATCAGAATGTCTTCAGGCCCTAGCTGCAGAAAAGCCTTGAAATCTAAAGAAAGTTTTCTCGGGTCTCCATACTGCCCGCAGGGAAGCTGGCCGACATGCCCAGGAAAGTTTTGCATGTCACATTTTGCAAAGGCAAGAGCATTGTCCAAGTTGGAAGGCACTGGATGGCATCATGGAGTCTTGTTCCCAGGTTCCTGTGGAATCATGAAGATGTGCAAGGCAGATAAAGTGGCTCTTGGAACTCACTGTTCCAGGGACTAAGGGGCCCACAAGTTTTTACATCTGGCCCTTGGTGGAACCATGCACACCCTAGGGCCTCAAGTTAGGAGGCCCAGGCTGGCATTAATGCTTCACTGTTGCCATCTTGAGGTTCCCTATCATTTTTTAGCAAAGGGATCTTGTACGTGTTTTACATGGGGCCAACTTGTGGTCCTGTGGACAGTGAGGCAGTTGGAGCAGCAGGTGACTGGACCTGATGAGGCATCTCTACCTCTCACATGAATGCCTGGAAGTCAGGGACACAAGCAGGAGGCATCTGCATGCTGCTGCCTCAAGATTGGGCTTCATTCCTCGGGAAGGAAAGCTCCCAGGGGGTGAGGAGTGGGAAGGGTTAGGATGAGATGTGCACTGAGGGAAGGAAGCCTGGGGCTTGGCTAGAGCAGGGCTGTGGGCTGGGTGCCTGAAGCCCAGATAGAATCCAGCAGGAGCCTGGCTCTCCTCTTTTCTGGGTGGCCCTCTGGAGTCACTATGGTGCAAGCGCAGGGGGAAGATAGACCCAATATTTCCACTTGGAAGTCCCTGATGGCTGGTGTCTGGAAAAATAACTGAATAGGTCTCTTAGTCCATGATATATCCCTCCCTCTGGCCCAGCATTGAACCTGGGTGCCAAGGAGTGTTGTGATCACTACAGCCTATTTATTGATAGTGATGCTCTTGGGCACAAGAGGGAGAGTACTGGGAGAGAGAGTGTACACCTGGGGCTCTACCTTTATTGGGCCTGACTAGGGTCTCCGAGGTATACTCTTTATTGGCTAACTTAAAGCAGAAGAGTGGGAATTAGGATGTGAGAAGGGAGAATTTGGTCACCCAAACTGTCAGTTATCAAGACGACCCAAGGCTTCCTGAATGAGGGACCTCCATGAGTGGGGGAAGCCCAATTCCTTATCTTTTTTTTTTAAGATTTTATTTATTTATTCATAAAAGGCACACACACAGAGAGAGGCAGAGACACAGGCAGAGGGAGAAGCAGGCTCCATGCAGGGAGCCTGATGTGGGACTTGATCCCAGGACTCCAGGATCATGCCCCTGGGCCAAAGGCAGGTGCTAAACCACTGGGCCACCCAGGGATCCCCTTATCTGTTGTTGTTGGTTTTTTTTTTTTCGTGTGTGTGTATGTGTGTGAGTAGCTGTGTCATACAGCAGAAATTGTTTATTCCAGATGGAGGTCTTTGAAATGGATGCCTCAGCAATCAAAAGGTTGTTAGCCTCAGCGCTCTGCTCTTCCCACACTCATCATCCTATCCTCTAACCACACAGCAGCAGAGGGTCAGCTCCTCCCATGCCAGCCCTGCAGTGGATCCCTGTCCTGGCTATGTACCTTTATCATCTGCCTCCAGGGCCTCACCTCCCTATAGCCCTGCAGCCTTGGCCCTCACTGGGTGCAGGGGTAGCCAGCTCATCATCTAGACCTGGCTCAGACATCCATATCCTCTGAGAGGCTACCACACAGGACCCTACTTGTGTTCTCCAGGGTCCTCACCCCTCTGTGATATTTATAGCATTTATCCTTTCCTTGCATGCCTATTCTCTGTCCTAGTTTATATGAGCTTCACATAAACTTCTTGCAGAGCAAGAGTTCTGCATCCACTTTCCATGGTTTCTGGACAGTGGGTAGTACCAGATACCTAGTGGGTGCATAGCCAATACAGAAGGGAAGGGGTGGGTGAACAGAATTAGCAGGAAGAACCAAGGTTGGGTGTTTGGCAACTAGCAGGCACTAGTTGGGTATACTGTACAAACTAAGGGTGCAACTTTATTCTTTTGCATGTGGCTTACCAATTGTCCCATCACCACTGTTGAAAACACCCTTCTTTCCCCTACTGAATGGTTCTGGTATTTGGCCATGCATATATATGGGCTTAGTTCAGGACTCTCAATTCTTTCCCATTCTGTATGTCTATCTTTATGCCAGCACTGTAGCTCTGTAGTAAGTTTTGAAATCAGGGCATATGTGTCTTCCAACTCTGTCCTATTTTAGGATTGTTTGGGCTCTTCTGGGTCCCTTGGAATTCCATATAAATTTTAGGACAAGCTTTTCCATTTCTGCAAAAAGAAGAGAAAATGGCTTTTGATAGGGATTGCATTGGGCCTGTAGATCACTAAGAGTGTTGCCATCTTAATGATATTAAGTCTTCCATTCCATGAACACAATGTATTTATTAATAACAATAATTAATAATAATGTTATTTTTAAAATTTTTCTTTAACTCCTTTCAGTAATAGTTTTCCAGTTTTCAGTGTACAAGTCTTGTATCTCTCAGGCTAAATTTATTCCTAAGTATCTTATTCTTTTTGATTCTGTAAGTAAAATTGATTCTTTCATTGTAAATGAAATTTTTTGTGCTTCCTTTTTGGGTTGTTCATTGCTGTTTTACAGAAACACAGCTAATTTTTATGGGTTGATATTGTACCCTGTAACTTTGCTGAATTCACTTATTAGCTCATGCCATCTGTGAATAGGGATAATTTTTCTTTTTCCTTTCCAATTTATTTATTTTTTAACAGATTTTATTTTCAGGTAATCTCTACCCTCAAGGCGGGGCTCGAACTCACAATCTCATCTTCCTTTCCAATTTAGATGACTTTTTTTCTCTTGCCTACTTGCTCTTGCTAGAACTTCCAGTACAATGTTGAATAGAAGTGGTAAAAGTAAACATCCTTTCCTTATTCTTTATTGGAAGTAAGTTTTCAGTCCCTCATAATTATGATATTTTTACCATTAAGGGCATTAGATTACAACAAATGGTTTTTCTGTCAATTGAGATGATCATGTGGTCTATTAATATGGTGCATCACGTAGCTTGATTTTGATGTGTTGAACCACATGACAGTTTGATTATAGTGTGTTTCAGTGTGGATCTCTTTGAGTTCATCTTATTGGGAGTTTGTTCAGCTTCTTTGAATGTGTAGATTCAAATATTTCATGTATTTTAGGAAGTTTCCAACCATTGTTTTCTTTCAAATATTTTGTCTCTGTCTTCTCCTTTTGGAATTCCCATTATATGTCTGTTGGTGGATTTTATGTGTCCCACAAATACCTTAGGCCCTGTTCATTTTTCTTCTACTCTGCAGACTATAATTTTAATTGACCTATCTTCAAACTTACTGATCCTTTTCTCTGCCAGTTTAAATTTTTTTTTTTTTTATTTATGATAGTCACAGAGAGAGAGGCGCAGAGACACAGGCAGAGGGAGAAGCAGGCTCCATGCACCAGGAGCCCGATGTGGGATTCGATCCCGGGTCTCCAGGATCGCGCCCTGGGCCAAAGGCAGGCGCCAAACCGCTGCGCCACCCGGGGATCCCTCTCTGCCAGTTTAAATCTGAGGTTAAACCCCTCTAGCAAATTTTTCATTTTAGTTATTGTACTTCTCTGCTCCAGAATTTCTATTTGGTTCCTTTATATAATTTCTCCTTGATATCCTTTATTTGTTTTTTTTATTTTTTTTTAATTCATTCATTAGAGACACAGAGAGAGGCAGAGACATAGGCAGAGGGAGAAGCAGGCTCCATGCAGGAAGCCTGATGTGGGACTTGTTCAGGATCATGCCCTGGGCTGAAGGTGGCACTAAACCCCTGAGCCACTTGGGCTGCCCTCCTTTATTTGTTGAGAACATCATTCTCCTGGTTTTTTATAGCTCTTTGTTCATGGATTCCTTTAGCTCTTTGAAGTTATTTAAGACAGTTGATTTAAAATCTTTGTCTAGTAAGTCGAGTGTCTGGGCTTCTTCATGGACAGTTTCCATTCATTTCTTCTTATTCCTGTAAATAAGATATACTTTCTTGGGTCTTTGCATGCCTCTTAATTTGTTGTTGGGAACTGGGTATTTTTAATATTTGATAATATAACGTGATAACTCTGGAGATCAGATATCTTCCCTCCCCAGGGCTGGTTTATGCTGCTTACTGTGGGTTGTAATTGTTTATTTTGGAAACTTTCTTTCTTTCTTTCTTTCTTTCTTTCTTTCTTTCTTTCTTTCTTTCTTTCTTTCTTCTTTCTTTCTTTCTTTCTCTTTTCTTTCTTTCTTTCTTTCTTCTCTTTTCTTTCTTTCTTTCTTTTAATTTTTATTTATTTATGATAGTCACAGAGAGAGAGAGAGAGGCAGAGACATAGGCAGAGGGAGAAGCAGGCTCCATGCACCGGGAGCCCGACGTGGGATTCAATCCTGGGTCTCCAGGATCGCGCCCTGGGCCAAAGACAGGCGCCAAACCGCTGCGCCACCCAGGGATTCCCCTTCCTTCCTTCCTTCCGTCGGTCCTTCCTTCCTTCCTTCTTCTTTTTCTTTCTTTTAAAGATTTTATTTATTGGGATGCCTGGGTGGCTTAGTTGGTTAAGTGTCTGCCTTTGGCTTAGGTCATGATCTCAGGGTCCTGAGATTGAGCCCCACATCAAGCTCTCTGCTCAGTGGTGAGTCTGCTTCTCCCACTCCCTCTCCCTCTGTGATCTCTTTAAGAGAGATAGAGAAAGTAAGAGAGCACACAAATGCGGTTGGGAGGGGGAGAGGGAGAGGGAGCAGCAGACTCCCTGCTGAGCAGGAAGCCTGATGCAGGGCTCAATCCCAGGACCCCAGGATCATGAGGTGAGTAGAAGGCAGATGCTTGACCAACAGAGCCACCCAGGTGCCCTATTTTGGAAACCTAACTATTCTTGTAAATACTACATTCTTTGTTGTGTGTTCTCACTAAAGTTTCTGTTTCATTAATTTAGTGGCTACCTAGTGATATGCATTTCCTTAAATGCATGGAGCCAACAAAACACTCCTCGTCTTTGTAGGTTAGCTCTGAATTGAGGTACTCCTTCAATGCTTAGCCTCTCCATATACAACTCTCCTGAGCCTTCACTTCTGGGTTACAGGGGGGCCTAAAGATCAATCAGAGATGAAAGCTTGGGAACTTTTCATGTTTTCTACTATGTGTTTAGCCCTGATTATATGCATGGCCTGCTAGACTCCCCAGTAAAAGCCCTTATTCCCACATGTACCTCTTTCTCCAGCCTCTTCTTTCCTAGGGTTCTTGGTATCTCTGCTGCTTGCTCCATCTGTTATCCCTGCTTCAGGTGGTTGTGGCTAGTATATGCCTGCATTTATTTATTTATTTATTTATTTATTTATTTATTTATTTATTTATTTATTTTTAGTATATGCCTTTAAATGCTTTTGACAAATGCTGCTCTGGAGGCCACTCCAGTCCTGAAGGTTCTGAGAGGGCATAACAAAGGTAAACCCCTGAACCAATCCTTCAGGGAGTCACCAGACAGGTCACCAGACAAACACGCAAATGTAATGCTTTGGGAACAAGATCTGCCCCCTATGGCTTCAGCAAGCCATACCAGTTCCACGGACTGTCATCCACACAGCCCCTCCTACCTTTGGAATGGGGCTGGTAGGCAGGTAAGTAAAAATGCCACAACACCTTCTGGTTGAAATTTAATAGCTTCTTTTTTCATTAAGCATTCCCTCCTCCTTGTAAGTTCTTGGTTTTTTGTTTTTTGTTTTTTTTTTTTTTTCAGATTCAAGTTCCCAAAAGTTATCTCTAAAAATTTTTTCAGAGATAAAGGCTGGCTAATTGTTGTTTCAGTAGAGATACTGATTTTGAGAGCTCCCTACTCTGCCATTTTTGGTGATGTTACCTTCCTGTTTGCTTTTAAAAATAATGTTATTGAAACAGAGTTCCCATGCCATATAATTCACCCATTTAAAAATATACAATTCAGTGATTTTTAGTATATTCACAGAGTTGTGCAACCATCATCACCACCTAATTCCTGAACATTTTGTTCGCCACAAAAGGAAACCTCAGACCATTAGCAGTCACTCCCCATTCTCCTCTCTCCCCCAGTCCCTGTAGCTTTCCCCCAGATCACTAATCTACTTTTTGTCTTTATGGATTTGCCTGTTCTGTACATTTCATATAAATGAAGTCATATGTGGCCTTTTGTGTCTGGCTTCTCTCACTTAGCATAAAGTTCTCAACGTTCATCTATGTTGTAAAATCTATCAGTACTTCATTCTTTTTATGGCTGAAAAATATTCCATTGTATGGATATACCAGTTTGTTCCTTCATTCATCATTTGATGGACCTTTGGGTTTCCACTTTTTGGCTATGATGAACAATGCTATGAACGTTCACATACATATATTTGTGTGGACATGTTTTCATTACTCTTGGGAACACCTAAGGAGGTGAAGTGCTGGGTCATATGGTAACTCAACATATAACTTTTTGAGGAACTGTCAAAGTGCCTTCCAAAGCAACTGTTTGCTTTTTATATGACACTTTTTCAGCCTATAAAAGTGTATGGAAAATATTATAATGAACACGCATATAACTTCCATGAAGCCATCTCAGAGCCTAACCTCCTGAAAGGCAGCTTTAGGTTATTTAGAGAAATGACACACTGGGTCAACAGTGCAGGTCTCCTCCACATTCCTCTTTCTCTCCCTGCTGCCCCAGAGGGGGGAAAGGCCTTGAATTTCTCATTGCATGTGCATGTTTGTCCTTTTCCCTCTTATTTTGTAACAGTGTATGGCTCTGTTTCCCATGTCCTAAACCTATAAATGGTGTGCCTTTGTAACTGCTATCCTGCCCTGGCTTTTGTCCCCCTACAATATGTTCTGTGGTAGATCCATGGGGCCTTGCTTCAACCATCTTTGCTACCTTACTGCATTCCACTTCAGGAAGATTCCAGTTGTGGGATGAGACCCCTGTCCAGGCTTTCTGAGTTAATCAGTGCTGCAGGAAATGTCCTCATGGGCCTCTCAGGGGCACAAATGGGCGTAGAGTGTTAGGTGAGAAGATCTGTCCTCAGCTGCCTCTTATGTTACCATGGCCTCATGCCTGGCAGCCATGGAAAGGTCTGGATCAGGAGGATGGGGCTGCAGTTAGAAGCTTGTTGGAAGATAAAGGCAGTGGCATACTATTGCTCTTGCCTTGGCCTTACTGGGGTTCTTCAGAGATGCTCCTGGGATGTGTTATCCTCCTTGTGCAGGAAATCTGGGGATTTGGGGGCTCTGAGTCACACAGGCCTCTCACCATCCCTTTCTCCCGCCCAGTTCTGGTATCTCTCACCGACCACCAGGACAGGAGCATCAGCGAGGAGGAAGACGGGAAGAGTCTGAGGTCCCAGAAAGACCTATCCCAGGTGAGCCCAGGGCCCCTGGCTCCATGCTCCTACATCCCTGGGGCACCATGAACATCAGTGCTGTGACAGGTTGAAGGACATCCCATCCAAGCTCTGTGCAAGGCTCTCCCCCAAATTCCCAGGAAGCCTGAACTCCACACCTCCAACCTATCCCACAAATCCCAAAATTTGCTGCAGCTCAGTGCTGGGCAAAATACAGTTAGTAGGGCTGTGATCTGCTGCAGACCCCCTAGACATCATCTTCATCTCCCTCCACCCAGGTCATCTGCCAGTCCTTTACCAGTCAGCAGCCAGATGCTGAGGTCCCCATCCTCGTATATAATCCACAACTGCATGCTGAGTATATCAAAAGATTTCCAGTGCTGCCATTCCAGGTGCTACCACACAGAAGCTTGGGTGTCCTGGCTCAGATCCCATCTGTAGTATTAGTATCTGTAGTAGTGTTTTACCTGAGAACACTGTGGATTCTTGGAGAGGCTGGGAAAGACTCCAAGAGGGCATCCCCAACAGCAAGATCTGTTTTTGCAAAGGGCCCAAGTGAGAGGGGATCATGGTTTATGATGGAAACTTGGCTAGAGCTCACAGAGTGATGGGGAAAGGCCCCCCAGCAGGGACTGGAGTGATTAAAACAGATTTGTTAACAGGCAAAACACAAAATAAACAAAAACCAAACCACATTCCCTTCCCTCTGGCATCAAGTAGATTCACAGCACCTTGTTCTCACCTCCCATCACCTCTGTGACCTCCCCCTTCTTCAGACCAAAAGCCCCTCTGTCTCCCACTAATTTGCCACTCTCTCGAATGTTTAACCCCCAACTCTAAACCCCTGTCAGGATCTTCATCCCTTGCACATCACTGTCAGTCTGGGTGTCCTTGAGACATCCTACCTCTCAGTTGGGGTCGTGTGGCCTTCCTCATGACCTATACTGCCATCTTCCCCTCCCATGTGCCTCCACACCATTGGCGAGCAACCTCAAAGCATCTGTGGCTCCCTTTTATTTTCTATGTCCATGCTCAGAGAGCATAAGGACAGGAGGCATGTGCTTCCCTTTTAAAAATGGGAATTTTACAATGAGCACATGGAAAGATGCTGAAGATCACTAGCCATCAGGGAAATGCAAATTAAAACCATGATGAGATATCACTGCACACCTACTGCAATGGCTAAAAGTAGAAAGAGGGACAGCACCACGTGCTGGCAAGGGTGTGGAAAAACTGGAACTGTTTCATTACTGATAGGAATGCAAAGTGGTAAAATCAATTTAGAAAATGGTTTGGTTGTTTCTTACAAAGTTAAATATAAACATGATGTATGACCTAGCAATCCCACTTCTGGGATTGGATGTTTACCCAGATGAAACAAACATTTATGTTCCTACAAAAACCTGTACACAAATATTCATAGCAGCTTTGTTTGTAGTAGCCCAAAACTGGAAACAAGCCACATACCTGTGTGATTGGATAAACAATCATTTATCCTGCACACCATGGAATACTACCCAGCAATATCATGGAAGAAACTCTTGATTCACACACAACTTGGATGGATCTGAAGGGCACTGTGCTGTCAAAACAGTTAATCTCAAAAGGTACATGCTATGAAATCCCATTTATATGACATTCTTAAAAAGACAAAATGATGGCCACAGAGAATAGATCAGTGGTTTCCAGGCAAGAGTTCTGGGCAGAGGGAGAATGTGAGTAGACAGAGGTAGCATGAAAGAGTTTTCCCTGGGTGATGGAATCATTCTGGTCCTAATTATGGTAGTAGTTTCACGAATCTATATATGTGCTAAAATTCACAGACCTGGACATGAACGCACACACACACACACACACACACACACACACACACTCTTATATAATTAAAATTAAGAAAAATGAAGGAACTACTAAAAAGTGATAATATTTTCCATCAAGCCAAAGTCTAGTCCGTTCTTTGTCCCCAGAGACCACCCCTCCTTATGATGCTGGGGTCTGGTATCATTTTGAGGTTTTCTGATTTGCATGGCCAGTTTTTGAAAGACCCACTAGTTTGTATTCTGTTTCTTCTTTGGCTACTATGTTCTGCCTGGAGGCCATTTTCATTCTTTACTTAATTAATAACAACAGAAAAAAGACATCTAAACAAAAACATGAGACAAAAGATAATACACCCACTGCTCTGCAGAAGAGCTCATCCCACCAAAGAAACACCCGTATACCTTTGTTGCTATCAACAGCAGATCACCTCCATCCTTGAATTCACCTGCATGAATTTCTCTATCTCTGTCCTGTTATGGCTGGGAGAAAAAAAAAAGTTATTCTTATCTTGTTTTAGGCTTGCAAGAGGAAATATCTTCTATTTTTTTTAAGATTTTATTATTTATTTATTTATTCATGATAGTCAGAGAGAGAGAGAGAGAGAGAGAGAGAGAGAGAGAGAGAGGCAGAGACACAGGCAGAGGGAGAAGCAGGCTCCATGCAGGGAGCTCGACGTGGGACTCGATCCGGGGTCTCTAGGATCACGCCCTGGGCCAAAGACAGGCGCCAAACCGCTGTGCCACCCAGGGATCCCAGAGGAAATATCTTCTTATAAAAATTTTTATTGTGGGGATCCCTGGGTGCTGCAGCGGTTTGGTGCCTGCCTTTGGCCTAGGGCGCGATCCTGGAGACCCGGGATCGAATCCCACGTCAGGCTCCCGGTGCATGGAGCCTGCTTCTCCCTCTGCCTGTGTCTCTGCCTCTATCTCTCTCTCTGTGACTATCATAAGTAAATAAAAAAAATTTTTTTTATTGTGGAAAACCAAACATACACCATGTGGTAGGCTGAATAATGCTCCCACCACCCCCCTTTGCCCCACCAAACGTTCCTGTCCTCATCCCTAGAACCTGGGAATGTTACCTTAGGTGGAAAAAGGGGCTTTTTGCAGGTGTACTTAAGGTAGGAACATGAGAAAAAATTACCCTGGTTTATCTGATTGGATTCCAGATGTAATCACGAGAGTCCTTATAAGAGGGAGGTAGAGGAGGTTTAATACACAAGGCAGGACAGTGACCTGGGCACAGAGGCAGTAAAGATGGAGGAAGGGCCAAAAGGCAAAGAATATGGGTGTGTCGAACACCAATAAAAAATAAATTTATTATTAAAAAGAAAAAGGATATGGGTGTGTCTAGAAGCTGAGAAAGCCCAGGAAACAAATTCTCCCATGGAGCTTTCAGAAGGAATGAGCCTTGGTGGACACTAACTTTAGCTCAGAGAAGTTGATTTCAGACTTCTGGCCTTCAGAGCTATAAGAGAAATTTGGGTTTTCAGCCACTAAGTTTCTCATGATTTGCTATAGCAGCCACGGGAAACTAGTACACTACATACACCAAAGTAGAATAAACTAATGGACCCAGGGTTGTAGTAGGACTTCTGTGGGCCCTAAGAATTTTTGTCCCATAAGAATTATATCAAAGTTATACTCATGAGCTTCCACAAAATAGTAAGTTATATTTTATGACCATTTGGTATAAAGATGAACATATTCCAGGCTGGAATAATCACTATATTCTTTTTTTTTTTCTGGCTGATTTTAAAAGACATTAAACATTATTGCAAGAAACTCCTTTCTCCAAAAATTTTCATAGGCCCTGGGCACTGTTTCTGGCACATGATGAAGTCAGCCCCAGATGGGCCGTAAGTGCTTGACACATAGCCAGGTTTGTTGATGGAAAGCTCTCTTCCATCCTGGACTCTCCCCTTAGAAATCACAGATATGCTCACTCGCCATTTCCATGCATTGCAAGTAGAGCTTGCCCTTCAAGGACTTTTTCCCCCCCAATTATATCTATGTTTTTATTTTTATTTTTTATTGAGATATAATTGATATGGAACATTATGTTAGGTATATAACATAATGATTCAATATATGTATATATTGTGAAATGATCAACTACTGTAAGTCTACTTAACATCTAAAGTTACAAATATTTTTTCTTGTGATGAGAATTGTAAGATTTGCTCCCTCAGCAACTTTTAAATACACAATACAGTATTATTAACTATAGTTAAGCAGTACATTATAGGCCTAGGACTTACTTGTTTGACAACGGAAGGTTTGTACCTTTTGACCCCTTCATCTATTATAGCCACACCCACACACCCAAACACCCCTGGCAAACCACCAACACTCTTTTTTTAGACATCAACCCAGCTCTACTGCCTCAACTAAAATCATTAACAGTAATCCCTCATCAGCAGTAAATGGCTGGTTGGCATTCACATTTCCCATTGTTCTTCTTTTCTTTTTCTTGGCTGGTTAGATGACAGATGTGGGTCCCCACATCCCACTCACTGCCCTGCACTGTGCCTGGAATGATCAGAGCCCTGGTCAAAAGGACTTTGGGGGACATTTTTTGTATTTGGAGCTATAGAGAAGGCTCAGAAATGTCCTGGTTTCTGTGCCTGGCCCAAGTGTGTTTGTAATTTTCAGACTTCTCTGGATGGTGGCCCATGCTTCCAAGTCAGGGGAATTAACATGCCCCTCACCACCACACACACAAACGTACACGCACAGGTCCATAGCCTCCCCTCTCAACCCTTCCACCCTCCATTGTCATGGTCACACTTGATGACCAGTGAGACCTGGAGCCCCCCCCCCCACTGCTCATCACCTTCTGGGGGGCTTGTTCTTAGGGACAATGCAGCTGTGAGGGGCAGTTCAGAACCTCACAAGTGATATTGACCTCAGTCCTTACATAGGGCCCAGTGCTCTCTTGTTGCTGTAAAATCATCAGTGGTATTCAAGTAAGGATGTACTATTCAGGGCTTTCCACGGAAACAAAATCAGTAGGATTTATATAGAAATATATAGAGAGACATATTAAAAGGAACTAGCTCACATGATTATGGAGGTCAAGGAGCCCCTGATTTGCTGTCTGCAAGCTAGAGAACACCAAAAAGCTGTCTCCAGGACAGGGAGCTCCATCTCAAGCCCAAAGGTCTAAAGACCACAGGAATCTCAGTCTCAGTCCAAGTCCAAAGCCCAAGAATCAAGAGGGGTCCAATGTCTGAGGGCTGAAGGTGCCTGTCCCAGTTCAAGCAGAGCACAAATGCACCCTTCTGACTTTGTGTTCAACTTGGGCCCTCCACAGATTGGGTGATGCCCACCCACATTGGTAAGGATGATCTTTACTCAGACTGCCGGTATAAATGCTAGTCTTCCCTGGAGACACCCCCACAGATACCAGAAATGAAACTTTACCAGCTACTGGGCCATCCCTTAGCTCAGTCATATTGACTTCTAGAATTAACCATCACAAAGAGGACTTGCGTTTTCATTTTGCACAGGGGGGCCCTTGAATTATTTCTCCAGTCCTAGTAACAGCCCACTGGGAATGTGCATTTGGGGTGTTAAAATTAAATACAAAATAGAGACCAGACTTGAACATTCCCTGAGCTGACAAAACCACGTACAACATAAGTGAGACTTCATTTAGTGTGTTCTGCAAAACAAGTGGAACATAACCTGGGGCACCTCATGCAAAAGCCTCAAGGAAATGATCAGTAAAGAAACTTAAATCACCTTCCTAAACACAGTGTAAGATAATCACTGAGCCAGCCCCTGCTGTCTGGAAACTCCCTCTGTAGTAATGGTCATCCAGGCTTCATATCAGTCTTGGATTTGAAAGCTCCCAGTTCGTAGACTATTTTTATATGCACAATAAACTCTTACTAAATACTGTTTATTGGTTTGGTGGCTTTTTTTTTTTGGCACCTTTTTGTCGGGGAGCAGTGGCTTTAGTTTTGCTATTCCTGGATTTTCTAAAGGAAGCAATGCTGTCCCTCTGCTCTGGTGGCACCGGGTGGATGGCCCTCTGGTGGTTGCTCCAAGCCCTGGGCGGTGTGGGGCAGTTGCTGAGCGGGACTGTGTTTGCCATTCCAGGCATCGGAGCTGGGGCTCCCCCAGGAGGGCGAGTGGCCGCAGCCTGCCCAGCCCCAGCGAAGTCCCCACACCAGGGCGGGGGCGGAGGCATCCTGCACCCTGGGCTCACTCGGTGAGTGTTTGGGTCCTACAGCAATCCTAAGGGCTGGGAAGGTTTAGACTTTGCTGATGGCAGTGTTGGGGGGGTTTGGTGATGAACTCTGTACCTTCCCCCAGAAACTGGGCCCACCAAAGTGGGGACTGATAGCACCCCCACCCCCACCCCGTCCTGCAGCAGCCACTCAAACATTTCCACCCCTTGACCAGGGCTTCGGCCTCCTAGCATGAAGGCAGACACACAGAAGATGCTGCAGCATGGGGTCCCCTCAGCTGCCTGCCCAGGTGAGGACAAGGGGGTCTGGGGTGTGGGATCTGCCTCCCAACCCCACTTACCCTTTATCTTAGTAGAGGAAAGCATTGAGGGCACTAAGGCTCTACTAAGTACAGGCAGCTGGCTGCCTGTTCTTCTGTGTGTCCCTGGGGGGAGAAGGGGCAGGGAGGTGCCCAGGGTGTGGCCTGGTCCCTGCCCTCTCCCTAACAATTAACGCTTCTCCCTCACCCTCCCCAGGCCTGGGCTGCTTGCCTCTGAAGCCTAGCGTCTGGGATGAACCTCCCTGTGGGCAGACTGGGGACAGAGCCCTGAGGAACAGACACTCCCTCCCCAGGCTGGCCCAGGACACACCTCAGGCTTCAGAAGAGGGTGTAAGGCAGGCAGGGGCTACCCCCAAGGACGCTGTGCTTAAGGGCACCAGAGGCCAAGGGCCTGCACCAGAGGGGCCCCTGCACCTGAGCCCTCAGCCCAGCCTGGTTGCAGACCCCACCCTCCCAGGTGCTCAGAGCACCAGTCCCCCAAAGAGACTTGGGGACCGCGATGTCGGCAGCACTCGCCTACCCTTACTCAAAGACACTAAAGCCTCCCCTGGAGAAGCGGGACAACCGGCTGCTGCCCCCTCCTCGGGGAGCCCAGCAGCAACCCAAGTCCCCTCAGGGACGCGGCCCTTCGCGTGTGCCGAGTGCGGGGAGGTCTTCACCTGGGTCACTCACTTCATCGAGCATCAGAAGCGCCACCTGGAAGAGGGGCCCTTCCCGTGCCCCGAGTGCGGCAAGGCCTTTCTGCACGCTTCCGTCCTGGGGGAGCACCGGAAGATCCACCTGCTGCAGCAGCCGCGCAAGAAGCCCCGGCGCGGCGGGGGCGAGGGGCCAGGGGAGGCCGGCCCCTTGGAAGCGGCCGGGCAGGCTCAGGACACGGACGGAGACCCGCGCGGGGAGGCCGCTGGAGGAGAGCGGCCCTTCGAGTGCGGCGTCTGCGGGAAGGCCTTCCCCTGGATGGTCCACCTCCTCGACCACCAGAAACTGCACACTGCGCAGTGAGCGGACGCGCGCCCCGCGCGACAGCGACCCCCGGCGGACTCGTCCTGCAGGCCACCCGCCCCCCCCCGAGTCCCCCGCGCGACAGACCCCCCGAAAGGCTCGTCCTGCAGACCACCAGGGCCCCGCCACCCCCGCCGCGTCCCCCGATGCCAGCGACCCCCGAAGGGCTCGTCCTGCAGGAGACCCGGGACCCACCACCTCCTCCGCCCGCCGGTCCCCCGCTGCCAGTGACCCCCGAAGGGCTCGTCCTGCAGGAGACCCGGGACCCACCACCTCCGCCGCGTTCTCTGGGTGTCGCCCCGCCCGCCGCTTACCCCTGGTGACAGTGACCCCCTGAAAGGTTCGTCCTGCAGGAGACCCAAGACCCGCCTCGCTTCCCTGGTGTCGCCGCACATGCCCGTTCCCCGAGTGACAGCGACCCTCGGCTGACTCTTCCTGCAGAACGACCCGGGACCCGCCACCCCCGCCGCCGAGTTCCCCGGGCGACAGCGACCCCTGGCGGACTTGTCCTGCAGGCGACCCGGACCCGCCGCGTCTTGGGGGGTGTCGCCGCGCCTGGTGCTTACCCAGGGTGATCGCGACCTCCGAAGGGCTCGTCCTGGGAGCGACCCAGGGACCCACTACCCCCGCTGCGTCCCGCGGGTGTCGCCGCACCTATCGCTTACCCCAAGTGATAGTGACCTCCGAAGGGCTCGTGCTGCGGGGCGGCCCAGGACCCGCTGCGTCTCCCGGTGTCGCTGCATCTGCCACGTTCCTCAAGTGACAGCGACCCCCGAAGGGCTCATCCTGGGGAGCGACCCGGGACCCACTGCCCCCGCTGCCGCGTTCCCCGGGTGAAAGCAACCCCCCGAAGGGCTCGTCCTGCTGGCGACTCAAGACCTGCCGCGTTTCCCTGGTGTCGCCACACCTGCCGCGTTCCCCAAGTGACAGCGACCCCCGAAGGGTTCGTCCTGCGGAGCGACCGGGCCCCGTCACCCCCGCCTCCGAGTTCCCCGGGCGACAGCGACCCCTGGCGTACCCGTCCTGCAGGCGACCCGGACCCGCCGCGTCTCGGGGTATCGCCGCGCCTGGCGCTTACCCCGGGTGACCGCGACCCCCAAAGGGCTCGTTCTACAGGGCGACCGTCGACCCGCCGCGTCTCGGGGTGTCGCCGCGCCTGGCACTTACCCCAGGTGACAGTGACCCCCGAAGGGCTTGTCCTGCGGAGCGACCTGGGACCCACCGCCCCCGCCGCCGCCTTCCCTGGGCGACAGCGACCCCTGGCGGACGCGTCCTGCAGGCGACCCGGACCCGCCGCGTGTCGGGGTTTCGCTGCGTTCCCTGGGTGACAGCGACGTCCAGCGTCGCTCTCAGCTCCGCGGGTGGCCGGCCGTCTGTGCTCCGCAAGCGACAAAAGAAAGAGCTTCGCCAGCGCCATCGGTTCTGGGAGTCTTTTCCGGGTACGCCAGGGCTGCGCCCGCGCCCTTGACCCAGCGGCGGTCCTGTACTCCAGGAACGGAGGTCTCCTGCCCGCCCAGCCCCTGCGAGCGCGGCACACGCGTGGGGCTCTTCTATGTGGAACTTAACTCTTTTCTTCCTTTTTTTTTTGTCCCCGCCCTCCTTTTCCTTTTACACTCCTTTTTTTATGATAAAGTAAACACAACATAAAACGTGCCATTTTAACTACTTAAAATGCACAATTCGGTGGCATTAAGTACATGCATAGTGTTGTGCAACCATCACCACGATGCATTCTGGAACATTTTCATCACTCCCAAAATGGGTTCCCCACACCCATTGGCAGTCACTCCCCATGTCCGCTCCCTCAGTCCCTGATATCTAGTTTTTGGTTTCTTTCTGGATAGATTTTGGGCAGGGTTTTTAGGTCTAACCAAAACTGACCAGCACATGATTTTGTTTGATTCACAGAATGACTTTTTTTAAATTTTGAGATAAATGCCAACATTTTTCAAACCATAGATATCACATAAAAATCTGGCATTATGCTCACCCTGGATCTCCCAAGACCAGATGTGGGGTCTCCCAGGCATCTCAGTTCCCCACCACTGCTGGGGACAGCCTGCATGCACTTGGATTCAGCTTTCCATCCATCCCCAGCCCTTCCTTGCTAGGCACCACTTGCCCCATGCAAACGAAAGCCTTACAAGTTTTTGTCTTTCTTTAGTTTTTTTTTTTTTTGAACTTTACTTGGAAATAGTGTTGGATTGACTCTAACCACATGTAAGCAGAGACTTTCTTCTTTAAATCATCCATAAGTCGCCTTTCAACTGGAAAAGCCTTTGGATCTGCCCTACCCAGCCCACTGCTGCTTCTCCACCAAGCTGCCTCCTGCATAAGTAGCCTGTCCCCTAGCACCCTCCAGGGCCATGCAGGTCCCTCTGCTGCCTTTGCGCCATTCGCCGCGCTTGCCTTCTTGGAACTCTCACTAGCTGGGCCTTGCTCGTGGCTTGCTCCAGCACCCTGGCTTATCCTCGCAGTCCCCACCGGGGGCTTCTGGCTCTACTCCATGCCTTAATTTATTGTGGGTTCCACCTCTCCTCCCAAGCACCTTCTTTCTCATCCTGCTGAGGCAGAGTCTCTTCCTTGGAGATCAGGTGACAAAGTGGGGGTCCTGGCCCCACTGTCAGCCCCTGAGGCTTCCACTATAGCACACATGATGAACAGGTTTGTTTGAGATGACAGGATATGTGGACAAAGAACTCCCAGTGTCTCCACTTGTTGGGGGGCAGGGGTTTATTTCAATGCAGTTTTCTTCCCAATCCCCCTAAGCCAGAGGCACATTCATAGCTCTCTGGGTTGGAGCAGGATTGCATGAGAGAGTAGGGGCTACTGCCCACAAGGCAATCGTCAGTCAGGTCCCTCACTGCCATGGACCCCAACCATCCTCATATGAACAGCTCTGAAGATGGGGTTCTCCGAAGATGTCTGCCTGGGCATCCCACAGACCAAATGCCCTTCAGAGACTTCTGCCTGGTGTCCCTCAGTCCTCCAACTGAGATTGTCCAAAGAACCCATGAGCAAAAGAAAATCAACTGCCTCCCATAGGCCATCATACCTCCACCCTCCAAGGCCCCAGGATCACCCTGTTCTCTTTTCTCCTCTGCACTTAACCACCCCAGCCTCCCTCTCTTCTATCTTCTTTCCTACATATCTGGATGTCTGCAGCTGCCACTAAGAGAACCCTGCCTCCAACCCATTCGCCTCCATCCCATCCAATATCCACAGCCAGCAGGATCCCACTGAAGCAGAAATACTGAGATGACATAAAGTCCAGCAGACCAGTTCCTTTGAATCTCTTCTCCTGCTTCAGTTAGTCCCCAGTGCTGGGGTAGTGGATGCTGGCCCCTCTCCACAATGACTCCCATGCTGGGTTTCCTCATCTCCACAAAGGTTGCCTCCTCTGTTCATAACAGTCTTCACTGTGGCATTATCAGCACCTGGCACAGAGCAGCCCTTCGTGAGAATGGGTGAATGGTAACCAAATGAGTGAGTTGCAGCTACTGCCAAGGCCCCACCTCAGGACTGCAGTGGTAAGCCAGGGAAGCCTCACTTGGACCTTTGAGGAGGTGGGGTGGCAGCAACATGGAAGGCCACCCTCAACACACTCTGGCTCAGTTGACACAGGCAAGGATGTGGCTCAGGGTCCTGGACCTGAAGAGTCATTTGTAAGAATCCCGATTCACCAAAGCTGCCAAATTGAGTTAATTGCCCCACTTGCTTAATCCCAAGATGCTGCTTAAGCTATAGTGAGATAGAGCACCAGCCTCTCTCTTCTCTTTCTGCTCACTCCATGCACGCCTGGCTCACCCTGTGCCTTCATCAGCCAATGTCCGCTGCAAGACTCTAGCACCTGCCCATTGGGACCCTTCCCAGTCTCCTTGTCTGTCCTCCAGGTCTTGTCACAGAGTATTTTCTGGGCCAGGTACTGGGTACTGTGATGCAGTTCAAGTCCTCATCATCTCATGCTCCAGAACCAGAGGCAAACAGACCACCTTCCTCCTCACTGCATCCAGGGTCTCTGGGAACAGAGTCCTCGGCACTGTTAGGTTTTGAGGCTCCCAAAATGATTTTTTTAAAGATGAAATACATACACAAGGTTAAACACTTTTTTTTGAACTTTAAACACTGTAATATATTTAAATGTATATATTGAACAATGTATAAAAAATAGAGTGTCACAAAGTTGTGCTATCCGTGACATGATTATAGAATTACTAGAAAGCTACACTGATTTCTAATGCAACTGCGCCTGGTATGGTCCTGTCACAGCCAGGTGGAGGCAACCCCTGTGGTTAGAGGAAGTTGATGTTGGCATGAGCAGGGGCCCAGCCACTGGTCTGAATGGGGAAAGGCCAACAGAGAGCGAGCCTTCATAATATCTTGTGTTTTTAAACCCTTTGAATTCCCTGTGAACCGAAAGATTTCACACACAAATCCAAATCTATGGCTTCTTTTGAGAAGCCCAGACCCTGTACACTGAGCTTACCTGCTCAGTGGGGCCACTTGGTTATCATTAGCATCCATCCCTTTAAATAAATCCTGGCCCCTGCAAGCATTGGAGTTTGTGAAAGTTGGGGAAAAAAAGGGATCAGGAGGCTAGAGGAAGGTAACAGAGGGACAAGTCCTAAGGGAGCTGGGCAGGGCAACCTGGAACAGGCAAGTCTGTGTGGCACCTTCAGCTGTTCATCACCAGGACTCTGCCCAGACCTTTTGGGAAAAAGATTTCATCATGAGAAGTGTGTACATGACTTTTGATCGAGTAAAAGGAAAGTAGAAAGAAAAAAGAACACATTTTGTGGAAGAAAAAACTAAGAAAAAAAATTAAGTATCTTTTTGCATTTTGGTTTGTGGGTGAGGGAACTGATAATTGACATTTTATGTATATTTTATTTTATTTTTAATATATATTTTAAAGTCTTCATACTGTAGTATAGAGAAGAGCAGGTGGACTTTCGGTATGACAATCACAGATGTGAGCCTTTATAGTCTTTGAATGTACAAGACACTTTAATTTTTTTTTTAAATTTATTTATGATAGTCACACAGGGAGAGAGAGAGAGAGGCAGAGACACAGGCAGAGGGAGAAGCAGGCTCCATGCACTGGGAGCCTGACGTGGGATTCGATCCCGGGTCTCCAGGATCGCGCCCTGGGCCAAAGGCAGGCGCCAAACCGCTGCGCCACCCAGGGATCCCTACAAGACACTTTAAAGCCGATAAACTTGTCTTTGCCTCATTTACATCAGTGCACTCTGATTTTGAGCCATCCATTGTATTCTTTCATACCACTGTTGTAGTGCTTATGATGTGTAAAGTCTTTTACTCATCTAAGAACCAGCCTAACCTTTTTAAATGTCTGTATGTGTAAAGAAAACGTACCCAGGTAGGTTTATCCCTAACATGAGAATTCCTACTGTCTTCTCTGCTGTGTTCAGCCAGAGCTGATTCCAATTGTTCCAAAGAAAAAAAGGCCCCTGTCTTGACACCTTTTCTCAGCTTCCAGTGTGCAAGCCCTGACTTGAATCAATCGATCTTTCTTAAAAGGGGAAGTGCACATGGCTCAACCTTGGTTAGATTCTTTATACTCACTTCTCCAGGGATGGTCCATGCACATCAGTGAAAGGAAGTCTGGCTTGAGTGGGTGATGGCTAACGTGCACACCTTGTTGGTTGGTGCCTGGTCCACTGCTGACTGCTGTACCCTGGGCCTAGAGCCTGGCAGGCCTTGATCAATGTTCAGCCAAAAATAAATTCAGTCAAGGAGGGCACTTCGGCTTTGAATATTATGCTGTTGTTCAAATGCACACATCTGACAGTGATGTAAAGCAGTTTAAAAACGTGTCTACCACGGGATGTTTCCTACGACCACGTCTTCAGTAATGCAAGACAGGGCCGGCGTGGCAAATCGTAAACGGCTCTAGTATTTGGCATCTTAGTCAATGTCACTGTTTTAATTTTTTTGCGGGTCATTTTTGTGTCTTGTATTTTCTTGCTGTTTTTTGGAAGCACCACGTGTTTTACAGTAAAGTTTACGGCACAGTTTCCAACATGAAAGAACTCCGACGTCGCTCCAGGAGGACTTACTTCACTCTGGCCCTACTCACATCGCCTCGGCGGGGGCGTCGTCCTCGGGATCTCCCACCGCCTCTGCTGTGGGTGCTCCTGACCCCCCACCACTGTAGCTACACTAGTCCCCAGCCAGTCCCCGCTGTAAGAGCGCGAGGACGACGTTCACGGGGCCCACCACACAGCTAGCGGGGACTGGACATTTTTGACGGCGTCTTGAAGACCCGCGTCGAAACTCGAACTCGGTTCCCGCGGGGACGCTCCGGGGTCAGATGGCAGTTGCGCACAGAGCCCGCGCGTGGGCCTCTGGGAGTTGTGGTTTGGCGCCACCTGCGCAAGCGCAGTCCCGGCCAACAGCGGGCGTGGCCTTCGTCCTGCCATCAGGCAAGGGCATGGAAGGGTTTTGGGGAGGACAGTCTAGGTTAAGGTCCGCGAGGCTGAGCTCCTTACTCCGAGTCCCGTAGCCACGGCCCCGGGCGAGGGTGAGGCGAGCAGGGAAACGACCAAAAGTGCGCGCGCCGCCCTCTGGGAGATGTAGTTGGGCGCCCCAGCGCAGGCGCAGATCTGCCTGGTGACGGCCGCGGCCTTTGTCTTGCCGTCCTGCTGGTAAGTGAGAATGGGGTGGCCGGATCGGGGGAGGCCGAGACGGGCGGGCATCTGGAATCTTCCCTCGTGCGTCTGTGGAGAGCCCCCTTTCCTGCTTTAGGCTAGGGCGGGTCGCTTCGGGGGCGGTTGGGGCGGGGCCAAGTGGGCGGGGCCCAGACCGGGTCCGAGAGGAGGAGTTGCGGCCGGGGTGGCGCCCGGGCTTTGGCAAAAGGGGTGGGAGCCCCCGGCTTCCGGATCATGGTCAGGATGGCAGCTGGTCCGACCCTTCAGAGTCAAGAGCCAGCCTGACCTGCATTCCTACCTGCTTTGGTGGGACGTCCAGGGTTTGGAGGGTGTGGAGGGCCGAGCCCCGCTGTGGAGTCTCTCAGGAACTCACCGAGCGGCTTCTCAGGACGATGGTGAGGGAGACCGAAAGCACAAGATTTTACTCCCAGCCATTTTACTCCCTGGGACCCAGAACACAGACTCATTATGTTAAGAGTCTTACTGAGTACCATCCAGGCCTCTGTATTAATTCAGCAAGCACCTATTTTGATGTCCTGGGTGCCAGGCCCTTTGCTATACCCAAGAGCCCCCAATATTGTTCCGGTCCCCAGATCCCCCAGGGGAGTCAGGAGGATGATAAGAAACCTGTCAACACATCACTGAACAAGATAACTCCCATCTTGGAAACCGCTGTGAAGACAATAGGGCACAGAATATGGGGCAGAATCAAGGGTGCCCGGGAAGGGTCATCAAGGGGAAGTAAGTACAGAGGGACAAGGGAAATGCATTCTACCAGAATGAGTTTCATTCTGGGCACTCAGCCAGAGATGAGCTTGTAAACCACCACCAGTGAAGCCTTGCATGTAGCAGATGCTAAATAGATGCTCACTGAAGCAAGAGGCTTTCCTTCCAGCACAGATTGCCTTCATGTGTATACTGCTGCATGCCAGGCTCCATTTTCAGCCCTTGCCACACCTTAATTCCTATAATTTCTGTGCTGGTTCACCACTCTCATTTTATGAGAGGGGGGAACTGAGGCAAACAGTGCCCAAAGACTTCATAACTGTCTAGCTTTCTGTCAGTAGCAGAAATAGTTATCACGCTGGAAGTCATCTGAGCAACTGGAGGTCTGCCCCTTGCCTGCTGTGGCCTTCAGTTTTTCTATTTGTGAAATGGGGTAGGAGAATTCAAGGTAATCCATCAACTGCCTGGAATAGCACTGGGTGGAGTAGAGGCCTGGAGAACGCCAAGCTGAGGTTTCATTGCTGGTGGGGTTGGCCTCGGTGCAGGGCTCCAGGCTCTAGCAGCCACAGCCCTTCCTACTTGCACACAGATAACAGGGTGGGGGGTTTCTGGTCACCACAGCCACTTGCCTAGTCTCTCATATCCCCGTTTGCCTCAGAACTGCCTGCAGAGGAGCTGGCTGTTCCTGCAAGAGGCCAGCAGAGGTGGGAATGACTGCTGGGCTCTTTGCTGCTGGGGCCCCGGTGAGTACACTGCCAACTTCACACACAGGCCTCCCAGGCCTGGCCTCTGGTCTGCACAGACTCATTCTCCTCTCAGGGCCTTTGCCCTTACTCTGTTCCCTGCCATGAATGTGCTTTAGTCAGCTCCATCTTCCTTCCAATTTCACACCTCACCACCTCTGAGAGGATTTCCCTTATTCCTTCAAGATTATGATTTTCTTCAAGACAGATGAGGGGCAGATAGCACTTATCCATTCCACTGATGTGTCTGGCACTTTCTCAATCCAGGGTTCCAGTTTGTACTGCCAGCTCACTCTCTCCATCCAGTCCCTTAGGCAACAGGCACTTAGCACTTGCTATTGACTAAGTGGTGCACCAAGCTCTGTTATAGGAATTACAGGTTTGGGAACAGAGAAGATGAACAAAAAAAAAAAAAAATCACCATTCCTGTGAGGCTTACAGTCCCTATGAGGAATGTAAATGCGCCAAGTGCTGTGCAGGGAAATGAAGCCCTGAAGAAGATGGGCTTAGGCACCAGGCATTAGCCAGTATAGCCCAGAAGGCCTCTATGAGGAAGTGGCCCCCAAACAGAGGCCTGCAGGGGGTTGGGGGATGAGATCAAGGCCAACAGTAATAATATTCCAGGCTCGGGGAGTACCACAAGCAAATGCCTGGTGGTGGAAACAGGCACTTTCCATAAAGGGCAGGTACATAACATAATAGGAAGACTGAGAACCAGGTCTTCTAGGCCAGTTGCTTGAGGCTAGGGCTTTGGGAAGCACTTCTGACCATTTTTGCCCCGTGCAAAGGCCCAGAACACAGTAGGCACTCAGTGAATGGGTGGAAATGTACCAAAGCCTGTGGTCAGTACTGGACACACTCCACCCTATCCTCCAAACACGTCAGCCCCGTGAGGTTGGAATGAAGAAACTAAAACACAGCTGGGAGTGGCTGAGCCAGGGCTAAACTCAGGATGCCTGGGCCCAGCTCAGACCATGTGCCCCCACCAAAGCCCCCAGTACTCAGCACACATCCCACTGCCTTCATGACTCTTCTTCCAGACCTCTGTATGGCTACGCCATCAGCATCCCATTTTCTCTAGACCACTTACCCTTCCTGGGATTCATTTTTTTAAAATATTTATTTATTTATTATTTATGATAGACATAGAGGCAGAGACACAGGAGAGGGGAGAAGCAGGCTCCATGCCAGGAGCCCGACCCGGGACTCGATCCCGGGACTCCAGGATCACACCCTGGGCCAAAGGCAGGTGCTAAACCACTGAGCCACCCAGGGATCCCTGGGATTCATTTTTTGTCAGCTCCCAGACCCTGTAACTAGCGCATGAACACCATGTGGCCAGGTGTGTGTCTCTTGTTTCCATGGCATCTGTGGAGCCCTGAAAGGTGACCTGCACTCAGTGGTCTCTGCAGATAACACTAAGACCTATTGAGTCTGGAAAATGTAGCAGAAATAGGGATAGGGAAGTTAGTAAAATAAAACCTCCCCAAGTCCCCCAGCACACTTGCCTGAATGGTGGCTCACACAGGTAAAGCACCCAATATGTGCCAGGCCTGGGGCACACACACCATGTGAATTCCCTTATTCCTCCCATCAGCCTTCTCAGGGAGTTCTCAGTAACCTACAGATGTGGGCAGGGAGGCTCAGAGCACTTTAAAACATGGACCTGAGGCTGGAGTTTAAAGCCCAGTCATCTGGGTTGAGGGCCAGGTCTTGACAGTGCCCCCCCCCCAAAGCCTAGTTTAATACCTTCTGCTGCCCCACATCTCCCCTCCTCTGGTGGGGGAAATGTTAGCAGAGGCATATGCTGCCAGTTGGGCCAGGATCCAGTATTTGGCTACCTTGTGTCCCTCACTCCCATCACTCAAGGCAGTGACAGCCAAAGTCAAGGTGAGGCCCTGGACTCACTTGCTTCTGCCCACCTCCCCACCTCACCCAGCCATCCACAACACTTGATTTGGTGAGATGAAACTGCCTTTGCAGAGGATGTCTGTTTCTGCCCCTCACATGCCTTGAAGAAAATCATAAATTCCCCACCCAGTCACAGAAGAAACTGGCCTTGTGTGGGAATTTCAGAAAACACACAAGTGTGGTAGTGATGATTCCGGAATCCCCCTGGGAGCCTCCCTGCACCCTGGAACCCATTTAGACTTTCTCCTTGGGATTGTGTTTTTACCCCAATTTATAAATGTCCAAAATAAAAGACTAGGAAATGGTCCCCAGGAGTCCTTTAACTGGGGACCCCCATATAGTTCATTTGCTCGTTCCCCCCACTCCATTGACTCTTCTCTCTCCTCACTTTGTATTCAGGTATCATTAATGCACAATATAGGTTTACGTGAATGTGCAGCTTGTTGACTGCAGGTATAGACACCAGTGGACATTCTAGCTGATGTATGGGAGGTTTTCAGCCTCCCTGGGCTCCTTCATGCCCCTCCCTCGGTCACTGCCATGATGGCATTTCAGGGGTCCTGTGTTTGCAGGACCCGGTGGGTCCTCTTATATCCTAAGACCCCCTTTCTTCTAGCAGAGCCCTTAGACCCCACAGGAAAGCTGACCTAAATCCTTAGACCTGAGAATCCCCCCCCCACCACCAGCTTGGCTCTCCCTGTCCACCAGCTGCTCCTACTAGCAGCCATCGCCAGGTGTGGCCTGGGTGAGGACATTTGTGTGTGATGTTTCAGGAGCAAGTGACCTTTGAGGACGTGGTTGTGGACTTCACCCAGGAGGAGTGGGGGCAGCTGGAGCCTGCCCAGAGGACCCTGTATCGCGATGTGATGCTGGAGACCTTCAGGCTCCTGGTGTCTGTGGGTAAGGCTACAACTGAACCCCTGATGGTCTGCCTCCAGCACAGATTCTAATTCTCCTGGGTTAAAAGTAGGGGTAGGTTTAGTCCTTAAAAGCAGATACCTAGCATGAGTTTTGGGCTTTAGAGACCTGATATTTGGTTGGAAGTTATAGATCCCACCCGAAAATGCCAGAGGCAGAAAATCCTGGGGTAAGAGGGCCATAGTGGCTCCCATGACTGCAGAATCCCAGGGTCTTTCTGTAGTGCTATCAGAAACCCCCTCCCCCCACACTTCCTCCCTCTGTATCTCTTTCTGCCTCCATTCACAGATGGGCCCCCGGAAGTGAGAAGACAGCTACCAGAGTACCTCTTTTGCATCTGAGACCAGCAGAAAAGACAGAGTCTGTGTCCTGGGCACCCATAGAAGCTAGGTCCTTCTATGGTCCTAGAAGGTCCTAGGTCCACTGGTCATTATTGCCAGCAGGCAGGGGAAGCAGCAGAACTCTAATTGGCGGGGGCTGGGTCACACATCCACCCAGAGCCAGTGTTGGTGTCTGTATGAGGCCTAGCATTAGGGCCTCTACCACAACCTGTCACCTCTAGGGCCTACAGCCAATTGGTCCCAGAAGACTGAACATGGAGTGGACAGGGGGATGGGGAGGGTTCTGGAATACAAAGGCATACTTGTGGGTCTCCCTTGAGCAGGATGTTGGCTCCCCAAGCTGGATGTCATCCTCCTGCTGGAGCAGGAGGAGGAGCTATGGGCAGTGGATGAGAGGGTGCCCTGAAGTGTGTGCTCAGGTGAGGGGAGAGCCCTGCAGGGCTGGGAGGAGCCCATTCAGCCCTGTGGCACTCTCTCTTCATATCTGCTTTCACATTCTTCAGGGCAAATTGACTACTCAGTCTTTCAGTAAATGTGCATCAAGCATCCGTTCTGCGGTGAGTGAGACCTAGTTCTCATCTTCAGTGAATTTACATTCTTGGTGAGGGAGGGGGCATGCAGTAAACAGGTAAAATAATAACTGCATAAGATACGACATATGAAGAATGCTGCAGAAATGAACACAGGTCATGAGGCAGAGGCCAGGTTGTGGGGATGACTTGAGCACGTATGAGGCTAGCCTCTCCAGGGAGGTGATGTATGAGCTGAAGCCTAAGTCATGGGAAACCAACCCCACGAAACAAGCTGGGAGAACAGAATTCCAGGCAGAAGGAATAGCAAGTGCAAAGGCACTGGTGGGGGGAGGGAGGCAGTTGGCTGCTCTTGCTGTGTAACAGACATTCCAGCTTCAGTGGTTTAAACCACAGAATCTTTTACAAACTCATGTATCTGTGGGTCAGTGATCCAGTCTGGACTTTTCCATGTACTCTTCAGGGTATGTTCTCCATATATCTTATCCGGTTCCTGAGACCAGTACCAACTCTGTAGGAAGTGGGGCTGTCCCGGCACTGGTGTCAGGCCCTGACCCAGGGGGAGAGGGTCACCACAGAGTCTCTCCAGTTCAGAACTAACCAGCCTTTACCTAAGTTATTAGCTTTCTATGGCTGCTGTAACAAATTACCACAAATTTAGTGGCTTGTTGTTTTACAGTTCTAGAGGTCAGAAGTCCAAAATGAGTGTCACTGTGCTATAGTCAAGGTGTCAGCAAGGCAGCATTCCTTTTGCAGTGCCTGGAGAGAGCACATTTCCTTTCACTTTCCAGCTTCCAGAGATGCTTGCATTCCTTGCTTCACAGTCTTGTCCATCTTCTAAGTGAGCATGGCCCTAAGGTCTTCTCACATCAGCCTGGCCCTGGCCCTAGTCCTCCTGCCCTGCCCCCCATTATCTCGCAGTTCCAGAACCCTGTGATTGCCTTGGGCCCACTAGGATAACCCAGGGTAATCTCAGATGATTAGAAAAACAGGGACATATTTGGGAGCTACTATTTTGCCAGCCACACTTGGCTTGATCTCTCTCTTTTTTTTCTTAACACTTAACTGGAGTGTAACATAAGTGGGCAGGGTGGCCCCATCACAACTTTAGGCCAATCCAGTGTGGTAGTGGGGATGGCATACACTGAAGCCATGACTGTAGGGACAAAAAGCAGTTCTGCCAGGAAGAGGGAGAAAGGGATGTGTTTGTTCAGCACGTCTGTTGGATACTGCTGCGGGTGGGGATGCCATGGTGACCGAGGTAGACAGAAGCCCTGCCCTTAGGGAGCTCCCAGTGGGTGAGACAGACCCAACAGACCAGATCCAAGTCCTCTTATTCACCTTAGGTCATTTATCCACCCTTGTGGTGATATACAGCTCTCTCCAGACTGGGGGAGCTGATGGTTTCTTGACATGTGGCAGAGGTGAAACAGCAGCAGGAAACCACTAAAAAGAAACTGGACCTGAGCAGTGGGAGGGCTGGTCTGGGTGGTCCTTCACCTGTGAGGCAGCTGTTCCTCCATCACCACCTGGCTGCTTTCGTCAGGGCCTGGCCATTGCTCTGCCTCTTCTGGCCTGGGGCATCTGCTGATGGCTTTGCTAGCTGCTCACTGTCAGCCCAGCGTCCTCTTCCTGCCCTCACTCTCTGTGTTCCCCTTGCTTCCCTTGCAAGATCCATCTGTGTCCCTCTGCCAGCTCCCCCCTTCCCCCTTTTCTTTCCTGCTCCCTCATTTGCGGAACTGTATTTTTAAATGGTCAAATGTACTTGTGCCTTCACCCTTTCAAAACTATCAGTTTTACTCTTTTTATTTATATTTTTATTTATTTTTTATTTATATTTATATTTTATTTTTTTATTTTTATTGTTTTTTAGTTTTACTCTTTATCTACCCATCTACTACCACAAACTCTTCCCCCCAAACTGAAATTAAGGAACATCTCCATTTTTGTTCCTTTCAGATTTGGAAACTAGGCCCAAAACCAGACTGTCAGCTCTAACGCAAGACATCGCTGAAGAAACGCCCAGCAGTATCCTGGTGGAAAGGTTCCTGTGGGATAGTCTGTGGTGCTCTGAGGGTGACGATGCTGAGGGCCACGGGGGGCAGCGTCATGAGAGCCGAGATAGACACATGGTGCAGGCAGCCTTCATGCCCGTGAAGACACTCATGCAGCAGCGGCAGCAGGGGAATGAGTTTGGGGAAAACTTGATTCTGAGCCCTAGTCTCCCATCTCAGCCAGAGATTCCTGAAAGACAAGGCATCCATATGCTGGGGACACACAGGAAGAGGGGGATGCCAGAGCCAGAGCTAAATGCTCAACAGGAGATATATGCAAAGGAGAAGCCCTACAAGTGTCAGGCATGTGGAAAGGCCTTTAGTCACAGCTCAGCACTTACTGAGCACAACCGCACGCACACAGGAGAGAGACCTTATGAGTGTCACGAATGCGGAAAAGGCTTCCGGAACAGCTCAGCACTTACCAAACACCAGAGGATCCACACTGGTGAGAAACCTTATAAGTGTACTCAGTGTGGGAAAACCTTCAACCAGATTGCCCCACTGATCCAGCACCAGAGAACTCACACAGGGGAGAAGCCCTACGAGTGCAGCGAGTGCGGGAAATCTTTCAGTTTTAGGTCCTCCTTCAGTCAACACGAGCGGACTCACACTGGGGAGAAGCCCTACGAGTGCAGCGAGTGTGGGAAGGCCTTCCGGCAGAGCATCCACCTCACCCAGCACCTTCGAATTCACACGGGAGAGAAGCCCTACCAGTGTAGGGAGTGTGGTAAGGCCTTCAGCCACAGCTCTTCCTTGACCAAACATTGGCGAATCCACACTGGGGAGAAGCCGTACGAGTGCCATGAGTGTGGGAAGGCCTTCACACAGATCACACCACTGATTCAGCATCAGAGGACCCACACGGGAGAGAAACCATATGAGTGCAATGAGTGTGGGAAGGCCTTCAGCCAGAGCACACTCCTGACAGAGCATCGGAGGATCCACACGGGAGAGAAACCCTACGGGTGCAATGAGTGTGGAAAAACCTTCAGCCACAGCTCATCACTCAGCCAGCACGAGCGGACGCACACAGGAGAGAAGCCGTATGAATGCGGTCAGTGTGGGAAGGCCTTCCGGCAGAGCACACACCTCACTCAACATCAAAGAATCCACACTGGGGAAAAGCCCTATGAGTGTAGTGACTGTGGTAAGGCCTTCAGTCACAGCTCATCCCTAACCAAACACCAGCGGATCCACACTGGGGAGAAGCCCTATGAATGTAATGAGTGTGGCAGAGCCTTCAGCCAGCTTGCCCCACTCATTCAGCATCAGAGGATTCACACGGGAGAAAAGCCCTATGAATGTAATGCATGTGGCAGAGCCTTCAGCCAGAGCTCCCTTCTCATAGAACACCAGAGGATTCACACCAAGGAAAAGCCCTATGGGTGCAACGAGTGTGGAAAATCCTTCAGTCACAGCTCATCGCTCAGCCAGCATGAGCGGACACACACTGGGGAAAAGCCCTATGAATGTCAGGATTGCAGGAAATCATTCAGGCAGAGCACCCACCTCACTCAGCACCGGAGGATCCATACAGGAGAGAAGCCATATGAGTGCAGGTACTGTGGGAAAGCCTTCACACACAGCTCGTCCCTTACCAAGCACCAGAGAACTCATACTGGGTAAACCCACTTCACACTCACTGGAACATGGGAAAGCCTTAAGTCATAGCTCATCCTGTACTAGACTTGACCCAGTCATTCTCAATGGAAACAATACAAGTATATGCATATGCAAGCCTTCACACAGCACATGTCTCAGACACCCTCAGAGAGGTGTGGTGGAAATGATTGTGGAAATATTAAGCTCTAGGTCATCCATCCCCAGATATCAGATCATCCAAACAGTAGTAGGGAAATGTGGAATTAATCAGTGTTGAGTACCCTCAGTCATAAGTGCCCACTAATGCTACATTGTACAACCTACAAAAAAGAGAAATGGGGGGGGGGGGGATGTAGTGGATCTGGAGATGGCTTCATCCAAGGATTCATAAAATTCCAAATGAGAGATTTTCAAAGTGGTGAGAAACCCAACAAATGCTTTTTGTATACAGGAACCAGATACACTCAGGATTATCATTATTGCACATTACATTCTTGGGAGGGGTGCTTATGAATGGTGCAAGATGACTTTATATAAATTTCTCTACAGGACTCACAGGCATTAGAAACACAGATGTTGCTGTTTCACAAAAAGGAAGATTTCTTTTCCCTTTGTTAAGCCATCATCTTATGAACAATAGCACCTCCGTATTGGAACCTTATGTTTTGCAAGATTTATCTTTTTTGAGAAATGTACAAGTTAATCTTCTCTGGATAGTTTTTCATTGATTCTTTTTCCTGGTGTTTAATAAGCTTTTGTTTTTGTATAATCTGTGTTGAAGGTCCATAGTATCACATTAAATCCTGAATCCACTAACAGCAGTCTCTCTCAGAGCCACAACCTTTGAACAGTGATTTATCCTTATTAGAATCCGTATTTAAATTGCATTGGCTGGATATGGCCACCAACTGTCAGGGTTATATCGGTTGGCTTACTTTACCAATCACAATCCTGGGATGTAAGTTTCTCAATAACTTGAAATTTCTCCCTTGGGGGAAGGATATTACAAATAGTCTTCCAGTAGTCCCCAGTATGCTTGTGCAATGCCTCTCTTTTTTTTTTGGAATTAATTTCATCGTCATTTATTTTTTTTAAATTTTTATTTATTTTATGATAGTCACACAGAGAGAGAGAAAGAGGCAGAGACATAGGCAGAGGGAGAAGCAGGCTCCATGCACCGGGAGCCCGACGTGGGATTCGATGCGGGGTCTCCAGAATCGCGCCCTGGGCCAAAGGCAGGCGCCAAACCGCTGTGCCACCCAGGGATCCCTTCATCGTCATTTAAAAGCCACTCAAGAAAACAACAGTCCCTGGTATAAACAATGCAAGCCACATCAGTAGATTTAGTTATTCTAATAATACCATTTAGGAAGCAAGAAGAAACAGGTGAAATTAATCTGTCCCTATATATCCCAAATGTAACAAACCACTGATGGAGGAGATGTTTTGCTTGCTTTCTGTGTGGTACATCTTTGAAATCCATTGTGTATTTTGTTTGTGGCCCACCTCAGTTTTCTGTAGCCTCCTTTTGGGTGCTTATTTGCCACAAGGAGCCAGCCAGTGGCTGGACTGGACTAGGCGGCTTAGCAGCCTCAGCCCTGGTCAGCTGTGTCCACCTTCCTTTATTACGTGTATCCTCCTGCGTCCCTGTGTTTCTGTTCTTGTGTTCCTTCTTGTCCTCAAGGAAACCAGATGTACTGAGAAGATCAGCTTCTTTAAGTAAATGGCATGAGAGGCTCTTACCCCTGAATCTAGTGTAGAAAATATGTCACGCTAGTTGTGCACAGTTCAGACTCTCTAGGGTTAGAATTCTTGTCAGAGAACACTACATTTGGAAAACATGTTAAGGCTCCTCTATTCCAGTTCAGTTCAGTAAAACTGGAACCAGACTACACACACTTGCAGTCTTTAGAAAATGCCAGATCACTGAGAACCCAAGCCACACAAGCTCCTGCTGTCCTGTTGCAGCCCTTGCTCACCTGCCCTGTAATAATACAAACAGGAACACAGCTCGGAATTGGGAACCATGGGGAGGTGCCCACAGTATCACTTCTACCCTACATTAGGGAGGGAAACAGAAGTGCCTTCCCCAGCAGTGCTACTCCAGTGCAGGCGCATTGAGGACATTATACCCAGAGTGTCAGAAAAATCGCAGGGGCACATGCACTTCTGACCAGGGGCCCTGACTTATTTGGATAGTTGCTGATATATCTTAATCATTGACATAAAAGTTCAAACCCAATAAGGAAAACTGAAGGGTGTGAATACAGATTCAGAAGAGGCCGTGCAGTTTCACCTTTGCTCACCGGACACTTGTGCTTAGAACCCAGAGATGCTAAGGCTTCCAGCTACCACGAGGCCACTGGGCAGCAAGGATGTTCAAGCCAGGTGGGCTCTGTTCATGGGCTCCAATCAGCCAGGCCTACTCTGCAAGTCCTCCAAGCCACATCAGGCATGCACATGAGCAAGGCTTCAGGTAACTCCAACCGCACAGCTTTCAAGATGCCTCAGATGTCAGGTTCCCAGCTGAAGTCTCACACACGGGCAAAAACAAGCCATACCTGCTGTGCTTTTTCCAAATACTGACCCCCTGGATCTGTAAGTAAAACAAAACGCTAATGTTTCATGCTGCTGAACTGTGGGGTGACTTATTGCACAAACAGTAGTAATCCATAAACCCCGGGACCTGGGACCTCCTGCTGCAGAAGCCAGCCCCCAGTTGAGTTTCCCCAACTGTCCCTTTCCTGAATGGCCATCCCTCAGGAGCCCTACTCTCAAGAGATACATCTCTTGTCAGCCAGAGGGTGGGGCTGGAGAGCCATCATGTCAATGAGACTTGGGTGGGGAGCCACGTGTTTTATAAAATCAGGCTGTCATGGGTTGAGGGTGGGCTGGGCTACATTATATTTTTGTTTTTGTTTTTTGCTACATTATATTTTGAAGCTCAGTTTCATGGATTTGCCACGAAGTTAATGAAGCTGAAGCTCTAAGGTCCTCCTTCACTGTTTTGCAACCCTTTGAAGGCCAAGTGCTTAATTTTAGTAACTTTGAATTTTTTTCCTGAAGAGAGACTCCTCAGTTGTGTGGAGCTGAGGCTTAGTGAATCTGGCTGGAGCCCAGGTTCCACTGATGCCACTCCTGGGGCTTCTGCACAGATGTAGTGAAACAGCCCAGCATGTCCAAGGACAGCAGGTCTTCAACTCTACTGTGAGTGAAAATTAGTTGGGGGTGGAGTGGGTTAGATCTGAGACTGGTCAGTTTGAGGTGGGTTCTCCAAACGCCAGGATGTAGCAAGTGTGAATTGATCTCAAGCCTCCTGAATGGCCTCACTGCCAGAGCCCACTGTTGCCAAGAGTGGCTATGCCCCAGTAGCCTCAAGGGTGAGGGAATAGTTTGAGCCCTGACTTTGCATTGGATTCAGAAGACTGAACAGAGGACCTGCCTTTCTCCACATCAGAAACCCACCAATCCATCTTGTTATGCCAGTCGCCTGAATGAAGAAAGTCCACAGAGTCTTCCTATAACCCTCCAGACAACTAAGTCACTGATTCATTCAAGACTCAAGGGACACACACACTTATAATGAGAATGCTCACAGATTTTATATATGCACCAAACACATACATACCAAAATCTTATACACAGAACAATTACTGAAGCATATAACCTACTGAGATGTTAAAAGTAATAATTCCCATAAGATGGGAACATGGGAGATTTTTTTCTCCTTTATATTTTTTAAAGTTTTCCATAATTGGAAGAATTCTTTTCAAAATGGTGAAAAGTGAATTTTATTATAAAAGCTCTATAAATAATTTTCAAGGGAATTAAAGAAGAAATAACTAACCATAGTTCCATGACTCTAACACAACTATTTTTGTGTTTACACTTTATTTGCTATTTGAGGACATCAACCATCCTTTACAGTTAGAATATCTGTGTTCTATTTCCTGAGCTAGCTACACTTAGAAATTATTCTTCCGTGTTGCTGCATCTTCGTATCATCAATGCTTTGTTATTCCTATGAATGAATGGCTCTACCAAAATTTAAGTGATGGTTCCTTTATAATTGGGCACTTAACTCCATGCAAACGGTCTTTCTAGTCACTTATGTGCATTTTACCCTTTTTTGTTTCCTCTATAATTTTAAAATCCCAGAAAGGCTTTCAGCATCTCATTGTATATAGCTTTTCTCTTGGTTTTAATTTTTTGAGAGAAATCACTATGCCTAAAACTTAAGACTCAAAATATACAAATGTCATAGTGGGGTTTTAGTGTGACTGGGCTGTTTGTTTTCCAAAGCAGTTGCACCTGTTGATGCTGATTTGCAAAACTCTCAACCCAGATAATGATGGAAGGCCTGTATTAGTTGGCTCAGGCTTACCACAACATAATACCACTGAGTGGGTGGCTTAAACCACAGAAACTAACTTTCTCACAGTTCTGGAGTTCTTGGCTGGAAGTCCCAAGATCAAGGTGCCGTCATGGTTGGTTTCTGGTGAAACCTCTCTTCCTGGTTTATATATAGCCACCTTCTCACTGTGTCTTTGCATGGCCTTTCTTCTGCGCAAACATGATGAAAGAATAATCTCTGCTCTTCTACTTCTTATTAGGAGATCAACCCTATTGGATTAGGGCCCCACCTTTATAACATCCCTATAAGCCCTATCTCCAAATATAGTCACATTGGGGGTTAGGGCTCAATGGATAAATTTGGGGGGATTCAGTCTGTAACAAAGGGTATTTTAAGCATCTTCTTCCCACTGAAGGAGGGCTGGTGTTAGATAACCAACAACTTTGCAACCATCATGGCAAGAATGGAGGATAAATAGGGTGGGGTGGGAAGGTGGATTTAGGTGAGAAGCAGGATATTTGCATTACTTTAAAGTGTCTCCCCACAGATTGCTTACTAGCTAAGGGGAAGAAATAACCATAAAGTGGAGAAATTGGACAGCACTTTTTAGGTGAGCAAAGGAATCCTCACCAACAGTACGAACATGGACCACAGGCACTCCCAGGTGTCTGTGAGGGGGGCCAAGGGACAGGAATCACAAGCAAGCAGGGGAGCATGTTCAAATAGGTGGGGGTAGAGGATTTTTATTATTTTTGTGCCTTTTCTGTACATTTGAAGTTATTTCTAAATATTTAAAAATATAAACAAGAAGAACACCATCTAGCTGTGCATTAAGGGAGACATCAGGTGGGAAACGGATGGATAGAGAGCCAGGTTTTTTTTTTTTTTTAAGATTTTATTCATTTATGGGGATCCCTGGGTGGCTCAGCGGTTTAGTGCCTGCCTTTGGCCCAGGGCATGATCCTGAAGTCCAGGGATCAAGTCCCACATCAGGCTCCTTGCATGGAGCCTGCTTCTCCCTCTGCCTGTGTCTCTGCCTCTGTGTGTGTGTGTGTGTTTCTCATGAATAAATGAATAAAATCTTGTCTTCATTTATTCACGAGAGACAGAAAGGACTCAATCCCAGGTGCCCAAGAGAGCTGGGCTTTCTGATAACGAAGGACCCACCAGTGGTCCTGAAGCTGAAAGTGGGATGCTCCTCAGACGTTACCTCTCTGTGGCAAGAGAGGCAAGCTCATGGGTTAGGCTGAGAACAAGAGTTCAGAGAGCAAATACAGGTTTTTAAAAACAGAATTACCGGGGTGCCTGGGTGGTTCAGTCACTTAAGTGTCTGTCTTTGGCTTAGGTCACGATCTCTGGTCCTGAGGTTCAGCCCCACTCCAGGCTTCCTGCTCAGTAGGGGTCTGCTTCTCTCCCCCTTTCTCTCCCTCTGCCCCTCCTCACTGCTTGTTCTCTCACTCTCAAATACATTTAAAAAAATCTTTAAAAAAAATTACCAGGGTAGCCCAGGTGGCTCAGTGGTTTGGCGCTGCCTTCAGCCCAGGGCCTGATCCTGGAGACCCAGGATCGAGTCCCACGTCAGGCTCTCTGCATGGAGCCTGCTTCTCCCTCTGCCTGTGTCTTTGCCCCTCTCTGCGTGTGTGTCACAAATAAATAAAATCTTAATTATTTTTTAATTTAAAAAATTACCAGTGGGACACCTGGGTGGCTCAGCAGTTGAGCACCTTCCTTTGGCCCAGGGCGTGATCCTGGGGTTCTGGGATCAAGTCCCACATTGGGCTCCCTGCATGGAGCCTGCTTCTCTCTCTGCCTATGTCTCTGCTTCTGTCTCTGTGTCTCTCATAAATTAATAAAATCTCTTAAAAAAATTACCAGAGCCACACCCAACTCAGGATGGGGGTGTTGAGGAGGTAGACAGTCCCAGACTCCCACATGTGATTGAGGCCATGAGATCACGTCCCTCCAAGGACACATGAGTGGAAGTGATGTGTGTCATCTCCCAGCTGAGCGAGTGTGGCTTTCCCCATTTGCTCCAGGGGTCCAGCAGAGGGCAGAGCCATAACAGGGACAGAGCCTGGATCCCCAAATCTCTACATGAAGTAGAGCTACCTCCCATCCACACACAAGCAATAGCAACAAACATAGACTGTCATGTGAATGCAAGAAATAAATCCTTTATTATGTTAAACTTCTGTGATTTGGGCATCATTGTAACAGACTGCCTGCTCAAACACCATGACAGAAAGAGGCACCAGTTTAATCTACAAGAAGCAGTTAAAAGTTTATGCTTAGGCAACAGAAACTATGCTGTAATCCGAGATTAGATGCAAAAATCAAGATCACCTTATGTAGCCCAAGGAGTAAAGTTCTGCTTGCCCAGGCAGACACATCTCATCAAACTTTACTGGTGTTTTCAGCCTGGTCTGATCATGACCCTCCAGCCTCTGAGTGAGAAATACATCTTACATTGTAACCAGGTAGATATATGGCTGAAAAGTTTCACAAAACAATATTTGCCTTTACTACGTGATGAATTTTTACCTATTTAATTCTACTTCAGTTTTGTAATGCCGGTGGCCATCAATTTGATTTCACAATTCACTAATGGGCTGAAACACATGGTTTGAAAACACTGTTAGTAGGCTCCAAGCATTTTTGTGATCTTTGTTTAGCCACTCCACATATGTAGACACGTGCATTAACCAGGGAACAGTTTGCTATTAAGGATTCAGAAGTGAACTTGACATTGGGTGTTTATGAAAGGACCAAACAGTTTGGACAGAAGCCCTGGGGACTCGAATAGGAGGGAGAGAAACAAGGCTAACTTCAAGAGCTGGCAGATCACACACTTTAAGGCAACTCTACACTTTGCACAACGACAAATGTTCTGAAGTGTGGGTGGTGCTAAAATGGCTATGGAAGAAAGGGGAATCTTCTTTCATACCTGACAACTCATGGTTGCATGTGGGCATCCGCATGGGTGTGTTTACAAGGAGAGAAGAGCTTCCCGAGGGCCCTTCCTGGGTTCTAAGTGCTTTAGCCACATTAGCTCATTTAGAAAACAGACAGACTTATATCCACACAGACACTGCAAGAAGCCACACAAGGGTTTCAAAGGAGCCTGATACACCCTTGTGAATCCTGGGCAGGCAAAGTTGCCCTCTAGGGACACTTAAAAGCAAAGCGGCTCATCTCTGCGCCGCAGACTGCACGGGACCATCACCTGCCACACACCCTGGGAACCCACTGAGCCTCCCACTGGCACGGGGTCCACATGCAGCAGGGGGGGGTCCCAGGGCCCTCCCCAACGCATAGATCTTCTCTTTCTCGTGGGTCTTCTGGTGCTCAGCCAGGGCTAGACTGAAGTGGAAGGTCTTCCAGCAGCCCTGGCACGCATACAGCTTCCTGCCACTGTGGCTTCTAAGATGATCAATGAAATGTGAGATCCACGCAAAGGTTTCCCCACACTCGCTACATGCGTAGGGCTTCCCTCGGGATGCCCCAGGCTCATCAGCAGCAGGGGAGCCTGCAGCAGAGATATCCTGGTCCTGCCTGGCTGGGGACCCTGCACTGCGGCCAGCTGCATTAGGCTCCTTCATGTGGTATTGCCGGTGGTTGATCACACTGGAGACACACTCAGGGCCCTGCCCACCCACATCCTTCGGGTGGGGCCTCTTCCTTCCAAGGCCTTGGTGGGAGGTGGCTGGCATTACAGGCACAGTGAGGCTCTCCCCAGCTGTGCCCCTGTCCTGGAATGGCTCTCGGATTACTGACCGCCTGTGGGCTATGGTGACAGGGCCTGGTTCCCCCTCCTGAGGATCCAGAGCCTTCTGCATCTGCTCTTCTTCCTCCGGGGCAGCACCCGTTAGGGGGCAAACAAGAATTTCCCTCGTGAGCCTCTCCATCAGCGTCTCACACATGTTCTCTCTGCCTTCCTGCCACCTCCTGCCACCTGAAACAAGGTCATAATGTGAGTAGTCCCAATTCCCAGGACTCATAAGGAACTCATAAGGAAATGTGAGCAGGAACACTAACAAAAGGCAAAGGCCAGAGACTCAGAAGGGGCAGGATGGAAAGCGGAGAAAGGGGGAAGTGGGTAAAGACACAAGGAGTGCTCTGGATGCACACCATCAGCCAATTCTCTCCACAAACCTAGGGGCAATGGATTTAAACAAGATCATTCAGAAGACTACCATGTGTCCCCATCTGCTTTGCCTTCTTTGGCAATCCTGAACTCACAACTGCCTGCCTGAAGACAGTCATTCCAACCATGTCTTGCAGCTGAAGTGACTGAGTTCTGGCCAAAGGGACGTGTACACAAGTGTTAAGTGGTGGGGAGGGGTCTCCTCCTTCCTGCAGCTGTGGATGTGAGCTGTAGTAGCCACCCTGAACCATGAGTGAGTGGACACTAGCAATGGAGCATGAGCTGGGGGAGCCTGTGTTCTCACCAGGAAGGGCCAAATAAGCCTTTGCAGAGTAAACAAACGTGTTACCCTGGGGGTCCCCAATGAAACATGCCTCCTGGGATTCAGGCCCTTGGGATTCATTACCACACACACACACCAGCACACTGGATTGCCCACCTGTCCTTCTGTGGTCTGTGGTCTGTGGGACATTAAGAATGCAGGACGCAAGCCAACGCTTGCAAAGCACCTGCACAATGGTACTTACCCTCCTGGAATGCTCCCTCTATGAACCCAGATGCCATGCTGTGAAGAAGCACAAGCTGGCCACTTGGAGAGGCAACATGGAGAGCCCAGGCTGAAGGCCTCAGCTGAGTTCCCAGTGAAAAGCCAGCACTAACGGCCACTGGTTGAGTGAGGCCACCCAAGACATTCTGGCCTAGTCAAGCCTCCAGATGACTATGGCTGTGTACATGGCCCAGCAGCCACCAAAGGGAAAACAGGTGTCCAGCCAATCCCAATCAATCCACAGGATTGTAACAATCAACACTGTTGTTGTTCAAGTGACTAAGTTTTGGGCTATTATGCAACAGATCATTAAAATAGCTGGATACCTGCCTCCTGCTCTGACACCTGGGGTGGGGGTGGCAAAAATATGGGACACAGGGTGGGAAAACAGTGAGGTCAAAGTGGATATCTTTGCTGAGACCAATGGAGCTGTAAGGAATTTCCAATAGCCTCTAAAAGAAAGAAAGGCACACCCTCTGCCCTAACCTGACCACAGCTCTCGGATCTCACCTGAGAAGCTGCCTTCTGGGGGTTCTGTTTCAACCAACCGAAGTTCCTCTGTCTCCACTCTGCAGGTATCGTCAGGCTGGGCAAGCTGATACCCTGAGTAGGATCAAACAAAACAAAACAAAAACAAAAACTGAAAGAGATGTTGAAACCAGAAGGGAAAATAGCCAACAATGCAAAGTCAAATCCCACAGGCTGGCCAGGTGAGTACTGCAGCCTCCATCATCTCCTCTGCCCTGGGACACCCACCAAAGCTGCCCTGTATGGAGCCCTGGAGAGCCAGGGACTCCCACAACACTGGGGAAGGAGTGAAGAAGAGGGTCTCCTGAGGCAGAGCCAGAAGGGCCAACAGGGAGTGGGGGAAATTCAAGAGAGAGCAGTTAGAAAAAACCAGAAAACTGCAACCTTAATTAAGGGCTCAGAAGTCTGTGATGGCACCTGTGCCGTGGGCACAGATGTCCACACAACAGGAGAAAGACCCAAGAAGGCCAAAGGCTCCATCTCTGCACCAAGAAGGATGGGAAAGTCGACACAATGGGGTCAGGAGGCCTTTCCTTTTTTTTTTTTTTTTTTTTAAAGATTTATTTAGGGATCCCTGGGTGGCACAGCGGTTTGGCGCCTGCCTTTGGCCCAGGGCACGATCCTGGAGACCCAGGATCGAATCCCACATCAGGCTCCCGGTGCGTGGAGCCTGCTTCTCCCTCTGCCTATGTCTCTGCCTCTCTCTCTCTCTCTGTATGACTATCATAAATAAATAATAATAATAATAAAAAAGATTTATTTATTCATTCAAGAGAGAGAGGGGGAGGGCGTAGAGAGTCTTTTTTTTTTTAATTTTTATTTATTTATGATAGTCACACAGAGAGAGAGAGAGGCAGAGACATACAGGGAGAAGCAGGCTCCACGCACCGGGAGCCCGACATGGGATTCGATCCCGGGTCTCTAGGATCGCGCCCTGGCCCAAAGGCAGGCACTAAACCACTGCACCACCCAGGGATCCCAGGAGGCCTTTCCATATCCAGAAGTTTCAGGTCCCAGAGCAGGGCCTGAACTCAAAAGGCTAGGGCTCTGGCAGGACTTGAATGTGTAGACTGGGAAGGGCAGGGCCAAGGTGGGGACCTCAGCAAACTCCTTCACTATCTAATACATATAAAACCCTATGGGGCCAAAAATAAATAAATAAAATAAATAAATAAATAATAAATAAATAAATAAATGGGCTGCCTGGGTGGCTCAGCCGTTTAGTGCCACCTTCGGCTCAGGGCCTGATCCTGGAGACTTGGGATTGAGTCCCATGTCAGGTTCCCTGCATGGAGCCTGCTTCTCCCTCTGCCTGTGTCTCTGCCCCTCTCTCTCTCTCTGTGTCTCTCATGAACAAATAAATAAAATCTTAAAAAAAAAAAACACCCTAGGGGGCCTTAACCAAAGCCCCATGTGGGAGTTGGAATCCCCTAGGCCAATGCTTTTGGAAGAGGATGAAGGGGCTGCGTGAGGCCGTGGGGACAGGTCTTACCCCACAGGAGCAATTTCCGGAAAGCCTTCAGGTTCTCCTCTGCCGGGTCCAGGTGGCCCCATTCTCCCAGGTACAGAGGCACCTCCGGGAACGTCAACTTCTGAAAAGGCAGCACCACCATGGCTGAACTTTCCCGTGCATAGAAGGGTGGACCCTTGGTCCCACGGTCATGGTGAGCACAACGGGGGTGGCATCATCCTAGGGGTTACCACCCACCACCCTGCAGGTCCTGGACCCAGTCCCAGGTTAAGAGGGCAGAGTTTTTCAACTTCAGCGCTAAGGACTCTTTCAGCAGGGCCTGTTCCAGGCACTGGAGGATGTTTCTTGATCTCTTCAATCGAGATGTCAGCAGCACCTCCTCCCCCACAGAAGTAGCAACAAGCAAAGCTGTCCTAGACATCACCAAATGTCCCCCAGAGGGGCAAAACCACCCTGGCTGAGAACCATTGCTATAGAAGACCCCAAAGTCTTCTATCTCCTCTATGCCTGAACATCACACGTGCCCTAGGCCAGCACCCAGGAGACAGGGGTGACCAGGACAGCCATGCTTGCTGCCCTCAGTAGAAGCAGAGGAAAGGGCACAGCCAGGCCCACAGAAGGGTAAGGGGCATGGGAGTGAGGAGGGGAGCCTGCAGGATGGGGGCAGCTGGCACAGCAGGAAGTAAGGAGGCGGCTGTGGCTAGCAGCAACAGTGCACCTCGGAAGAAATGAACGGTGCACTAGTCACAGCCAGAGAGACAAGGGCCAGGGAGTTGCCACAAACTGGGTTAGTGGGTGGGGAGCTAACAGAAAAGGACCACCTGGGGCAGCCCAGGTGGCTCAGTGGTTTAGCACCACCTTCAGTCTGGGGCCTAATCCTGGAGACCTGGGATCAGGTCCTGCGTTGGGCTCCCTGCATGGAGCCTGCTTCTCCCTCTGCCTGCGTCTCTGACTCTCTTTCTCTCTGTGTCTCTCATGAATAAATAAAATCTTAAAAAATAAAAAGGCCACCTGCCCAGTAGTCCCATGGGGGCAATGACAGCATATGGACCCCTCCCAGAGACCTCTCCTTACCTCATCCCCACCATTGGCTGGGTTCATCTCTTGGTTTCCTGGAGAGGCAGCAGCCTCAGTGCCCAGCCCTGGAATCTCAGTCCACCCCCCAAACTCCTCCCATGCAGCTGGTGGCCTATTCATGATGGGGGCAGGAGAGAGCCTAGCAAGTTAGGGTGACAGATCCTCCTCCTTGGGAACTAGTCTATGAGCCCCTGGACAAGACAGACCTCACCCACCTTCGGTTCAATCTTTGCGGGGTTGGCCTCTTTAGTCTTCTCGTCGCCGATGCACCCCTGTTCTAGAAGCACAGGGTCTGGGGTGGGACAAGCTGGGAGAAGGGGAGACAAAGCTGAGAAGACTGCTTTTATACAGCTGGGCAGTCCAAACCAGTGAGGGAGCCCCCACCTTGCACAAGAAAAAGAGTGAAGAGTTCTCAGACTAAGAAGGGAGGCCCGAGTGCTCATGCATAGCAGGTCCCAGGCTCAAGGGACCCCACAACTGTCCTCAACTGACAGAGCAGAACGAACCAAGAAGAAAGCAAAAAGAAGCTCAAGGTCAGTAGGGGCCCCAGAAATGTGAACTAAAGCCACAAAGCAGATAACACTTTCATATCCATCAGCTTGTTGGCAATCTTAGACAGCAATGACATACAGTGCTGGTACAGATGTGGCGAAATGGGCACCCATGTGCCCATGTGCCCGTATGTGTTACAAAACTTCTATAAAGCCATGCAGAAATGTCCTTTGTGCAGTGATCCCGAGGAACCCATCTACACAGACAAAACCTCCCACACTAGGTACAGGCCTGAGCCCGTTTTACAGCACATTTACAGGAAGAGGAAGAACCTTAATGGCAGTAAATTGCAACTCCAAGACAAAAGAGGGCAGATCCTGTGAAATGCTATCAAAGTAAGGACATGGCACTGGGTATCTGGCCACAGCCTGGAGGGGTCTGGGTGGGGAAGATGTTGCTCTATGCAAACAGCGTGAGCTCAGGCTCAGGCTGCAATAGTACAACACCTGCAGGGAAACTGGCCACAAACCCTCTGAGCAGACTTGTGGGTAAGATATGTGTGCATGTAAGAGATGTACAGAAACACATGAAGGAACATAAACCTGGAGGCTCCTTTAGTTTTAGGGGGCATGTGTGGAGGAGAGATTATTACTTTTTTCTTTGTATCTCAATGCTTTTCACTATTTATAGTAAACCATATATGATTTGTATAATCTTTGAAAACAAATTTAATTATAAATACTCGTTACACTGACCAGAGCCTACAGAAGAAGTCAGCACAGGCTTTGAGGCCTTGGTTATCTGGCCTCCTTCTGGCTCCCATGATAACTTGCATGGTGACTCCCTCCCACTCTCCACCAACCAAACCAAGGCCAATATCTGCCCAAGGGCTAACTGGTCACTCACAGGTGTCAGGAGGTGCCTGGGTCTCGTTGGGTTCCAGGTCTTCACTGGCCCTCATGGGGCCACCTGGTAGTAACAGACAACAAATGCTCAGCATGCTCCCCACACTCCCCCTTGCTCAAAGCTGTAGACAGCCCCATGGGAGACTCAACAGCATCCATGCTTATACTCGAGGGGTGGGGAAGCCCAAAATTGAGAGATGTGCTAAGAATGACACAATAAACCTGCAGGGGGTGGACATGGACACAAGCTTCTGACCTTGAGCCCAAGACTCCAGGCCCCCATCACCACCAGTCCCTTAGGTCCCACCCTCAGATGTGAAAGAGACTCTGCCCACCTACCCCCAGTACTCCTCTTCTTACCATACTGAAGGGGGGCAGAAACAAATGCCCAGAACATTTACTTGGTTTTTAAAGGGATGGTTCCTCCCTGCTTCCTTATATTTGAAAGGCAGATGTAAGGGCAGGTACCCTAGAAGCCTTCCTGGCTCATGAGGCAAGTCTGGGCAGGGTGGCGGGGCTGTATCCCCTGCTGAGAAGCTACCCCCCAGCTCAGGATTGCTCACTTCTGTGCTTCTTATATAGGGAGGGACTCAACTCTCAGGTAAGCCACTGACTAGAGTTTGGGCTCTATGCTGTCAATTTTACTGCTTCCAGACTGACCATGCTCCTTCACATTTCTTCCATGGTGTACTCTCCTCTGGGGTAGTTGCCTCACCTGGCTCTTCTAGGGCCTTGGTAAGGTCCTTCACCAAGGAGGCAGCCTTCTTGCAGTTCTCAGGATGCTGAGCCACCACCCAGGGCCGTACTTTGTCAGGCAGGACACTTAGGAACTGCTCCAGGACCAGGAGCTCTAGTATCTCCTCCTTGGAATGCACCTCAGGCTGCAGCCACTGGCGGCACAGCTCATACAGCTGGGTCAGGGCCTGGTGGGGCCCAACTGCTTCCTGGTAGATGAAGTTCCGGAAATTCAGCCGGGAGAACTCAAGGTTGGTAGGAACCTTCCCAAGGGCCGTCTTGGGTTCCTCCTGCTGGTCTCCAGCTATTGATCCTAGCATGGGCAGTTCTGGGGTAGTTAGGGAGCTCCTGGGGGTGGCAAAGGCTTTCTCCAAAGGCAACATCTTTCCAAACCTGCACTGGGAAATAGGGCTACCCAGGGACAGAGCACGTGTGATGGAGGGTGAATTCACGTAACTGCAGCTGCAAGGGAGACAGCAGGGACAGCGGGATGCTCTTAGATCTCAGCCAGAATCCAGACCTGCACAGGACAGACAAAGATGCCTACACAGTGAGAAGCCAGTCATGGGGCATCCATTCCAAAGGAGAACAAGCAGGGTCCTCTGAGCTCATCAGCCCCACCCACCAAACCCGAGTCCAAGCAGAATTATTTCCAAGCCATCTGCTTGCTAAGTATCAGTAGAGTTTTATACTTTTACAGACAAAAATTAACATAAAAAGTAGGAGATGGAAACTCATTTTGTAAGACTGCTATTATCAGGTTAAAAAAAAAAAATAAACTCATGGCAGCCTGGTGGCTCAGCGGTTTAGCGCCACCTTCAGCCTAGGGTGTGGTCCTGGAGACCCAGGATCGAGTTCCATATCTGGCTCCCTGCATGGAGCCTGCTTTCTCCCTCTGCCAGTGTCTGTGCATCTCTCTCTCTCTCTCATGAATAAATAAATAAAATATTAAAAAACAAACAAACAAACTCAGTCACAGCTAAAAGAAAAGTTACAGGATGATCTCACTTTTAAATATCTTAAAACATTACTAAACTCATTCCAACAATGCATACTTGAAACATGTGATTATTATGCCAGATTTGGGTGTATCCCAGACCTCCTTTCATGTTTGGAAGGGGGCGGTATCATGACTGCTCCTCTCAAGACAACTAAAAATACAGTTGACCCTTGAACAATACAGGTTCGAAGGGCATGGTTCCACCTACTGTCAATTTTTTTTAAATGCATACAGTATAGGGCAGCCCCGGTGGCGCAGTGGTTTAGTGCCACCTGCAGCCCCGGGTGTGATCCTGGAGACCCGGGATCGAGTCCCACATCGGGCTCCTTGCATGGAGCCTGCTTCTCCCTCTGCCTGTGTCTCTGCCTCTCTCTCTCTCTCTGTGTCTCATGAATAAATAAATAAAATCTTTTAAAAAATGCATACAGTATAATACTGTAAATGCATTCTCTTTAAAATTACAAATATTTTATTGTAAAAATACAGTATATAAAACGTGTTATATATAAAATATTTTTTTAAAGATTTATTTATTCATGAGACACACACAGAGAGAGAGGCAGAGACACAGGCAGAGGGAGAAGCAGGCTCCATGCAGGGAGCCCGATGTGGGACTTGATCCTGGATCCTGGGATCAGGCCCTGAGCCACCCAGGCATCCCCATACAAAATATGTTAACCAACTGTTTATGTTATCAATAAGGCTTGCAGTCAACAGCACACTACCGGTAGTTAAGTGTTCGGGAAGTCAAGAGTTATACACAGATTTTGGACTATGCCCTAACCTTCACCTTGTTCCGAGGACCAACTGTAGATCACTGGTCAACAATATCTATTTCTGGAAATGGCACAGGACTGCAGAGGTTGCCTGGCCCACCCACAGAACCAGGTGGGAGGTATACATTGGCCAGGAGTAGGGTACAATGGTTGGGGGAGAGGGGAGACTGGTATTTAGGTCCTGGGTGTTCATTACCTGCTCGGCCCTCTCCCCACCCCCAGCTGACCCTGACAGGTAGTGGAATCATTCATGAGAAGTGAGATTTGGGATATTTAGGTGAAATTTCTTGACTGTAACTTTTGGCAAACAGTGAGCAAGCTGGAGGACAGAACCTGGCAGGCCGCTACTGGCCAGGCCTCCAGCTGTTGGCTCTGGGCTCATGATGCTTTCATGGGCTGTGAGCACACAGGTACATGAACTCCAGCTCCTCCCAGACCCTGTTGGGTCTGCACTTCTCCCTGAATAACCAGAAGAACCACAAACCCCACTGGGAGGGAGACATCCCAGACAAGAGCTGTACCCAAACCCAGTGGGAATGCTCTCCTTGGCTGAATCAAAGAAACGGTTTTCTTCCAAACACATCTGAGGAATTCGAGAAATCTGTGTGATCAAAGCTGTGGTGAGGATGTTTTCTCAGCAATCCCACTTTTACAGAGAAAACTGCAATATGGGACTGGGCATCAATGACCTCCTCCAATGAAAGTGAAGAAGTGTTCTAACATTTCACCAGGGCAGGGCCCAAGGATGTTGCAGCTGTGGGGGTGTTTGATTCCAGTTATATGGAGTGTCCAGAATAGGCAAATCCACAGAGATGGGAAGTAGCTCAGTGGTTGCCAGGGACAGAGGAGGGGGTCTGGGTCAGAGGGACTGCTAACGGGCACAGCCATTTCTTCCTGGAGTGCTAAAATGTTCTAAAACAGAGTGTGGTGTTGGTTGTACAACTCTGAAAATGCGAAAAATTACTGAATTGCACTTTACACAGGCAATGGTATCTCAATAAAGCTGTTTAAAAATAGAGGGGGAAAAAAAGGTTGGCAGAGGGCCAAGGGCCTACTGCTCCCCCTCTCAGAAGCTAGACAGATGTCAGAAGACATGCCACACAGAGTTCCCGTTTCCCTTCAGGAAAAGAGAGCTATGCTGTGCCACTACCACCCCCTCACTCTCCCTCCTCCATTCCCCTCCCACACCCTTACCTCACCCCACCCTGTTCCCTACAGCACTCTTTTCCAGTCCCACACAGGTCTGGGCTCTAAAAGGGCCCCCAAGGAGACCTTCCTTCCACCTCCACCTTACTCCCTCTTTCTTAGCTGCCTATCTGCAGCCTCATCCTCTGGAATGTATCCCCAGGAGAGCAGAGGCTATTCACAGGCAAGCCTCTGGGCAGTGCCTGGCTCAGCATTTGTTAACTGCATAATTTTTTTTAAATTCATTTATAAAAAAAAAAAAACTCATTTATTTTAGAGAGAGCCCAAGAGGGTGGAGGGACAGAGGAAGAGAGAATCTCAAGTAGACTCCCTATTGAGCATGAAGCCCCACACAGGGCTCTATCCCACAACCTGAGCAGAAATCTAGAGTCAGACACTCAACCAACTGCGCCACTGAGGCGCAAATACATAAATTATTTCTAATTGGCGCCAGTTCTCTATTAAGAGGCATACTAACTATGCTTAATTTCTGTTGCCATTATCCTCATATCCGTCTATCTGGGATCAGGTTGGAGATATATTTGGAAGGTAATTGTAGAAGTGGGATACCTGGACCACTGGACATGTGCTGTGACCCACAGCAACTCATAGGAGGCAACCTAACCCTTGCCACCCCACTATAGTAGTGGGTGCCCCCTCCTCACCTCTGCATTGGGGACCCTCAGACCATATCACACACTTATCGCACTCTGTGGGTCACCTGCCTGGTTTCTGATGGCATTTTTTTTTACAGCTCCCTTTCTTATAGGTAAGTAAAGTGGTCTCTGTACAGCTTGGTCTTACCAGTGTCCAGCTCTGTGGCTTTTCAGTTTGTGCTGTTTTAGCTTTAACATTCTAAGATTTATTGCCAAATTTGCTTTTCTTTTTCCCTAAATTTCTGTGTCCCAAAACTTGTTTATAAAAAGCTTCCTTCCCTACCTCAGGATTAGAAATGCCCTCCTGCAGTGACCCTGCTAGAGCCATGAGTGGCAAATGCAGGACAGCCACTCTAGTTATGACTAACTTCGCCATGTGATAAAAGCAGCCAAAGGACCTGTATGCCCTGGGCTGCCGTGCCCCCATGACCAAACAGGCTGCTGCTTGGCCTTCCAGACTCTACTCTTTAACCATGTTTCTACCACTAGCAAATCAAGAGCCTCACCTAGCAAGAGAACTATTGCCAGCTCCACCCAGCTGGCACAGCCATACTTATCCCAACAGGCACAGGACACATGGAGCTCTACATGGCATACAGACATATGTGTGGTTACGCAAGCGATTTTGGTTTTCTTAGGATGCCACAGGCATGGTCATTCTCTGCAGATATTTGTCTCCATAAAGTTACTTTCAAGTCACTAATATGTGGCTGCACAGGTCTCACCTTCCTTCATCAGAGCTTCACAACCTGGTCATGCTGCTGCAAGGATGTTCTTGCTGGGCAGAGGGACCCCCAGAACTTCCTGTCCCCAGTGTCCTTGAGTAAGGCAATTCCCCATTGCCCAAATTCCTCCTGGCTCAATCACCAGGCAGTCAGTCGGTCATTCCCTTCTAAGCCCCATCACACACACATTTTGGGGCCATCCAAGATTTGCCTCAAATGGGGATGGAAATTTCCTGGAGCTTAGGCTCCCTCCACAGACAAATCCTGGGATACAGAGGAAGCCTTGAGGGGGCAGGGAGCGGGTGGGCAGGTGAACTGAGAGGTCCCCAAGTGCTGTGAGCCTCCTGTGCGCAAATCCCTTTCACACCAGGCTAAGGAGAGCTGAAGCTTGACTCCTAACTCCTCAGCTCTATCTCCAGGCCTGCCCTGCCCTACTTCCCCCTCTCCCCACATGCTTATCTAAGGTGTCTGAGGATATAGAGGGGCTCTGGGAGTCACCCAGTAATTACATATTCATTATAAAGGGAGGAAATAGTGCCTTTAGAAGGAAAAAACATGGACCAAGGATCATTTTTAACTAATCTGTTGTCTTCTATGATTCCTTCCAATACGCAAACTCTGGATCCACTCTCGAGGACAGACCCAAATCAATAAAGGTCCTACATAACTGGCCTGGGCTTCCCAAAAGCCTCAAACAGAACTCAAAAGACAGGAACTCACATACCCAAAGAACATGCAGAGAAACAACAATTTACATGTGGCCCTGGACTAGTCCTAGACCAGAAAAGGTACAGGACGTTGTTGAGTTGGCTGGGGCAATGGGGGACCAGACCCTGGTATGGAGAGGTGGACGGTGGGGCTGTCCAGCTGAGCCTCCTGGGGGTCAGCGGAGACACAGGACTGTGAGAGGGGACAGGCTGAGGAGGGAGGAGGGAGGAGGGAGGGGCAGGCTGAGGGAGAGGGGGAGGATACGTGGAATGAGAAGACAAGGTGATGAGAAGACACGGTGATGTACACAGAAAACAAAATACTAACAGGAGAATATGACCAAAAAGCATGCAGTTCTAAGACCTTTCCTTAGAACTCTTCTGAACTTTTTTTGTTTGTTTTTTGTTTTAAATAAAAGGTATCCTCAGTCGTCCCCAGTCCCCTTGCCGGCTCCTCCAGGAGCAGCATCAGGGAGTCATTCTTGCCCGTCTCTTGGGTTTCTTCGCCCACCAACGGGGTCCTAGAACAGGAACAGACACATCTAATTCAAAGTGAACCCAACCCCAGGCTGCAGGGCGTTCGAAGGCCTCAGGGAGCCGGGGCAGAGACAACTCCTCCCCCCACGCCCCACTTCGGGCGGCTCCGCACCTCCCCCTCGCTCAGCTGGACGAACACAGGGTACCTCAGCCCCCTCCCCGCTCCCACCCCTAAAAGGCACCCTCAACCTTTAGGTCCCTTCTCGTAATCCCCTCCCTCTCCCAGGCCACAGGAGGAAGCCCTCAACCCTTCTCTATTCCCACATCCAGGGGTAGCCATGCCCCTCCACCTGTAATCTCTCAGCTCCCCTCGCCCCTCCCTCGGGGGAATCGCACCCCCCACCTCACTCCCACTCCAGGGGCTCCCAGTCTCCTTCCTTGCCCTGACGCTGGCCCCCACCCCAGAATCCCTCCCTCCCCTCCCCCACCCGGGGTCTCTCCCTGCCCCCACAGCAGGTCACCTCCGAACAAAGCTGCGCGGCGCGCACTGGCAGGACCGCTACGATCCGCTCGGGAAAAGCACGTCGTAGCACCCTGCTGCCGCTGGCCAGACCCAACCCTCGCGTAGCGGTCTCAGGCCCGTTCCAGCCGCTAGGAGCTCGGCGCGATGGCGTCCGATCAGACTGCGCGTGTGCACTGGGCCAGGGCCGCGGACCACGACTCTCAGAATGCAGCGGGCCGTTCCGCAGGGCGAGGGCGGGGCGAAGATCCAACAGTGACCGGATAGCCAATCAGAGGCGGAACTAGCCTCGCTCAGCGCCTAGGCCTCCCGTGCGCCTGCGTCATTTTCGAGCCTTGGCAACGCAGGGAAGAATACTGCTCTGAGAACCAGAGACCAGGAGAGACAGGACGACGCGGAGACAGGCAGTGTCAGAGGAGGGGAAAGACACAAGGGGAGGCCGACAGAGGCACGGAGGAAGGGGAGGTCCAGAGACAGGGAGGCTCAGACATGGATAGAGACCTAGGGACAGCGACAGGGCCAGGGACATTCTGAAATGGGTAGACCCACAATTGGGAAACAAAGATAGAGGCCCAAAGACGGGAGACCTTGAGATAAGAGGACCCAGAGATGGAGATAGAGAAGATGAGCAGCAGAAACGTGGAGACAGCAGAGATGGGATTCAGAGCCTGAGATCAACAGTAGTGTCTCTGGAAATGGAGGCCCGAGACATAGACACAGAGACGCTGATTCGCTGAGAGAGAGAGAGAGAGAGAGAGAGAGAGAGAGAGAGAGAGAGAGAGAGAGACGGGGTCTGCATATCCAGGGACTGATAGAATTGGAAGACTAGCCAAGCTGGCGGCTTCAGGAGTCGCTAAAATGGAGGAAAACGTAACAGAGAAGCAACTGGGGTGACTGATGAGCTCAGAAGCCCAGAATACATGTCACCTCTTCATTAGATGGACCAGCAGGGCAAGGGCTAGGACGCTGCTTACCATTTCAGAATTTTCTAGATAACAGTTTAGAAGACTGACCATTTGTGCAAACTGACTTTTGTTTAATTAGAGAGAGGTGAGAGGGGCAGACCGAGAGGGAAAGAGAATCTTTAGCAGGCTCCCTGTCCAGGATGGAGCCCTTCCCCAGTCTCCATCTCAGGATCCTGAGATCATGCATGACCTGAGCTGAAATCAAGAGTGGAAGCTTACCTGTCTGAGCCACCCAGGTTCCCCTGTGCAAACTGATTTTTTAAAACTTTTATATGAACAGGTCATTTTATGTATTTTATTTAAATACAACACTACTCACATTTTGGGGTATTCAGTTCTATGAATTTTAACTTGTACAACCACCGACACAAAACAGAATAGATCCACTGTAGAACAAACTCCTTCCTGATACTCCTCTCTCCCACCCACAGCCCTGGCAACCACTGATGTTTTCCATGGCTATAGGTTTATACTTTCCAGAATGTCACATAAATACAATCTCAGAGTAGGCAGCCTTTTGAGATTTGCTTTTTTTCACTGAACATAATTCCTTTGAGATCCATTCACGTCGTTTCAATAAATAAATAATCTTTTTTTTTTATTTACGATAGTCATACAGAGAGAGAGAGAGAGGCAGAGACACAGGCAGAGGGAGAAGCAGGCTCCATGCACCAGGAGCCTGACATGGGATTCGATCCCGGGTCTCCAGGATCGCGCCCTGGGCCAAAGGCAGGCGCCAAACCACTGCGCCACCCAGGGATCCCTAAATAAATAAAATCTTAAAGATGCCCAACATTCATAGGAATTCATTCCTTTTTATTACCAAGTAGTATTCAATGGTTTTGATACACCACAGTTTGCTCAAATATTCACCCACTGAAGGACACTTTGTTTCCAGTATTTTGCTATTACAAATAAAGCTGCAATGAGCATTAGTATAAATGTTCGTGTGTGAACCTTCATAAGTCTTCATTTCTCTCAGATAAGTGACCAAGAGTGCAACTGCTTAGTTATATGATAAGCAGATATTTAGTGTAGTAAGATACTATCATACTCTCTTCCAAAGTAGTAGTAACCATTTTATATTCCCAGCAGCCATGTATCTGTGAACGTTTCTCCATTCCTACTACCATTTGGTGTTATCGTTTTATTTTTTTAAGTAATCTCTACATCAAACATGGGGGTAGAACTTAAAACCCTAAGATCAAGAGTTGCATACTGCACCTGCCAAGTCAGCAAGTTGCCCCCATATTTTTTAAATTTTAGCCATTCTGGTAGATATGTAATTACATCTCATTGTGATTTTAATTTGCATTTCTCTAATGATTAATAATGTTGAACATATTTCCATATTCTCCATCTATATATCCTCTGCAGTAAAACATCTGTTCAAGTCTTTTGTCCATATTTTTGTTTAAAAAAAACCTGTTGAGTTTTGAGAGATATTTATATATTCTAGATACATTCTTTGTCAGATACATGTTTTGCAAGTTTTTCTCCCAGTCTGTAGTTTGTCTTTTAATTCCCATAACAGAGCTGTTAGCAGAGCAAAGGATTTTAATTGAAATGATTTTCAATTTGTCACTTTTTCCTTTAATGGATCTTTTTGTAGCAAGTTTAAGAACATTACTTAACCATAAGGATTTCCTCTTATATTTTTTCTGAAAGTTTTTTAAAATTTTTATTTATTTGAGAGAGGGGAAATATTAGTGGGAGGACAGTGGCAGAGGGAGAGGAAGAGAGAGAAGCAGGCTCCTGGTTCAGTGGAGAGCCCAGCGTGAGGCTTGATTCCAGAATGACCGGATCATGATCTATGCCAAAGGCAGACACTTAACTGACTGAGCCACCCAGGCACCCCTTTTTCTAAAAATTTTAGAGTGTTTTTACATGTAACTTAATCATCAATTTTCATTTAATTTTTGTGAAGAGGTGAAATTAATGTTGAAGTTCATTTTTTTTCCTATGAATGTTGCGCATTTTTTTTAAGATTTTATTTATTTATTAGATAGAAAGAGCACAAGCAGGAGGAGTACCAGAGAAAGATAGAACTAGGTTCCCTGCCAAGCAGGGAGCCCCATGTGGGGTTCGATCCCAGTACCCTGGAATCATGACCCAAGCTGAAGGCAGACATGTAACTGACTGAGCCATCCTAGCGCCCCAGGCATCTTTCTTCTGACACTAATTCTAACACCAAATGTGTAGGATTCTTCCAACACCACCCAATTCTCCAACCCATCTGGATGTCCAATAATTCAATTCTGAGACTACCTAGAATTAGGGCAACCTCCACAGGTCAAGGGCTTAGGCACACAAGACTATTCCCACTCCAGATGCCAGCCATAACCTACACACACTTCTGCTCACTGACTACAAATTTAGTGGATCCCCAGACCCTACCTCAGGCTTGAGAATTCACTAGAATAACTCACAGAATTTAAGAAAACATTTATGCTTACCAATTTAGCAATAAAGGATGTAACTTAGGAATATCCAAAAGGAAGAAATACATAGGGCAAGGTTTGGGAGGGGGATGGTTTACACAAATCTCCTTTGCATTCTCCAGGAATGCCTCCCTCTTAGCACATCAATGTGTTCACCAGTCAGGAAGCTCTCTGAATCTCCTTGTTCATGATTTCTTATAAACAAATCTTCAGCCCACCTTCCCTCTCTGAGGTCAGGGTGTGGAGCTGAAAGTTCCCACCTTCCTTCTAGTGACCATTACCCATCCTGAAGCTATCCAGGGGACCTAACCTAAATCACCTTATTAGCATAAACTCAGGTATAGTCAAAAGGGGCTCTTTATGAATAACAAGACACTCCTGGGATGCCTGAGTGGCTCAGTGGTTGGGCGTCTGCCTTTGGTTCGGGGCATGATCCCTGTCCTGGGGTCAAGTCCCGCACTGGACTCCCTGCAAGGAGTCTGATTTTCCCTCTGCCTGTGTCTCTGCCTCTCTCTGTGTACCTCTCATGAATAAATAAATACAATCTTTTTTTAAAATTTTTTTTATTTATGATAGTCACACACACACACACACAGAGAGAGCGAGAGAGAGAGGCAGAGACGTAGGCAGAGGGATAAGCAGGCTCCATGCACCGGGAGCCCGATGTGGGATTCGATCCCGGGTCTCCAGGATCGCGTCCTGGGCCAAAGGCAGGCACTAAACCACTGCGCCACCCAGGGATCCCAAATAAATAAAATCTTAAAAAAAAAAAAAAAGACACTCCTATCACTAAGGAAATTCTAGGGATTTCCTCTAGGAATGTGGACAACCAAATATGTTTTGTTACATAATAGATACCCAACTGCTCCAACACCATTCATTAAGAAGGCTATCCTTGGGGCACCTGGGTAGCTCCATCAGTTAAGTATCTGCTTTGGCTTGGGTCATGATCCTGGGGTCCTGGGATTGGCCTGTGTCAGGCAGGGAGTCTGCTTCTCCTGCCTCTCCCTCTGCCACTCCCTTACTCGTTTTCTCTCTCAAAGAAATGAATAAAATCTTTTAAAAAATAAATAAAAAGGCTATCCTAAAAAAAGCTTTGCACATTTGTCAAAAATCAGTTGAGCATGTCTTTGTGGGTCTATTTTTGGGTTTCCTATTCTGTTCCATAGACCTATGTGTCAGCTAAAACCACAAACTTGGGACGCCTGGATGGCTCAGCAGTTGAGTGTCTGCCTTTGGCTCAGGGCATGATCCTGGAGTCCCAGGATCAAGTCCCGCATCGGGCTCCCTGCATGGAGCCTGCTTCTCCCTCTGCCTGTGTCTCTCGTTAATAAATAAATAAACTCTTTAAAAATAAATAAAATAAATAAAATAAAACCACAAACTTTTGGTTACTGTACTTGAATAATAAGGCTTAACATCAGTTATTCCTCTCACTTTTCTTCTTTTTCAAAAGTTATTTTTGGAACAATCTTTTTCTATTCTAAGTCTAGTGCTTTCCCATATAAATATTGGAGTAAGTTTGTCTATATCTACAAGTTTATTGTATGACTTATTTTATTTCTCTCGTCTATGTCTTGCTGAGAGTTTGATGAAAATTGCAGTTTGTAGGCTTTTTGTATTTTTTCTTGCCTAATTGGATTGGGTAGGACTTCCAGTATGATTCAAATAGCAGTAGCAGAGAGCTGTCATCCTTAACTGTGGTTCACCATTATGATGTTGGCTATATGTTATTTACATATGCCCTTTTCAGATTAAAGAAGTTCCTCATTATTCCTAGTTTGCTATTGTTATTAGGAAAGGATAATAATTTTGTCAAATGCTCTGTCTGCAGCTATTTGTAAGATCATGTATTTTTTGTTCTTTACTCTGTCAATATGACGGGTTACATTGACTGGTTTTCAAATATTGAAACAGCCTTGCATTTCCAGGATAAACCCCCTGATCATGTTGCATTGTTGCTCTTATATATTACAGAATTCAATTTGCTTATATTTTATTAAGCATATTTGTATTTGCATTGACAAAGGACTATTACTCTGTAGTTCTCTTCCCATTGTCTGGTTTTAGTATCCAGGTAATGCTGACCTTATAAAATCAATCAGAAAGAGTTTCATCCTTTATTTTCTGAAAAGTGTGGAATTGGCATCATTTCTTAAGTGTTGGATAGAATTCATCAAAAATAATTATCAGGAAAAAAAAATTATCAGGGCCTGGACTTTGTTTTGAAAAAAAGGGGGGGGGGAGGAAGAGGAGGGGGGAAAAAAGGGGGAAAAAAAAAGGACTACTTCAGGGTGCTTGAGTAGCTTAGTCAGTTAAGCATCTGTATTCGGCTTGGGTCATGATCCTGGGATCCTGGGGTCCCGGGATCAAGCCACGGGTCAGGCTCTCTGCTTAGCAGGTAGTCTATTTCTCCTTTTCTCTTTGCCCCTCCCCCTTGCTTGTGAGCTGTCTCTCATTCAAAATAAATAAATAAAATCTTTTAAGAAACACAACTACTTTGATAGATATAGGCCTATTCAGTTTGTTTGTAGAGTGAGTTTTGATAGTCTATCTTTTAAGAAATTGGGCCACTTTACCTAACTTGTTGAATTTATTAGCATAGAATTGTCCAAACAAGACTAGCTTCTTTCCCAAACTCTGTGGGATGGAGATGTACCACAATGGAAAGAACACTGGGCAACATCTTCCTTCTCATCTCAATATACACCATTACTCTGGGGCACACATACTTAATGTTCAACCCACCAAGACCTCATCTTTTCAGTGCCTAAAGCCCTGTCTCCACTCGGGTCAGGCATTCATACACACTCCAGCTGCCATTAGCCACATCTCAGAGAGTCTAGCCCTCTTGTCCTCTAGTGCTCTCCCAGATAGCTTCTTTAACTCTGCCCAGTTCTGGAGGCTTTTAGCCAATCATGCACACTAGAGTTTGGGAAGCAATGCCATCTATGAGCTACTGATGATGTTGGGAAGGCTGCTGGTGTCCCTTCTCTTTCAGTCTCCTGAGTCAGAGGAGAGTAACACCAATGTCATAATCATTAAGAGCAACAACAACAAAAGCAACAATAACAAAATATCATCAAGAGCAGCAACAATAATAGCAACTACAAGAGTAGGAGCAAGAGGGCAGAAGCAACCAGTACACATTGAACACTTACATCCTGGGCACTCTCCACACCTCACTTCTCTTAATCCTAAGGGAAGGGTTGTCCACATTTAAATGTGAGGAAGTAAGGCACAGTGAGGTTCAATAATTCACCTAAGATTACACAGCTATTGAGGTGTAAACCCATGAGGAACCCAAGTCTGACTGAAGTAAAAAAAATGCTCTCTTAACCAAGACATTAATGCTCACATACGCCTGGTCCAGTGTTTTCATGCAATTTCATAGAATTTTTCTTTAACTGGGGCTGGGTTTCTTGTACAGGGCTTCTGAGCAGCCAAGGATTTTCTACTTAAATGAATACCTATTTATTGTCAGGCACAGGGTTTTCTTTTATAAATAAAAGGCCCAAGTGCACACATGCACACACACAAAATAGTGCACATATTTCTTCTTTTTTTAAAGATTTTATTTATTCATGGGATGCCTGGGTGGCTCAGTGGTTGAGCGACTGCCTTCAGCTCAGGGCGTGATCCCGGAGTCCTGGGATCGAGTCCCACATCAGGCTCCCTGTAGGGAGCCTGCTTCTCCCTCTGCTTGTGTCTCTGTGCCTCTCTCACTCTCATGAATAAATAAGCTTTAAAAAAAAAGAGAGAAAAAAAGGCTGCTAATGAAACTATAGCATGCCATTGATTACCCTGATATTTGAGATGTCAAAATGTGAAAACATGTATGTTATTTTTAAAGATTTTATGTATTTATTTGAGAGAGAGACAGAGCATGAGCCAGGGGAGGAGCAGAGGGAGAGGGAGAAGCAGATCGCTGAGCGAGGAGACTGATGCAGGGCTCCATCCTGGGAATCCGGGAACATGACCTGACCTAAGGCAGGCACTTAACTGACTGAGCCACCCAGGCACCCCAAGAACATGTACACTAAAATAAATTAAATACAGTATACTCTTTCAGATTCTGTGTCATGAACATGAGAGACTCCTAACTCTGGGAAATGAATAAGGGGTAGTGGAAGGGGAGGTGAGTGGGAGAATGGGGTGACTGGGTAATGGGCACTGAGGGGGGAACTTGACGGGATGAGCACTGGGTGTTATACTATATATTGGCAAATAGAACTCCAATAAAAAATATACAAAAAAAAAAGATTCTGTGTAAGGACTAACTTCCAGGCACATGCTTTTTCTACAATTGTGTTAAAAACTTGATTGTGGATTTGTAATGGGACAAATGTACTATAAGGGTGGTTTCTCCAGAACTCATTCTCTGACCCATTAGTTGTGCTGCCCAATGAAGTAGTCACCAGATGGGCAGTTACAGAGAATCTGAAATGTAGCAATGTCATTATGTTTAAATGATAGTATTTGGGATATAGGTGGGTAGAATAAAATGTTATTGACACTAACTTCACCTGTTCGTGTTCCTAGTCACTTTTTAGAAATGTGGCCACTAAAAAAATTGAACTTATATATGTGGCTCACATTATATTACTTCCTCCCCCCCACACACATTATATTTCTATCAGACAGCAGGACTCTGGAAGATCAGATCAGATCTCCAACTGGAAGCTTTCCTACCGAGAGTATATGTTTGCTCTTTGTCTCAGGTACGAGTTATCATATAAAGACTAGCATTGACTTAAAGTACTTTTCAATATTATTAGTCATTCAAAAACTCATTCTTTTTACTCAAGAGTTTTGGCAAGAGATCTTACCAAAACCTCAAACTCACCATATTAGCCAAATCTTCTGATACAAAGAGAGGCAAGAATTCCAATTTAAAAATAAACATAGCGGGAATCCCTGGGTGGCTCAGTGGTTTGGTGCCTGCCTTTGGCCCAGGGCGTGATCCTGGAGTCCCGAGATTGAGTCCCACGTTGGGCTCCCTGTGTGGAGCCTGCTTCTCCCTCTGCCTGTGTCTCTGCCTCTCTCTCTCTCTCTCTCTCTCTTTCTCTCTCTGTGGGTCTTTCATGAATAGATAAATAAAATCTTTAAAATATATATAAATAAATAAAAATAAACATAGCAAAAGAATTATCTGAATTTCTTATATAGACACAATGTCTTGAAAGTTGGTTCCAATGAGTTAAGGATGACCTCTATTATTTTCAAAGAACTTCTCTTCAATATGAAGTCTCTGACACTGATTAAAGAGAATCTGACAGAGCCACTGTCACATTCACTGAGTCCCCACAAGTGTCTTTCTAGTGTGCTAACTCTGGTGTCTAACAAGAGCAGAGCTATTCTGGAAAATGTCCCCATGTTTGAAACACTGGTACAGGGTCTCCTGAGAATGTATCTTCTAGTGATTGGCCAGACAGCAGCTGCTCCAGAAAGCTTTGCCACACTGTTCTTCTAGGGCTTCTTACCAGTATGAGTCCTCTGGTATCAAATGAGACCAGTGATATTCCTAAAGTTTCTGACACTGGTTACAGCCATGGGGTTTCTTTCTCACTAGCAGGAATATTCTGGTACTGGATGAGGTTAAGAGCTCTCAAAGTTTTCCCATGCCTTTTACACTCACACGGTTTCTCTCCAGAATGATTTTTTCCCCAAGATTTTATTTTTAGGTAATCTCTACACCCAACATGGGGCCCAAACTTACAGCCCTGAGATCAAGAGCTGTGTGTTCTACCAACTGAGCCAGCCAGGTGCTCCAGTGATTTTTTTTTAATGCACAATGAGGTGACCATTGCAGTTGAAGGATTTTCCACATCCATACATTTATAGGATCTCTCGCTGGTGAGACTTCTCACATGTTTAATAAAGCATGAGATATTAATACAGGTCTTTCCACACTCTTGTACATACATAGAACTTCTCTCCTGTGTGAATTCTTAGATGGACAATAAAGTTGGAAACACTAGGATTTTTTCTCACTCTACACCTATATGGTTTTTCTCCAGTATGAATTCTGTGATGCAAAACAAGGGAAGAGTAGTAGTTGAAAGACTTCCCACACTGGTTGCATTCACGGGGCTTCTCTCCTGTGTGGGTCCTCTTGTGCTTGATAAAGGCAAGAGGTGGCAATGAATGTCTTCCACAATTATAAAATTTTTCTCTGTATGGATTCTTTGATACACAGCCAGGATATAATTCTTAGAGAAGGATTTTCCACAATCATACAGGTATAAAGTCTCTCTCCAGTATGAGTCCTCTGGTGCCCAAGGAAGTGAGATTTTTGTTTGAGGGACTGTCCACATTAATTGCAGTCATAGCATTCATCTTGAGTTATTTCTCCTCTTCTCATGAGAGCATGCACCCTGATCAAATTCCTTCTCATAGCCTATCCCTTTGCATGACTGTCTTTCTCTGAAAATTACATCCTATTCACTAAAAGGTGCAGAGGGTTGTAAAATCACCAGTTTGGGGACATCTGGAGGACTCATCTCCTGTTAGATTTCCACCAAGGTGGCTAAGTTAACCAGCTTGGCTGATGGCTGTTCTATAGTCAGTTTCATCAAGTGTGTGACCTTCACAGCTTTACAACAATTACATATGTAACAGGAATGCTTAACATCTGAGTCATGTTCAGAAAAGCCTTTGCTACAGGACCTTTTCCAGATGGAGCAAGACTGAGCAGAGACTCACGCTCCATATTCACAACCTGTACCACAGCCTTTCACCTGAGCTTCATGTTCTTTTGGGTGGATGCTATTTGCCTGAAATGCTTCTTAGGGTTTTTATTTTTTTAAAGATTTTATTTATTTATTTATTCACAAGACACACACACACACACACACACACACACACACAGAGCGGCAGAGACACAGGCAGAGGAAGAAGCAAGCTCCATGCAGGGAGCCTGATGTGGCACTCGATCCCATGTCTCCAGGATCACTCCCTGGGCTGAAGGCAGTGCTAAACCACTGAGCCTCCCAGGCTGCCCTTCTTAGGGTTTTTATGAAGCATGTCTACCTGTTCCTCACATTCTCAGATTTTTCCTAATATAAACAGGTATCATCCCTCATGAATCTTCCCGTTTTCATGACATTAGAAGGTTCGGCCCCAAAAACATCCTGACTTGATGTTTCAATTTTGGCCTTTGTTTCCCATGCTGGAGGGGAAAAGGTAGAAAATATTTGAATCCTTAGAGGGAAAAAGAGTTAAAAGTGGTAGCACGTAAATATTAAAATTGGCCAGGCACAAGTCTACTAAAACTGACCCTCTATTCACCCTATGGCACAATTTCACTCATAGGTGTATAACCAAAATAATGTGTTCATACATTCTCAGTAACATGCTTCATAACAACCCAAGACTTGACACTAACCAAATGTCTAAAAAACTGGGGAACAGATGAATAAATTGTGGCTTATTCACATGATGAAATACTAAACATCAATAAAAGTAAATGAACTACAAGTACACAAAACAATATGGGTAAATACCTCAAGCATAATGTTAAATGAAAGTCAGACTCAAAGTGAAAATTTTAAGCTGTACACTTATTTTTTCAGCATGTATATTTCCATGGAAAATTTTCAAAAATCATACACACACCGTAAAAGAAGCCAGGCATACAAGGATTGTGTTCAGGTACAGACCTGCGGGGTGGTGAGAGCTCATGATAAAGGATGATAAAGGATGGAGCCATTTATATAAAATAAAAGTGGCTTTACAGATTTTCGATCTTAGCAAGGATGAAAAATATCTCCCAAAGCAGCTGACTTACCAGGAGTCAAGATGGGGTGGATTCTTAAGGAAACCTCCCCTCCTCCCTCTCCCAAAGCATGAGTAAGCAGTATCCTGGCCCTCTCTATGATATGTCAAGAATTCTAAGGCCATTTATTATGATCCCACCAGTTGCTATATGTTCCCTTGCCCAATTGTTCCACCCATTGGCATGTAACAACCCAATTTACAGCTCAGTTCTCTCTCTCTTTTTTTTTTTACAGCTCAGTTCTTAATTGATTGATCATGTAGCTCCCAACCCTCTGGATCCACACACAGACCTCAGTCACTATAGGCTCCATTGAAAGTGTAAGGTATGTGACAGTACAGGTCATGATCCTAGTTAGACCCTGGAACCACCACCTTGCAACAGGACTAGAGGGAGCGCTGCAATGTACCTGCAGGTTTTCCAGGACCACAGCTGCTATAGAGCTCTCACATAGGTGAAAGGATTCACAGCTTCTGGGGAACATATCACTCTAGATAACTATTCCCTTTACCTCAACTCTCAGGACTCCAGTAGAGTTCAGACCAGTTCTACATGCAGGACAATGGAGACCTGCCTCTGCTCCAGACCCTCATGACCTCCTCACATTCATGGCCCTTGTCAGAATCAAACACTCTCCATGTCTGCCCATAAACTCATGTCCTCTTTTCACATCACATCCTAGACACACATCTATGAGCTCAAGCTTATTCTGGCCTCTGGGCTTCTTCCTTATGCAGCAGTCTTCCCCTCAGGCCAAAGATATCCAATAGTAGATTATGACATATTTCAGGCTGTGGGGAAGGACTTCCACAAGGGGGTCCTTGTGTGGGTTTTTTTTTTTTTAACTGAAATTCTTATTGAAAATGACTGTAGGGCAGCCGGGGGGCTCAGCATTTTAGCGCCACCTTCAGCCTTTAGGCAGGGAGTGATCCTGGAGACCTGGGATGGAGTGCCACATCAGGCTCCCTGCATGGAGCCTGCTTCTCCCTCTGCCTGTGTCTCTGCCTCTCTCTCCTCTCTGTGTTTCTCATGAATAAATAAATCTTTTTTGTTTTAAGAAAATGACTATAGATTCTCATGCATTTGTAAGAAAGAATAGGGAATGGTGGCTTGAACACTTTATCTAATTTCCCCCAATGGTAACATTTCTCAAAACTATAGTAAATGTTACAACTAGAAACTGACTGTCATAGGATCCACTAATCCTACTCACATTTCCCCAGTTTTAGTTGTACTCATTTGCTTCTGTATTAAGTTTTATACAATTTTATCATCGTGGTAGGTTCTGGAGCAGTTCCAACACCAAAAGTATCTTTACCACATGTTGCCCTTCCATAACCACACTCACCTTCCTCTCATGCCTGGAGTAATGCTTTTAATACCTTCTTCGTTTCCTGAGGACACTGATACCTCCCCAGTGAAAATAATTTTTAGTAAAAGGCATTATGGAAGGACAGATGTCTGAAATCTTGCATCTCTCTGATAATTACTCATATTCCATCCAGGGTTCCTCCTGATGCTTTCAACTTTCATTCACTCTCCACATTTCTTTCTTTTTTTTTAACTTTTAGATTTTTATTCGTAGTTTTCTGAAGAATCAAAATAGTTAGCAAATTACTTTAGATTCATCAAGACTGTATATCCTTTGTATTTAGATCTTTAAGGACATACAACAGAATATAAAACAAACGAAAGAGACTGATTTCTATGACTAGGTGTTACTCGTGTCATCCTAGAGCAGGGGGCTGGAGGGAGAGGCCATTCTCCAAAGAGAACCGAGGTGGAGTTAGTGCTGGGCTACTATACTGCAGCCTGTTTCTCCTCCACTCAGTGTGTTGGGAAGGGGCCAATGATTTCTTAAACTGATGACTGTTTCTTAGGGGGCTCTAAAATCCTGGGTAGCAGAAGACTATGGTCTAAACCAAGCCAAAAGAAACAGGCTGGGGCAGGGAAGCAAGGTACCTGCCTAGCAGAAGAGGCAAACTCAGTGCCCCACGTGAAAGGGCATTTTTGGCACCTCAGAGACATTGCAGAACCAGTGTTAACACTAAGAGACTTTGTTAAGAGAAGAAGAAAAAAACACCCTGGAAGAACCTTTCAATTGCACTCAACTTGGATTAAGAGTTCAGTCCACTGGTGCAGGGGAGGGAAGCATCTAGCCCTAAAGCAGCACTGAGTCTGGCCCTCCGACCACTTCTCCCTGCCTCCTTTTGGCAGCTGGGCCAGATTTCAGCTAAGGACGTATAGACTCCAGAAGGACCAGGGAGGTTTCTCTGGAGGGCCGAGGTGGGAAGGACACTTCTCAAAATACAAAAAAGTTTAACATGGAAGAAGCCAGGGCAGTGCTAGAGGCATTCACATGCCCCAATCTTTCCTACTTTCTCCCCAGCTCAGAGACTGGCAAGCACAGTCTCCACACCTGACCTTCCACCCCCAAAAGAAAATCGGGACGTGTGCCCCCCTCTCGTTCCCCACATGGGCTCCTCAGCGCCTCCTGCAGGGGTGGGTGGTTCCAGGGCAGGGCCTACGCAGAGCCTGGTCTCAGCTGGTTCCTGCCCAAGCCATAAGGTCTTCGAGAGCATTGTCCTGGTCATTGTTGTGTAGTAGCAGAACTTCCTTAATGTCTTTCAGTTCAAAGCCCATTTCCTTAAATTTGCTCATTAACTGAAGAAACTCCTTCATCTTTTCCTCTGAACACTGGTGCATTTCTAGAGCTTCTTCCACTAAAAGAGGGTCGAAGCCCTTCTCACAAAGCTGTCCATGTGCAAAGAGACAGTCAAGAATCTGCTCAATATTCTCTCCTTTCTTCTTCATGGCTCTCAGGACACACTCATATGAGTAGCCCATGTTGACCACTGTTTCCACACACTGCTGCTCACTGGGGGACAGTGCCTGCAGTTCTGAATAGGCCTGGGGACAGCTGGGAGCATTGGGCACTTGTGACATTGAGAAATTAGGAGGTGGGACCTGTATTTGGAGGTGATGATTCTTCTGTGCACACAGACAAGACAGAGAGGGAAGGCATCTTGGAGATCAGATCTGAGGGATTCAGGGTTGGCACCTCTGTGCCACTGTCCAAGTTCAAAGCTGAAAGCCCAAGAGTATGATGCCCATTGAGCTCACTGGCACTGCTTTGGGTGGAAGGCTTCAGAGAATTCTGGAAGGTGCCACTGCGGAGGCAGGATGTGCTATGGAAAGTGCTTGCCAGCTTGGCTATCTTCTGATTGCTGTCATCAGAGTCAAGTTTGGGGAAGGACAGGGATTTGATATTGGTTACTGCTGGAATGGGGGGGAGGGACACTTTAGAAGACAGAGACATCTTTTTACAGTTGCCCAACTGTGGTAAGGTTATAAAGCCATTAGGTTTGTGAAGAGGCTTGATATCCAAGGTCGCCTGCTCCAAGGATGCCAAGACCTTCTCATCCTGTAACACAGACCTAAAGCCATCTCTGGGCAAATTATTGTCTAATAACTGAGCCATAATGGGTCCAGTGGTTCCTACCAGAATGTCTCTCAGCTCTTCCTTCTCATCAGTAGTTTTTAACTCCAGATTATCAAATGTATCTTCTTCACACTCAAAGTCAGCAGGATTGAAATCTGCCTTTGTGTGGGGTGGGCTGAAAACTTTGTTTCGTGGCACTGCTGCTGATCCGAGTCGGGGTGAGGATGTTGTTGTGCTATAAGCTGGCAAGGATGGGGTTAATAGGAGGTGGCATTGTGGCTGTACTGTGAGTCTTGAAGAAGCTCATTTTGCTGTCACCCTCTGGGCCACTCTTAGAATTCACTTTAGCTTCTACTTCCTCAGCCTTGTGTTCTGGGCTTCTTGGATTTTCTTAATATCTTCAGCCCACTCAATAGTTTTCTTTTCCAAGGAGAAGTCATACTGTACTTCTCTGATCACCTGCAAACAATCAGGCAAGAAGAAGCCAATAGGTAGACCAACTTTAGCTGGTGTTTTGAATTTGTCTCCTATCTTAAATGGGACATCATCAAGGTAACTGAAAGTCCCATGAAAATCTCCACCCCACTTCTTAGAAGCCATTTAGAACCTGAACGCCACTGCCGCTGCTGTCCCAGAACCCAAAAGGTGCTGGCGCTGGATGACTCCATCCCCGCTGAGCTCCTGACGGCCCCTAGGGAGAGCAATCGCCACCACCTCCAACTCTGCCCGCCCGGGCCAGGCGGTCACGTCACTGTAGCCACCAACAGTGCTACAGCCGCCATGCTGAAGTCCTACCACATTTCTTTTTTAAAAACCATTTTATTTATTTATTCATGAGAGACAGGGAGAGAGAGGCAGAGACACAGAGGGAGAAGCAGGCTCCATGCAGGGAGCCCAACACAGGACCCGACCTCGAGACTCCAGAACCACGCCCCCAGTGGAAGGCAGGCGGTAAATCGCTGAGCCACACAGGGATCCCCCACATTTCTCTTTCCTTCCTGTGTAATCAGCCCAGGACAGAGGTTCTGTACCAAATATCTCTTTATGCTTCAGATTGACTTAGTTATTCTAATTATGAAAATCAAAAGGTCCTCTCTTCTGAGGGAACCAGGATTCCTAACAACTGCTGTTTTCTGCCATGCTTTATTTTGTTGCCATGTTGATTCTCAGCAATAATCGTGCCTCGGATAAACCTCATTGGCTGGGATACTGCCACTGCGCAAAGCACTATGTTGATTCTTAAACATTGGATCAAAGTGCTATGTTGATTCTTAAACACTAGATCATTACTTTAAGTAAGAGGCAGCCCAGTGGAGATCCCTGGGTGGCTTGGTGGTTTGGCATCTGCCTTTGGCCCAGGGCGTGACCCCGGAGTCCCGGGATCGAGTCCCACGTCGGGCATGAGGCATGGAGCCTGCTTCTCCCTCTGCCTGTGTCTCTGCCTTTCTCTCTATCATGAATGAATGAATGAATGAATGAATGAATAAATAAATAAATAAATAAATAAATAAATAAATAAATAAATAAATCTTAAAAAAAAAAAAGAGGCAGCCCAGCTATAATAGTATAACTATCCTTGGGCAGCCATTCTTCTCCCACTAAGAGATCCATCACTTCTGATGATCTTTGATTTTGCATTTCCAAGGTAATACATTAAGAGAAACAAAAATTTGAAGATGTTGTTGGCTCCAATCTATCTAATTCTGTATTAATGAAATGTCAATATAAATATGTTTCAGAGATTGCTTATAGGAAAGATGGAAAAATTGTGGAAATTTGCCAAGGGCCTCACTGTGCAGAAGTGTCCTTACCCTCTGGGGAGAGGGACTCCTACCTTCCCCAAACAACTCAGCACAACACCCCAACAGAGTGTTTCTCCTCCTCCAGGTTATATTGCTGGTTCCTGGAATAAACCATCAGCACTCCAATTTCTTTTTTTTTTTAATTTTTATTTATTTATTTATGATAGTCACAGAGAGAGAGAGAGAGGCAGAGACACAGGCAGAGGGAGAAGCAGGCTCCATGCACCGGGAGCCCGATGTGGGATTCGATCCCGGGTCTCCAGGATCGCGCCCTGGGCCAAAGGCAGGCGCCAAACCGCTGCGCCACCCAGGGATCCCAGCACTCCAATTTCTTATCACCACTCATGGTTTCAGCTTTCCTGCCTAGACACTCTGCTAAAAGCCACAGAATAGAAGCTGGGTCTTCTACAAAAGACAGTCTCAAAGACTTCATGAAAATGAGTGAACCAGGGATCCCTGGGTGGCTCAGTGGTTCAGCCCCTGCCTTTGACCCAGGGCGTGATCCTGGAGTCCCGGGATCGAGTCCCGCGTCTGGCTCCCAGCATGGAGCCCACTTCTCCCTCTGCCTGTGTCTCTGCCTCTCTCTCTCTCTCTCTCTCTATATATATATATATATATATATATATATATATATATATATATAATGAATAAATAAATAAATAAATCTTAATATATATATATATATATATATATGAAAATGAGTGAACCAGGTACTTCTAATTATAAATATTTTTGTGGATATAGCATTTTGAGCTAATAATCACTAGGTAAGTATTAGATTCAACTGAGATGAAGTCAGGATCTCCAGGGATTATTTTTAGGCCCAAAGGAAGTGAAGACTTCATCAAAATGGACTGCTGCACTAATAGACAGTGAAATAAGAATTAACTAAGGCTGAACAAATTGGTGGAAGAATTCTTCCGGTGATTATTTGGAATATTTAGTATTATTTTTACTATTTTATATTCTGATGGTTCTGTGATCTATTTCCAATCCTTAGCACAGTAAAATATTGTTTAGATGGTTTCTCATTCTCATTGACCCCTCAGAATCCAGGATTAAACACTTTCCCCAAGCCTCTTTATCTGTAACAGCAATGTGGTTATTTGCAGAAGTTCTAAAATAGTTGTTCTTCATTTTTAATAGACAAGTTGTGCAGACAAGCACATACCTGAAGTGTCAAACTTGAGAATAAATCCTATCATACATCAATGCCATTATGTGACGCGCTCACCATGAAAGACAAGGATTAGACTTCCTTTGGCACCAACTACCACAAAGCTCATCAGGGAACAGCCTGGAACCCATTCCATAGCTTATGGATTTATAGAAGGAAAGGAAGGTCCCTCTTGGAAAGCTAGGAAAACTAGCATATTTGGGATGTTCAAGGAAAGAGGATTTTTAAAAGATTTTTTTGAGAAAGCGAGAGTGCGCACAAGCAGGGGGGGAGGGACAGAGGTAGGAGACTGTGCAAGCAGGGAGTCCAATGTGGAGCTTGATCCCAGAACTCTGGGATCATGACCTGAGGTGAAGGCAGATGCTTAACTAACCAAGCCATCCAGGTGCCCCAAGGAAAGAGGAATTAACTTAAATGTCTAGGTAGTACAGATGTAGTCTAGGTGAGTTTCCTGGGTTTCGTTTTTCACGCTCCATATAAAAAAGCAAACCAGAGTGAACAGCAGAAACCACTGGAGTTACTGAGGCTAGTGAAACATGATCCTAGATGCTTACTAAACCTGCAGACAGTTACTGAAAAGACACACAATAACCAAGGTGGTACTAATTACCATTGAAAAAGGCCAGTAAAAAAAAAGAAAAGGCCAGTAACATACTTCTAAGAAACAAGAAATTAAGGAGAACTAGCAACTGTGCAAACAGCAAAGCTGTTGGTTTCTACACATAACTATGCATCATCACATGTGACTCCATTTCCAGAGGCTTAATGAAAGGATCTAGACTTGTATCTGAATTCTGCCCATGAAGGAGATCCTTGATCTCCAACTATCTCCAAGATGATGCTTTGATGTCTGGTGATACCTTGCTTCTCTTTCTGTCCAAAATCTCCTTTCTTCCCTCCTCTGCACCTTGTATTCCCAAACTAGCACATTACACTAGGCTCTCATTTTTATACTGACTTTCTCTCTCCCATCCACATGACTCCTCTGAATCTGCATATTAGACAGCTGATCTCTCACTCTCTCAGAGTTCTACCAAACATCATACAATGAAGAGCCAAAAAGCTGAATGCTGGAATCCTATTCTGACAGTACCCACCCACCCATGCTGCTCCCTTCCAGTAAATGGCCACTTCGTTTTCCCAGTGGAGAGCACCAGAAACCTGGGCCTTACCTCCCCTTCCCCCATTCTTTGTCTTTTCTCAAAAGTCACATCTAATCTTTCAGCTCTGACTTTCAAATTAATCCAGAATCCCACCATTTTGCATCTCCTCTACCACTATGGTCATTAATTTAAAAGAAGAGGAAGGGGATCCCTGGGTGGCGCAGTGGTTTGGCGCCTGCCTTTGGCCCAGGGCGCGATCTTGGAGACCCAGGATCGAGTCCCACGTCGGGCTCCCGGTGCATGGAGCCTGCTTCTCCCTCTGCCTGTGTCTCTGCCTCCCTCTCTCTCTCTCTCTGTGTGTGACTATCATAAATAAATAAATAAAATCTTAAAAAAATAAAATAAAAGAAGAGGAAGAGGAGTGCCTGGGTGGCTCAGTGGTTGAGCGTCTGCCTTCGGTTCGGGGTGTGATCCTGGGGTCCAGGATGGAGTCCCGCATAGGGCTCCCTGAGAGGACCCTGCTTCTGCCTCTGTGTCTGCCTCTCTGTCTCTCATGAGTAAATAAATAAAATATTTAAAAAATAAATAAATAAAAGAAGATGAAGAAAAAAATATGTATATTTACGGAAAGGGAGAGGGAAGGGGAGAGGCAGAGGGAGAGGGAGAGAGAGAATCTTAAGGAGGCTCCATACCCAGCATGGAGCCCAATGTGGGGCTTGATCTCACAATGCTGGGATCATGACCAGAGCCAAAATCAAGATTCAGACACCCAATCAACTGAGCCACCTAGGTACCCCTAAAAATATTTTAAATTGAGGTATAATATAACTTAAACATGAAAAATTCAAAGTAAGCAATTCACTGGGTTTTTAGATATATCTCTATGAGTTTTCATATAGGTAGACAGTTGGGCAACCAGAGATTATGATATAAAGTATCCTTATCCCTCAGCAGGTAATCACCACTCTGACTTCCTCACACACTGTTTAGTCCTAAACACTACATGGGTGGATCAAATCATCTGCATGTTCTGGTACTGGACTTGGTTAGCAATACCTCTCAGAGTCATCCCTATGGCTGATGAATTGTGTTAAGCATTAAAAGAACAACATCAATGCTTCTGAAATTCTCCCCTCAAAACTGAGGGAACACCTCCTACCTCATTCTGTGGTCATGGGCACTACAAGAAAATGACAAAACTATATTCCTCATAAATACTGATGCCAACATCCTCAACAAAATACTAGCAAACTAAACTCCACAGCATATTAAAGGGATTATATACCAAAACTAAGTGTGATTTGTTGCAGGAATGCAAGGATGTTTCAACATATGAAAATCAGTCAATATAATAACCACATTTTTTAAAAATTTTTTTTAAATTTATGATAGTCACACAGAGAGAGAGAGAGGCAGAGACACAGGCAGAGGGAGAAGCAGGCTCCATGCACCGGGAGCCCGACGTGGGATTCAATCCCGCGTCTCCAGGATCGGGCCCTGGGCCAGAGGCAGGCGCTAAACCAGTGCACCACCCAGGGATCCCTATAATAACCACATTAACATAATGAGGGGGGAAAGGTGCATGATCATCTAAACTGATACAGGAAAAACACTGGATAAAATTTAACACCCATTATAAAAACAATCAACAAATTAGGAACAGAAGGAACTATTTCAACATAATAAAGGCCACATATGAAAAACCCATAGCTAACATCCTCTATGGTGAAAGACTGGAAGCTTTTCCTCTAAGATCACAAGACAGGCTGGCCACTTTCACCAATGACATTCAACAAAGTATTAGAAGTTCTAGCCAGAGGGCAGCCCAGTGGCTCAGCGGTTTAGCACTGCCTTTGGCCCAGGGCGTGATCCTGAAGACGGGATCGAGTCCCGCATCGGGCTCCCAGCATGGAGCCTGCTTCTCCCTCCTCCTGTGTCTCTGCCTCTCTCTCTTTCTCTGTATCTATCATAAATAATAAATAAATAAATAAATCTTAAAAAAAAAGAGGTATGGGTATCACCCACTTTAAAAAAAAATCTTTAAAAAAATATATTAATAAAAAAGAAGTTCTAGCCAGAGCTATTAGGCAAGAAAGAGAAATAAAAGGCATCCAAATTGGAAAGGGAGAGGCAAAAGTATCTCTATGTGCAGATGATATGACCTTGTACATTAGAAAACAGGGATCCCTGGGTGGCGCAGTGGTTTGGTGCCTGCCTCTGGCCCAGGGCGCGATCCTGGAGACCCGGGATCGAATCCCACGTCGGGCTCCCCGGTGCATGGAGCCTGCTTCTCCCTCTGTCTGTGTCTCTGCCTCTTTCTCTCTCTCTCTCTGTGACTATCATAAATAAATAAAAATTAAAAGAAAAACAAAAAAAACCAATTTAGTCTCTTTATCATCTATATATGTTTCTGAAAAGTTGCAATAAAAGTAGGACAAATCAAATTCTATTTTATCTTTTCAGTGTAGTTGACAGTATCATTGACTATATTTCTTATATTGTGCCTTATATTCCCAGAACTTTAGAATTCTATTTTAGATTCAACAGGAAAGCATCCTACTTATATAAAATTTCATCAAATCCACTTAAATATGTTACTATTAAAAATATCATTAGGGTGCTGGCTTTGGCAACATATACTAAAAATATCACTATAAAATAGAATACAGGGGATCCCTGGGTAGCTCAGTGGTTTAGCACCTGGCTTCACACCTAGGGTGTGATCCTGAAGTCCTGGGATCGAGTCCCACATCAGACTCCCTAGGTGGAGCCTGCTTCTCCCTCTGCCTGTGTCTCTGCCTCTCTCTTTGTGTCTCTCATGAATAAATAAATAAAATCTTAAAAAAATAAAATATAATACAATACATACTCATTATAGAAAACTTGGAAAACAAAGTACAAAGAAAATTAAGTCTTGGATGCCTTTACTTCCTGTTCTCTTCCTAGAGAACACTGATTTGGTGTAGTTGAAGTCAAACTGTATATACAATTTTAGGCCCCTTTTTATTGTTTTTCCCAGTTAATATTATATTATAGGTAGTTTCCACATCATTAACATGTCTTTATTAGTAGAAAAACTGGTGCAGCCCCTTTGAAGAACAATTTGGGGTTGAAATCAAAATTTAAAATGCGGGAACGCCTGGGTAGTTCAGTGGTTGAGCGTCTGCCTTTGGCTCAGGGCCTGGTCCCAGGGTCTGAGGATCAAGTCCCATATCGGGCTCCCTCAGAGGAGCCTGCTTCTCTGCCTCTCTCTGTGTGACTCTCATGAATAAATAAAATACACACAAAAAATTTAATGCAAACCAATGTGGTGGATCAACATTAAAAATTCAAAACCAACATAAGACCTTGCCCTTAGTGTTGCTTCATCAAACTTTTGCTCCAGTTACATATGAATATGGGTAAAGAATGTAAAAGTGTTTCTTACAATGCCTGGATCAAAAAAAAAAAAAAAAACAGAAAACCCCAGGCTGGAGAAACCCACACTCTTTTATAAGGACACATGTCCAAAATGCCCACTAAAGCATGTTAGGAATGTTGAAAAACTGCAAACTTCCCAGCTGTGCATCAATGGGGGGGGGGGCATAAATTATGGCATCTTCACAAGGTAGAATACTGCACAACAATGAAATCAGTATATGTAGAAACCAAAGACTGCTGAGAGAAGCAGACTGCAGAGGTTCACATATCAAGCATGTCAATCGCAAACACACACACACATAAACCATACCCCACATTGCTCGAGGCTATAGATATTATAAAGGCGAAAGCTCTAACAACAGCCTGAAGACAAAGGTTAAGTGTCTGCTTAGATGTGTCACAATCCCCTTCTGTGATCTTAGGTCTCTGGGATAAGGGCCCTCCTGTGGTCACAAGCTCATGTTTACTGAATTCCTACTGTGTGCCAGGCCCTGTTCTGATGAATCAGCAATGGATTCAGACAGATAAAGACTCCTGTCTGGTGGAGCTGGCTCTCTAGTGGGTAAGACACAAGGAAGAAACTGCAGGGACGCCAGGAAGGCTCAACGGTTTAGCTTCTGCCTTTGGTTCAGGGCGTGATCCCAGGTTGGCAGGATAGAGTTCCGCATCCGGCTCCCTGGAGGGAGCTTGCGTCTCTGACTCTCTGACTCGGTGTCTCTCATGAATAAATAAATAAAATCTAAAAACAAACAAACAAACAAAACAAAACTGCAGTCTGTCTCCAGCAAACACTCACTCTGCAGCACACAGACGTGGCTCAGAATTAGCACGGATGTCCCTGACTGCCCCAACTTCTACCCACCGTTCCAAACTCAGAAACCAAGCCGACTTGGACACATTGCTCAAGGGAGGTGGCAGAACTCTGATACAAACTCCTAACCACCTGCAACCCGGCAGCAGTTCCTGGGCCAGCAACCCCTGTTCCAGAACCCCTGGGGATTCTGGCTGCTGCTGAGGGCAGCAGTAGGAGACTTGGAGCCCAGAAGAGACGTGCCCAGACACGCGACCTCTCTGTTCCAATGAGGAACAGACCTTGGGGAGGGCAGAGGGAAAGGAGACGGAGGAGGTGCCCTGTCAGAGAAGGAAGTCACGAAGCGGCTGAATTTTGAAATACCTTAGAGTTGTAGACATGGGAATTTCGGGCAGAGAAGATGTGGGGGTTGAGGGCTGCGGGCAGAAATGGGAGTCGTCATTTACGGATTCGGGAAAGACTAGGTTTGGGGGAGACCAGAGAGGCTCAGCTGAGGGCCCCAAGGTCTGAGGGGTAGTCGCCGGGTGGGGACAACTTCAGGGCATTAGCGGCGCGCGACTGGGTGGAGCGGGTGGGAGTGAAAAGTGGGAGGACAGATTCAGGGGCTGGGGGTAGGTGGGAAACATTCAAGGCACTACAAAGGCGCAGTGAGGGAAGTCGATCTTTGCCAGGGGAAGGGAGTAGGAGGACGCAAAGGGGAGAAGGCAATCTTGGGAACAGGGCCCAGGAAACGGAGAAGGCTGTGCCAGCCAAACCTTGTCAGGAGAGGAGACGGTGCGCGGGGCACCCGGCCAGCAAGGTGAGCGAGGAGGAGGCGCGCACCTGCGCGGCGCCAGAATGGCGGGAGGCAATTGGGGGGGCCCCACGGGAGGAGAGAGGAAGCCAGAAGGGTCCGCGCCCGACAGGGCGGGAGAGAACAGGTGTCCGCACCTCCCGGGGCCAGCGCCTCAGCTCCGGCCCCGCGCAGGACGCCCGCCCCCGCGCCGCCCAGCCCGGAATCGAGCTTCCGCAGGCGGACCTGCGGTGAAAACCAACCCAAAAAGGAGTACTTACCGCTCTAGCGGCGCCACTTCGGGGCGTGGGTCTGTCGTACGCGTGCGCCTGCGCACGCGTGTGAGTGAACCGAGTTCCCGAGCGAGATTTCACCAGCCTGGCCAGGCAGGACTGCTCGTTCATTCGCCAGTTTCTCAACTGCATTCTTTCTTATTGAGATGCAGAGTTCTTTATATATTCTGTATATCAGTACTTTGTTGCGTCTATGAGCGACAGTTACCTTCTCCCAGTCTGCTGCTTGCCTTTCCACTTGCATAATATTGCTTCCTAATGAACAACAGTCCATTTTAACGCAGCCAGGCTTATCAGTTTCCCTTGGTTTGGTTAAGAAACGTTTGCCCATGCCAGGATCACAAAAAGGTTCTGTATTTTCATCTGAACCAGGATCACAAAGATGTTCTGTATTTTCATCTGAACTCTGTCGCTTTGCTTTTCACAGTTAGAGCTACAATCCTGAGGAACTGATTTTTGTGGACAGTGGGGGTCATCAAACCACAATAAATCCACCTGTTTTGTATGATGCAAAAGTTAAGGATGGTTTTTACACTTTCGAATGTTGAAAAAAATAAGAATAGTACTCATGGCACACGAAAATTATGTGGAATTCAAATTTCAGACCATAAATAAAGTTGTATTGGAACACAGCCATGCCCCACTGGCTTACAGATTGTAACTGCTTTCACATTACAACAGTTCAGTACTTTTAGCAGAGACCATAGGATGTGCAAAGCCTAAAATACTTATTATCTTACCCTTTACAGGAAAGTTTGCTGACTCCTGATATATACTGAGATATGATCACTGGATTTTAACTATTTAAAATGTTTGCAAAACCAGAAGATACTGCTTCATACTCACCAGGATATGTATACTCCAAAAGACACAGTAATAAGTACTGGAAATGAGGTGGAAAAATCAGAATACTTATAACACTGTTGGTGGGAATATAAAATGATATAACCTTTGTGAACAAGTTTGGCAATCTCTCAAAAGCTTAAACAGAGTTACCATGTAGCACAGCAGTTCCACTCCACAGTTATCTACTCAAGAGTGTTGAAAGCATATACCCACACAAAAACTTGTACATGAAGGATCATGGCAGCATTATTCATAATGGCCAAAAAGTAGAAGCCAACCATGTCCACTGACAAATGGATAAACAAAAGGTGATATATTCACATGTTTTATTATTCAGCCATATAAGGAATGAAGTACTGACAAATGCTAAAACATGAACATTGACAACATAATGCTAAATGAAAGCTAGCCAGACATCAAAAATTGTATGATTCCATTTATATGAAACGTCCAGAGTAGCCAAATGTGTGGAGACAGTAGATTAGTGCCTGCAAGGGCTGGGAGAAGGAGGAAATGAAAAGTGACTGCTAATTGGCATTTGCTTCCTTCTGAAGGGAAATGAAATGTACTGAAATTAAAGTATGGTAATGGCTGCACAACCTCATGAAAATATTAAAAGCCACTGAATCACACTTTTCTAACTTGAAAATTGTTTAACCTATTTTACCAGAAATGACCACTGATTCAGTTGAACTCCTTTGGTCACTATAAGCTTAGATGTCTACTTATGTCTTTGCTACTTTTTTTCCCGGAAACTTGGTTATACACACTCTCAACCTATTTGTCTTGGAATCTCAAATCTTGCCCTTGTTTTCTTTTTGTTTGTTTGGGGTTTATTTAGCTTTTATTTGATAGAAATAGCAATCATGAGAGAGAGTACAAGCAGAGGCGAAGGGCAGAAGGAGAGGCAGACTCCCTGTGGGACTTGATCCCAGGACCGTGGGATCAAGACCCAAGCCAAAGGCGGGGCTTAACCAACTGAGCCACTGAGGCATCCCCTCAAATGTTGCCCTCCTGAATGTGGATTTTTTATTTGGCAAAGGCTTCCTTGCACCCCACACTCAGTTCTCCAATGAAGCCATTTCCCCAACTGTGTCCCATGGAAGGGATTTCACCTATGGCTTTGTTGCCCCTCCCTCATATTTGCCAGGTGGAAGGAGTCTGTCTTCCCTAAATCCCGTTCTCTCTTGATTCATAACATCAAACACCCTGGCTTCCCTCCTCCCTCCTAAGCCATTTCTTTTTCACCTGGCTGACTCCTGTTTTTCCCCATGATCAACCAATTCTTCGGTCACCATTTTGAGTGTTCACCTAACATAATCAGAGGTCTACAAGGCTTACCTCATCTCGCCTGCTCATCTCTCTTCCCTCTGATGCCCTAACCCTCCTGCATCAGTACATAATCTTCTGTGTGAGGCAGTCTTCCCTCCCTACCACTTGGTTAACCTCTGTTAATCCTATAGCTCACATTGATGTTTTCATAATTGTTTGATAAATAAATGCCCATCTTCCTATCTGGAGCTGGACACACTGTTGTATTCCCAACTGAGAATCCACCCACAGGGGATTGATGTGTCAACATCTGAGACACTCACCAAATGTTTGCAGATTTGAATGAACTGGAAGACATATTCCAAAATATTAATGATTGCTCACCAAATGTATTTGGTGAATAAAGATACTTACCAAATATTTGCTGATTTGAATGAATTGGAAGACATATTCCAAGATATTGATAATGAATGCTGGTCATAGGGGAGATTCTGGATGCAACTTCTTTTAATTTCCTATTTCTCTGTACATTGCAAGTATTTTTTTTCCACTGAGGAAGAATTACTTTAGAAATAAAAAACAAAAAATTAAAAATTAAAAACATTTAAAAAAAGAAACAAAACAATAAAGATAGGCACTCAAGATATGGCTGTCCACTGTTAGTGCTGGTTCACCTCCAAATGTTCAACAAACATTTATTGGGCATTGTTGCAGTATTCGAAGGGCCAGGGATACAGCAGAATCCAAGCAAGATGTTTACAATACAGCAAGAGAGATAAACAAGTACAATGCATCATGTATCAATCAGATGGCGGTCAATGCCTTGGAGATACATAAAACAGGGAAAGAGGATGGGGGAGTGAGTGTGTATTGGGTAGGAGCAGTCTCTTAGAGAAGTCAGTAAAGTGCTCACTGAAAAGGTGATGTTTGAATAATGAATTGCAGGTGAGGAAGTGAGCCCAAAAGTATTGGGGGAAGATGATCTCCACAAAGGGAACACTGACTGCTGAGGCTCCACATAACATGCCTAGCATTTGAGGACTACCAGGGAGGCTACTGAGACTGGAAGAGTGACCAAGGGTGATATCAGAGAAGGGGCCAGGGAGGCGGCAGAGACTATCAACTAAAACATTGCCCGGCCATGAAGCACCTGGGTGGCCCAATTAGTTAAGTGTCCAAATCTTGATCTCAGCTCAGGTCCCCCCCCCCTTTTTTTAAAGATTTATTTGAGAGAGAGAGAAAGGAAAGAAAGAGAGAGAGGGAGGGAGAGCAGGGGGAAGAGCAGAGGGAGGACAAGTAGGCTCCATCCTGAGCTCAGAGCCTGACAGAGGGCTTGATCTCTGGATCCCGAGATCATGACCCCAGCCAAAATCAAGAGTTGGATGCCCAACTGACTGAGCCACCCAGGTGCCCCTCAGCTCAGGTCAGGTCTTGATTCTCAGGGTCATAAGTTCAAGCACCAACCTAGAGCCCACTTAAAACAATGAAAACCCCACACATTGCCAGGCCAGACATGATGAAGTAAGAAAACTGAGATAACTTGTATTATGGTTAAAGATACTTGCTGCCTCTCCTCAGGGAGGGTTATTCATCCCTACTTCAGTGACTTCAGGCTTGACTGTGTACTTGCTTTGACAAAGAAAGGTTAGTGGAAGTGCAGGTGCCATTTCTGAGCAGAAGCTTTCAGAGCCTCTACCTGAATCCAGCTATCCCTCTTTCCCTCTGCCATAAGGCCAGCAATGGCCCCAGGAAGAGAGAAGATGCTCCCTAGCCAAGGGAAGGTAACATGGAGTAGACCATTGGCATTATGAGCACCAAAGATTTTTCCTGCCATTAGTTACTGTAGAATAACCTTAAGCTGACTGTTCTAATAAACCATAAGTACTGCTTTTTTTTTTCTTTTAAGATTTATTTTAGGGATGCCTGGGTGGCTCAGTGGTTGGGCATCTGCTTTTAGCTCAGGGTGTGATCCTGGAATGCCTGCATTGAGTCCCATATCAGGCTCCCTGCATGGAGCCTACTTCTCCCTCTGCCTATGTCTCTGCCTCTCTCTCTTGAATAAAATCTTTAAAAAAAAAAAAAAGATTATTTAGAGAGGGACAGCATGCACTTGAGGACACGGAGGGCAGAGGGAGAGAGAAACTCCAGTGGACTCCCTGCTGAGCTTGGAGCCCAACATGGGGCTCAGTCCCACGACCAAAAGATCATACCCTGAGCAGAAACCTAGGGTAAGACACCAAAGAGACTGCACCATCCAGGGACCCCAGAACTGCTGCTTTAAATTTGAAATTCAGAATGACAAAAAATATTAAATAAATAAAATTGACATTTCAAGTGCTGGTAAGGATAGTCTCATCTATTACTATGGGAAAGAAAAATGGTACCACCACTTTGGAAAGGAACTTTGTAGTTTCATACAAAGCTCAACATAGATTTACCACATGACCCAGCATTTGCATTCCTAGGTATTTACCCAAAGGAAATGAAAACCTGTCTTTAACAGGTTTAGACTAAATGTTTGTGCATTGCCCAAACTCATGTTGAACTCCTAACCTGTATTGGGCTGGTATTTAGAGGTGGGGCCTTTGGAAGGTGATTAGACCTGAGGGTACAGCCCACACGAATAGGATTAATGCCCTTATAAGAGACCCCTGAGAACTCTCTCACCCTTTCCACCATGTGAGGACACAGTGAGAAGATAATCAATCTGTGAACAAGGAGGTAGGCTCTTGCCAGACACCAAATCTGCCAGTGCCTTGATTTTACACTTCCCAGTCTCCAGAACTGTGAGAAGTAAGTTTTTTTTTTTTTAAAGCCACTCAGTCTATTGTAGATTGTTATGGCAGCCCGAACAGACTAACATATGTACAAACAATATTGAACTTTGTTTCAGACCTGGGTTCCTAGAGAAATTCCCTCACCCCTCTGCGTTCCAAGAAATGGCTAACCATCCTATTCTCACACATTCCCAAATCAGACCCAGGTAAACAGGGCTCCACGCTTCCTCAGTTATTCCATCCTTCCTCATGTCTCCCGTAAGACTCATGGGAGTCTCACTCCCTTCTTATCTGACTCTATAAACTCCAGGCCCCCTTTCTTTTCTTTAGAAGTTACACATTGAGGGGATCCCTGGGTGGCACAGCGGTTTGGCGCCTGCCTTTGGCCCAGGGTGCGATCCTGGAGACCCGGGATCGAATCCCACATCGGGCTTCCGGTGCATGGAGCCTGCTTCTCCCTCTGCCTGTGTCTCTCTGCCTCTCTCTCTCTGTGACTATCATAACTAAATAAAAAAATTAAAAAAAAAAGAAGTTACACATTGAATGAATACAAAGAGGGGTGTGGATTAATAGAAATTTTCTGAAGCATGGAGGCAACCATTATCAACATCCCTTGTATCCATATTGGATTAGAGAGCACATCTGGACTTCCCACACATATTTGTAGGCTATGGACTTCTTTTTAGGATGCTAAAAGGTGCCTTTCCCCTCAGCTAACCTAGGGCACAGAAGGTGTAAGTAGAAGTGAAGGGGATCTTTTCCTGAACTTTTCTGAAATTTCCTTTCAGTAAAGAATGTCTGTTCCTTAATAGGACTTAGTTTTCCAGACTAGCTCTGACAATCAGGGCTGTGTGAATGACCAAGGGGCACCTGGGTGAGTAAGCTATACCCACTCTCAAAGTAGACAGAGACTACCAGAGGTTTTTTGTCTTTTTCTTGTTTTGTCTTTTCAATCCTTATTTATTAACTTGCTGAAAAGAAAACACACATTGAATAATATCTCACCAAACAGGAGCAAGGAAAGTTAAAGATCCATGAGAACTAGAAAGGAGGGCAGTCTGGGTGGCTCAGTGGTTTAGCGCCACTTTGAGCCCAGGTCCTGATCCTGGAGACCCAGGATGAGTCCCATGTTGGGCTCCCTGCATGGAGCCTGCTTCTCCCTCTGCCTGTGTCTCTGCCTCTCTGTGTCTCTCATGAATAAATAAAATCTTAAAAAAAACATATGTCTATTAAAAAAAAAAAACTAGAGAGTATCTCAGTTTCCTACGGCTGCTATAACAAATTACCATAAGCTTTGTACCTTAAAAATACACACATTTATTCCCTTACAGTTCTGGAAACCTTAAGTCCAAAATCGCTTTCACCAGGCTAACAAGGTGTCAGCAGTGCTAGGTCCTTCTGGAGGCTGTAGGGTAAGAATCAGTCTCCTTGCCTATACCAGCTTCCACATTCCTTGCCTCATGGCACCTCTCCATCTTCAAATACATCATTCTAACTTCTGGTTCCATCATCTCTTCTCTGACTGTGACCCTGTAAGGACGACTGCGATGACACTACCCCACCAGATAACCCAGGTTCATCTCCACACTTCAGGAACTGGGGACCATTATTTAGCCTTCCAAAAGGAGTTCCTGATTGTTGTGTTAATGAAGAATTTCAACTTAGCCTGTGAAGGGATGAAGGAGGTCTTGGGTCTGCACATATGGTTAAAACTAGTTGTATTGGCCATTGTCAGGCTAGGCTTTTAAGGGGCGATGCACCAGACTCCTCACAGTCCATCAGCCTCACAATTTCAGTTGTTAGACCTACAGTAGGTGAAGCCCAGCACCCAGCAAATAAAGTTTTCCTTCTACACTGCCCCAAGAAGGTCCATTTCCTAAGGTCCCTTCCCTATGGAAGTATGAACTGGCAGCAGCTCTGCTAGAGTCAAAGGAAGGAGGAAGCCAAAAGAGCACAAGAGGAGAAAAAGGGCAGGGAAAGTTTTCTATAATGCTGTGTTAGTTTTTTACTGCTGCCATAACAAATTCTCACAAACTCAGCAGCTTAAAACAACACAAATTTATTGTCTCACAGCCTTTATTCACAGACTCTCAAGGGGAGCCACTCCCAGGGCTTTGAGGCTATGCCAGTCAGCTTGAGCAGCTCTCACTTGGCCAGCTCTGTATTTCCATAGGTGAGATGTTTCCAGATCATCCAAGACCTTTCTCTGTAGCCTCCTACTCCTCACTTTCTGAGGCCCATCCTCTCCTATCAATGATACCTCCAAATCCCAAAGAAGAAAATTATTCTTATGCTCTGGGCCATGGAATCCTCTCAACTTGAGAAACTTCCTGGATGCTCCCCGTCTGTGCTTACAGTTGCCCTATGACCCTGATCCTTCTGGTCAAAAAAACAAAAAACAAAAACAAAAACAAAAACAACCAGTCCAAAGAAACCCAAGGTTTGTCTCCTTCTGGCTTCTTCTTTCTATTCCTTATAAAATAACTATAGCAACAATGTATGGTTTACAACAGAGAAAAAAATCATATGCAATTGTAGGCCCCTAAGAAAACCATGTTTACTTCTCCAAGACCAATGTCCAGTCTACATCCATATGAGCACATACTTTTACAGGGCTGTAATAACAGCAAATCTTCTATTTTATGCCTCTTTAATTGTTGTTATTGTCTGCCGTATTATAAGCATTTTCAAGTGGTAATAACACTTTCATAATTATGGCTCAGCAAGACTGCATAGAACAAAATAGAAGTATCCTAGATGAACAACGGGGGAGGGTGAATACAGAAACAGAGGAACTCATTATTTTTTCCACAACTAACGCAATGCATCACATTTCTCAACAGCAGTCCTTTCCATCTTAGTGCGAGCCTGCTTCAGTCTTAACTGGGACAATTACATCGTTCATTCACAACCGTCTTCATCCAGTTGCCCCTTTTGAAACAAGTCCTCAGCATCTGATACGATTGTAACATAGACATACATACAAACAGCAAAATCTAACTACAATTCTGAGGTTGCCATGGGATGGAGCACTGTGTGTGGTCTATCACCAGGATGTCTTCATTGATACAGAGTAGACAGTAAGAGCTGACAAAAGCTTTTCTCAATGATTACACTTGATCCTAATTAAGAGTTTGCTTATATACAAGGCAGACATTCCTTATTAAAAGATTTCACATATCAATTACTTACTAAACACATTCACAGGTTCTTTCCTGGTTAAACACTCTGATGCAACTATAGGGAAATATCTTCTTGACATTCACAGATTTTATTCCAGTGTGTACGCTATTACATTTGGTACTGGCTGCATCATTCCTGAAGCCTACTCCACATTTATTACCATCCTGTTTTCTCCAGGAGTTCCTTAATGTAGAGATTTAATAGTATGGCTAAGGAATGCCTTATATTCATCAATTCACTGGATAGCTTAAAGAATTCTTTTCTGCAGACAAGGAAAAGTCACCCCTGAAAGCAATCCTCCTTCACACAGCTTTCTGAGAACAAGCCAGGAGACGAATGTGGCTCACATTCATTATGTTTCCATGGATTGCTCTCCAGAGTGCGTTCTTTGATGTCGGATGAGGGACGAGCTCCTTCGGAATGTTTTTCCACACTGAGGACACTGGCTGGGACCCTCCCTGCTGTGGAGTCTCTGATGTACCGCCAGGTGGGAGTTCTGCTTGAAGGACTTTCCACATTCAGGACACTGGTATGGGGTCTCCTTTGTGTGAATTCGCTGGTGCTTTGTCAGACAGGAGCTGTCCCTGAAAGCTTTGCCACACTGATTACACTCATAGGGCTTCTCACCAGTATGAGTCCTCTGGTGCCGGATGAGGCCAGCAATGTTCCTGAAAAGTTTCTGACACTGGTTACAGCCATAGGGCTTCTCACCAGTATGAATCCTCTGGTGCCGGATGAGGTAAGCACTTTCAATGAACGTTTTCCCACACTCTTTACATTCATAGGGTTTCTCCCCAGAGTGGATTTTTTGATGTACAATGAGGTGAGAGTTTCGGTTGAACGACTTTCCACACTCCACACATTCAAAGGGCTTCTCTCCAGTGTGAGTCCTCTCATGCTGGGTAAGGTATGAGCCATCCCGGAAAGCCTTTCCACATTTGCTACACTCATAGGGCTTCTCCCCAGTGTGGATTCTGAGATGCACAGTGAGATGGGAGATGTCGGTGAAAGGTTTCCCACACTCATTACATCGATATGGTTTTTCTCCTGTATGAGTTCTTTGATGCAAAATCAGAGATGAATTTCGGTTGAAGGTTTTCCCACATTCTAGACATTCATAAGGTTTCTCCCCAGTGTGAATTCTCTGGTGTTGTGTGAGAGCTGACCCATCACTGAAGGCTTTCCCACATTTATTGCATTTATAGGGCTTCTCTCCTGTATGGATTCTTTGATGCACAATTAGGTTATAGTTCTTGGAAAACGATTTTCCACATTCGTTACAGGTGTAAGGTTTCTCTCCAGTGTGAGTTCGGTGATGCAAAACAAGAGAAGAGTTCCGTTTGAAGCATTTGCCACATTCAGTGCATTTATATAGTTTCTCTCCAAGGTGATTCCTCCTGTTTTCATTAAGAGGTGAACTCAAGGTAAAGATGTCCCCAAAGTCCTTACCTTCATATAGTTTCTTCCCTCTTTTCACTATTTTTTGTTCACTAAGAGTAGTAAAATGATTGAAAGATTTAACACTTTCAGGGTATTTAAAGGTTTTCTCTCTCGCTTGATCTCTTCCAAGTTGAAAAACTTCCACAGAATGGTTGAAAGCTTTTCCACATGTGTCACTGTCACTATTTCTCTTAGCTACATAATTTTTCTGACAACTGTGTAAAGCTGCATCACAATCCAAACTTTTATTATCTGAGTCACATAGATGAAAACCATTTGTAGGTATTCGCTTAGATGACAGAAGGTCTGAGCTTGCACTCAAATGTTCTCCAAGTCCAGAATATTCACAAATTGCTTCCTGAGCCCCTGGCTTCTCCTGAATTAAAGGTAATTGCCTCAAATGTCCCTCCCGGTTCTTACAGTCCCAATTTTCACCTAGAATGGATAGATGGGATCCTTCTCTCATAAATCCTTCCATGTCCACGTCACAGGATGGTTCTTCCTCAGGAATATTCTGTCATTTTCAATCTCATCTCTCAAGCTGAAAAGCAAAGAATGAAAAAGATAGACTTAAGTACATAAAGCTGTATCTCGAAGAGGAATAAAAATGATGACAGAGCAGATGTGTGGATCCACATTTTTATTTTTTAATTAATTTTCCCCAGCTTATATTTTTATTGAAGTATATTTGACACACAATGATACATTAGTTTCAGGTGTACAACATAGAGATTTCACAAGTCTATATGTTATGCTATGCTCAGTATAAGCATAGCCACCATCTGTCATCATATAACACTATTGCAATATCACTGACTATATTCCCTATAATGTACCTTTAATCCTCATGACTTATTCATTCCATAGCTGGAAGCCTGTATCTCCCTCTCCCTTTCATTCATTTTGCCCATCCCCCAACCTCTCCCTTCTGGCAACCATCAATTTGATCTCCCCATTTATGGGCTGTTTCTACTTTTTGATTGTTTATTAGTTTTTTTAGATTCCCCCGTATAAGTGGAATCATATGGTATTTGTCTTTCTCTGCTTGACTTATTTCACTTAGCATAATACCCTCTAGATCCATCCAGGTTGTAGCAAATGTCAAAAATCTCATTCCTTTTTATGGCTCAGTAATATTCCATTGTATATACATACCACATATTTATCCACTCATCTGTCAATGGGTGCTTGGGTTGCTTCATATCTTGGCTATTATAAATAATGCTGCAATGAACAGGGGGACATATATCTTTTTGTATTCAGTGTTTTCTCTCCTTTTGGGGGGTAAATAGTAGTGGAATTACTAGATCATATGGTATTTTTATTTTTAATTTTTTGAGGAACTTCCATACTGTTTATCACAGTGGCTGCACCAATTTACATTTATGGGTATTTTTACTTTTTCAAATTAACCTCTGTTATAAGGTGAAGATAAAGTGAGAGTCAAAGGATGGAGCCAAGAACAGGCACAAAGAGCCACGTAGCATTTTCACCCTTCTAGAGAACAAGGAGGAGAAACAGTGGAGACAAATATCACCAAAAAAATGAAACTGAGCTATAGGAGACCAGAGGCCAGGTATCAGTGTTCATACTGGAGCACCATTTTGGCTATTGTGTGCTTGCCCCTACTACCCACTGCTGATACCAACAATCAATACACATTTTTCAAAGCCCCAACTTTACTGTATGCTTATGATAGTGCAGAATGAGCAGTTTTCACCCCAGCATTGTGGTCGGTTATGTCTTTGTGGATGAGACAAAGCAAAAGCTCAATGACCCAGAAGTTCTGAAAGTCCTAGATCTGTCAATGATCACTCTACAGGGTTATTATGAAAACTAGATCATGTCTGATGCTGGCTCTGACCTGGGAAATGAACACCATTCTCTAAGTGGCTGCCAGTGTCTCCACCATTATTGATCTTCCTCTAACCACCTCCCACCCCTTTGACTTCATATCAAGACAACTTGCTCATTTCTTTTCTTTTTAAAGATTATTTATTTATTCGTGAGTGACACACACAGAGAGAGGCAGAGACACAGGCAGAGGGAGAAGCAGGTTCCATGCAAGGAGCCCATTGGGGGGAATTGATCCTGGGACTCCGGGATGATGTCCCAAGCCAAAGGCAAACGCTCAACGACTGAGCCACCCAGGCATCCTGTTCCTCATTTCTTTTGAGCAAAATGAAATTAGATCCTTAACTTGGGAAGAAATCTCTTTTAAAGAACTCTAGAGGAAAAATCCCAACATTGAATCAAAGTTTAAATTATGTAGGACACCTTCATGATCAACAAAAATCATACAGATGAGGACTAACAAATTTAATACCAACATTTTAAATTTCCACACAACAGAAAAACTGGAAGAGTCAAAACCTAAGTGGCAAATGAAGATTATAAAATGTAAGAGACAAAGGAATAGTGTCCATGATCTATAAAGAATTCTTACAGAATAGCACAAAAAACGGGGCATGGAGACACAAAAAGGCACTTCATAGAAAATATAAATTTCCTGAAAACATGACTTATCTGCTCATTCTCACCATCATTTAGACAATCACAAACTGAAACTTTAAGACAAAATGTACACTTTTCATATGAGTGAAAATATAAAGCTTAGAGTGAAAATATAAAGCTTAGGCATCTCATGGGAGAAGAGTGTTGGTGGGCATGTAAAGTGGTCAGTCCACCAGCAGGGTAATATGGTAACAGCCATAAAAACGTAAAATGGACACTTCCTTCCTACTACCAAGCAATTCCACTTGTAGGCATTTCCGACTCAGAAAACATGAGTCCCAAGCATAAACAATGTATCAATCTATACCTAAGGAGACAGTCTTAAAGACTAGCAGAAAGAAGACACAACACTGGTGAAGGAGTAAAAATCACCATGACAGACCACTTGAGAGCAAAAAATAGAAACCAGAAAGTAATGGGAGGTAACTTTAAAAGTGCCAAGGGGGAAAAATTCTCAGATACACTATTGCTCAAGAGTAATAAGACAAAGACAGCTTTAAAAAAACCAAAGAGTTTATCTCCAAGGACACTAGCCAAAAGAATTAGAAAAATGTGTTCTTCATGAAAAAAACACAGAAGGAATGGAAAAAAAAGGAAATGAACATGTATTAAAATCAAATACAGCATATAAAATGATACACCATCATATAAAATGCAGCAATAACAATGACTTGGAGTTAAAAACAGGACGGACTAAAAATTTTTTTTTTCGGACTAAAATTTCAAATGGCAGTGGGTTTTTGATGGGAAAGGCATAACAGGATATCACTTCCTGATATCCTTCCATTGCTCATAATTCACATTAGTTCTACTCAAGTCAGAACAAAAGAATAAATATAATGTAAAACTTCCAAAACCACAGTGCAGTCGTTTTCAATCACTGTTACCCCCAAAGGACATATGACAATGTCTGAAAATGTTTTTGGTTGTCATGAATGGGGGGCAGATGCTACAGGTATTTAGGAAGTAGAAGCCAGGGATGCTACTAAACACCTTTCTTTAAAAAAAAAATGTATTTATTTATTCATGAGAGACACAGAGAGACAGGCAGAGAGAGAAGCACGCTCCAGGATCACGCTCTGGGCCGAAGGCAGACGCCCAACCTCGGAGCCACCCAGGCATCCCCTAAACACTTAATACACAAGACAGTCTCTGAAAACACAGAATGGCCTAGTCCTAAGTGTCAATAGTGCTGAGGCAGAACAACCCTGTTGTAGTAAGAGAATAATAAAGAAAAGAAAATCAGATTAATTCAGAAGGTGGTAACGGGGAAAGCAGAGAAAAAAAAAACAGATTAAACACAATGTACAAAACAAGATGTCATCAAAAACAATAAATGTAAATAGCATTGACGGGCCAGATAAAGATGCAGTCTCAGAGTGCACTAAGACAATGTGTATGCAACAGACACACTGAAAGCAAAAGGACATAGAAGATGAAAGCAAAAGTTTGGAACAGACAAAAGCTAGCCCAATATTTTATGGTTCTTTGCCAACAAATGATAAACTTCAAATATGGTAAGAGGGCAAAAGAACAATGGCAAAAATGTCTATATTAACAGCATGCCTCAGAACAGAACAAAGTCAACAAGGAATGTTAATAAAAACTAGCAAATTCAACTATATAAAAGTTTTAATGAACTTCTTTCAGAAATGAAAATTCAGAGAAACTTGATAGAGATAAGCAGGAGAGAATGTAATTAGCCTATTCCAAGAGTTGGATGAAGAACCATTCAACAATAATTAGGGCCAAAAAATGCTTTCTGAGTGCTGGTGGAACATTTGCTAACTGACAATAAACCAGGCCAAAGAACAAGTTCAACCAAGACCAGACCATAGCCTCTTAACTAAAAATGTGGTCAAGTTAAGAACCAGTAGCAGAGGGATCCCTGGGTGGCGCAGTGGTTTGGCGCCTGCCTTTGGCCCAGGGCGCGATCCGGGAGACCCGGGATCGAATCCCACGTCGGGCTCCCGGTGCATGGAGTCTGCTTCTCCCTCTACCTGTGTCTCTGCCTCTCTCTCTCTCTGTGACTATCATAACTAAATAAAAAAAAAATTTAAAAAAAATAAAAAAAAAAATTTAAAAAAAAAAAAAAAAAAAAAAAAAGAACCAGTAGCAGAAAGAAAATCAAGTACCAGAAAAACATTAAGTAAAACAAACTTCTATTTATCTGGAAAACAAAACCTTCTTTTTCCCTCAGGAATTCTCAGCTCAAAGAGAAATATCAATAGAAATTAGAAAACACCAAGAAGCAAACTGAACAATGGAAATGGTAGATCTCAGAACATGTGCAAATGGGGGTGAGACTAACAGTTCCTCCAAAAATGCTGGCCTTTACTGCTGGTGTTAAAAAAAAAAAAGACTGAAGGTTATTGAGTTCCATTTAAGACTTAAAGGAAAAAACAAAGGAATAAACAAACAGGAAGTAGAAGGATAGTGATAATAAAGGTAATAAAAGGAATTAAAGAAACAAAATAAAGAACATCCAAGAAGAGAAAGAAAACCAAGTCTGTTATTTGAAAAGATTAATCACACTTAGGAGGGCACTTAATGGGATGAGCACTGGGTGTTATATGTTGGCAAATCGAACTTCAACTAAAAAAAAAAAAGGAAAAGATTAATGAAATAGACATACTTTGGCCAAGAGTATCCAAAAAAGAGAAGGCACACATTAGTGATATCAGTCATGAAAGAGGGATTTAACTAAGAAACAGAAAGTTACCAAAATGGCAACATTGGATTTATCCTAAGAATGCAAGGACGGGGGATCCCTGGGTGGCGCAGTGGTTTGGCGCCTGCCTTTGGCCCAGGGGCGCGATCCTGGAGACCCGGGCTCGAATCCCACGTCGGGCTCCCGGTGCATGGAGCCTGCTTCTCCCTCTCCCTCTGCCTATGTCTGTGTGTGTGTGTGTGTGTGTGTGTGTGTGTGTGTGACTATCATAAATAAATAAAATTAAAAAAAAAAGAATGCAAGGACTGTGAAACATTAGAATGTCTACTGACTCAACTCCCTATATTTTCAGAAAGAAATAGAAAACAATCCCCTATATCCTATCTCAGTAAAGTAAGAAAGTTAATTTGAGGAAATCTCATCCAGACTCATGATCAAAATGCTCTCAGATTCAGGTAGTAGACCCCTTTAACTCTATCAATAAATCCAAAAAGGAAAGCTCCAACTCTTGATGAACATTCTTAACAATCAGGGACACAAGGAATCAAGGTAAGCATCATACCCAATGCAAAAACATCAGATTTGTTCACTTTGAAGCCAAAACCAACATCCCAGAAGCCTCCTACATCACAGCATTCAACAGTGATGTGGAGTTGGGCTAGTTGGTCTGGAGGACCAGGTCCCAAGATGTCCTGAATGTTACGAGTTCCTCACCTACAGAAAAGGCCTCCTGAGGCTGCCCTGCCACCACACTGCATGTTTCCCGTACTGGGTCTTTGGAGTACACTGGGGCCTGGATGGCCTGTGGTTATACTGTGAACATCAGAGATAGAGAGCACCTTCCTTTAGGTCTGTAGGGGAAGGATGTATGTGTGAACTTAAAAGAAAGGAGTCAGACATATATATATATACATATATATACACACATACACATATATATATACATATATATGTGTATATATGTATACATACATGAGAGACACAGAGACACAGAGAGACAGGCAGGCACGTGTGTGTGTGTGTGTGTGTGTGTGTGTGTGTGTGTGTGTATGATACCACTTGGGGAAATTTTTTAGGCACAGAAATATTCTGGAAGTAATGCCCTGCCAAGACACTTACCAAAGCTGTGATCATGACTGTCTCGAGGATATGGAGAATGGGCCTTGAGAGTAAAGGGAATATCTAGTCAATTTATAATAGACATTTTCTTTATTGCAATAAGAGACACCACTAAGAAAGTGAAATGACAACCCATCAATGGGAGAAAATATTTACAAAGCATACATCTAATAAAGAACTTATATGTAGAAGATATAAAAAAAAACTCTTAAACTCAATTAACAAAACAAACCAAATTTTAAAAACAGGCAACGGATGTGAGTAGACATTTATCCACAGAAAAGATACAGATGGCCAAAAAGCACATGAAAAGATACTCAACTTCACTGTCATTAGGGAAATGCTAATCAAAACCATAGTGAGATACCACTTCATACCCAGGAGTGTGGCCACAGTAAAAAAAAAAAAAAAAAAAAAAAAAAAAAGACAATAATGGGGCGTCTGGCTGGCTCAGTCAGTTGAGCAAGTGACTCTTGGTTTCAGCTCAGGTCATGATCTCAGGGTCATGGGATCAAGCCCCTCATCTGGCTCCACATGGATCTGCTTAGGATTCTCTCCCTTTCCAGTTCCTTCCTCTTCTCTCCAACCCCTCTCTCTAAAATAAGTAATTAAAAAGTAATTTTTTAAAAAAGATTTTATTTATTCATGAGAGACGAGAGAGAGAGAGAGAGAGAGAGAGAGAGAGAGAGAGAGAGAGGCCAGAGACACAGGTAGAGGGAGAAGCAGGCTCCATGCAGGGAGCCCGATGTGGGACTCGATATCCCGGGACTCCAGGATCACACCCTGGGCCAAAGGCAGGCACTCAACCGCTGAGCCACCCAGGGATCCCTTAAAAAGTAATTTTAAAAAGTTAAACATAGGGATACCTGGGTAGCTTAGGGGTCTCTCATGAATAAATAAATAAAATAAAATAAAAATTCAAAAAGTTAAGCATAGAGTTACATGACCCAGCAACTCTACTCCTAGATATCTACTCAAGAAAAATGCAAGCATAAGTCCACACATAAACTTGTATTTGAATTACAAGTTCACAGTAGCACTATTCATGACAAACAAAAAGTGGAAATTCAGATAAATGTCCTTCAACTGAGGAACAGCTAAACAAAATGCAGAAATCCACACAATGAGATATTCTTCAGCCACAAGAAGGAAAGAATCACTAATACATCCTACAACAACATAGATGAACCTTAAAAACATTGTGCTCAGTTGAAGAACTCTGACCCAAAAGACTACGTATTATATGATCGCACTTATATGAAATGTCCAGAACTGGCAATTCCATACAGACAGAAATTAGTGGTTGCCAGCAACTGGGAAAAAAAGTGGAATGATTACTAATGGGTATGGGGTTTCTTGTTGGCCTAATGAAAACATTTTGGAATTACACAGTGGTGATGGTTACACAGCTTTGTAAATATACTAAAAACCACTTTGAATGAATCATATGGTATTATGAGTTATACCTCAATAAACCTATAGTAAGTAAATTTACACCTTCAAGAATGATGCCAGTGATGCTAAGCATAGATGTGTCCCCTAGAAGGGGACAAGTCTCTTCCAGCCTGAACCAGAGCTCTTGACCTTGGTAGTACTTCCTCAGAGCATGTGGAAATCTGTGGAGGTGTTAGGTTGTCACAAAGATGCAGGCAGTGGAGAATGCGGGCCATCTGATGGGCCTGGCCTGGGGATATAAATTTGCTTCCATGCTCAGGACCACCACATGATGCTTGACCACCCCATGGACCAAAGTCCCTGCATCATACTACTTGGGGTATCTCAGAACAGAATAATACTTTATGTGTTACAAGACATTAAGGAAAAGGTGCCTTCATTTAGAAGAAAGCTAAAAAGAGGGATGCCTGGGTGGCTCAGAGGTTGAGCATCTGCCTTCGGCGCAGGGTGTGATCCCAGGATCCATGATCAAGTCCCACATTGGGCTCCCTGAAGGGAGACTGCTTCTCCCTCTGCCTATGTCTCTGCCTCTCTCTCTCTCTCTCTTTCTGTGTCTCTCATGAATAAATAAATAAATCTTAAAAAAGAGAGAGAGGGAGAGAAAGCTAAAAAGAAATCAGGATACTGCCCTGGATTTATGGACTCATTCCCTATTTTGCATCTCCTTCACAAAAACTGGTCATTCCAACTATATCTTCAGTCAATGAGTGCCTGAGGGCCATAGTGAGACTTTGGGGGAAATAATATTAGGGAATTTAACAAAGGTATCACATTGAATTTTACTAATTAAGGTTGTTTTAAAAACATCTCAGATTATGGCAGCCCCGGTGGCTCAGCAGTTTAGTGCTGCTTTTGGCCCAGAGTGTGATCCTGGAGACCTGGGATCAAGTCCTACCCACGTCGGGCTCCCTGCATGGAGCCTGCTTCTCCCTCTGCCTGTGTCTCTGCCTCTCTCTCTCTCTCTCTCTCTCTCTCTGTCTCTCGCAAATAAATAAATACAATCTTAAAAAAAAAAAAACTCAGATTGCAGCACTTGCTGGCTCAGTCAGAAAAGCATATGACTGACTCTTGCTTGATTTTGGGTTTGTGACTTTAAACCCCACACTGGGTGTAGAGATTACATAAATATATATGTAAATATGTACTTAAATAAATACATACATACATAAATAAAACTTAAAATACATACATACATACATACATACAACTTAAAAAAACAAACACAAGGGGCACTTGGTCGGCTCACTTAGTTAAGTGTCTGCCTTTGGCTTGGGTCATGATCTTGGAGTTCTTAGATGGAGTCCCAGGACTGAGCCCTGCATCAGGCTCCCTGCTCAGCAGGAAGTCTGCTTCTCCCTCTGCCCCTCACCATGCTCATGCTCTCTCAAATACATAAATAAAACCTTTAAAAAAATAAATAAGTAAAATAAAATATCTCAGATTATTTCCTTCCTTCTTATTTATGTACTACCACTTTTAGAAGTACAAAATTTATGCTGTAAAAAATTCACCTTGATGCCATTCACATATTTTGGGGGTTCCCTATTTCTCCCCCACTATTCTTCTGACCCTGTCCTCAGATGTTCACCATACTACTTGTCTGAAGCCCCAGTATTACCAATTTTCCCCAGTCTGTCCTTCTCTTCCCCATGGCCATCTACGAAGGTAGTCTCCAAGGCTATTTTTACATGTTACCCCAGCATGGGCTGAGATGTCAGGTCTGAAGAACTGTTTTCTGTAATAAATTGTCCTGATGTTGTTCCAGGTCATATCACAAGGGGTGACTGATCCTTTCCCTATGACTATGTCCCAGCTCATCTAAACAGCCTGGGTTGCCTTACTGCATAAGTACTTTCTCTCCTTTCTACTTAATACACCTGGTCTGTGTCCACTTCCCCAGCACTCATTGTTCCAAAAGCATCCACCCATACCTCACCTCATTCAGTTTCACTGAAGACAGTAACTTCTTACTATCCTATAATTCAAACCATCAGCACTGGACTGCTTCCTATATCTTCTAAGGCATTGTACCCAAGCATTTAAATCCGGAAATAAATACTTTCATTGATTCTTTATATGCACATAAGACTTTAGTATTTTAAAATTACATGGATATATAACATTATCTTAAAATTGCTTTAATAGCTACTCCAGGATGGCAAAAGACACACTGCAAATGACTATTCACAAAAAGTGACCATTACACAAAAATTAACTCAAAATAGATCACAGGCCTAAATATGAAAGCTGAAATCATAAAATTCTTTTTATATATATATAGATTTTATTTATTTATTCATGAGAGACAGAGAGAGAGGCAGAGACACAGGCAAAGGGAGAAGCAGGCTCCATGCAGGGAGCCCGATGTGGGACTCAATCCCGGAACTCTAGGATCACACCCTGAGCCAAAGGCAGACGCTCAACCGCTGAGCCACCCAGGCATCTCTGAAATCATAAAATTCTTAAAAGAAAAACAAGTACAGATTTTCACAAATGGGTACAACACAAAAGTACAAGTGACCAAAAAAAGTAGATAAAATTGACTAATCAAAATTAAAACATTTGTGCTTCAAAGAATTTCAATAGGAAAGTGAAAAAGGAAAAAACAATAACTCAACCCTCAGAGAGGCTCCTGGCTGGCTCAGTTGGAAAAGCATGGAACTCTTAATCTCAGGATCAGGAGTTCAAGCCCCATGTGGGGTGTAGACATTATTTAAATAAGTAAAACTTTTAAAAAACTCCACAGTGGGATGCCTGGGCGGCTCAGAGATTGAGCGTCTGTCTGCCTTTGGCTCAGGTCGTGATCCGGGGATGGAGTCCCACATCGGGTTCCCTGTGGGAAGCCTGCTTCTCCCTCTGCCTGTGTCTCTGCCTCTGTGTGTCTTTCATGAATAAATAAATAAATCTTTAAAAAAATAAAAATTAAAAACTCCACAGAATAGGATCAAATACTTGCAAATCATATATCTGATTAAGGTACAAGTACCAAGAATAAATAAATCTTTCAACTCAATAATTAAAAAAGATAGGGGATCCCTGGGTGGCTCAGTGGTTTGGCGCCTGCCTTTGGCCTAGGGCGTGGTCCTGGGGTCGAGTCCCGCGTCGGGTTCCCGTCATGGAGCCTGCTTCTCCCTCCTCCTGTGTCTCTGCCTCTCTCTGTATGTATATGTCTCTCATGAATAAATAAGTTTTAAAAAAATAATAATAATTTAAAAAGATCAAGGGGTGCTTGAGTGGTTCAGTCGTTTGAATGCCTGCTTTTAGCTCAGGTCCTGATTCCAGGTCCCTGGGATAGAGCCCCATTGGGCTTCCTGCTCAGTGGAGAACCTGCTTCTCTTCTTCCTCTGCCTCTCCCCTCTGCTCCTGCTCTTTCTTCAAATAAATAAAACCCTTAAAAAATACTTAAAAGATCAGTAACTCACTTAATAAAGGGGCAAAGGATCTGAATTGATAGTTCTCCAAAAAAAGATATACAAATGGACAAATAAGCACAATGAAAAGATGCACAACACCATTAATTACTAGGGAAATGCCTATCAATACCGCATTGAGATACCACTTCATGGGACGCCTGGCTGGCTCAGTGGTTAAGCATCTGCCTTCGGCTCAGGCATGATCCTGGAGTCCTGGGATTGAGTCCCACATCGGGCTCCCTGCATGGAGCCTGCTTCTCCCTCTGCCTATGTCTCTGCCTCTCTGCCTGCCCCTCTCTCTCTCTCTCTCTCTCTCTCTCTCTCTCTTATGAATAAACAAAATCTTAAAAAAAAAAAAAGAAAGAAAGAGATACCACTTCACATCCAGAAGGATGGCTATAGTCGGTTCTACTCCTAGGGAGTTATTTATCCAAGAGAAATGAAAACATAGGTCCATCAAAAAAAACAAAACAAAACAAAACAAAAAAAACACTCCACACATGAATGTCTACAGAAACATTATTCATAATATACAAAAAGTGGAAGCAACTCAAATGTCCATCTACTGATGAACTGATAAACAAAATGAGGTATATCCTTACAATGAAACATTTCTCATCCATAAAAATGAGCTAGATACTGATAGATGCTACTCTACTATACAACAAAAACCTTGAAAACATTATGCTAAGTCAAAGACAATCCCCCAAAAAGGATTTTATATGGCCATTTATATGAAATATCTAGAAGGCAAATGCGTAGAGACAAAAAGTAGACTAATGATTGCCTAAGGCTTGGAGGGATAAAAGACATAAGGAGTGACTGCTAATGTGTATAGATTTGGTTTTGGGGGATGATGAAAACATTTTTAAATTGATAGCAGTGATAGATACACAACCTAAAAAACACTGAATTGTATACCTTAAAGGATAAATTGTATACTATATGAATTGTATCTCAAAAAAGCTGTTTTAAAAACAAAATTAAGGAGGTGAGGCACCTGGGTGTCACAGGGGGTTAATTATCTGATTCTTAGTTTCAACTCAGGTCATGATCTCAGGGTCATGAGACCAGCCCTACTTGGGGCTCCGAGCTTAATGCGTGGAGTTTGCTGGAGATTCTCTTTCCCTTTGCCCCTCCTGCTCATGCTCTCTCTAAAATGAATAAACAAATCTTAAAAAAAAAAAAAAGTGTTGAGTCGGCTGGGATCAGAACCACTAGTTTAGACACCACCTAGAATGTTCTGATACCTTATAACTTCACAAGAGAAGTTAACAGTTTTATAGGGATGTGCCAAACTTATATAGAATTCTATTCCCAGGCACTGACCTCTGAAGGGCTTTATCCCCAGTTTGGACCACCTGGCAGAGGGCTCACTTGAGCTGGATGCCTGGATGTTTGACATCAGTGGCACCAGACCTCAGTTGTCCAACCCCATCCACATGGTTCCTGCCATCTCTATGGACCACCTATGATAATGTTTACTTGTTTAAGTGATGCATTCTTTAACAAAAATAGTTTCCCAATTTTAGCTCTGTCCTAATAAAGTCACCCACCTGACTACCAATGTGATAAAGTGTGATTCCATTTGGATGAATGACTGCTACTGGTTTTCAAGCCTCCCCCTTCTCCTACTGCTCCACATGTAGGCAAGCTAACTAGAAAGCCTGGGTGCTTTCTTCTTGCTATGAGCAGGACCCTGAAATCATGACCTAAGCCCAAATCAAGAATTGGTGGCTTAATGGACTGAACCACCCAGACACCTCCCCCCCCCCCGTTTTTTTTATTGGCAAAGGATAACAAACTTTTCTGGGGTGATGGTAATTTTGATAAAGAATTGGGTTGTACTTGTAAAAACTTTCCCAGTGGTACAGTGAAGATCTATGCATTTCCCCATTTCACTGTGTCAATTTTGCCTCAAAAATTTCAAAAAGCAGGACGCCTGGGTGGCTCAGCGGTTTAGCCTCTGCCTTTGATTCAGGGCGGGGTCCTGCGGTCCTGGGATGGAGTACCACATCAGGCTCCATGCGCGGCCCTGCTTCTCCTTCTGCCTAGGTCTCTGCCTCTCTCATGAATAAATAAAATCTTTAAAAATTTTTTTTCAAAGGGCAATAATGAGATGTTTGAGGGGGGAGCTTCGTAATACCTGGAACTTCCTTAAATGTTCCCCCCAAAAGATTAACGTATGGTTAAAGGATGAAGGAAAACATATAAGAGGCAGCATGTATAGCAAATGTTAGCGGGTAGGCTTAATTAAGGTCGCACAAGTATTGCCTCCCCTATATGTACGAAAACTTCTTCCATAAACTATTAGCAGGAGAGGAGTTGAAAAAAAAGAACCACTATACCAAGGGAGAGGAAAATGAAACGGCCACTAAAAAAACAGGTGGGAAAATAGTTGATTTTACAGCTAGCAGGTGGAGGGAAGAACGAGGGATCTGCCACCTGCGGGGTCTTACCACCTGTGGGAAATGGCAGTTTCCCGGCGCCACGCGGCCACTCTAGTCTGAGACCCACCGACAGCGGTCCATCACTATTCGGCAGAATAGCGGTGGACCCGGAATTCGCCCCAGCGGCAGAGCCGGGTACCTAGAAGACCGGAGCAAAATGGTCCCAGTGGAACGACCAGCCGGACACGAGCGCGGAACCCCTGAGCGGCGCGAAGGACTGAGCTGAGGCGTCCTCACTCGCGGGGGGCGTCTACGTCCAAGGTGGGTGCTACGTCCTGGGTCGCTGAGGCAGCTGTGCCCCGGGCCGACCGGCGCCCCTGAGAGCCGGACGCGCCCACTCCTCTCATGAAATCCGCCCGCCGACGCACCGCCCACGCCGCACCAGAATCCGGCTGACACCTTCCGCGCTCCACATACCCACCTACACACACACATCACCGTCCTGAGGGAAACTGAGGCTCCAGGGTCCGTAGGACACGGCCGCACTCACCTCTGGCGGGCAGGCGATTGGACCAGAGGCGGCGGCCATTTGCAGCGGGTGCGCGTGCGCGCGCCGGGACCCGGATGTGTGCGTCCCTGTGGGCTCCGCCCCGCCGCGGACCGTGCAGACAGGTCCGATGTTCCCCGACTTTGGGGGCTGAGCGGCGGTGTAGCCCCTCTGTCTGGGTGGGGGTTGGAGCGGGTTCCAGCCTCAGACGTCCACGTCCTGCGTCCACACCTCACTCTGCCTTGACGTCACCCGCGCGGGTCGACGAAGGACGTTGCCCGGAAGAGCTGCCTCTATTCCCCCTTTATCCACCCAATTATTTATTGATATCAATACGGACTCACGAGGAATTTTTCTCCTTTGGTTTTAATCGACGCCATCATATTGTACAGCCTCATTTTTATTATACCATATTGAATTATTTTAAATAGCTTTAGAATTATTTTAAATATGGTATTATGGTATAAATGTATTTATGGTATAAATAAATATGGTATTCTATACCATAATTTATTATTTCTGTGAAAAATACGTAAAAATTAAGATATTTACACCTCGTTATTCGTTGACAATATAACTAGTTGAAACAAGCTACACAATTTTGAATTAATAGGACAGCTAGGGGATCCCTAGGTGGCTCAGCGGGTGTAGCGCCTGACTTCGGCCAGGGACGTGATATTGGAGTCCCAGGATGGAGTCCCGCATAGGGCTCCCTGCGTGGAGCCTGCCCCCTCTCTCTCTCTCTCTCTCTCTCTCTCTCTCTCTCTCTCTCTCTCTCTCTTAATCTTAAAAAAAAAAAAAGGACAGCTAAGTAAGGATTTTATTAGTAAAAATCAGTGAATCCATTATGGAAAACGTAAAAATCAGTAATAAGCAGTTAGGAAACACGCTCTGAAAAGAAATACTGTCAATTTTATGTATGTATGTGTATAAAATGATTCCAATAACAATAATACCTTTCTGTACCTCCATCATCCATCATTAACTTTGGGGAAGATGATGCAACCCCCAAAGTAGACCAGGCAGCGTTTAAGTCCCAGGTTACTAGGCTGGGATCCTCCAGCAGAGCCTGGGAAGGGATGATGAGATGATTCTCAAAGAATGTCTCAAATATGTTTTTTTAATTATAAAGGGGAAAACAGTAGCTTGATAGTGGAGAAACCTAGCAGGCACCATCCTCACCATCACTTTTCTGGAATTCTTGTCAAAAATGCACCATCTCAATCTAATAATCATGGGAAACAGACAAACATTATAGAAAATAACTGACCAGTATCCTGCTAAAGTGTCAAAGTCATGAAAGACAAGGAAAGACTAAGGAATTGTCACACATTAGAGAAGACTGAGACACCACAAATAAATGCAATGTGGGATCTTGGAACAAAAATGGACATTTGGAAACAATAATTCAAGTAAAGTCTGTATTTCAGTCGTTAACAGTGAACCAATGGTAGTTTCCTAGTTTTTTTTTTTTTTTAAGTAATCTCTACACCCAACTTGGGGCTAGAACTCAAAACCCCAAGATCAAGAGTTGCATGATTTTCTGACTAAAGCCATCCAAGCACCCTGGTAATTTCCTTGTTTTGGTAACTATATCATGGTTACCTAAAATGGTAACGTTAGTGGAAACTGGTGAAAGGTCTACAGAAGTCTATTATTTTTCCAGCTTTTCTATGTTAAGAAAACCATAGGGGCACCAGGCTGGCTCAGTGGATGGAAGATGTAACTCTTGATCTCGAGTTTGTGAGTTTGAGCCCCACTGTGTATAGAGACTACTTAACAATAAAATCTTTTTAAAAAAGAAAAAGAAAACCACAGGCCAAAAATTGTATTACTTAGGCCACATCACCAAACTGGAACTTAATACCTAAATTAACTGCATTACATGTCTCCCTCAGACATGTAGTCCTAACCTGTTGTCAGGAATTTTCTGGTCAGTACCAAAAAGGTAATCTGTCACTTGGGCCCTCTTCATCCCTCAGAGGAAGGGGAATCCACCTAGTAAGATATAGTAAGACCCTTTTGATCCCAAATGAAGGTGACCTAACCTGCAATAATCCTTTTTTCTGGAGCTCCTCTCTACTTACTAGATGGGATGCTGCCCATTTTATGGATCCTTTAATAAAATTAATCAGAGTTCAAATCTACTTGGTTGAATTTTGTTTATTTACATTTGTAAGATTAAAATTACTTCTAAAATAAAAATTTAGAAAAAAAAACTCTAGTCCTGATGAGGGATGGAAGCAGAAAAATGTTCACCTTTAGACCAGAAGGCTGACCTATAGCCTGCATAGTTCCAATAAGGATCAAATAAGTGCTGGTTGCTACATTCCTAAATAGTCTCGTGACTGCCTGTACATCACACCAATAGTTAATACTGAACTGATTGATAAGCACTGAGAAACCTTGCAAAAGTAGTTTATGAGCAGAAATTAAAAGAAGACATTTATGATCTAATATTGAAGGCACATCCCCTCCCTCTTGATCACTATGCACATAACCAAGCTTCACACAGCAAAAGTACAGATCTTCCCACAAATCCTGTCCCTGTGCTACTTAAACAAACTTACTAAATTGCATCAGAAAACATCTTAATAATTCTTTCTTGGGATATCTGGGTGGCTCAGAGGTTAAGCATCTGCCTTTAGCTCAGGGCATGATCCTGGAGTCCCAGCATTGAGTCCTACATCGGGCTTGCTTCTCCCTCTGTCTATGTCTCTGCTCTCTCTCTCTCTCTCTCTCTCTCTCTCTCTCTCTCTCTCTCTGTGTGTGTGTGTGTGTCTCATGAATAAATAAATAAAATATTTTTAAAAATAATAATAAATCTTTCTTGACTATATTGTGTTTTTTAAAGATTTATTTACTCATGAGAGACACACAGAGAGAGAGAGGTGAAGTTTGTGGGCAGTGTTGTTTGAGTCCTCTATACCCTTATCAATCTCCAACTACTTATTCTATTAATTACAGAGAAAAGAGTATTTTTTTAATGATTTTATTTGTTTATTCATAGAGACACACAGAGAGAGGCACAGGCACAGGCAGAGGGAGAAGCAGGCTCCACGCAGGGAGCCCAACATGAGACTTGATCCAGGGTCCCCAGGATCAAACCCCAGGCTGCAGGCAGCACTAAACTGCTGTGCTACCAGGGCTGCCAGAGAATAGAGTATTAAAGTCTCCAACTATAATTACGGATCTAGTTTTCTTTAAATTCTACTAGTTTTTGCTTCATTTATTTTGGAGTTCTCTTGTCAGGTGCATACATATTTAGGATAGTTATGTCTTCTTCATAAATTTTGTATCTTTATGTAATGTCTGATTAAGTTTTGGAATATCAGTGAGGTCTAGAGCGGATGACCAAGAAAGAATTCTTGAGAAATCTTTGGTGCAAAACGGTGGCTGTATTAAAGCCCGGGAACAGGACCCATGGGCAGGAAGAGCCGCTGCCCCAGACCTGTGAGGGGTGGCTGATTATACACCTGGGAGTTAGGAGGGGTTTGAGGATAGTGTACTTTCTAAGGAATTTTGGAAGCAAGGTTTCCAGGACCTTGAGGGGGCTAGCTATTGTTGGGAAAAGGTCACTTATTACCGTCTAATAAAACCTGAGTCATGAGACCCTTCAGATGTATATCAGTGGGCCATTGTGCTTGGAGGATGACTGCCAACACGTATCTTGGAGGTTTAGAGATAAAGGAAATTTCTAAAGTCATTTTTATAAGTTAAAGTAGACTGACAGGATCCTGGGGGTTGTGCTAAGATTGCCTTCTGCCCTCAGCAAAGTGTAAACTTTGAGGTAGTTGAGTCTGTAGAGGAATGTCACTCTCTCTGTTTCAAGGACTTGTCAATGTGCTTTGTCCCTCAGCGAGTCCTCTGTCCCCTCATCACTGAGATCAAGAGTCACATGCTCTATAGACTGAGCCAGCCAGGCACCCCTACATCATTCACTTTTATTTTTTTTTATTTTTTTTAATTTTTATTTATTTATGATAGTCACAGAGAGAGAGAGAGAGAGAGGCAGAGACACAGGCAGAGGGAGAAGCAGGCTCCATGCACCGGGAGCCCGACGTGGGATTCGATCCCGGGTCTCCAGGATCGCGCCCTGGGCCAAAGGCAGGCGCTAAAGTGCTGCGCCACCCAGGGATCCCCATCATTCACTTTTAATGTAATTATTGATAAGGTTGAATTTAAGGCCTACAATATTACTATTTGTTTTCTGTTGGTCTCTTCCATGATTTGTTTCTTTGTTTCCCCTTTCCTGCCTTCTCTGGATTATTTGAATATTCTGTAGCATTGCATCTTATTTATCTATTGGCATTTTAGCTATACATCTTTGCGTTTTTTTAGTGGTTCTAATGGGGTGCAGAAGGCTAGCTAGGACAAAACACAAACTGACATTCTGCACCCTCCTTTCGCAACCCTCCACTATGGGGTTTGTGTGATGTTCCTCCAGAAAACTTCCAACTATTCCCAAACCCCTCCCAACTCCCGGGTTAATCAGCCACCCCTTACAGGCCTGGGGCAACAGCTCTTCCTGCCCATGGGTCCTGTCCCCATGTTTTAATAAAACCACCATTTTGCACCAAAGACACCTCAAGAATTCTTTCTTGGTCATCGATTCTGGACCTTACCCCACCAAACCTCACCTATATTCCAAAACTTCATCACTTGAACGTTTTAATTTTGCAAATATGTGCCTTTTACCAAATTTGGGGAGTTTGCAGCCATTATTTCTTCAAGTATTTTTTTCTTAGCCAATCTTTCTCCTTTCCTGATGCTTTAATGACACAACTTTAGACATTTTGATATTGTCCCATAGGTCACTGAGGCTGTTTTCATTATTTTTGACCATTTCATTCTGCCTATTCTTCAACCTGATCTTCAATGTTACTAATTATTTTCTCTTATTTTATTCTGCTCCTGAGCTCATCCATTTGGTGAACTCTTTATTTTAGGTATTTTTCAGTTCCAAAATTTGCATATGTTCTAATTTCAACTTCCAGTTTTAATTCCCTACTGAAAAGTCTGTCTTTCCATTTCATTTGTTTACCTCTACCTCATGGAGCAGAGTTAGAGTAGCTGCTTTAAAGTCTTTGGTAGGGACGCCTGGGTGGCTCAGCAGTTTGTTGCCTGCCTTCATGCCTAGGTCCTGTTCCTGGAGTCCTGGAATTGAGTCCCACATTGGGCTCCCTGCATGGAGCCTGCTTCTCCCTCTGCCTATGTCTCTGTCGCTCTCTCTCTGTGTCTCTCATGAATAAATAAATAAAATCTTAAAAAAAAAATAAAAATAAAGTCTTCGGTAATTGCTATATCCAGGTCCTTTCCTTTAAGTGTTGATCATTGTTCATATTTGCCTGGTTCTCTTTATAGCAAATAATTTGGATTGTGCCCTGGGAATTTTGAATATTACGTTATGGGACTCTGGGATTTCTTAAAATCAGCTGGAAAATGTTGCATTTTTGTTTTATCAGTGATAAACCCAGATAGCCTTTTTTTTTATTTTTTAAAGATTTTATTTATTCATTCATGAGAGACACACAGAGAGAGAGGCAGAGACACAGGCAGAGGGAGGAGCAGGCCCCATGTAGGGAGCCCGACGCAGGACCAATCCCGTGTTCCCAGGATCACGTCCTGTGCCGAAGGCAGGCGCTAAACCGCTGAGCCACCCGGGCTGCCCTCCAGCTAGGTTTAGACTGTAAGTTCTGCCTCATTTTTTGTGGATTGTGGTTCCAATGTCAGTTCAGGGTGGGTTGTTGTTGTTTTGAGAGAGAGAGAAAGAGAGAGACAGGGAGAGCAGGAGTGAAGTGGTGGTGATAGAGGGAGCAGGAAGGCCACCCTGGGACTCTTAGCCCAGGACTCTGAGATCATGACCTGAGCCAAAATTGGGAGGCTTAACCAACTGAGCTACCCAGTCACCCCTGCCAGTGTCAGCTCAGTTTTAAACTCTGCTATGGTGTTTGAGTCTACCTGACATGCAACCAAAGCTACATACCAGAATGTCCATATCACTAATATTCATAAAAGTCCAAAAGCATCATCAACCAAATAATCTACCAACAGTAAAATGAACAGAATTTGGCATTTTCATACAGTGTAATACTGGACCAAACAAACCACTACTTACATACAAAAAAAGGATAAATTTTATAAATAGTATTGAGCAAAAGAAGGCAAAAAAGAATACATACTTCAGAACTCCATTTATGCAAAGTTCAAAAACTGGCAAAAGGAATCCACCACAACAGAAATCAGGATAGTGTTTGTGAACCTTCGGAGGAGAGCTAATATTGACTTGGAATGAATCAGAAAGGGAGCATCTGGGAGCGCTGTTAATATTTTATTTTTTATTTTTTTTAAAGATTTTATTTATTCATAAGAGGCGGGGTGGGGGGGCAGGGGCGCAGAGACACAGGCAGAGGGAGAAGCAGGCTCCATACAAGGAGCCAGACATGGGACTTGATCCTGGGTCTCCAGGATCAGGCCCTGGGCGGAAGGCGGCCCTAAACCGCTGAGCCACCCGGGCTGCACAATATTTTATTTATTTATTTTATATTTGTGATGCCCTCTTCCAGAATGGAGAAAAGGCCTCCCAGAAGCCAGGCCAGGGACCCCAGAGGACATGTTTTCTTCCAGAGAGAAGAATCAGAGTCTAAAAAAACCGTAATCACTTCCTAATCACTAAACTCTACCTGAAGAAAGAAATAATACACTGAAACTAATAATACACCATATATTAATTGGTTTTGAATTTTAAAAAGGGGGGAAAGAAGCCTCCTTTGTGGTTAGGGCAGGATTTCATAGGTGCGGTGCACTGGAATCTGCCTTTTCCTTTGCGAATCCAGTCCCTCCCTGCTCACCACAGTACTTTGGGAGTGGGGCGGGGCTCAGAACTTCTCCTTTAGCGTCAAGGTCAATGGATCCCCGGGACTCTCGGGACCTGAGCTATCTGAGTTATCCCTTTGGGAGGGTAGTGCAGTATGTGTGGGAAGAAAGATGGACAGATATCCAGGGACCAGAGGGTGTCTGCCACCAGTGGGTCTCCTCCTCCAGAGGATGGAGGACTTGCTGGGAGATGGGGTTGGACGAGGAGAAAGGCCCCTGCCCGTACAGTGGATCTGGGGGACGATCCCCAGTGATGGCCAGCAGCAGATACCTGCCCCCACTGGAGCCGCCTGCGACCCCGCTCCGGGTCCTCCCGGCTGCCCCGCCGCCGACTCCGCCCGAGCGCTAATCACGCTGCCTCATCAGAAGCAGCAACGTTAACGCTGGGTTCTCCGTCACCCCCACTCGAAAGGCAACCGCCCACCCCTCCCGCGCCAGCGTACCCGCTTCCGGGTCTCCAGCACGCATGCGTGTTCTCCCAGAAGCCTACAACTCCCAGAAAGTCGCGCGAGGCGGCGCACCACCTTCTTCTACAAGTCGTGTTAGCTGTGGCGGCGGCGCCCTCTCCTGGCGAGAAAGGGAGACGACAGCAGATCCTGGATGTCAAGGATTCAGATCGCAGGGCTCTGAAGTTTCACCCCACAGGTGAAAGGAAAAATCACCCGCGGAATTCAGCCTCAAGCACCGAGCCCCGCAGTTCCTACTGGATTCATCCTCAAGGGCTATACGCGGAGCTCTGAGCCAGCCTGTAGGGGCGGTAGGGACTTTTATCTGGTGACTGAAGTTTACTTTTGGCCACCCTAGGTGTTCTTACCAGAATATTTTCTTTAATACAAGGAAAAGTCAATGGCTTAGACAATTTGTCTAGAAACGAATGAGGGCTAACTCCCTCAGCCAAAGATATGTGAACCTTAGAAAATACTGCATTTATTGGATTTACTTTTCCTCAACATCCTATTTAGAACATTTTCAATTATTTAGAAAACTTAGCAAGATTGTGGGAGCACACACCTAACCCTGCCCCTAAATTAGACAATAAACGTTTAACAACAGGTGTTTTATCACTATACACACATACACCATTGGGTTTATTTTGATAATAATCGAATGGGATTAAGAGTGGTTTCAAAAAGGCATGGCCTGTGCCTCAGGTTAACACAGATGCTTTCTAGCTTCATAAGTGATGTAAAAAGACCTCAACTCTCTAAACTCTCCAAAACTCACCTTTAGGGACACCTGGGTGGCTCAGCGGTTGAGCATTGACCTTCGGATCAGGGCGTGATCCCAGGATTCAGAATCGAGTCCCACATCGGGCTCCCTGTGAGGAGCCTGCTTCTCCCTCTGCCTATGTCTCTGCCTCTCTCTGTGTGTGTCTCTCATGAATAAATAAATCTTTAAAAAAAATAAAACTCACCTTCCTCATTTGAAAATCGGAGTAATTAGAGAGCTCTGTGAGGACTGTATTGCTAGTACCTGTGTGTTCTATACACACTAAACCCTCAATGCAGATTCACTATTGTTTAATTACTAAGGCCTCTTTAAGAATTTCTAGAAACGGAATTCCTAGATGCCAGAATGATATGAACATTTTAAGTAATTTTATATTATTATGAAATCTCCCTTCATACTTCTCCCACGTACACTCGCCACCAGATGTTTCCAGAGTCAGATTCTTGGGACCAACAATAGAAATGAGGCAGGACCACAAATCAAATGTAAAGGCAAAGCTATATTGGGGGTGACAGCTCAAGCTGAGGAAAGACAGTACTAACACGCAAGAATTAAACTAACTCCTTGGGCAGCCTGTGTGGCTCAGCAGTTTTACGTGCCGCCTTCGGCCCAGGGGATGACCCTGGAGACCCGGGACCGAGTCCCATGTCAGGATCCCTGCATGGAGCCTGCTTCTCCCCCTGCCTATGTCTCTGCCTCTCTCTCTCATGAATAAATTAATAAAATCTTAAAAAGAATAAACTCACCCCTCCTAACGATGGAGAGGCCCTGCTTATATAGAGAAAGTTCCACCCACTAAGGTTCCCACTCAGGTCCAATATGCTAAGGACAGAAAGGGGTAAAAAAAATACCTCATCCTGATTGATCAATATTGGTAGTTAACACAGGCAACTCACTGGTGCTTTTGGGAGCCAGGGTCTTCTGTTTTTGTTTTTTGTTTTTTTTTTAAAGATTTAATTTATTTATTCATGAGATACACAGAGAGAGAGGCAGAAACACAGACAGAGGGAGAAACAGGCTTCTCGCAGGGAGCCTGATGTGGGACTCGACCCCAGGACTGGATTCACACCCTGAGCCAAAGGGAGACACTCAACCGCTGATCCACCCAGGCATCCCCAGGGTCTTATGTTTTAAGTCTGGCTTGTATATGGGGTGGGCCATATCCTGGTTCTGCTCTGTAGGAGAAAAACCATGTAACAACAAAGTGCTCCAGATACACAATGTTTTTTACCTGTAACTTGTTCCCATAGTCCCTTTCATGCCTCTATTGTTTCTCTTGCTATTTAATAATCTACCATAAATTTAACACCATAAAACAACATGCATTTATTATCTTGTAGTTCCTATGAGTTCAGGAGTCTGGCATGGCTTAACTGGGTCCTCTGTCTTCAGTGGGTTGCAAACGGGGTAAGAGTATACTTCCAAGCTTATTCATTTGTTTAAGATTTTATTTATTTATTCATGAGAGATACAGACAGAGGCAGAGACATAGGCAGAGGGAGGAGAAGCATGCTCCATGGAGGAGACTGATGCAGGACTTGATCCCAGAACTCCAGGATCATGTCCTGAGCCAAAGGAAGGATGCTCAACAGCTGAGCCGCCCGGGCATCCCCCAAGCTCATTCAGATTGTGACTGAATACATTTCCTTGTAGCTGTAGAGCTCAGAGCAGCTTGCCTCTTCCAAGCTAGCAACAGAGAGTCTTAAACACTCTTTTCAAGACTTCAGACTGGGGCGCATGGGCGGCTCAGTTGGTTAAGCATCGGCCCTTTTTTGTTTTAATAAAGATTTTATTTATTTATTCATGAGAGACACACACACAGAGAGAGAGAGAGAGAGAGAGAGAGAGAGAGAGACAGGCAGAGGGAGAAGCAGGCTCCATACAGGGAACCTGACGTAGGACTCAATCTTGGGCCTCCAGGATCATGCCCTGGGCTGAAGGCAGTGCTAAACCGTTGAGCCACCGGGCTGCCCAAACATTTGTCTTAGGCTGAGGTCAGATCCCATGACCCTAGGATTTCTCCCTGGTTAGCAGGAAGCCTGCTTCTCCCTATGCTTGCTGCTTCCCCTGTTTGTGCTCTTTCTCTGTCAAATAAACAAAAACCTTAAAAAAAAATCAGACTGACCAAGTCCAGCTGATTCAAATTAACCTCCCTTTTGATTAGCTTAAATCAACAAATTTGTAACCTTAATTACATCTTCAAAATCCCATCCTTTGCCATACAAACTAAACTAATCATGGTATAAAGTTCTTAGAATTCTGTGTACCACAATATCCAATCTAGAAATTGCAGCGTATCATTGATTTAACTTGCATGTCCTTAATAATGAACATTTCTTGCATGTCGATTCATTAATACCCAGTTTGGGGGGGGACTAGTCACTTAATATTGTTTATTCATTTCTATGCTGGAGTCCATTGATCTCACAGATGTGTCTGAACTTTAACGTGGAAGCTCCTCTGCCTCCTTTCACACTTTTTTGTTTTGCTTTTCAAGGTGGTGCAGTTCAGGATCATACACTGAGACAGAGATAAAAGTGCAAAAATGACACCAGAGGCTAGGGGAGTTGCAACGCCTCAGACTTTAACCACCAGCCAGTGGCAGGTTCTTTTTTTTTTTTTTTTTTTGTTAAGACTTTATTTATTTATTCGTGAGAGACACACAGAGAGAAGGAAACAGAGACACAGGCAGAGGGAGAAGCAAGCTCCACGCAGGGAGTCCGATGTGGGACTCGATTCCGGGACTCCATGATCACGCCCTGGGCCGAAGGCAGGCGCTAAACCGCTAAGCCATCCAGGGATCCCCACAGGTTCTTGATTTTAGCATAGAACAAATTCAAGGATGAGTCTGCTGACGTATAGAAGTGGCTTTATTGCAAAGCAAAATTACACACCTGAAGGGGCGGAAGGAGTGCAGTCACAGATTCAGGATCTGAGTCGCTAGGTACATGTGGGGATCTGATCTTTATAAGCAGTTTTATTAAGGGGGTGGAAAATTCATGTAGAGTTCTGGGAATAAGCGGGACCTCTAAAAAGTCTACAGACTCTACATGCTCGATGCTAGACTATGCGCACGCGCAGCCTGATTTTTCTCTTGGGACACGCCAAAGATATTCAAGCTCTACTAGGAGTCCTTGAGCGCCCCCAGGGGAGGGGTCATTCGCAAATTGTTTTTTTAATTTTTTAAATTTACTTATGATAATCACAGAGAGAGAGAGAGAGAGAGAGAGAGAAAGAAAGAAAGAGAGAGAGGCAGAGACATAGGCAGAGACATAGGCAGAGGGAGAAGCAGGCTCCATGCACCGGGAGCCCGACGTGGGATTCGATCCGGGGTCTCCAGGATCGTGCCCTGGGCCAAAGGCAGGCGCCAAACCGCTGCGCCACCCAGGGATCCCTCATTTGCAAATTAAATGGGTCTTGGTGTGTATGCATGCTGTGAGCTTGTGCAGCAACAGGATTCTTGTGGCCCTGAGAAACCACAGGGGTATCAAGAGGTTACTTAATCACCAAAAACTCTGTGAGTCATCAAACTCAGTTTCCCCATTTTTGTTCCTCCTGCCATTTCCCAACGCTTCCTTATTCTACCTGCCTCCAATGGTTTATTGTAGAATAACACTGGTAAAAGAGAAAAAGGATAAAAGAGGGAGGAAGCAGGACAGGGCAGAAGGCACTGTCAGATCATAGAGCTGCCAACAATAAGCTCCAGGGCAGAGATTGCTGATTAAAGGAGTGTCATGTTAAGTGCAAACATTCAGGCCTTTGGACCATGGCCTTACTTGCTTAGTGGCCAGGGCTGCTAGAACAGGAGCATGACCCTGGCTCCTGAACGAGCTCAAGGCTAACAGCAGACCCCTCCTTGAGGGGGAATTTGGGCAGCAACTAACCAAGTCTCTATCCTTGGCACCTTTTCCGCTGTTGGTTCCTTTTTTTTTTTTTTAACAATTTTATTTATTTATTTATTCATGAGAGACACAGAAAGAGAGGCAGAGACACAGACAGAGGGGAGGAAGCAGGCTATATGCAAGGAGCTCAATGTGGGACTTGATACTGGGAATCTGGGATCACGCCTCAAGCCAAAGGCAGATGCTCAACCGTTGAGCCACCGAGGCATCCCTGTTGGTTTCTTTTTAAGAATAAAATCCTTCACTCAGTTTACAAGTCCATACCTGATCTGAGCCCTGCCCCTCAGCTTGGTCAGGTTCTAGCTCATTGGCGTGTGTGGCCTCTGATCTTCTTTCAATTCCTGATTTCTCTATCAGGCACAGAAAGCACAGTATCCAGGGCCCAAGATAACTTTAAGGGTCCACAAAAATGGTAGAAGTGAAAAATGAATATAATCCCATCTGGATTATATTAATATTTGTACCAATCCAGCCATACAATATAATTTTCTTTTTTTTAATTTTATTTATTTATGATAGAGAGAGAGAGAGAGAGGCAGAGACACAGGCAGAGGGAGAAGCAGGCTCCATGCACTGGGAGCCCGACGTGGGATTCGATCCGGGGTCTCCAGGATCACGCCCTGGGCCAAAGGCAGGCACCAAACCACTGCGCCACCCAGGGATCCCTCCTAATTTTCTATTTTTGATGAAAGAAGAAGCCCATGATAGCCAAAGGGAAAGAGTCAGGAAAGGAAGTCACAATCTGCCCCTTCTGTGTTGCTCTTCACACTAGGTTCTCTGCTAATAGCACTCTCGTCTCTACTCCTCCTTCTATTCAGCACCTCATTTCTTCAGATTTACTATTGCTTTCTATGACCCCTAAGTGTATAATTTCAGCCCAGACTCTTCCCTGAACTCCAGACTAAAACAGTCGCTTACTTCCTTGTCTGATGAACATCTTATAGGCCCCAAACCAAACACTGGTGCTTCCCCCATTCCCAGCCCCTCTCACAGCTTGGCCTGTGCTGGTCACCAGCATTTCTGTTCTTCCCCTGGTATAGGCTGAAACCTTATTGGTATCCACACTCTCCTAATTAATATCCTACATGTGATTGGGGAGCAGGTCCTGACAGCATCATGCTCAAATCTATCCAGAATGCAGCCTGCTTTCACTTCCTGTCTGGCTGCCAGCATCTATCACAGTGATGTCACCAACCTCTCTGCTTCTATCCTTATCCCCAAGTCTATTTCCCTACAGCAGCTAGAGAGTTCTATGGCACCTCCCTCCTTTGCTTAAAAGTTTCACAGGTTTATTTTTTCTTTCTTTTTTTTTAAGATTTTATGTATTTCTTCATGAGACACAGAGAGAGAGAGAGAGAGAGAGAGAGAGAGGCAGAGACATAGGCAGAGAGAGAAGCAGGCTCTATTCGGGGAGCCCAATGTGGGACTCCATCCTGGGTCTCCAGGATCACGCCCTGGGATGAAGGCAGATGCTCAACTGCTGAGCCACCCAGGTGTCCCTGTTTCACAGGTTTCTAACTCCTTCAGGGCAAAAGTCCATACCACAGCCTGAAAGGTCTGACCAGGTCAGCCTCTATTGCCCTGTTGCCCTGCTCATTGTCCATTCCATTCCCTCTTCCTCAATCAGTTCCAGCCACATGGGCTCTCTCCTTGGTGCTCTCACATGCACAATATGCTCCTACCTCAGGGGCTTTGCACATGTTGTACGCCTTGCCTGGAACACCTTTCTACCAAATATCTACCCAGCTCGTTCCTTCACCTCTTTAGGTCTTTACCAATACCTGGAACATACTAGATGCTTAATGAATTTATTGACTGAAAAACAATCAGTTGAACTGTTGGTCCCCATTTTTTCCTGCCTTTGCTAAAGGAGAATTACATGTTCCCATATTTCGCTAGTGACTTGCAAGGCTTCCTTGTGGGATTAGAAAGGAGGCATATATATGGGTGATATACATGTATGTCTATGATTGTATATATATTATATATTTATTCATAAACAGACATATAAATAACAATGGAAGAATAAACCAAATACTAATGAAAAATGATTTATCTACAGGTAGTAAAGTAACCAGGGTGGAAAGGATGGGGATAAGAGGTAGACTTCTCTGAGTATACATTGTTCTTCATTTTTGACTTCGGGATCATGTAATTAGCTTACAGGATTTAAAATTTTTAAAAACTATCAATTAGAAATAGTTTAATCTTCGGGAGTGCCTGGGTGACTCAGTTGGTTAGGCATCTGCTTTCAGCTCAGGTCATGATCCCAGCATCCTGGGATCAAGCCCGTGTGGGCTCCCTGCTCAGCAGGGCGCCTGCCTCTCCCTTTCCTGCTCCCCTTGCTTGTGCTCACTCTCTCTCTGTCAAACAAATAAATACAATCTTTAAACAAATAGTTTAGGGGGGCACCTGGGTGGCTTAGCAGTTGAGCATCTGCCTTTGGCCCAGGGCATGATCCCGGAGTCCTGGGATTGAGTCCCACATTGGGCTTCCTGCGTGAAGCCTGCTTCTCCCTCTGTGTCTCTGCCTCTCTCTCTCTCTCTCTCTCTCTCTCTCTGTCTCTCATGAATAAATAAATAAAATCTTAAAAAAAATAGTTTAGGGATGCCTGGGTGGCTCAGTGGTTAAGCGTCTGCCTTTGGCTCAGATCATGATCCAAGGGTCCTGGGATCAAGTCCCACATCAGGCTCTCTACAAGGAGCCTGCTTCTCCCTCTGCCTATGTCTCTGCCTCTCTCTGTGTGTCTCTCATGGATGAATAAATAAAATCTTTTAAAAAATAGTTTAATCTTCTTAATATTCTTCATTAAAATTCATTTTCAAATGTTTAGTAGAAAGAGTGAAATAGGAAGGAAATTGCCCAAGGGCCTCCCTGAGGATGGCCTGAAGGGACTAATTGCCTGTCTCAGGGATCCCTGGGTGGCTCAGCGGTTTAGCGCCTGCCTTCAGCCCAGGGCGTGATCCTGGAGTCCTGGGATCGAGTCCCGCATCGGGCTCCCTGCATGCAGCCTGCTTCTCTGCCTCTCTCTCTCCCTGTGTTTCTCATGAATAAATAAATAAAATGTTTAAAAAATAATAATTGTCTGTCTCACATTTACTTTTACTCATTTACTTTTTCAGGCAATGCCCCCCATTCACAATCTTTTAAAAAAATGACTATTTGTTTTTTTTTTTAAGATTTTATTTATTCATTCATGAGAGACACAGAAAGAGAGGCAGAGACACAGGCAAAAGGAGAAGCAGGTTCCATGCAGGGACCCCAATGCAGGACTCCAACCTAGGACCCCAGAATCATGACCAAAGGCAGATGTTCATCCACTGAGCCACCCAGGCACCCGACTATTTGTTTTGACCAAAACCCATCGGTAACTGGAAACATGTATTGGTCAGTTATTATCATAAGACAATTGTGCAACAAACTGCCCTTAAAGTGCAGTGGCTTAAAACAATAGTCATTTGTTCTGGCACATACCCCTACAGGTCAATGTGGGGTTTGCTGATCTAGGCGGGGTTTAGCTGAGCTGGCCTTCGGGCTTCATGAGGAGTAGATCTTCTCCCTTTGTCTCCCATCCTCCTTAGACAAGTGTGTTAGCCAAGTCTTGTTCTTGTTATTGCAGTGGAGAAGCATAAGAGGGGAAGTCCAGACACATTAGCACATTCTACACCTTTACTCACATCATAGCTGCTAACCCATTTTTTGCCAGAACAAGTCTCATGCCTTAGTCCAAAGTCAGGGACAATGAGACATAGTGTACATTAATTATCCACTGCCATACAAAAATTACCCCAAAATACAGTGGCTTAAAACAAGAGTAGCAAGCCTTTTCTATAAAGAGCCAGAGGGTAAATATTTTAGATTTGGTGGGCCACATGGTCTCTGTTGCAACTACTCAATGCTGTTTTTGTTATAGGAAATAAGTAATGAATGGACATGGCTGTATTCCCATAAAACTCTATGGACAGCAAAATTTTAATTTCATATAATTTTAACATGTCATACAATATAATTCTTCTTTTGATTTTTTTAACCATTTAAAAGTATGAAAATTATTCTGTTTGTGAGTCATCCAAAACCAAACCAAAACAAAAAAATGATAGCCAACTAGATGAGTCCTGGAGGCTGTAGTTTGCTGACTCCTAGCTTAAAACAACAAATATTTGATACCCTCACAGTTTCTGTGGGTCAAGAATTTAGGATCAGCTTAACTGGATGGTTCTTCCTCAGGGTCTCTCATGAGGCTGTAATCAAGATATTGTCTGGGACTGTGGTCATATAAAGTTTAACTGTAATAGAAGATATATTTACAAGTTTGTTTTTGTTGTTGTTGGCAAAAAGCCTCAGATCCTTGTACCTTAAGCCTTTCTACATGGCTAGTTGAGTTTCCTTATAACATGGCATCTGGCTTCCTCCAGAATGAGAAGTGAGAGAAACAATCAAGACTAAAGCCACAGTGTCTCTTATAATCTACTCTTGGAAGGGATATACCATCACTTCTGCCACATTCTATGAGTCATACAGAGCAATCCTGGCACAGCATGGGACAAGGCAACCACAGGACAGTGTGAGTTCCAGGAGTGGGGAATCACTAGAGGCCATCTTGGAAGCTGCCTACAACACAGCATCTGTTTATTTTCCTTCTACTTGATCTGTTGTGAAACATGGTCTGTCAGACTGTAAAGTTTCCATGGTCTGGATTTTCCTGATCATACCCTCATGGTGTCATCTGTGTTCCCTGAAGTTTCCAGGCCAGGCTTCTTTCTTGCCCAGAGTCATTCCTGCCTTGGCATTTTTGGCTACATTTTACCCCTGACCTGACATCTCCATGCTGTACCTCCTCCATACAAGATTCCTCGAGGGCTGCATGCTGCAAGTGTCATTGGATGAATCTTCCTTAAGGACTATAGGCTATATGCAACTCTTATGTCTCTCAGTTGGACACCCAAGTAATTCAGTAAGGAGAAAAGTGGAAGCCCCACAATTGCCAATGAACTCAGGTTACCATACTAGAGGGATTAGAGTTCAGGACCACTGGGACCATACAGCATCCTGAAGATGATGTTACTGGAGCATAGGAAGATTACTCTGGTATCAAGGTGAGTCATAGAGCAATGACTAAAGAGAGAAGATTAAGAATGCTTTAGTTATCCAAGTATGAAGTACTAGGGTCCAGACTCTTCCCTCATGGTTCCTTTTAACTCCATCGCCTCTGTTCATTTGCCAGCACTATTCATTTCCTACTGAATGTCAGGCAGCTGTTGTGCTAGGGGCTGCATTTTCTTTGGAAAATCTTCATGTATACAAGTCATCACCACATATCATGATAAGCATGGCACGTGAAAAGAACAAGAAAATATGAGGGAACAAAAGAGAAGGTACTCTAGATCATATGGACTGTATTATTATTTTTAAAGATTTTATTTATTCATTTATTCATGAGAGACAGAGAGGCAGAGACATAGGCAGAGGGAGAAGCAGGTTCCATGCAGGGAGCCTGATGTGGGACTCCATCCTGGGACTCCAGGATGACGCCCTGAGCTGAAGGCAGACGCTTAACCGCTGAGCCACCCAGGCATCCCCATATGGACTGTATTAGTTTCCTATTGCTTCCATAACAGATTACCACTAACCTAGTGGTTTAAAATAATACAAATGTATTATCTTATAGTCCTAGAGGTCAGAGGACTAAAATGAGTTAGTATTCCTCCTACAGACTCTGGGGGAGAATCTATTTTCTTGCCTTGTCCGGCTTCTAGAAACCACTCACATTGTGTACTTCATGACCCTAACTCACTCCAACCTTTGATTCTATCACCAAAACTCCTCTGATTCTGATTCTCCTGCATGCTTCTTACACTTTTGAGGACCCTTGTGATTACACTGGGCCCACCCACATGATCCAAGATAAACTCTTCATCTCAAGATCCTTGACTTAATCACAACTGCAAAATCCCTTAGGCCATGTGAGGTAACATGTTCTCAGGTTCTGGAGATTAGTACGTAGACATCTTTGGGGATGATTATTGAGCTCACTACACAGCTCAAGAAGGCCTATTTGAACAGGTCAACTTTAATCTGACCTCTTAGGCATGAAAAGGAGCCAGTATATAACGAGCTGGGGAAGAGCATTTTGGCAAGAGAAGTACTAGTGAAGGTGGGAAGGTGGGAGGTGGGAAGAATTTGGTGCAATCAAGAAACTGATGGCAGGCAGTGAGGACAGAATGGATAGATGAGGGGGTGAGAGCAGAAGGACGAGGGTCAGATGCAATGAGGCTCAGATGTGCCAGCCTTGTGAACACTAATTAGGAATTTGAGCTTCCTTCTGAATGCAATGGGAAGCCACTTGGGGTGGGGTTACCATGGAGAGTGACATGATCTGATTTACATCATTAGAAATTCATGGCATGCTGTGTAGGAAAGATCTTCAGCAAATATATATGGTCACAAAATTTGGAAATTTAGAAGTCGGGGGTTAATGATCTCAACTTGGAAGTCACCTACATACCAGTCAAAAGTGAAATGGTGAGGGGTACAAGTGACCTCCTCAGACAGTTGGTCAACAAATAGTCTTTGTTTTTTAAATATTTTATTTATTTATTCATGAGAGACACAGAGAGGGAGAGGCAGAGACACAGGCAGAGGGAGAAGCAGGCTCCATTCAGGAAGCCCAACGTGGACTCGATCCCAGCACTCCAGGATCACGCCCTGAGCTGAAGGCAGGCGCTTAACTGCTGAGCCACCCAGGCATCCCAAGTCCCTCTTCCATGCCAGATGTGGTATTACCTGTATGCATCTATCATCATAGTGGAAGTAGATACTCTAGAAAAAATTATAAATATTTTAAAAAATATTTTGTTTGAGAGAGAGAATTGGAGAGTACAGGCAGGGAAGGGACAGAGGGAGAGGGAGAAGCAGACTTCCCACTGAACAGAGAGCCCAATCATGACCTGAGCTGAAGGCAGACACCCAACTGACTGAGTGACCCAGGTGCCCCCAAATTATAAATATTTAGGAATAACCATTGGTTAAGTTTAAGTAGGAAAATGACACTATCTGGTTTACATTTTGGGTTTTTTAAAAATATTTTATTTATTTGTTTAACAGACTGAGAGCACAAGCAAGGGGAGTGGCAGAGGGAGAGGGAGAAGCAGGCTCCCCGCTGAGCAGGGAGCCTGATGCTGGGCTAGATCCCACGACCCTGGGAACATGACCTGAGAGGAAGGCAGATGCCTAACTGATAGACTACCCAGGTCCCGCTGTTTTATATTTTTGAAAGATTGTTCCGGATGAGCATCAGGACAGAGCTAAGAACAGAAGGAGGAATGATAGTTAAAGCACTACTACCGTATTTCCTCTGACAAGTTCAGTGACTCAGAGTCAGACAGGGCAATGGAAATGAAAATGAGACCAATTTAATGTATACTCAAGGTAGCCACAAAAATTGGTGATTGATTCAAAATGAAAGTGGAGGGTCTGTGAACAACTGGGTTAATGGTGATGCTGTCCACTGGTAGAGAAAACCAGGATAAGAGCAGGTGGGGATGTGGGATTAGTATTCAATTTTGGCAGGTTGTGGTTGTAGAATAGAGATGCCTAGCAGACAGATGAATGTGTCCAGTGCTCCAAAAAGAATCTGGAATTAAGCTACAGAAATATGATTTATCAACTTTAAAAATGGTGTTTGAATCCAGAAGAATGAAAGAGATAACTGGTAGATGTTAAAAAGTCCTCAGGACACCTGGTTGACCATCTGCCTTCGGCTCAGAGTGTGATACCAGGGTGCCAGGATGAGTGCCACATCAGGCTCTCTGCAGGAAGCCTGCTTCTCCCTCTGCCTATGTCTCTGCCTCTCTCTCTGTGTCTCTCATGAATAAATAAATGATATCTTTAAAAAATAAAAATTTAAAAAGTCCTCAAGGAATTGGGGTCTAGGGCACCTAGGTGGTTCATTCAGTTGGGTATCAGTCTTCAGCTCAGGGCATGATCTCTGGGTCCTGAGATCCAGCCCTGCATTGGGCTTCCTGCTCAGCAGGGGGTCTGCTTCTCTCTTTCTCTCCCCCTCTCTCCATCCCCACTGCTCATTCTCTCTGTCTCATATAAATAAATAAATAATCCTAAAAAAGAAAAAAAGAATTGGGATCCAAAAGAGCACCTAGAAAAGATGAGGGAGGAGTGATCAATAGCTTAGACTGATTTATCTTCCCATAAGCTACCTAAAGGGGCCACGTTCACTCTCTACGCTCACAGCTCGATCACTTCTTGCAAGACATTTTAAAACAAATCCACATGCTTCCAATGTGCTTCTTCACTTAATACCACTATTTTCTCTCCAGGAGTTTTTCTCTAAGCACTTAAAATTATGTTTTTTTTTTTCCAGATTGGGAAACTAGACTCAAAAGTAAATAGTCAACCAGAAATCAGGGCATTTCTCTTAGAAGCACATGCTGTCCTGAAAACAGATTCACAAGGGATGAACTATATCCCCCCATATTTGTCAGAGACCAAGAATGTGAAGCCTACTTAAAGAGACAAGAGAACCAAGAAAGATGGATAGAACATATCATGAAACACTGATTCAGGACAGAGGCTGAAATAATAATGAACTTGGGGAAAAAGTTGATTAGAACTCAATCCTTCTTCCACTAGGCAATGGCATCAGAGAAGTCATACTTAAATCATATAAATGTGATGAATGTAGAGAAGTTCAAACAGAGCTCAACTCTTTTAACTGAGCAAGTTCACTCAGGAGATAAACTTAACAAATGTATTGAGTGTGGCAAAGTCTTCACTGAAAAATATTGCCTTTCATAGGTTTCAGAACTCATACAGGATAAAAACCATATAAACACAAATTATTCTTTACTCAGTATGAGAGAATTTATACTTAAGAGAAACTTTATATTTGCAGTGAATTCAGGAAATAATTTGCAAGGACGGAATGTTTTACTCTATATCTAAGAATTTATAAAGAAGGAAAACACTACAATATAATCATTCAGGAAAAGTTTCGTGCTTTTCTCCTTCCTTTCTCAACACCACAGAATGAACGCTAAAGAGAAACCCATGGATATATTCATTGGGGGAAAGGCTTTAAATATAGCTCAGCACTTATGTTGCTATACCAGAGAACTCATACTGGGAAAAACCCTCTCTATATAATCAATGTGGAATAGCCTTCAGGAGGTGTTCTCACTTTTTCAACACATGAGGACTCATACTAGAGAACACTGTAAATAGAGTTAATGTTGGCACTCTTCCAACTATGGCTATCACCTTATTTGACACTTGGAAATTCATATAGATTTGAGAAGCTTTTGATTGTAATCAATATGGAAAAGCTGTTAGTTGGAATTCCATTTTATTTGACATCAAAAATAAACCAAAAGAGGCAGAATCCACAAGGTATTTTTTTTAAATTTATTTACGATAGTCATACAGAGAGAGAGAGAGAGAGGCAGAGACACAGGCAGAGGGAGAAGCAGGCTCCATGCACCGGGAGCCTGACGTGGGATTCGATCCCGGGTCTCCAGGATCGCGCCCTGGGCCAAAGGCAGGCGCCAAACCACTGCGCCACCCAGGGATCCCCCACAAGGTATTTTTGACCCATAAACAGGTATATGCATGTAATAAAACTTTGCACTTGAGGTTCCCTGCAGTTGAGGATAAGCAATTATAAGCAGTTATGTTCTACATATGCCCTTGATTTACCGTTGAAACACCATTTAATGGGACTCATAGTCTAGGCATGATGGACAATGTAGCATAGAAATGATTGCCATAGATGATAAAATGTAAAGGTTATAACAATACCATATCTAACTTTTTTTTAATTTTTTTTTAAATTTTTATTTATTTATGATAGTCACAGAGAGAGAGAGAGAGGCGCAGAGACATAGGCAGAGGGAGAAGCAGGCTCCATGCACCGGGAGCCCGATGTGGGACTCGATCCTGGGTCTCCAGGATCGCGCCCTGGGCCAAAGGCAGGCGCCAAACCGTTGCGCCACCCAGGGATCCCCATATCTAACTTTTTATATCATATATGATTTAGAGAACTACCACGTTTGAAGTGTTATACAGAGATTATCTTTTAGTATCATAGGGATCAATATATGCATAATTATATAGTATTCATAGAAGAGGACTGAAGAATATGCCATTCACTTTTTCCCTCCATAATCTAAATGCCATCACTTCACACAAATCATGGAGGTCTATACTAACTCAGCAATATTTCACACACAGCATTCTACTACTAACTTTAAGAAAGGTATCATAAAGAGTTGTATGCTTTTGCACACTTCCATGAGCACAGCCAAGATCCAGGCAGGATTAAAAAGACATACCACATACCACAGCCGGGTGACATGTCCATTCTCTAAGGATAATTCAAACCTCATAAACTTCAACTAAATTCTCTTAAAAAGATGGATCCTGAGGCAGCCTCACCCATAGCTGCCTAAAAAAATATCTGGTGTGTTCTGGGGGAAGATATGAGGAAGAATGTCCTATACATGAATGCTGAAGACCTTCCTCTCCATCCCCCTTTATGAGAATCCTTTGAAACACTGGCTTTCCTCCGAGACCCAAGGGAGAGCCCTGCTCCTCTCATACTCTGTGGAATACCACTTTTCCTCTCCAACGCAACCATCAAATTCTTTCCTTGCTGTCCCTCTGATCTTGAGACTTCATTCAGTTCCAGACCTCTGCTGGTAGCAAGCCCAGAAACTTCCAGCACCATCTGCTCTCAGATTTAGCATGTAGCCTTTAAACTCAACTGGAGGAGAGGCCTCTGGGGCAGATGAATTTCACCTAAGAAGATTTTTGTGCCTGTGGCTATGCCATCCTCCTCATTGTGGAGAGCCCATCTCCCTCTATAGATCTCAAAATGTCAGCCACTCTCTTTACCAGCTTTTCTTACAGGCAGGACATAGACACAAGTGTCAATCCTGGCCAATGGGGTGTGAGGAAGTCCATGAGAAAAAGGGTTTCTGGAAATATTGTATCCCTTCTCTGTGCTAAGTAAAGTAATGGCTCCCAAAGATGCTCGTATCCTAATGCTGGGAACCTGTAAATGTGTTCTTTTACAGGGCAAAAGGGACTTCACGAATGTAATTACATTAAGGATCTTGAGATGGGGAGATCATCCTGGATTACATGTGCTGGCCTAATGTCAACACAATTGTCCTTGTTTAAGAGAAGCAGGAGAAGTAGAGTCCGAGAAAGTCCCTCAGAATCAGAGGGAGACTTGAACATGGCACACTGTTGGCTTTGGTAATGAAGGAAAAGATCACAGGCCAAGGAATGCAGTCTCTAAAAGCTGGAAACAGCAAGGAAACAGATTCTCCCCTAGAGCCTCTAAAAGGAATGCAGCTCTTCCAACATCTTTATTTTAGCCCATTAAGACCCATTTTGGACTTCTGACTTCCAGAGCTGTGAGATGATAAATTTGTGTTGTCTTAAGCCTCAAAACTTATGGTACTTTGTTAAAGTAGCACAGGAAACAAATACACTCCCTAATGCCAGTATCTTCAGCCAAATGTTGCATGGCTCCATGCGATGCTTGGAACTGTGATAACCACTTTGAAACCATGGGGACACAAGCCTCAGGAATAATCAAGACAGTACACTAAGGAGGGTTGAGATAAAAGATGAACAGTGCCTGGCTAAGGGTAGTGGTCAAGCCCAGGAACTATTCCTGGAAGCCCTTTGCCTCTGGATTTCATGCAGTGTCAGATAATGAATGGGGCCATATTTTGTTACTTGGAGGGAAAAAAAAACTACAAATTTCTTACACTATCACCCTTTGTTGCTCCCAACCAGCTTCTGCTTTCAAGTGTCTTCCTAGTCATGCTGAGCCATGATTTAGGTACGAAATAGCCATCAGAGGTAACCAAGTTCTGCAGGCTCAGATTGACCATTGCTCACCTGATTTAGAGCCAATCCTTGGGAGATGGACACTCCACAAAGAGCAGAGATCCACTGAAATCAGCAGGAAGAGCCAAATCACCTCAACTACAATCTCAGAGGCATAGCCAAGGGACTCCAGAGAAGGCGCAAAGACATTTCAGAGGTCCAAAGGTAAGAGGTGAAAACACAGAGTGGGACCAAGAAGAGACGGTGGCTTCATCAAATTACATATGCAGACACGGGTACAGTCTCTCCCTCATATTCCTCTTCATAGTAGGTGACATAAGAGTGCTTGAAACAAACCACACACTTCTAAAAAAAAAAAAGTGCCTACTCACTGAACCACAAAATGAATTTACCACCACCATCATATAAAATGTTCTGTGATTATAACTGCATGCTATGGTTGGCTTTGAAGTCTAAATTTATTGGCAAAAAAAACAAGGAACATTTTTGTAGTAGTAGTTTCTGGGACCATTTCCCTTTAAGATGAGTTTGAATCCATCTTGTGTGTGGGTGTGTGTGGGGGGTGTTAAGATTTTATTTATTTATTTATTTATTTATTTATTTATTTATTAATTAAGATTTTAGTTATTTATTCATGAGAGATACACAGAGAGAGAGAGAGGCAGAGACATGGGCAGAGAGAGAAGCAGGCTCCATTCAGGGAGCCAGATGTGTGGGACTTGATCCCGGGACTCCAGGATCATGTCCTGGCTGTAGGCAGGCACCAAACCGCTGAGCCATCCAGGGATCCTCTATCTGTCTATCTATCTATCTATCTATCTATCTATCTATCTATCTATCTATTTATGAGAGACACAGAGCTAGAGCCAGAGACATGGGCAGAGGGAGAAGCAGAATCCCTGCAGGGAGCCTGATGCGAGACTCCATCCCAGGACCCCAGGATAATGACCTGAGCCAAAGGCAGACGCTCAACCACTGAACCACCCAGGCGTCCTTGTGTGTGTGTGTGTGTGTGTGTGTGTGTGTTTATTTTTTATTTTTGTGTGTGTTTTAATTTAAATTCAATTTGCTTGGGTAGCCACGATTGCCCAGCGGTTTAGGGCCGCCTTCAGCCCAGGGCGTGATCCTGGGGTCCTGGGATCGAGTCCCACGTCAGGCTCCCTGCATGGAGCCTGCTTCTCCTTCTGCCCTGTGTCTCTGTCTCTCTCTCTCTCTCAATCTCTCTCTCTCTCTCTGTGTGTCTCTAATATAAATAACATCTTTAAAAAATAAAATAAAATAAAATAAAATAAAATAAAATAAAATAATAAAATAAAATTCAATTTGCCTGGGAATCCCTGGGTGGCTCAGCAGCTTAGCGCCTGCCTTTGGCCCAGGGCATAATCCTGGAGTCCCGGGATCCAGTCCCGCGTCAGGCTCCCTGCATGGAGCCTGCTTCTCCTTCTGCCTCTGTCTTTGCCTCTCTGTGTGTCTTTCATGAATAAATACATAAAATCTTTTTAAAAAAATCAATTTGCCAACATAGAACACTCACTACCCATTCCATCAAGTGCCCTCCTTAGTGCCCATCACCCAGTTACCCAATCCCTTCACACACTTCCCCGTGTGTGTGTGTTTGTGTGTGTGCTTTATTTTTTTTAAAGATTTTATTTATTTATTCATAGACACACGGAGAGAGAGAGAGAGGCAGAGACACAGGCAGAGGGAGAAGCAGGCTCCACGCAGGGAGCCCGATGTGGGACTCGATCCCGGGTCTCCAGGATCACACCCCAGGCTGCAGGCGGCGCCAAACCGCTGTGCCACCGGGGCTGCCCTGTGTGTGTACTTTAAAGATTTATTTACTTATTTATTTATTTATTTATTTGTTTGTTTATTATTTATTTAGAGAGGATAGGTGAAGAGGCGCAGAGGGAAAGTGAGATTCTTTTTTATTTTTTATTCATTTATGATAGTCACAGAGAGAGAGAGAGAGAGAGGCAGAGACACAGGCAGAGGGAGAAGCAGGCTCCATGCACCAGGAGCCCGATGTGGGATTCGATCCCGGGTCTCCAGGATCACGCCCTGGGCCAAAGGCAGGCACCAAACTGCTGCGCCACCCAGGGATCCCGGAAAGTGAGATTCTTAACCAGACTTCACTCTGAGCATGGACCCTGACTCCAGGCTCGATGCCAGGCTTGATCCCATGACCCCGAGATCATGACCTGAACAGAAATCAAGAGTTGGACGCTTAAGTGACTGCACCATCCATGCACCACAATCTTAATTGTTCTTGTGAAAAACTAGTCAGTTCTTCCCCCTCATACTTTGGGGAAGAAGGAAATACAGAGTAAAGTCCAAGGGCCAGGATCCCAAAGCATCCTGCTATAATCCTATTTCCTCTTGAATTAAGCCTAGTGATCATTTGGGATTTACAACTGGACTTCCCATTCTGGAACATGATAATCATTTTTACATTAGTATATGTAAATTTACTTATAATTCTTTCCAGAAACTTATCTTTATATAGGTCCCCTGCATTTCCCAACGAATTAATCCCAGACATTTGACTATATGGAGTATACTTTTTTTTTTAAGATTTTATTCATTATTCATGAGACAGAGAGAGGCAGAGACACAGGCAGAAGGAGAAGCAGGCTCACCGCATGGAGACCAATGTGGGACTTTATCCCGAAATGCCAGAAACATGCCCTGAGCTGAAGGCAGACACTCAACCACTGAGCCACCCATGTGTCCCCTCTATGGAGTATCTTAAGAGAGGAAAAGTACAAATTAAATTTTACATTGAATGAAAAATTACTATTGCTAATCCAGCCATTTTTACATGATCCACAATGCCTTTTATGCAATTCTAAATCCCCAAGCCTTTCCTAATCAAGTTTCTTCCTCCATTATGTATCTGCCAGATACCAGAACTCACCAGGCTATTCACATTGTCTTTCTCCAATTTAGCATTACTCTTCATGTATTTTGCTATCAATACACGTATAAGTGGCTAGATGTTGCCCCAGACCTGCTCAGGATGTTACATATTGTGTGGTATATGCGTCTAACACAGTGGATTCCAAAATAGTTTTGGCCGTTAAGGTTTTTTTCTTTTTTAAGATTTTATTTATTTATTCATGAGAGACACAGGGAGAGAGAGAAGCAGGCTCCAAGCAGGAAGCCCGATGTGGGGCACGAACCCAAGATTTCAGGATCATGCCCTGAGCCAAAGGCAGACACCCAACCGCTGAGCCACCCAGGCATCCCATCGCCCTTAAGGTTTTGAATGAGGGATTGGGGCCCTGTATGCAAACAGGATGCATAACATTTTTGATATTTTACACCCATAATAGTTAGTAATTGTTCAGAAATACTTTAACATAGTCAAATTACAGTAAATTAAGTAGTTTAATTTGCTAAATGAGAAAAATAACAATTTGTTGCTTAAAAGTGGCTTTCATGAATAAATCTTCAATAATATACGTACTGAAAATCACCTTTGAACCAAAATCATGTTTTTATCCCATACCATGTAAACAGAATAAATAACTGAAAGAACTTCCAAGGGGACTTGCTCCCCTAAATTGTTAAAGTCCTCCATCAAACTTGATGGTGAACCACTGCAAGCTTCCCCAGTTACATCCAAAACAAAGTAATAATAACATGATAAATTAATGTGGCTCTGTTGTACTACCTAGGGCTATGTAATATCAATTTTTTAAAGTCAAGATATGGAAAAGGAAGAAGTGAAAGTACTTATGGAATGGGGGTAGTGTTTTATCTACACAATTTTTATAGCTATGAAAAATTCAAGGAAATACTGTTAGAATGAAAGACATCGGCATGGTCTCTTAGTAAATACGAATCAAAATCAAGCCTGTCTAATTAAAACAAGTAAGATGAACAATGTGCAGCCTGCAGGTGGATGCTCTCCACAGTGACCATGAAGATTAACAACTCCTGGAACAAGTTTGGCAGGCAGTGCACAAGATGACCCAAAGGGAGGAATAGGGCTGCTAAAACCTGCTAGGAGGGCAGGTTGAATGAATAAATAAAATCTTTAAAAATAATAAATAAATAAATAAATAAATACATACATACATACATACATACATACATACATACAGACATACATACATACCTGCTAGGAAACCCCAAGAGGAGAGTACAGCAGGTCCTGGGCCTAAGAATGTTAGGAAAGCCCCAAGAACATTGGAGCCTGGGCCCTGAGGAAGACAAGACCACAGGACCCTGGGACCTGAGGAAGACGAGAGAACACCAGATACTGGACTCTGAGGAAGATAAGAGACTTAGTCCTTGCTCCCAAGAAAGAAGAGAACACAATGGGCAGAAATAAGCACACACCAGATCCTGGCCAGCGACAGACTTCTTTCATTTCCTAGACACCAGCCCCTTGGCTCACAGAAGAGTGACAAGAGTGTCTCCTCCCTGACAGAGTCTTTGCTTACCGGAACTTGAGTCAGGTTCCCCCCACCCTCTTCCTAACAGGGCCCATCCATGAACTTCCTCCTAGAATCCAGGTTTTTTGTTGTTGTTTGTTTGGTTTTTTTTTAAGATTTTATTTATTCATGAGAGACACACGGAGAGAGGCAGAGACACAGGCAGAGGGAGAAATAGGCTCCATGCAGGAAGCCTGACGTGGGACTTGATCCTGGATCTCCAGGATCATGCCCTAGGCTGAAGGAGGCGCTAAACTGCTGAGCCACAGGGCTGCCCCTAGAATCCAGTTTTAGCAAGAATCCTCTCAGTTTAACAAGACTTCTCTACCTTGAAATCTGATAAAAATTCTCACCCCCACTGTTGTCCTCAGGTGTTATCTGACCACCGTGGCCTGCCTTCAGCAAAAATCTTAATAGGTTGGTTCAGCGAGAAGCCCCCAGACTATGTAATTTTCTAGCAACCAACACCCTCCCACACACACTCCAACTTGCTTCTTAGCTATAAATTCCCACTTGATCTTGTATTTAGAACTGAGCTCAGGTCTACACTGGACCGTCTCTACCTGCAGCAACATTTTTGGGAGTAAAATCTATTTCCACTGTTTAACTTCTTTGTAGCTCTGGTTTTGATAATCCACACCCCACCCTCCTGCTTATGATGACGTTTTGGAATATAAGTGAGGTTTGGTGGGGTGAGGTCTGGGGCTGACGACCAAGAACGATTTCTTAAGACGTCTTTGGTACAAAATGGTGGTTTTATTAAAGCATGGGCAGGAAGAGCTGCTGGCCTGGGGCCTGTGAAGAGTGGCTGATACCTGGAGTTGGGAGGGGTTTGGGGATAGCCTCATCTCTAAGGAATTTTGGAAGCAAGGTTTCCAGGACCTTGAGGGGGTTTAGCTATTTATGGGAAAAGGTCACTTATTACCAGCTAATAAAACCTTCAAATGAGGGGATCCCTGGGTGGCGCAGCGGTTTGGCGCCTGCCTTTGACCCAGGGGGCGATCCTGGAGGCCAGGGATCGAGCCCCATGGTGGGCTACCGGTGCATGGAGCCTGCTTCTCCCTCTGCCTGTCTCTGCCTCTCTCTCTCTCTCTCTCTCTCTGTGACTTTCATAAATAAAAGTTAAAAAAAGAAAAAGGAGTTGTTAAACTTTAAAAAAAAAAAATAAAACCTTCAAATGTTTGTCGGTGGGCCATGTGCTTGGAGGATGACTGCCAACACGTATTTTGGGGGTTTAGAGATAAAGGTAATTTCTGAATGAGTTTTTATACGTTAAAGTAGACTTACAGAATCCTGGGGGTCAGGCTAAGATTGCCTTCTGCCCTTAGTAAAGTACAAACATCCAGGCAGTTGAGTCCCTAGAGGAATGTTTCTCTGCTTGTTTCAAGGACTTGTCAATTATGCCGGCGGGGGCTTTTCCTTTGTCAGCTGGTCTAGGGCACAATTAACCCTGCTTTTCTTCCCACAGCTTGAGTGAACACCTAGGCCTGGGCCCTCTCCCCTTCTCCCCTCCCCAGACACAGAATCCCGCCGTCTTCACGTTCCCAGCAGGCCTCACCCCCAATCCTCTCAAAACCCAGGACTGATCTGAGACCCGCCTCGGGCACACTTCCTGCCCTCCCCAACCCCGCCCCCTCCGTTCAGACACAGATCCACATTCAGCACCGCCCCCACTCTCTTCCGTCCATCCTCTCACTGCCTCTTCCCAGAACTTCAGTGGACTTTAGCTCCGCCCCCACACTACCCTCCGGTCCCTCCTCCCCCAGCTTTGCGGGACGTTAGCTCCGCCCCCTAGACGCTTCCTGCCCGCCTTGTTCCCGCCCCTCCTTCCTCCATATTGGGTAGGAGTAGCAGTTAGCCCCAACCTTCTACGCTTCCGGGCCCTGCCCGCTCTTCCTCCTCCGCGCTGGGACGTAGTAAACCTTCTCGCCAACACCCCACCCAGCTGTAATCAACTTCCGGCCTACCCCCTTCTGCGCTCCTTCCCTACCCAATTTCCGGTTCGTCCCACGAGTGGTCGCCCTCGTGGCGGTGCACGACTCGGTCCTGGCCTGCGCCACTGACTGGAAAAGTGTTGATACACCGCGACATAGTGTATCCGACTCGAGCCCTCCCCCAACCCAGCTGGACCACCGAAGGTCGCCAGCCAAGGCCCTCTTCTAGGCGGTCCGGTCTTCGCGGGCCATCCGAGATGGCCCTCCACGATGGCCCTCCAAGATGGCCGCCGCCAGGGAGAGGTCGAGCGGGCATGCCGTAGGGGTGGCTGGGAGTTGTAGTCCGGGCCGACGCGCTGACGCATTTCGCCGCGGGCCGACGGTCGCCATTGTGCACCGCGCGCTGGGTGAGTGTGGCGCGAAATCTGCTCCCGTCGGGGGCTGTGCGGATCCATCGCGGAGGCACTCTTCGGGGTGTGCAGCCCCAGTCTCCTCTTGGCCAAGCTCAGCAGCCGGAGGCCGGTCTTGCCTGCCGTCTTCCCGCCGCGGGGCCGGAAGGGGCGGTGTGGTCGGGGACTCGGGGCCCACAGGGAAAACAACCCCCTCCGGGCGTGGGGCTTAAATTGGGCTTACCTGCAGCGGGCGTGTGCGGACTGGGCAGGGAAGTAACTCCCTCCAGGTGAGAAAGCTGTGAGGACGGCCTTCTCTCCAGTAGGGGGAAACCTGCCCTCCAGGTGTCGGGGAGGAAGTGGAGACGAACCTTTCAGTGCGTTTTTCTAGGTTGGGAGTGGACTTGTCAGTTCACTTTGGTCGGGTCGCTGCTGGGTAAAGGAGGGGGTTGCCCCTCTGCGTAGCGCTCACACTCCTCCTGCATTCCAAATTCAACCTTCTCAGGACTGCCTCCTCCCACGAGATACGTCGAGAAGGAGGTATGGCCTCCGGGCTTCCGACAGCCTGGTTCCATGTGAGTAGAGGCTTCTTTGAGTTTCTGCATCTACCCCTGGATTTGGGGGTGGGGGGTGGCCGGATGATAGTGAGATGTCACCTTCCCTCGAGATGCCTTCAGGCCCCGAGCATTTTGGGGAGGATTGAGAGACTGGCTGGGAATGAGAGACCCTGCTGGACAGATGAACCTCAGGTTGCTTAGCTTTCCAAAGGAATGTTTAGAATACAGGTCAGGTTCTGGGGGATTCTGATTTATCCTTTATATAGAGGATAGGCATTGATAGGTTTAATCAGGGAGTAGGCTCATATTTAGATTTCAGTAGCTACTTTGGCATCAAAGCTAAAGGGGAAGTGAGCTCAGTCATTAAGATAAAACAGGAGGATGGGTCCTTGACATGTGAAGGAAGTAGAGGCAGCATAGGCAGTGGGGTGGGGGCTGAACGGTTGAGTGTGATGATTCAGCTTACAGGGAATTCTCTAGGAGGTATAACCACTGATACCAGTATTGGAATTCCCAAGTTAATAAACGGAGAGGTCTTCAGAGAAGGAAGAGCCCTGTCTGGCCTCATGTGTTGTCCTCCTTGCTGTGACCTGAACAGGGTCAGGCTTGGGTTTGCTCAGTTTCAGACAAACGCAGGAACACGTGAGACACCTGGAATGCTCGGGTCATCTTGTAGACTGTGCCTTCATGTGCTGGGTCAGCCTTCCCCCTCCTGTCAGTGTAGGTGACGACAGACCATGGCTGAACAGAAACCTGTGGGTTTTAGGAACCAGTGACCTTTGAAGATGTGATCCTGGGTTTTACTTCAGAGGAATGGGGACTACTGGACCTCCAACAGAAGTCCCTGTACAGGGAGGTGATGCTGGAAAACTACAGGAACCTGGTCTCAGTGGGTAAGGATGGCCTCCATGTCAATAAAGATCTGCGCTTTGCAGCACGAATGTGGTGCCTCTGAAGTGTGTGTCTGCTTGGGCTCAGATTGCAGGGATGAGAGTGAAATTGTAAAGGCCCCAGAGCTTGAGGGAAAAGGCTTTAATTTGTACCTGGAGGGAAAGGTAACTTTATGTGACTTCTGAAGCCACCTAGTCCACCCCCCACAGTCCTTGAATGCTATGGAGGTAGGTTTGTCAGGGATGTTTTCAGACAGTAGTGGATACTCATTTATGTAACAAGAATTCCATAGTATGTGGGGTCAGTGTCCCAAGAATTCAGGAGTATCACTGAAGACTGTTCCCTTCCATTTCTTTGTGATTAGTATGAACTTTTCCACTCTTAGGTTAGTGGCTGCATGGCTGTGGCACCCAGCATCATGTTTGTATTCAAGGCAGAAAGAAGGGAGGGGGCAGCTTTGGCTAGTTCTCTTTCACACCTACCATATTTAGCAAGAAAGAAAAGTCCCTAAGGTCCCCAGCTGACATATTTTTCTTTGTACCTTGTTGGCCAGAACTGGATCCCGTTGCTGGCCAGCCACTTTTAGTGGCAGGGGAGTCCGGGGATGCAAATAGTTGATAAAGGGAATGGATTGGGTTATCATCACTGACATAGACCAAAAGTCATGCCCTTGCAGGGAATAATTCAGGGACAGCATGTGCCACAGCAGGAACACATTTTCTCCGGAACACAGACCCCCCAAGCCCTGTCTCTTTTCCCTTGGGCAGAACATCAGCTTTCCAAGCCAGATGTGGTATCTCAGTTAGAGGAGGAGGAAGCGCTCTGGTCCGTGGAGAGAGGAATTCCTCAAGACACTTTTTCAGGTGAGAACCAGGCCCACAGGAGTCCTGGCAGGGATGGGCTGTTTAAGATAGGGACTGGTGTCTTAGAAGAAAAGATGGGACAGGGGAAAACTCCAGATGGGGTGTAGCTGCAGACATGCTGAAACTGTTTTCCTCTGGTCTGAGTCAGGGGTACCTCTTGGTTGAATATGAATTTGTTGCAGCTGGCAGATTGGCTGTAGGGGCTCCATCTGTTCTACTGCTCTTCTTTCATGTAATCACCAGTATCTGGCTTGGTATGTCTGTCCAGACTTCTTTATAGATGTTTATATGTATGTGTATGAATATGTTTATGACTTGGGGGTGTTACACTCAATACAAATAGGCCTGTTTCATTCATTCTAATAGATACTGTGTAATTCACATTTGATCTTTCCTCTTGATGGTTGTTCAAGTTGTTGAAGAAAACTTTGTTGCCTATTTTTTTTTGCACATTCCATTTGGGTTTTTTTGTAGGTAGAATTTCTTGAACTAGAACTTCAGAATCAACCAAGATAGAATCTAAAAATATGGTAGCAACAGATTGCTTTCTAGAATCCTTTAAAATATATGTAGGTGCTCAATTACATGAGAGCTCCTTTTCCGCTTCATTGCCAGCAATTTATAACGATCTTTTTAAGATTTGTGGATCTGATAGTATGTTCAGTGTAGTTCACATTTTCTTCATGAAGTTACATATATTTTTATGTTACGTTTATATTTTTTCTTGTATGAGTTCATATATTTTTTTTTTCTGTTGGTTTTTGTCTTTTTGGGTGGGGTATTTTGCTGAGAACACTGCATTCATTATGAGTATTGATAATGTCTCAGACCAACAGTTACCATCTGCCTTTAAATTTAGTCTCCATAAGGAAGTTTTATGATTCAGGTATTTTTCCCTAACAAAATTTTTTATTCCTATTCATATCATAGTAGCAGATTTTATACTTTCTTGTATTCCTGTATGTTTTTAATTGCTGCACTTATCTGGAGTTTGTGTATATGGCATGGAGCATAAATTCTTTCTTTCAGCACATTTTCTGATTAGATTCTTCCGCTTATCATAGACTAAATTCCCACAGTCCTCATTGGATGCAGGGCTCCATCTTGGTCCCTTCTGCTTCATTGATCTTAGTCTGAGTAAACACCATATTGCTGTACGTATGGTAGTTTTATAACAAACCTGGATAAATGGGAATTCCTTTCATTATTTAAAAAAAAATTTCTTAGCTGTTCTCAACCACCTGGTTTGCCAGATGAACACTTAGCATCAGCATGTTAGGGGTTCATTGAGAAAATCCTGTTATAATGATTGGATTTAGAATTCCTTGATGCAGAATTGGTTCGTCTAGTTTAACAAGTGTGCAAAGAAATCTGTTCACCTCACTGTTCCTCACTCAAGCCTTTTGAGTGTTGTTGGGCTTTCACTGTGGTTGCAGTTAATCTCAGGTTAATCTTTGCAATCTCACGTAGTTGGTCCAGATGAGACTGTCAGGTTGCTAAATTCTCTTAAAGTTGTCTTATTAGGTTCTCATTAATTTTCTTAGTGCAGCCATTTTACCAGCAAGTATAAAGGAGGAGGCAGCTGTATTATTATTATTATTTTTTTTTTTACTTCTTTTGCTCAATTACATAATGACATCACATCTGGTACTTTGAAAACACTGAAACTGAGAGTGTGAAGAGTGAATGTCTGACTTAAATAGTAAAGTTTCTTGGCTTTGCCGAGCATGATCCTGGACTCCTTTGATTCAAATAAGTTTTATTTGGGTAAAGAAATAGTCCTCTAGTTCTTTTGATAAATGAAAAATCAGTAATAGCCCTAGGTTTCCCTCATTATCTTCCCAAGGTGATCCTCACAATTATCTCCTTCAAACAGTTAACACAGTGACTTAATAAATGTAGAACAGACCTTGTTGTAACATGCTGCTGGCATCCACTGATACATCAGTATTCATAAATTAGGTTGGGGAGGTGAGTGGATTTTTAAATTATTTTTATCAACTTTTATATCAGGTATTCTGAGTTTGTAAAGAAAACTTTGGATACTCTTTCTTCCCTTTGTTCTTTGTGTTCTAATGCAAGTGACTTTGGAACTACCTGCTCTGGCATTATGCAGCTATGAAATCTGCACCTGGTCCCCCATCTTTGGTGATGATTTTCTGCTTGCCACAACATAGACTGGCATTTATGTGACTCTCTGCCCCACTTTTCTAGACTCAGTTTGATGGCTCAGCATTAGTGTTTTTTTCTTTTCCGTATTCAGATTCATTACTTTCATTCCCTACATTGAAAACCCTTCCAGCCATTAGCACAGGTCACTAAACTGTACCTCACTGGGAAGGTCCCCAGCAACACAAGCACTTTGTATCCACCCACTGTGGTATCTTCCCTGGTGTTTCTCCTTGATCCAGCCTCCCAAAGTCCTTTCCTGTGTGGTGGTGGCTCTGGTTGTGGCAGGTCTGTGTCTCACCCTACCTGGAGCTCAAGTCCCAAGTTCCTGTGTTGGCAGACCCTCCAGTCTATTGATGATCTAGTAGTTCCCCGAACCTAGCTGCCATGTGGGATTTTGGGCACCTGTGATTCTGCACATCTTAGGAGAACTGACTTATTAACAGGTGACAGGAGATTCTGAGGTGATGTCCCAGAGCAAGAGACCATGTGCAGGGAGACTTATCAGGACACTTTATTACCTATGCCTGAGGTAATAGGTGCTGGACTCTGCTATGTCACAGAGTCCTTTTTTATAGGTTTTTCCTCCACTGCTTCCCCTTACACCTCACAAATACTTGTGGAAGTCCTCTTGTGTCCCCTGTAGTACATTAAGCACTTTGGTAATAAACCAAAGACCTAACATAATCCCTGCCTCTGTGGACCTTGTAGCCTAATAAATTATGGCTTCTACAAACAAGTTCCCCAGATATCTGTAAACAGATAAATCGTGGTAAGCACTGAGAAGAAAAAGGACATGATGTAAAGTGGGAGGTAGTGGGGAATTACTCTAGAGGAGCTGGTTGGGGGCACTGCAGGTGTGAAATTTTAAGCCAATTCCCAAAGAAAAAGAATTCTACAGACATGTAAGAGTGGTAGTAAAGAGAGCTTCCAAGTACAGAGACAACATCTGGCATGACCATGAACATGGAACAGCTTGGCACATTCAGGAATCCATCCCTGAATGGGCTGAGAGGAGGTGATTGAGGTATACTGACATGTAGGCTAGGTTTGGTAGTGCACATATGGCCTCCACTTTGAGGAGAGTTTTGATTTTTATCAGGCAGGTGTGTGATGTGGCGTTTCAAGTACAATTCAGGTGCTTTTGAGCCATATTGGGGCACAGATGGAAGCAGGCTTGGAGCTGTGGTAGGTAGCATCTAGGGAGCAGGTGATGACACCTGGCTTGAGTAGCAGAGGGGTTGGGGAGAAACTGGCATGGGCTTATCCCAATTTATAGGTGGATTCATTGGGGCCAGATGAGTAATGGGAAGAAAGTGGCAAAGAATCCTTCACAGGTAAAGGCTTCAGGGATTTCCTAGGACTATTCTTTATAATGTATGTGTTTACCACATAAGTTTTTTTTGCATCAACATCTAGTTTAAAAAGAGAAGAATAAAGGAGAAAAATTATTACTCCTGAATTTTTGGCTTTAGTCACTGACAAGAGGAAATCTGGTAAAGGCATAAACTTTTGAAGGGTAGAAATGGAGGTTTTGTTTGGTTTTACTCAGTTGAAGTAATTTTTAGAATTACGTGAATAGTACAAAGAACTCCCTTATAGCTTTCACCTAGATTCAATAGTCTGTGGTACTGTCCCATGTCTTGACTGGTTCTGTTAATGAATTGTGAATGAGAAGGAACTTAGAGATGTTTAAGTAGAGGTTTGTAAAGCCAGTGGAATGCACCTCTCTGACTCCAAAAGGAGGTCCCAGTGGGGCATAGAAACTTGGGAATGATAAGTGTTTGGAATGGCATGCTTTATTACTATTAGATTAGATCATCATCTTCAGCAGTGGTCTCTTTGCCATCACTGGTGTAGTGGTGCCTCTCCCCAATGCAAGGGACTGGGTTTAAGTGGAAAGTTGTCTTTCTGAGGCAACTCGTTTTGTATGGCTGGCTCTTCAGCTCCCTCTGACAGCAAAAATGCAGCACAGATATTGGCTGCCATTGAAGGTATACTGAGTAATAAGCACATAAGACATGGCCATCTTTAAGGTGGCACTTGGGAAAACAGATACTTGATGGCATTCAGATCTTTAGCTGTAACTCTGTCCTTTCAAGAAAGTTCTGCCATATATGTGGTTTGGGTGGAAAACTTGACATAAGCTAAATTTAATCCATAGGAAAGCAATGGAGTAAAGACACTGTATTGAAAGTCATGAATATAGGAAAGCCTGCAGGATATTTAATTCTTGACTTGTCAAGGAAGACACAGGAGAGATGAGCCCTACAAATATGAATGTAGCAACACTCAACTTAGTGTGAGCTTTAGCAGAGAAAAATAACCTCTATAAGGAGATTGTTTTGGGGAGGAAGACAAGGAAATCCTTTTCTAGATTTCACCCTTTGTGTAGCCTGAGAGGACTCACATAGGCTACAAAGCAAACATGTAGTAGGTGTAGGAAATCAGTTGTTTTATACAAAGGGTAATTCATTCAAGAACAAGACTCCATAAATGTGTTCAGTGTGAGGAAGCCTACTGTCAGTTCAACCTTTAACTAAGGGAAGGCTCACATGGGAGATAAACATGCAAAGACCATAAATGAAGAAAGTTCTCATGATTTTTTTTGACCTGAGAACTCAAACAGGGAAGAATATCATCTTAGCGGGAAAGGCTTCTGGCCTGATTGACTCTGGCTTGTAAAAGCTCATACTGGACACACACAGAAAACTCCTAAAACCAGTTGTATTAAATGTGGGAAAGTTGCATGCATAGCTCTCTTACTCAGTACCACAACAGTCATACTGGAAAGCACCTGAGAATGTCATCAGTGTTAGGCTTCAGGAGGCATAGAACCTGCTGGCAAGAAGCCCTTCAGTATGAGTCCTCATTGTACTCAGGATCAGAGGACTCATATGAAAGCACTCCCTCAATGTATTCTGTGCAGGCAAATCAGCCTTAGTTCCCACTTTACGTGACAGAACAACAATCCAAAAATCAAACTGGAGAGAACCACACTGAAGAGTGAAAATGAAATGTCTCATCCTATTTTTATACCAGATAATAATACAGAAGGTAAACTCTGAATAAAACTGGTGACATAAGTATACAAGTATAGTAAAAGAGGTCTTGTTTTTTCCAACTTGTTCTGTTATCTGACCTGAACACCTAGAACAAATATTAAACAACATGAGAACAGTCTTTATTTCAGTGTCCCATATAGGTTCCCATTGCTAAGACAATGACTCAATCTCTAGCTCAGGAAACGGGTGAATAAATGTTTGAAGCAACTAAAAAACAAGAAGACCTCTTCAAAGAGGAGACTTTGAAGACAAGATAGGGCTTTGAGGCGAGAGGGTGGGAAAAGGACGGTAAGGGGGAAATCTTGAGATACATAATGCAATTAAGAACTCTTAAACGTTCACATCGTAGGGAGTGGGCCAAAAGTTTAGAATCATGAGTGATTACCAAAACATTTGACAGGAATCTAGCCTAGCAGGATGTGGTCACATACCATGCAACCTTTATTGAAGAATACATTCTCTGTCATCTTCCATATATTTACTCTTTTGGACCCATGTCCAAATCTTGATTCTTTTATCTGGAAACCACTCTGCTTTGGTGTCTAGATGTAATCCCCAGGGTAATTTCAAGGCCTGAAGATGGTTTTTAATTGAATAAGGAAAATAGGGGCAATTTGGCTGATTTGGTAGGAGCAGTAACTCTTGATCTTGGGGGTCTTGAGTTCAAGCCCCATGTTAGGTGTAGAGACTGTTTAAATAAAAACTTAAAAAAAAAAAAAAGAAAGAAAACAAGCATTTGATTCCAAAAGTTCTATGGAAAAAAAAGGAAGATAAATACAGCTCAAATAAAAGAACCAGAAATGGAGAAGAAAAAAGGAACCCAAGAGCTAATGTTCCAGAAGGAGAAAAAACAAAATCAACTTTGATTAAATAGAGGAAAAATAAAAGGCAAGTTAAAAAACTACACAGGGAAACAAAACAGCAGTCACACATTCAGCAATACATGTAGTTTTCATTATAGTACTTTGTACAGTAATGAGCCAGCTGTATGTACTGATATGGAAGTCTCCAGGATATGCATATTTATTAAATATATCGTTTAAGATGTATGAAGATATGCAAATGCACATAATATCAATGCCTTTTTTTTTTAATATTACAAACACAAATGTGATGGCCTCCTGAGAAAGAAACTGGACAGAAGGGTAATTTTCCATTTTTAGAAGTGTTGCCCATAACCATGCTGATAAAATGGAAACTGCTATCTCCTGTTGTGTTACCAGTTCGTGACACAATACAGATGCCTCAGTAATTACTTGTTGAGTTTAGGAATGAACAAACGATAAAATGGAAAGATTTCTGGAAAAGTTATGGTTGTCAAAATTGGTAACAGGAAAAGTACTAAAATTAACCCTTTTAAAAATAAAGTGGCCAGCTGCCTATTACTGACCTGGGCAGTGAATATTTTCCAACTTCTTGTTAAAAGACAATTTCTGTGGTACATGAGCAGTTCAGGGACAAAACACAGGCTGGAATGCTGACAAATTCTGCAAAGTATACATAGCATTACTAAAGTGCAAAGTGAGAAAAACATTAAAAAGGAAATATTTGTAGATTATATATCAACCACTTTAAAACTTCTCCCTGATATAGTTCTTAAGAGTTCATCAGTATGACAAATTACAAAATAATATGGAGACTAATAGCTTTGGCTTATACCAGGAATAATGAATTTAACACAGAAAAGATTGTTAATAGGTTCTTGAAATGGGATCTAAGAATAATTTAAGAAATGATTGTTAAGGAATCAATTGTTAAGGAGTTTCTACTTGAAAAAATTCTAAGTGGGATGTAGAGTAAATAGAAGCAATGCCCCCTTCCCCGCTTTTTTATCGTTAGTTTCAGAGGTAGAATGTTATGACTTCTTTTTTGAGGGCTTATGAAGGCTAGAAGTGTATAAAGTCCCTTTAAGTCCTGCTATCATTCTAGCCAGCAGCCTCTAGAGAAATGTTGATGTAGCCATTCTACCAGTGGAAGCAGAAATGCAAGTCTCTGACCTGGCTGGTCTAGGAGTACAAACTGGGAGTCCTCTTACTGGTGGCCTGCACTCCCAGCTACTGCTCAAGCTCTCCAGGGGAAGAAGGGAACTTTGTAGCAATAGCAATCCTCCCGCACAATTAAAATGATAGGGAGATTTCCTAATTTGACAGAAATAGGGGAAAATCCAGACTGACAGCTAAAATTCAAGTCACTCTGAAGCTGTGTTGAGTCAACAAATACTGCTTGAGAGCCTGCCAAAGTGCCACATACTGTTACAGGGATGGGTCACAGTGTTGAAAAGGATACAGTCAGGCCCCTGTCTCATTGGGCCTACATTGTTCCAGAGCAGCCACTAGCATGTGGCTGACTACATTTAAATGGATTAAAATGAACTTAACTAGTTCAGTTCCTTAGTTGCATTGGCCATCTTTCAGATGATCATTGGTCTCCTGCAGCTAAAGGCTACTATGTTGGACATGGTAGATCTAGAACATTTCCGTAAATGAGCATTCCATTGGCCAGTGCTATAGAGAAGGTAGAGAGTGATAATTAATGAAGCAAATACTTTGAAGTGGCAGTCAGTGACCTGAAGAAAAAAATGAAACAATGGGATATGCTAGAGGGGAGTGACAAGGGTGGGCAGTACTAGTTTAGAACTGGGCAGGAAGAAAAAAAAAAAACTGGGCAGGAAGGCAGTTCTGAGGAGGTGATAAACTTTGGTTCAAGAGCTGGATGGTGAAGGGATACCAGGTAAAGATGTTAGGAAAGACTACCAGGCAGGGGTGTGCCCAGTGCAAATACCTATAGACAAGGCACACTGGCACATTTAAGGAAAAGTAAGATAGCAGCTGTGAGAAGCACCCTTTAGTATAAAGGATATAAAGGAGCAGAGTTTGGACCCCAGCTGCTCTGTTCCCCATTGTGGCCTGGGCAGAGCTTCTAGGCTCTCAGCATGGATTTCCTTTGTGTGAAGGATGGACGCTACTGCTTAGTGGGACTGTGGTGTGTAAAGCCCAGGTCTTGGGGGGCCTTCAGGTAACTCTTGTTGCTCAGAGACTTTAATGTAAAGATGATCAGCACCTTTGGCAGATCCTCCTTTGGGCCTGGCTTTAGGAATTCGAATGCACAAGACCCAGTTGACATCCTCAGCAGGTCAGTGGGGTAAACAAACTAAACAAACTTAGAAGGTGATGCTATAGGGTGCCCAGCTGAGCTGAAGAGTGAGTGATGGGAAGAGGAGGAGAAAGGGTGAAGAGCTGAGGGCATTCTGGACAAGGAGAAAGGTACAGGGGAGTGTACACAAGGATAGGGGGAGCTGAGATAAGCGTTCTTCCTGGCTTTGGCCCCCAACGAGATCATGAAAGGTCACTGTTGAATTTATGGGCTGACAGCCCTAGTATACCTGGCTAGTTATGGAATTCTGAGCACGGAGAGATGGCTTATCCTGGAAGGGATGCAGCAGAGACATGAGAGGAACTGTAAGAGGAGGAAGAAAACAGCAGCTCCCATCAGCCTTTCTTTCTTACATACTATATCTAATCAGAGGAAACTAAGGTCCAGAGGATTAAGCCCCTAGTCCAAAGGCTTGGTGAATTTGTTTAACAACCCACTAAATAGTTGGCAAGTGAGGGGACTAAACTGATCAAATCCCCACCCTAGATCATTCAGTTGGTGGATTGAAAAGCAGTACTTAGGGATGCGTGAGTGGCTCAGCGGTTGAGCATCTGCCTTCAGCTCAGGATGTGATCCTGGAATCCCCGGATCCAGTCCCACATCGGGCTTCCTGCATGGACCCTGCTTCTCCCTCTGCCTATGTCTCTGCCTCTCTCTGTGGGTCTCTCATGAATAAATAAATCTTAAAAAAAAAAAAAGAGAGAGAGAGAAAAGAAAATCAGTACTTAGAGCTGCAGTTGATAGAGACCATTTTGTGTAGCTCCACACAGATGAGTGGATCAGTCAGTCCCAGCTATGCTCCAGTGAGCTGAAGATCAATTCTGACTCTGCCAGCTGGAAAACTTTCTTTCACTTTCTTTGTGAAGTAGGGTGACTACTTCCAGTAGGAAAGAATACTTTAGAGGGCTTGGGGGATGGTCCAAAGGATGAAAGATTTAGAAGTCAACACTGCCTAGAATGACACTTACCACTGGCTTCCAGGCTTGTGGCTCATCTCATTTTTTGCATAGTACCCAGTAGGTGCTTTACAATAACCCTGCAGAATGTGTTGTCCTGATACAGTAGGGAGAGCCAGGCTGCAGATCGACTGAGCGCCCTCAGCACCACAAGGATCAGCAGGGTTCCCAACATCCAAACCTATAGAGGCTTTAAAACTTAAGATGGTAAGAGTTAACATTTTTGAATGAGCATTCAGTTCAAGATTTTGAGAAATTTCCCTGGTGCCCTTAAGGATAAGAGGAAGAACAAAATACCTGATTAGGATTAAAGGAGAAATAATGGGATGGATTAGAATAAAAAGAACCTACAGTTAATTTTCTTAAAAGATAAAGTACTAAGTAATCCCTGTGATTAACAAGGAGTACAAAACAAGTTTTTGAAATTAGCTGCTAAGCATTGTGGAGAATGATACATTTTTTAGGTGTCATGCATGCTCAAAATGGTGCCGGTGGCCCAGCAAGGAGCCGCTAGGGAGCGCTAACTATCCCCCAGCACCCCAATATCCCACATCGGGCACTTTTCAAGGTCCAAGGGAATCTGGGAAATTGCCATCTCTGGCTTCCTGAGTTACTCTCACGGAATTTCGAGCTCTGAGAGCTCCAATAAAAAAGGAATACGTACTTTGCTTTCAAATCAAGAATTTGGAGGTAAATGAACCCCCAGAAGTCCTAAGGAACAGGAAGGGAATTACATGCTAACGACAACAGCAGATATAAACGAGTTGGGAAGGGCAAGCCCCCAAATGAAATTAAATGAAATTAATACGAAAGTTTAGGGTTAAAGGTCGGCAATGGGAGATCAACGCTGTAAATTTTACCAAAGAAGAAAGTCACTTTAAACCTAGGAAAAGGGACGCCTGGGGTGGCTCAGCGGTTGAGCGTCTGCCTTTGACACGGCATGGTTCTGAAATCCCGGGATCAAGTCCCACATCGGGCGTCCCTGCTTGGAGCCTGCTTCACCCTCTGTCTCCCATGAATAAATAAAATCTAAAAAAAAAAAAAAAAAAAAACTCTAGGAAAGGAATACAAGATGAAAAGTGCGGCCCCGGGCGTGTTTGGCAACCCCGAGCGCCCAGGGCCCGTCCGGGGCGGCAGGCGGCCCCACCCAGCGCGGCCGACTCCTGACCCCGAGCTGATGACTCACTTCTCGGATAGCGCGCTAGCGACTTACAGCCCCAGTGAGGTCGGTGAAACCGGTAAACCGAGGAAACCACCGACGAGCCAAGGTTTGTAGTCAGGAAGTTTGGAGGGGGAGGGGGGAAAAACCCCACGGGAACAAAGGAAGGACTGCAAATCGGAGGCACGAAGATTGTTTAGGAATCGGGTGAATCGCTGCTTCTGGGGGAAGCGACCGCGCTTTCCCCCGCCCCGCGCTCGTCCAAAGGGAAAAAACTTGCAGATCCGCAAGGTGGGTGTAGATGTTCCAGCTGCGTCCGCGCCGCCCCAGGGCGCGTCCGCCGTCGCGGGGAATCGGGGGATAGGGAACGAGAGCGGAAGAGGCCGAAGCCCAGGGTTCAGCAGTTAGCCAGGGGGCCCACCATCCGGGCAGGGCTCGGGCAGGCTGCGGGCCGGACCTACACCCCCAACATGGCGGCCCCGGAAATCTGCGGCGCGGAGGCTCCTGGGAGTTGTAGTGTGACGGTGCCCGGCGCGTGACGCACTTCTAGACCCGGACGGAAGTTGCGGCCTGCGCTTTTCCGGGCTAGGTATTCGGGGCGTGGCTGTGGGGGCTTGGGCGGTGTCGCCCCATTTTCCCAGCGTGGGGGGATGGGGACTAGGGTTCGCTTCAGTTTCCCGAACGCGAGCGGAAGTGTGTGCTTGTGGCTGAGGCCTCTGCCGGAGCAGCCTCCCCGGCATCGCCGCGTTCTGGGGGCGGAGCCGCTGAGCACCGCTTCAAAAGGCGCGGGCAGCCGATTTGAGTCCGAGGAAGGATGGTCACCGAGGAAGGAAAACATTGGCGCGATGCACGCAGGCCGCCGCTCCTCTTAGTTGTCTTTCCGAGTTGGTTTTGTTTGTTTTTATATAACACAGCTGCAGTGACTCCACACCGGTAATTTTTCGCCTCGCTTTTTTTCCTTCACGTGACGGAAGCTTTTCTCTGTTGTAACAGCCACACTCAAAGCAGTGCTCTTAATGCCTACCTGTGAATCTTGCACGATTTTCTTGAGCCATGTTTTAACACTCCCTGCTTTACAGTTTTGCTCCATCCTAGACTACTGCTCAGCAGATGTGGGTCGTGGAAAAAAGACCACACGAAGGAGAACAGGCAGGGGCTGTCGTGGGAGCCCACTGGAGTGAGGGAGATGGGGAGTCGGAGGAGGTTATTGACTTGCAGGGGTAAAAAAGACAAACAGGTCCTGGGTTTGTTGCCACAGAGGTTTCAGGGTCGGAGTTCTACTGTCCACGTGGTCTGCTTTGTGTCCAAGTAGTCATTCCCTTGGTGTTTGTACATCTGTGTTCCTCTTCAAAAAGCTCCCTGACCACGAGTAGATGAATCTGGTGAGAGTCTTCTGGGCATTCCCCTGGGCAGTCGTTGCTAAGGCTTTGAGTCCCTGCTGTAAATTCCCTTCTAGGTAGACTTGTGCTAATCGTGTATTCAAAACAGCCAGGGTACGAGGGCACCTTTGCGCTTGACATTAATTCTGCCATTTCTGTTTTTATAAAGCAACGTAAATCAAATCGGAAGTGAACCATTATGACCTGTGGTTTACAATTTTCCTCTTTGCTTTTTTAAAGCTTTTAACTCATTTAGTCAATTAGCATTTCTTCTTGGAGTTGTAGAGAACTTTCTTGTTTTCTATTGGTTTGTGTCCCCTCCTTGGCATTTCTGGGCCATGCTGGAGTTGTGTTAAGCAGCTGCTCTTGTAAACCCTGTGCCAAGACACAGAGGCCCTGACTTTCCCAGTCATTGTTTTGGCTCCCATGAAGGCAGGATCAGGTTCTATTCCCTGTGCATGGCTGTAGACCTCTACAGCCTCAGAGGTCTCTACTTAATCCTCCTTGTTTCTCATATTTCTTTTCACCTTTTAATGAAATATAATTTACATTCTATAAAGTTTACTTTTTGAGAGTGTACAGTTCATTGGTTTTTATTTATATTTACAGGGTTATGTAGCTATCACTACAATCTAATTTCAGAACATTGTCATCTCTCTAAAAAAAAAAAAAAACGCTGAACAACACTCCCCAATTACCTCAATTCCCTATCTCCTCAAAACCACTACTCTGTCTCTATGTTGGTCTGTTTTGGACATTTCATGTAATGAAATCATACTATAGGTAGCCTTAGGTGTTTGGCTTCTTGCACTCAGTATAACGTTGACAAGATTTATCTATACTGTAGCATGCGTCAGTACTTCATTCCCTTTTTACTGCCAAATAATACTCCATAGTGTGGGTAGACCATATTTTCTTTATCCACCCTTCATTTGATGGACAGTTGAGTTGTTTCCCTTTTTGGCTGTTAGGAATAATGCTGCTATGAACATTCCTGTACAAGTTTTTGTGTTGACATTTATTTTTATTTCTCTTGGGTGTATGCCTAGGAGATTTCCTGGGTTGTAATGTAAGTCTATGTTTAACTTTTTGAGGAGCTGCCAGACTGTTTTGCAAAATGGTGCAGCGTTCTATATTCCCACAAACAGCAGTCTTTCCACATCATCACCAGCAGTTATGTATCTTTGATAACAGCCATCCTAGTGAATATGAGGTAGTATATCAGTGGTTTTGATTTACATTTCCCCAGTGGCAAATAATGTTGATCATCTTTATATGCTTGTTGGCATGTGTCTGGCTGTGCTGTTGACTTACAGAGTATCCTGCAACCCAGTTGGACCCTCATTTGGATCCTCTTCCTGCTGGCAATCCCCTGATGAAGATCGAAGTCGTTGAAGTCCTCACACTGAACCAAGAGGTAGCCCGTCCCCGAAACGCCCAGATACGGGCCCTCTATGCTGAAGATGAGGGCCTGAGCCTAGATGTGCCTGGGGAGCCCACTCAGCAGCTAGGCAAGCATCCAGGTGACCCCGAGGCTGCACGCCAGAGGTTCCGGGGCTTTTCCTTCGAGGAGGTGGCAGGGCCCAGAGAGGCCCTAGCCCGGCTGCGGGAGCTGTGCCGCCAGTGGTTGCAGCCAGAGGCGCACTCCAAGGAACAGATGCTGGAGCTCCTGGTGCTAGAGCAGTTCCTAGGCGCACTGCCCAGGAAGCTCCGGATGTGGGTGGAGTCGCAGCACCCAGTGGACTGCCAGGAGGCAGTGGCCCTGGTGGAGGATGTAACCTGGATATCTGAGGAGGAAGGTAAGTGCAATGGAAGGGTGGAGAGAGGCAGTTCTGTGGGGGCAGCTTGGAGGATGAGGGAGCTCAGTTCAGAAAGACCTCAGGCTTCCTGGGAACAGTTGGAGAAGGGTCACGCTCTCTCCATGTAGGCCAGGGTCTGCCTCCTGACCATGATCTTGAGTCAGTGCTTTAGATGCTTCCTTGCTGAAGTACCTAGTGCCTCTAAGTCAAGGGATCTGATCCAAGAATGGTGTTATCCCTGGACCTATCTATGGAAATGGAAAGTCTCAGACCCCTCTTCACAGCTACTGAAACCTTTGGGTCAGACCTAGGACTACATTTTAACCAACCCTCCCCAGGCTTCTGATAAAAGCTTACAGTTAAATTCTTCATTTTCATCCCTTTCAGATCCCTGCTGCACTACAAGCTAATCAAAAGTGTGATTTTAGTCACTTAAGCATATTCCCAGAATGCATTGGTTTTTTTAAGATACTATTTTTTTAGGTAATTTCTACACTGCCCGCACATGAGTTTCAGACTTTTCAACCTCAGGATAAAGAGTCACATGCTCTACCAACTAAACCAGCCAGGTGCCCCTGCCAGAGTGCCTTCCAATGTTGTGCAGTTGGTGGGGGTTGTAGATAAAGTGGTGACCAAGAAAGGACTCAGGTTCATGAGCTCAACAAGACTTAGGTCCAGCAGGAAGGATAGCAATTTGACGAACAGATATGCCTGTGACAATAGTGGGGATGAGAAGAACTCAAAGGTGCTGGCGGAGCTCCTGGAGGTAAGTTGCTGTAGCTAACATCTGGTGTGGAGTTAACTTAGAAGTGGACAGGAAGGAGGCATGTAAGTGGTTTGATTTCTGATCAGGTCATGAGATCCAGCTGCATGGCAGGCTTCCTGCTTAGCCGGGAATCTGCTTCTGTCTCTCTCCATCACCCTCTATCCTCCTCTCCGCCCCCACAGTGTGTGTGTGCACATGTGCATTCTCTCTCTCTCTCTCAAATAAGTAAATCTTTAAAAAAAGAGAGAGAAGTGGGCAGGAAGGATGTGCCAAGCAGAGGACTATCACCTATGAAGGCCCAAAGTGGGAGCAATAACAGTATACTCCAAAATTGGAGACAAATTGGGTAAATCTGTAGTACAAGGGAGCAGGGGAAGGGCTGATGGGGCCTTTGAAGGGATTTTCATGTCCTAAAGCAATGAGAAGTATAAAGCAGTGGTAACCAATCCATGAGCTCTCCCTAGGGACACATGGCTTGGTCTGATTGAGCTCTAAAGATGTACCAGGTTGCAGCTTGCTCTGGATGGTGAACGGTGAACAAGCTCAAAATGAGAAGCAGATTGGCCACCTAGAGCTGTTACTATGTCCTCCAAGAGGTGTAGTGGCTAGGGCAGGAGTGACAGTGGTGGGGAGCTGAGATGGGAGCAAATATGTAGGGTGCATTTGGAGGTGAGATTGCATGAAACTTGATTTCTGTCGGGCTGAGTTTCATGAAGCACGGACACTGCTTTCTTGCTTACCTGAATATATAATCTCACACAGAGTGACTGTAGATGCAGTTAATTAAATTGAGAATTTTGAGGTGGGGAGATCATCCTGCATTATTTGGGTGGGCCCAGTGTAATCACAAGGGTACCTATAAAAAGTCAGCCATGAAATTTAGGGGCAGAGAAGATAGGTGACCCCCAAAGTGGGGGTGACATGAGAAAGGGCCAGGAGTCATTCTAGGTGGCCTCTAGAAACTGGGAAAGGTAAGGAATATATTTTTCCCTAGAACCTCCAAAAGGAGGGTAGCCCTTCCAACACCTTGATTTTATTAGCCCAGTGAGGCTGGTGTCAAGATTTCTGATCTCCGTAATCATAAGAAAGCTAATTTGCATTATTTTTAGTCACTGCTGTGGCAATTTGTTAAGGCAGCAATAGGAAACTGATAGAGATGCCAAGGGGACAGTCTTGGAACTCATAAGACAAAAGCCAGTTTGTCTTTTATTTCACATCTTGGGGGTGAATGAAATCAATATCACAGAGGATGGTGGAAAGAGGCCTTCCAGAGAACTCTAAGAATCCTGCTTTTGTGATCAGCAAGTTAGTTGGGACTCTTGGTTGTGAATGCCAGGGGAGAATTTACTGAAAAAGGCCCAGGGCAGTCTATTAACTTCAGGCATGACTGGACCCAGGACTCCTGTAGTGTCCTCAGGACTCATCCTCTCTATGATATTTCTGCTGGCCTCTGTTAGCTTTACTCACTAAGGCAAGCTGTCTTCATGTGGGGCCTCACTGCACAGAATTTCTCTTTCCTAAATGTTCCAACAAAAGCCTCTTTGGCTCTGATTGTCTAGCAGTGGGCCCCATCTTCATCCATGATCCAGTCATTATGGCCGGGAGGAAGGGGCAGCCTGGCGGGTTAGCCTGGGTCACATCATGTGTTCCTCTTGAGAGTGGGGGTGGAGTCAATTATGGAAGCCCATGGACCAGCTGGGGACAGATGAAGAGAGTCAGACATGAAGGAGCTATGGTTGAAAGGGGCCTTAAGATCAGGCAGAGGTGTTTTCTAATATGGAGGAAACTTGATAAAACAATTGTTAAGATAGGTGTGTTACAAGAATAGATCTGGTCCTGGGGGTCAGAGGATGTCCAATGGAAAAAATGAGAAAGAGGAAGAGGGTAGAGTACTCAGAGGCCAGAAATGGGGTCTTTGCTTCTTCTTCTTTTTTTTTTTTCCATTTAAAAAAAATTTTGGGGCGGGGAGGGGGTTCTTTGCTTCTGAGGTCAGGTGTGAGGCCAGCTGCTAAGGTGAATGGGGAGATGAGGCAGCTGCTTCAGGGGAGGGATTGAGTCCAGAACAGTCCTTGGAGGGAGAGAGAGTGAGATCAGGGGCTCAGCAGTGGGGACATCAGTGCTCTATATCACATTGGGTGATGCATCCTGAGCTATCCAGGTGTGGGGATTTGGGCATGGGCTGTGAAGAGGAGCCAGAGTAGGGATCTGAGCTGGTAGGGGAAAAGGCTGGAGCACAGATGCCCTCACAGTAGCACCGCACCCAGCTGATCCACTGTGCTGATGTCTCTTCCCAGCATCACCCTCCCAGGGCCCCACCAGCTCTCTCCAGACCACAACTCCTCAGGAAGAGAAGGAAGAGAACATGACCACCTGGCCAGTGAAGGCACTGCCTGAGGTGAGTGGGGAGTGCTACCATTTCCTTCTCTGGTCATAGTATCCCCTGTGAGGTGACAACCCTTCTCCCCAACCGCCACCCCCACCCTGGGCCGGCAGCCCACCACAGGCCAGGCCTTTCAGAGTTTCTGAGCGGGAAGGCCTTGCTATCACCATGGGGACCAAGGAAGGGCACAGCAATAGGAAATCCAGAAACTTGAAGGCAGAAGGGAGAGGCCAAGTGTTTATGGGTGTTTGGGACCACGTCTGGATCTGGGTGAGAACAAGACAGCCCTCGTCCTTCAGAAATGCATATTTAGGTGTTTATAACAGAAACAATGTCTGGGATTTGCCTCAGAATATCTCAGATCCAGGGCATAGATGAAACAGCACTGTCCCTGCCTTATCAACTATTGAGGCTCAGAGAATGTGATTGAGTGATGGTATGTGTGGCATTGGTCCCAACTCTCTGCTGTAAGTGGCTCCTAACTGGCTTAAGCATAAGGTGAACTTATTGGCTCTCACATGAGTGGTCTGGGGTAGGCTTCAGGCAAGGCTGTATTCAGGGGCTTCCAAGAGATAAGAGAGAGGAATGCTCTGGTCCTGGTCTAGTGGCTCTGTTTTCTCCCATTCCTTCTCAAGCAGGCTCTGCCCCTCCTAGATCCAGGCAGAGTGCCATGGGGAGGCCTCTTCCTCCTAGAGTTCTGGCCAGCTTCCCAGAAAAGACTGATCTCGGTGCAGCCTTTGGCTACCTCACCCCCAGGCAGCCCCAGTCCACAAAGGCAGGGGTTGGTTCCACCACATGTAGAGGCACTATTACCAGAAGAAGGGGGTGTGCCTAGTGGTGGGGCTTGTCTGAAGTGCAGTCTTCTATGGGAAGTTGCAGAGAAAGGGTAAACTGCAGATAGGGTTAGGTAGAGTGGGGGCAGTTTGCTTAGTGTAGCTCTTAGTGAAGCAAGGACTCTGCCTCCAACCTGGGCCCCAGACTTTGATTTTGTGAGAAGGTACCCATTGGGCATCTTATGGCCCAAGTCATGGTTCTAAGCAAACCCCAGAGCAGGGGTATCATCAGCACAGCAGTTGCGAGACCCTGGTAGTCCTCCTTCTGTCCCTGTCACTGAACCTTCTGCTGAGCAGACACAGAATGTGGCATTGCAGGAACCAGTGACCTTCCTGGATGTGGCTGTGGACTTCAGCAAGGAAGAATGGGGGCTACTGGACCCCATGCAGAGAACTGAGTACCATGACGTGATGCTGGAAACCTTTGGACACCTGGTCTCCGTGGGTAAGTGCCCATGCTGACCACTCCACCCTTTTGGGACTGGGAGCACCAGAGGCCCTGAGTTGGGGCTGTGCCTTTTCTGGGCCCAGTGTGAGAACTAGGCATGCCCTCAAGAATTCCTTGCACCATCCATGCCTTCAGTTGGCCCTGTGGAGCTGGAGGGGTGGGCATTGTGTGGATAGCAGCAGCCTCAGGTCCAGCGAAGGACTGACTTGCTCCCCACCTTGAAGGCATAAGAGGAGTTGGAGAGCCTGGACAGTGCTCCCAGTTCTAGCCCTATACCCAATTGCCAAGCTCAGTGTTCCTCTCTTTGCTGCTTCACTGGTTTTTGCTGTTCCCCCAGGTTGTACGACTGTATTGGGGGGGGGGGGCAGCTTTTTAGTACTTGATTATGTCATATTATCAGCCCTTTTAGCACTTTCTATAGTATCTGGATCTTTTGGGTTCTTTCAGGGTGGGAGACTACACTGGAAAGTAAAGAGTTAACTCCAAAGTCTGATGTTCCTGAGAAGGAACCAGCCCATGACCTGAAATTGGAAAAATTCTCAAGGAATGACACCAGGTCCCCTACCTCAAGAGATGTCTTACAGGGTGAGGCCCCGGAAGTCTTGGACACAGCACAGAGGCAGGTGGGGCCAACTCAGGAAGAAACCCTCCCTCAGAAAAGTCCCCAATCCCAGGCAAACACTGGCGTTGTCACAAGCCATATTTCACTCCAGAAAACTCTCCCTAGAAAACGCTTGCGCAAGCGTGGCTCACGGGTTAAGAAGGTGACACGTGGTCCATGTGTAAAAATTCATCAGAAGGGCCACAAAGGAGAAAAAGCCAGGGAAAATACTAGTTGTGGGAGAGCCTTCAGCCGGAGCACTCAGCAGATTACATTCACAAGAATCCACAAAGGGAGCCAAGTTTGCCGATGCAGTGAGTGTGGCAAAACTTTCCGGAACCCAAGATACTTCTCTGTACATAAAAAAATCCACACAGGAGAGAAGCCTTACGTGTGTCAGGACTGTGGGAAAGCATTTGTTCAGAGCTCCTCCCTCACACAGCATCAGAGAGTTCACACTGGAGAGAGACCATTTGAGTGTCATGAGTGCGGGCGGACCTTCAATGACCGCTCGGCCATCTCCCAGCACCTGCGGACTCACACTGGAGCCAAGCCCTACCAGTGTCAGGACTGCGGGAAAGCCTTCCGCCAGAGTTCCCATCTTATTAGGCACCAGAGGACGCACACTGGGGAGCGCCCCTACATGTGCAACAAATGTGGAAAGGCCTTCACGCAGAGCTCCCACCTCATTGGGCATCAGAAGACACACGGTGGGGTGAAATACAAGAAGAAACAACCTACCTCATAGCCCTCCAGCTGAGCCGGTTGAAGAACATTGCCTTTTCAGCCTTATCCTGCAAACTGCAAAGTAACCTGAATGGGCCTGGTTGGCATTCAGAACTGAATGTGAAAAGCAGCATTGAGTGATGATGTTCTGAAGACCAAAGGACAACCAGGGATAACACCCTGCACATGAGGAAATAAAACTGCTGGGGGGTTGTTGCTAATGAACATAAGTTGGAAAAATATTTAATTTTTCACTCACTTAATTTGCTTTTATAATTTGCTCATTTGGTCATTAAAAATGATACTAGTGAAACCTGAAAAATGCTTTTAATATAAATTTAAAAAGCCAGGTACCAAAAAGTCTGTGCACTGATATATTTGTGGTAAAGTATTTATGCATATGGTCAAGGACTAAGAAAGAACAAGGATAAATAAACTATATTTCTGTGATAGAATCTGTGTGTTTTTCCCACTTATTAAATACCTTTTCATTAATAATTTGATATTCAAAGTAAGCAGCATTAAGACAAAATGGAGACTGTCAGCTCAGATCTAGATGACTCTGTTAAAGGCTGCAGTCCTTCTAGTCCAAGATTCCAAATGAGTTAGGATGAGTGTGTCATTCTCATCCTTAGAACATCAGCATGTGGGGAATGTTAGGTTCAGGGAATGGGAATCTCAAGCAACCATTGGAGGTCTAGAGGGAAGTGTGGGAACTTCCCAGGAATGTTCATTCGATTCATTTCTACTTTTTCTACAGGACTCCTTCAATGGAAGGAACTACCCTGGCTGGATGCTCATCACCAAGTTAAGCAGCAGGAGACTGGCAGTGTTAGCATATGTGTCTGATGCCCATATTTCACGTTTTACATGAAAGGACAGATTAAAATCCTTTCTCCAGGTCATATAGTCTATAACTTGCAACCCATCCCATCTCTTGCTCTACAACTCCACCTCTGTTTTCTTGAGTTGTGCATAATATTTCAAAACATGTTCTAAAATTCTGGGTCAGATATTGAACTTAGGCACATCACGTATTGGTTGAGTGCTGCTGGGCATGCCTCTTAAAAGAGTCCTTGGGTTCATGCTGACAAGGGTGAGGCACAGTCATGGCTTCTGGAATGAGTATGTCTTGTTCCTTTCTCGACAGGAGTGAATAGCTCCTGGAGACCGACAAGGGGAGCCAGGAGGACATGTGCCTAGAGAATGGTGATGGCACACCAGCTGTCCTGTTCTTCATGCATTAGGCACAGGGCTCATGGCTGCTATATCACATTTAAACCTCTTCACATGTTAGCTTCTTTGAGAGAGTTAACATCTAGGGGCTTAAAGAACTTGCCAGGGCCTGCTGCCTTCCCACTACACAGTTGGAGATCTTTCCAGGACAGAGCAGTTTTCAGTGGAGAACATCAGCAGTTCCTTTTCCAAGTCCTGATGATGTAGAGATGTTTGTTTACCTTGGGAGTGACCTCACCATTATGCCCAGTGCCCACTGGTGAAAGTCATAGCCATGCCCTCAAATGAGGTCAATTTATCCTGAAATGACATACACTGATTTATTGCCAGAAGATGGTCACTGAAAGGTGAGCAGTACTGCTTTCACATCTGTGGTTGTTTCAAATACAGAAATTCTTTACCATTCCTCCATTCCTAGAATCTGGTTGGGCTTCTGACTGCTTCCATCTGTAGGGTGGGCAGAAGTTATGCTGTGTATCTTCCATGAGATGAGGTCATAAAGGATGCTGGGGTTTTCTGTTCCCTCAGTGAAATGAGAAGTGGTGTCAGCTGAAACAGTGACAAGGCTACACAGTGTTCTGTGGTGAATGAGGAGAAGGAATATCAACCCTTCAGAGGGGGTGAATGGATGAGAGTAGGCTTGCCTAGCCGCTTATCCAGGGCCCCTGAGGTTTGGAGTCACTTAATGAAAGTGGCCAAATTTGAAACCCAGTTGACTGCTTTAGGTCAGAGAAATTCATCTCTGAAGTGAATGGAAGAGCTCTTACTTTCTTTAAAGTTGGATGTAATGATGCAGAATTTGAATATGTGAAACTGTTGATTTCCCATCTTTTCCCACTCACGCATGATAATAGCAGCACCCACCATTACCCTCACAAGTTTGCCATCAGGGCTCAATGTGTCTGAATCTCCTGGGGGACCATGGGAGGCAGGGTAATGGCCCCACAGATGTCCATGCTAGTCCCCAGAACCTCTGAAAATTGTGTTTCACATGGCCAGAGGGACTTTGCAGATGTGATTATGCTAGGATTTTGAAACCGGGAGATCATCCTGGATTATCCTCATGGGCTCAGTGTCATCACAAGAGTCACCATAAAAGGGAGAAAAGGGCAGCCTGGGTGGCTCAGTCATTTAGTGCTTCCTTCAGCCCAGGACCTGATCCTGGAGACCCAGGATTGAGTCCCATGTCAGGCTCCCCGCATGGGGCCTTGTCCCTCTGCCTGTGTCTCTGACTCTCTCTCTTTGTCTGTCTCTCATAAATAAATAAATGAATAAATAAACAAATAATGGAGAAATAAATAAGAGGGTCCAAGTAAGAGAGGAAGATACAATGACAAAAGCAGGGATTGGAGTGATGCAGGGCTATAAGCCAAGGGATGTGAGTAGCTTCTAGAGGCTGGAAAAGGCAAGGAAACTGACTCATTCCCTAGAGTCTTCAGAATAAACAGTCCTGGAGACACCTCGATTTCAACCTCTAGGATGGTAAAAAACATATCTGTGTTGTTCAAGCCGCTAAATTTGTGGTAATTTATTTCTGCAGTGCTAGCAAACTAAAGCAGGAGGTATATGTGATTTGCAAATTTCTACCAAGAGGTGCTGATCTGTGCACTAAAGGATGGTATACCTCAACAGGAAGCACTGGATCTGTGGGAGGGAATGGGGGCAGGCACTGTGCCTAGGATTGGCAACCTGAAGGGAACTAGTGGTTTAGTTCTAGTGGGATGACACTCTGTTCTCACAGAAATGTGGAGATTGGTTAGGTAGGAAAACTCACCACAATATGGGTTAGTAGGATGCTCAGACTTTTGTGAGCTTGGCACAAGGACTGTTGTCTGCTAGAAAGGGGTGCAAATGTAACATCTGGGGTAGAGGCAGCTGCACTTGTGGAAATGGATGAGGTATAATTATGAATCATCTGAAAGCTGGAGAAAATGGTCCAGTTCACAAGCTGATACCTGGCTTTCTACTTCCTCAGACCCTCAGATCACAGAACATAGAAACAACCACCCTTATACTCTTGAAATCTGGCATTTAATAACAGCCAACGATGTGGACAACCATCAGAGCCCCTCCTTGGTTTCAGTATCTTCTTAGCACCCACAATAACCTTGCCAATTCGTCAGTATTCTTCCTCAATTGTGGGTGAACAGGAGGAAACTCAGTAAGTTGTCCAAAGGGACAGAAGTGGAAGTGGCAGAGCTGGGAGGTCTACATGCTTTTGGTCACTTGTTCAACAAGCAGTCCTTGAATGCCTGGAGAAAACAATCCAAAGACACAGAATTATTCACCTATCCCCAGGGTCTTCAGTTATACTTAGAAGAATATGGAAGGTCATAAAAGATAAACACTAAAATGCAAAGGATTAAAGTAATTCTTCTGGGCTGTATGTAGGGTCAGACTGAAATAGGGCTTTGGCAGTGAGAGTGGAGGTTATTTCAGAATAGAGAATGAGCTAATGGATAGACAAGTACTTGGGATCTGCATCCACCAAGGTATATGGTTCTCATTCTTTTCCAAGAACCTTGTTCACAATTGCCACCACTTCCAACATCACTCATGACATTTGGGTATGTCAGGACCTACTAGAATGCCAAGTTTGAAACAATCCTTCAAGTGACATAAAAAATATGGGGAGGGGTGTTTATGTCTGGAATTAGAATCATGGGACTTAGGAGGAAAAAGAGCAAGGGAACAGGGTCCAGAGATGGAAGAAAAGGGGATTTAGGAAAGGGGCATGAGAGGAGGTACACTCAGAAGTTTCATGAAAGGTTTGTGAGCCATTTAAAAGAGTTACAATCATCTCTTCTCTGCCTAAATGTTATTGTGTCAGGATGTGACCCTGGATTTGTAGCAGTCACCATGAGAACACAATGAGGCTTAATGAGAAGTGCTGCCAAAACAACAAAAAAGGAAAGTGGAAGGAACCTGGACCTATAATGCCTCTCCAAGCCCAAAAGCCCCCTGCCTCAGCACTTGCTGGTATGTGAGCTGATATTTTCTACTTTTAAAAGACGATTTACCTTGCACACTGTATCCACCGGCTAGTACCCCACTGCTTGTTTTTCTATTCCCAATTCTTTCAGGTGCTGATTTTCCCACACCTCTCAGTCACTGGGGTGAATGTGGATTTGCAGAAGGCACTCGGGAATTCCACTCTCTTTACCAGAGATTGCTATAGATATGGGAATGTGACCTAATCCTAGGCAAGATTACTATTCTTGATGGTTGTCCCTGTGAAGACAACTGCTACAGTCATCTTATCGGCCCGTGGAGGGTGGCATAACAGAAAAATGGCAAGTGTCTAGATCTGCAGTGTCTTTGCCATCCACTGACCCAATCTTGCTATCATCTTTGTTCTGGTATACGCAACAAGTTTCTTATTGTTAAGGCCAGTTGGCTGGGCCATTCTGTTACTTGCATGTAGTTAAAACACCCAGCTATTGAAGAGGAAGCAAAAACATTCTAATGTATTAATCTTTCCTCACAGTAGGAGTAGACATGGAGAATCAGTGGGTTGAATATAATTCACGTCCTCTATAATATCTAATATTCATGAGGTAAGATGTTATGTGTAAGGGGTGTCAGAGTGGGAAATTACAACCAGTGAAATGGAAAAGTAGAGTAAGACTTCTAAAATAGCAAAAAGAAAAAATAGAATGTATGAGCAAAAATTCAGGTAAAAAAAGAAGAAAGAAAAAAGAAAGAAAGAAAGAAAGAAAGAGAAAGAAAGAAAGAAAGAGAAAGAAAGAAAGAGAAAGAAAAAGAAGGAAGGAAGGAAGGAAGAAAGAAAAAAAGAAAGAAAGAAAGAAGAAAGAAAGAAAGAAAAAGAAAGAAAGAAAGAAAGAAAGAAAGAAAGAAAGAAAGAAAGAAAGAAAGAAAGAAAGAAGGATGGGATCCCTGGGTGGCGCAGCGGTTTGGCGCCTGCCTTTGGCCCAGGGCGCGATCCTGGAGACCCGGGATCGAATCCCACGTCAGGCTCCCGGTGCGTGGAGCCTGCTTCTCCCTCTGCCTGTGTCTCTGCCTCTCTCTCTCTCTGTATGACTATCAGAAAGAAAGAAAGAAAGAAAGAAAGAAAGAAAGAAAGAAAGAAAGAAAGAAAGAAAGAATATAATAGGGAAGCCTGGGTGGCTCAGCGGTTGAGCTCCTACCTTTGGTCCAGGATGTGATCCTGGAGTCCCAAGATCGAGTCCCACATTGGGATCCCTGAGAAGAGTCTGCTTCTCCTTCTGCCCGTGTCTCTGCCTCTCTCTGTGTGTCTCTCATGAATGAATGAATGAATAAATAAATAAATAAATAAATAAATAAATAAATAATCAATCCTAAAAAAATAGCCATAGAACTGTAAGAATGGTATCAATTATATAGGGTGGCACTAAATGTAAATGGCAAATTTCTTTATTAAAAATAAGGATGGAGGGCAGCCCTGGTGGTGCCGCGGTTTGGCGCCGCCTGCAGCCTGGAGTGTGATCCTGGAGACCTGGGATCGAGTCCCACGTCGGGCTCCCTGCATGGAGCCTGCTTCTCTGCCTGTGTCTCTGCCTCTCTCTCTGTGTCTATGAATAAATAAATAAAATCTTTAAAAAAATGTTTAAAAATAAATAAATAAATAAATAAATAAATAAATAAATGGATGGATGGAAGGAGGGGCAATATGGCGGAAGAGTAGAGGTCCTCAACCAACCTGGCCCCACAAAGTTACATAGGTAACTTTCAAAATATCCTGAACACCTATGAATTTGACCTGAGATTTAAAAAGAAAGTAGCTGTAATGGTACAGAGAGAAAATTTTTCTAACCTTTCTAACAAGGTGGAAGATGAAAAAATGAAAAAGAATAAAGTGGAGGACAGGAACTGCAACTAGCCAGGCTAAAGTGGAGCACTGAGAGCCTCCAGGGCATGAAAGCCCAGCCCTGGAGAAGTGGGAACTTTAATGGGACACCTGGGTAGCTCATCTGTTGAGCATCTGCCTTTGGCTCAGGGTGTGATCTTGGAGTCCCAGAATTGAGTCCCACATCAGGCTCCTTGCAGGGAGCCTGCTTCTCCCTTTGCCTGTGTCTCTGCCTTTCTCTCTGTGTCTCTCACGAGTAAATAAATAAAATATTTTTTTAAAAAAGCTGGTGTCTCTGGAAAAAAGTGTAAAGGACTCTAAGGCTTCATTACTGCAAAATTGAGATCTAATCAGGTCGAAATTAAAAATAGATTAAATGAGATGCAATGCAAACTGAATGTTTTAACGGCCAGGGTTAATGAGGTGGAAGAGAGAGTGAGTGACATAGAAGACAATTTGATGGTAAGAAAGGAAGCTGAGGAAAAAAGAGAAAAACAAGAGCCTACAAGAAAAGGCTTAGGGAAATAAATGATAGCTTGTAAAGGAAGAATATACATCTAATTGGGATTCCAGAATAGGTTGAGAGACAGAGAGAGAGGACCACAAAGTATATTTGAACAATTCATAGCTGAGAACTTCCCAAATTTGGGGAAGGAAACAGGCATTGAGATCCAAGAGATAGAGAGGACCCACCCAAAAATCAATAAAAACCATTCGACACCTCTACATTTAATAATGAAACTTGCAAATTTCAAAAATAAAGAGAAAATTCTTAAAGAAGAAAGAAACAAGAGATTCTTAACATATAGGGAGATTAACAGCAAACCTCTCCATAGAGACTTGGCAGGCCAGAAAGGGCTAGCATGATATATACAGGGTACAAAATGAGAAGAACATGCACCCGAGAATACTTTATCCAGCAAGGCTGTCATTCAGAATAGAAGGAGAGAGAAATATCTCCCAAGATAGGCAGAAACTGAAGGAATATGTGACCACCAAACCGTTCTGCAAGAAATATTAAGGGGGACCCTGTAAAAGAAAGAGGGAGCCCAAAGAAACAGTCCACAAAAACAGGGACTAAATAGGTAATACAATGACACCAAATTCATATTTTTCAATAGTTACTCTGAATGTGAATGGGCTAAATGATCCCATCAAAAGATGCAGGGTATTGGACTGGATAAAAGAGCAAGATTCATCTATATGCTGTCTACAAGAGACTCATTTTAGACTTAAGGACACCTCCAGCCTGAAAATGAAGGGGTGGAGGACCATTTACCATTCAAATGTTCCTCAAAGAAAGCTGGGGTAGCAATCCTAATATCAGATGAATTAAAGTTTATACCAAAGACTGTAGTAAGAGATGAAGAGGGGCACTATATCATACTTAAAGGTTCTATCCAACAAGAAGATTTTTTTCTTTCTTTCAAGATTTTATTTATTTATTCATGAGAGATACAGAGAGAGAGAGAGAGAGGCAGAGACACAGGCAGAGGGAGAAGCAGGCTCCATGCAGGGTGTCTGATGTGGGACTCGATCCTGGGTCCCCAGGATCATGCCCTGGGCGGAAGCCAGGCGCTAAACGCTGAGCCACACAGACATCCCCCAACAAGAAGATCTAAAAATCATGGATATTTATGCCCCTAATGTGGGAGTTACCAATTATATCAATCAATTAATAACCAAAGTAATGAGATTCTTAGATAATAATACACTAATAGTAGGAGACCTCAACATGGCACTTTCAGCAAATGACAGATCTTCTAAGCAGAACATCGCCAAAGAAACAAGGGCCTTAAATGATAAAGTGCACCAAATGGATTTCACAGATATATACAGAACTTTCCATCTGAATGTAACTGAATACAAATTCTTCTCAAGTGCACATGGAATTTTCTCCAGAATAGACCACATATTGGGTCACAAATCAGGTCTCCACTGATAATGAAAGATTGGGATTGTCCCCTGAATATTTTCAGACCACAATGCTTTGAAACTAGAACTCAATCACAAGAAGAAATGTGAAAGAAACTCAAACACATGGAGGTTAAAGAGCAACCTACAAAAAAAAAATTAATTGGTCAATCAGGAAATTAGAGGAGAATTAAAAAGACGAAGATAGAACCACTCAAAATCTTTGGGATACAGCAAAAGCGGTTCTAAGAGGGAAATACATTGCAATACAAGCCTCTCTCAAAAAATTGAAAAAAAATCAAATATGCAAGCTAACCTCACACCTAAAGGAATTGGTGAAAGAACAGCAAGTAAAGCCTACACCAAGCAGAAGAAGAGAATTAATAAAGATTTGAGCAGAACTCAATGAAATAGAGACCAGAAGAACTGTAGAACAGATCAACAAAACCAGGAGTTAGTTCTTTGAAAGAATTAATAAAATAGATAAACCCCTAGCCAGCCTTATTAAAAGGAAAAAAAGACTCAAATTAACAAAATGACAAATGAAAGAGGAGAGATCACAGCCAATACCAAGGAAATAAAAACAATTTAAAAAATGTATTATGAGCAGCTATATGCCAACAAATTAGGCAATCTAGAAGAAATGGATGCATTTCTGGAAAACCACAAATTACCAAAACTGGAACAGGAATAAATAGGAAACCTGAACAGCCCAATAAGCAGTGAGGAAATTGAAGCAGTCATCAGACACCTCCCAAGACACAAAAGTACAGGGGCCAGATGGCTTCCCAGGGGAATTCTATCAAACATTTAAGGAAAAATGCCATACCTATTCTACTAAAGCAGTTTTGAAAGATAGGGAGGGAATACTTCCAAATTCATTTTCTGAGGCTAACATTACCTTGGTACCAAAACCAGACAAAGACTCCACCAAAAAGGAGAATTATAGACCAATATCCCTGATGAACATGGATGCAAAAATTCTCACCAAGATACTAGCCAATAGTATCCAACAGTACATGAAGAGGGTTATTCACCATGACCAAGTGGGATTTTCCTGGGATGCAGGGTTGGTTCAACACTCATAAAACAATCAACGTGATAGATCACATCAACAAGAGAAAAAACAAGAATGATATGATCCTCTTAATAGATGTACAGAAAACATCTGATGAAATACAGTACCATTCCTGATTAAAACTCTTCAAAGTGTAGAGGAGAGGGAACATTCCTCAATATCTTAAAAGCCATTTATGAAAAGCCCAGAGTGAATATCATTCTCAATGTGAAAAAATGGAGAGCCTTTCCCCTAAGATCAGGAACATGACAAGAACGTCCACTCTCACCACTGTTATTCAACATAGTACTAGAAGTCCTAGCCTCAGCAATCAGACAACAAAAAGAAATAAAAGGCATTCAAATTAAAAAAAAAGGCATTCAAATTAACAAAGAAGAAGTCAAACTCACCTTCTTGACAGATAACATGATACTATATATAGAAAACCCAAAAGACTCCACCCCAAGACTGCTAGAACTCATACAGCAATTCAGCAGTGTGGCTAGGATACAAAATCAATGCACAGAAACCAGTTGGATTTCTTTTTTTTTAAGATTTTACTTATTCATGAGAGACACAGAAAGAGAGAGAGAGGCAGAGACACAGGCAGAGGGAGAAGCAGGCTCCATGCAGGGAGCCCAATGCGGGACTCGATCCTGGGTCTCCAGGATCAGGCCCTGGGCTGAAGGCAGCGCTAAACCACTGAGCCACCAGGGATGCCCACCAGTTGGATTTCTATACACTAACAATGAGACAGAAGAATGAGAAATTAAAGAATCAATCCTATTCACAATTGCACCAAAAAGCATAAGATACATAGGAATAAACCTAACCAAAGAGGTAAAGGATCTATACCAGAAAAAAACTACAGAACACTTCTGAAAGAAACCGTGTAAGACACAAAGAGATGAAAAATACTCCATACTCATGGATTGGAAGAATTAATATTGTGAAAATGGATATGCTACCCAGGGCAATTTACATGTTCAATCAATCCCTATCAAAATACCATGGACTTTCTTCAGAGAGTTGGAACAAACAATCTTATGATTTATATGTAATCAGAAAAGACCCCAACAAGCCAGAGAAATATTGAAAAAGAAAACCAATGCCTGGGACATCACAAGGCTGGATTTCAAGCTGTATTACAAAGCTGTGATCATCAAGACAGTATGGTACTGGCACAAAAACAGACTCATAGATCAATGGAACAGAATAGAGAACCTAGAAATGGGCACTCAGCTCTGTTGTCAACTAGTATTTGACAAAGCAGGAAAGACTATCCCCTGGAAAAAGGACAGTCATTTCAATTAATGGTGTTGGGAAAATTGGACAGACACGTGCAGAAGAATGAAACCTGACCATTCTCTTACCCCATACACAAAGATAAACTCAAAATGGTTGAAAGATCTAAATGTAAGACAAAAATCAAAATCCTAGAGGAGAACACAGGCAACACCCTTTTTGGACTTGGCCACAGTAACTTCTTGCATGGTACATCTATGAAGGTAAGGGAAACAAAAGCAAAAATGGACTATTGGGATTTAATCAAGATAAAAAGCTTCTGCACAGCAAAAGAAACAGTCAACAAAACTAAAGGACAACCTACAGAATGGGAGAAGATACTTGCAAATTACATATCAGATAAAGGGCTAGTAACCAAGATCTATAAAGAACTTATTAAACTCAACACCCAAGAAACAAACAATCCAATCATGAAATGGGCAGAAGACATGAACAGAAATTTCACCAAAGAAGATGTATACATGGCCAACAAGCACAAGGGAAAATACTCTGCATCACTTGCCATCAGGGAAATACAAATCAAAACCACAGTGAGATACCACCTCACACCAATGAGAATGGTGAAAGTTAACAAGACAGGAAACAACAAATGTTGGTGAGGATGTGGAGAATGGGGGACCCTCTTGCACTGTAGATGGGAATGCAAACTGGTATAGCTACTCTGGAAAACAGTGGGGAGGTTCCTCAAGAAGTTGAAAATAGAGCTACCCTATGACCCAGGAATTGCACTACTGGATATCTACCCCAAAGATACAGACGTAGTGAAATGCCAGGACACCTGCACCTCAATGTTCATAGCAGAGATGTCCACAATAGCCAAACTGTGGAAGGAGCCATTATGCCCTTAGGCATATGATGAATGGATAAAGATGTGGTCTATATATATAATGGAATATTACTCAACCATCAGAAAGGAGGAATACCCTCCATGTGTATGGAACTGAAGGGTATTATGCTGAGTGAAATAAGTCAATCGGAGAAGGACAATCATCATATGGTTTCATTCATACGTGGTTATAAGAAATAGTAAAAGGTATTATAAGAGAAAGGAGGGGAGCTGAGTGGGGAAAATTAGAGAGGAAGTAAAACCATGAGAGACTCATTAACTCTAGGAAACAAAGGATTGTTGTAGAGGAGGTGGGCAGAGGGTTGGGGTAGCTGGGTGACGGGAATTGAGGAGGGCACTTGATAGGATGAGCACTGGGTGTTATACTATATGTTGGCAAATCTAACTTAAATAAAAACAAATAGGGGACGCCTGGGTGGCTCACCACTTGGGTGCCTGCCTTCAGCTCAGGCCATAATCCCAGGATCCTTGATTGAGTCCAGCATCAGGCTCCATGTGAGAAGCCTGCTTCCCCCTCTGCCTGTGTCTCTGCCTCTCTCTCTCGGTCTGTGTCTTATGGATAAATAAATAAATATTAAAAACAAATAAAAAAATAAAAAGCAGGATTCCTACCACCACCACCAAAAAAACAGTGCCTGTTACAGTAGGTGAAAAAAAAGTTCAGTCGCACCATTCTAATTTGAGATGCTGTAAACCAAAAGTCTAAAGAATGACTGGAGATAAAGTTCCCCATAAAGTAGTACCTGCGAAAGCAAACAAAATGAAGCATGTGTCAATATTAATATCAACCACAGTGGGAATAAAAGTTAGAGGGTTGAACAGGACAAAGCCATTTGGTGTGAACAAGGTTTTGTAAAAGAAGAAATAACAGTTTAAAACCTATATGCAACTAAAAAATGGCACTTAAATAAAGCAAAGATCAATTTGAGATACAAGGAAAACCTTGATTAGAGAATAGAAAAAGCAATTGTGGAGAAGGAATTTAATATGCTGTCTTTGGAATGAGACATATCTAGTATATGAAGTAAATATAATGAAAATTTAATAATAAAATTAATAAGTTCAATTCAATATATATATGTATATATATATATAGGATTTTGTACCTTATGGTTTCAAGAATATATGTGTGCTTAATCACAAAAAATTAGCAAATATTAAAGTATGAATTTTTACAGGTGACATTATATGATCATAAGTTAATAGAAGTATAAGTAAATAATAAAAAGATTATTAAAAAAATCCTTATTTCTGAGACACCTGGGTGGCTCAGCAGTTTGGCGATTGCCTTCAGCCCAAGGCATGATCCTTGAGACCTGGGATCATGTCCCACACATCTGGCTCCCTGAATGGAGCCTGCTTCTTTCTCTGCCTATATCTCTGCCTCTGTGTGTCTCTCATGAATAAATAAGTAAAATCTTTTTAAAAAAATCTTAATTTCCTGTGCGTTAATATATAACTTCCAAATTAATCCTTGAACCAAAGAGAAAATAAAATCAGATTATTAACTCCCTAAAAGAAGAGAACACAGGATGCTTGGGTGGCTCAATCAATTTGGACATCTGACTCTTGATTTCAGCTCAGGTCATGATCTCGGGGTCATGGGTCTGTGTCCCACAACAGGCTCCACACTCAGCAGGGAGTATGCTTGAGATTCTCTTTCTCTGCTCCCCTCCCTGCCATTCACACATGTATATGTGTTCTCTCTCAAATAAATAAATAAATTTTTTAAATTGAAAAATAATAAAATTAAAGAGACAACACATCAAAATAAACAGTGCACCACTACACTGTATAATGAAATATTATGGCCTTAATTGTATTATTAAGGCAGAATTCTCAAAAATAAAGGAATATTTTGCTTTAAGTAATTGGAAAAACAATAAAAAATAAAATAGAAATTTATTCAAGTTAATTGAGATTAAAGCCAAAGTTAATGAAATGGAGAGCAAAGGGAAAGGAGAGAAAAGGTTAATAGATAAATCCCTCACAAGCCTGATTGAGAGAACAGAAGTATTATAAATGAGAAGAAAACCACAGTTACAGAAAAGATGAAATGAATTATAAAAACTTACATAGAACTATATGGAAAATTTCCTAATATAAATAACAGGAAGCCTGGGTGGTTCAGCGGTTTAGCGCCTGCCTTTGGCCCAGGGTGTGATCCTGGAGTCCTGGGATTAGTTCTGCTTCAGGCTCCCGGCATGGACCCTGCTTCTCCCTCTGCCTGTGTCTCTGCCTCTCTCACTGTGTCTCTCGTGAATAAATAAATAAAATCTTTAAGAGATAAGTAGCAAAGATGCATAACTATCCTATATAATACTTATTAAAATAAATAAATAAACAAACAAATAAACAAACAACAGTGACCTAAGAAGCAGCAGAAAACTCAGAATAATTACTACAGAAGTGACATGGACACAAAGGCCAGGAGACTTTATAGCTGACTTTAAATCTAACATTAAGGAATAAATTACTCCAAATTGTTAAACATTTCCACATCAAAATACAATGGACAGCTTCACAAAATATTAAATGAAGATAACATAATACATTGGATAAAGATGATATAAAAAAGAAATTCACTCCCAGCCTCATCTATGAATATAAACACATAAGTTGAAAATAAAATATTTTATTTAAAGAGAGAGAAAAGAAAATATTTTATCAAATCCAGCAGCATATCTAAAGAACAACACTATTACTGATTTATTATTTACGATTGAATGCAAGAATTCTTCAATTTCAGAAAATGTATTAATAATGTTTATTCAAGTCTAAAGAACTCATCCCCCCCAAAAAACTATGAAAATAATCAACATGGGATGCCTTTCAGCTGCTTTTCTCACCTGTTATACATTCTATAATTCTTACTGGAGAGAGACTCCATGAATATCATGAATGTGAGAGAAGTTTTGGTAGGACATCTCAACTAATTAGGCATCAGAAAACTCACATTGAGGAGAAACTATTCTGTTGTAATCTTTAAGTCATAGCTTTCATTTTAATATTTATCAAAGAAAGCATAATAGAGGGAAATTTTATGAGTGTAACAATATAAGAAAGATTTCTTTCAGAGCTCTGGTTTTATTTCACATCTGAGAACTCACATTGAAGAGAAGCCTTATGAATGTAATCAGTGTGGGATATACTACAGAGTTCTCATTTTGTTACTCATCAGAGAATTCATACTAGAGAGAAACTGCATGAGTATCCTCAGCTAGAGGTCTTTACTTATTAGGCATAGAGAACTCACACTAAAGAGCAACCTCATGAGTGTCACAAGTGTGGAAAATCTTTCAACTACAATTCTCACCTCATTGAACATAAAAGAACTCATATTGGAGAGAATCCCTATAAATGTAATCAATGGACCCAGCTATAGTTTTACCCTATCCTAAAGGGCCAAGGAGTGGCTGGACAGGGTGGGATAAATCTAGTGTTGTAATACTGGAGCAAAGTTTAAAAGTAGCAATTTGATGTTATACTGATTTTTTTTTTTTAGTTGAATACAGTTGCCATTATCTTCATTACTTTATCCCCTTGAAACAGGGCCATGGTCTAAGACTAATATTCCATTGTCCTTCCATCTCAAGTCTTTCTGAGTAGAAAGAGTGCAGAAGAAAGCCCAAGTTATTCTTGGGGAGGAGGAGGTCAGGCCCTAAGAGAACACATCTAATTCTAGAGGGAAAATGATGATGTAACCAAGTCCAAGCTTGTTCCACTCACAGTGGAACAGGCCAATAAGTGGAGAGGCAAGGTGTTAGGGTAAGGAAAGCAACTTTATTCAGGAATTCAGCAGACTGAGAAGATGACAGACTCTTGTCCTAAAGACAACAGTGTGGGAAATACTACAGTCAGAGTTCATACTTAGTAATACATCTTAACTCAGCATGAAATTTGAGCCCAGGAGCTTCGGAAGTCCCTAACAGATCAGGTTTGGCCACTTAGTGCTGACAAAATCCAAAGGTAGACAGACAAGTGGTGGTGAAACAGGAAGGAATTTTTTTCAGTGAGGCCAACACCAGGAAGATAGTGGACTAATGTCTCAAAGACTATCTACAAAGTGCTGAAAATACTTCCATGTTTATAAGGAAAGGAAAATGTAGGGCAAAGGTGGGTGGGGACATGAAGGTGAGCACTGAGGGTCAAATCAATCACTATCTTGGAGTCAATCACAGATGGAGTCTTGCTGGCTCAGGGCAGTCCTTATTGTTTGAGGGGGTAGTTTTGATTTCCTTCTGGGGATGCTTTGCCCTCAGGTTCTTCTACTTGAGCCAAGAGACAAATTGGAAAGAAGAACCCAACTAGAAAGTTTGAGGTCAAAATGGAGGCAACCAAGGTCATCTTTAATTTTTATGTTAGGAGGAGGGGGAATTGGGAGGAGTTGGAGTCAAGAGGTCAAGTTTCCAGATGGCAAGGCCCCAAGGAAGGTCAAGAAACTGTCTCCAACTAGACCCCAAGATCCGACCTTTACTGCTCACCTGCTTATATGCACCAACCTTTGTCCCACATTTTACCTTAAGCTCTTCTTTCCAGCTTTTCTCTTAACTCAGGCAAAAAACCCAAGGGATATAGCATCCCATGATGAAAACCAAAACCACTGCCCAACCAGTTAACAAACTTCTCTAAAAAATAGTCTCTCAATTTGACAGGAAGAGGAGGAGGAGGAGCAGCAGCAGCCCTGGAGCCCACCTGTTGTCCTGCATCCTCCGTGGCAGGCTGGCTCCTGGCACACAGGCTCAGGCTCTGGGGCTCTTGGGGAATGGAGCTAGGGACACTTCCATGGGACTGAAGCCTGAGTGGCAGTGGCATTGACGAGCAGTCCCAGGGGGCCCAATGACATGTGACACAGACAACAGCCCAGCCATCTTCACTGCCCGACGGCCCTGCCTGAGGATATATATAGCCATGACCAGACATTTCCTTGCAACTCAATCAAATTTCTTTTTTTTTAATATTTATTATTATTTATTATTTATTTATTTATTTATTTATTATTTATTTATGATAGTCACAGAGAGAGAGAGGCAGAGACACAGGCAGAGGGAGAAGCAGGCCCCATGCACCGGGAGCCCGACGTGGGATTCGATCCCGGGTCTCCAGGATCGCGCCCTGGGCCAAAGGCAGGCGCCAAACTGCTGCGCCACCCAGGGATCCCTCAATCAAATTTCTTAACAAAAAAATGTACATTTTTCCCTTTTATTAAACAGGTGTACTCTAAAAAAATAAAAGAAAATCTGAGATAGTCTCTCCATCTCAAGATCTTGAATTGAATCACATTTCCAGAGTTGCTTTTGCCTGCAAGGTAACATACTTACAAGGTCTAGGGACTAGCACATGGACATCTTTTGGGGGCAATTAGTCAACCACAGACATGATCAAAAGATTTGCAAAACTCTAATCAGTGGGCAAAGGGAGAGGTCAGCTGAGACAGGTATCCTGTGCCGTGTGCAGAAGAGGAAATGGTGGAGGACCCCTGGGTGGCTCAGCAGCTGGTCATCTGCCTTTGGCTCAGGGCATGATCCTGGGGTCCCTGCATGGAGCCTGCTTCTCCCTCTGCATATCTCTCTCTCTCTGTGTGTGTGTCTCTCATGAATAAATTTTAAAAAGTCTTTAAAAAAAAAAAAGAAGAAGAAGAAGAGGAAAAGGTGGTGTGGACACAGGTTTAGTGGCATTCTGGTAGGCGACAGCCTTTTGTGTGGATTCCCTTCTGGTGAGTAAAAGGTGAGTGTCATCAGAGTTTGCTGTTGTTTCTGTCCTGAGTGGCTTCTGAGTTTTACATTTCATTCGGGAAGAGAAGATGGTGAAAACAAAAAGGGCTGGGGGAGCCAGATTTTCTGCAGCTCTGCTAATCTGTGAGATTGGCCCAGAGCTGAAGAGTCCTAGTGACCCTGTGACACAGCCTTACCATCAAGTTCCTGTCTCCTTGTAGAGCAGTTTCTCAACCTTTGAGGCACTATTGACTTTGGAAGCTGTGTCGTCCTCTGGTAGGGGAAATGCTTGGTACTGCCTTTCACTTTTGCCTACTCTCCATACTCACTCTCTGCAAGTTGTGACAGCCACACATCTTCAGACATTGCCAGATGTCCCTTGAGGGCAGACCTGCCCCCAGTTGAGAACCACTGCTCTATAGAAAGGGCTAACTTTCTTTCACTTCCTGGAGATGTGTTTCTCTTTGTAGCCTTGTCCTTTAGTTGAGCTTGATGCTCACTTTGTAGGAGTGTCTCCCAAGTAAACAGAGACATTTTATCAGGATATTCCCAAAGGCTCAGAAGTTACCTCCCAGCAACTGGTCAGGCATCAGGCCTTTCTTTGGAATATATGGGGCATGGATCACACAGGCCTGCTGAGTCAACTTGTCATGCACACTCACTATATTTAGGTGTGAGCTATGGACAGTGTGGCCATCCCAGTATCATTTTTTTTTATTTTTTTTATTTACGATAGTCACAGAGAGAGAGAGAGGCAGAGACACAGGCAGAGGGAGAAGCAGGCTCCATGCACTGGGAGCCTGACGTGGGATTCAATCCCGGGTCTCCAGGATCGCGCCCTGGGCCAAAGGCAGGCACCAAACCGCTGCGCCACCCAGGGATCCCCATCCCAGTATCATTGTAGATGAGTGCAACTTTTACCTTTTTGGGGTGGGGGTCATTCTGTTCTTTTAAATTAATGCTGAGAATCAGGTAAATGTGTACTCACACCAGCTCTAAAAGTTGAAAGTTGAACATTTTGTCATAGACTTATGTTCGGCCTTAAATGTTTTTTAGTGGAATATGAATATAATCCCCTCCCCCAAAATTTCTTACTGTGGAGGCCGAGAAAATTAAGGCCATTCCACTTTGAGTTCAGCATTATCACAAGTGCAGCCATTCCAGGCCCCTGTGAATAAGAGCTGAACTATACCTTACTTCAGTAACAGGAAGAAAACAGCTTACAGCTTGACATCCTAGAAAGCCCCTATTAGAATGAGAACAGAGCCCAAGCCAAGGGCAGGAAGCCCCTATTAGAATAAGAACAGAGCTCTACGCCCTTGAAAGCCCCATATCAATATGTAAACAGAACTTGAGAAATTCCTCCACCCCTTCTGAAGATCCCCTAGACCAGCCTATAAAAACTAAGCTGAAACCCACCTCGGGGGTCCAAGTCCCTGCTACGCTGTGTTGGGTACACTTGGACCCCAGCTCGAGCTTGTAAATAAACCCTTGTGTGTTTGCATCGGTGTCGGCTCCTTGGTGGTTTCTCGGATTTGCAATCTTGGGCACAACATTACTTGACAGCTATGCCAATCATTCTGGCATTCTATTTCTTGCATGGTTATTGCTGCCTTATCTGTATTGGTCCAAGGGCCAAGATCGGACACAGACACAACTCTGCCATTTCAAGCGATTGTCTTCTGCTTTAGTATTGAACTGGCTACTCAGCACTCTCTCCTATTTGTTTAAAATTTTATTTATTTATTTTTAGAGGGTACATGCGGGGGGAGGGAGGATAGAGGGAGAGGGCAAGAAAGAATCTTAAACAGGCACCACACTCAGTGTGGAGCCCAACTCCACTCGTAGGCTTGATGTGGGGCTCAGTCTCACAGCCACAAGATCATGACCTGAACTGAAATCAAGAGTATGATGCTTAGTTGACGACTGAGCCACTCAGGTACCCCAGCATTCTTTCTTTTTTATAGTGATTCTCAGAGGACTTGAGTGCTCGTTTTGCCTGAAAGATATTAGGTTTGTGTGAGAAAGAGAGATTGGGAACCACCATGAAGGTGATAGCCAGGGAGTATCTGAAGAATTCAGCTTGGGAAAGGAGTTCTCAGACCCCAGCTGTGTGGAAGGAGTAGAGTTCTCAAAACAGATTGTCTTGGAAATGAGAGAGCACAGTGGGAAGCTGCTTCCGAGGCTTTTGTGGCTCCGGCAGCTGCAAGTGTTGGGTCCTGGCCCAACCATAGGCACCAGGCACCGTGCTCCTGCTGGCTGTGGTCAGAAGTGGCCCCCAATACACTCTTTGGGGACCTCAGGACTAAGAGAAACCCCAGCACCTGGAGAATCTTAAAGAGGAGATGAGTAACTGATCTAAACATCTGAAAGCAAAGGTGAGAACTGAGGTGAGGCATGGAGAGAGCACACTTTCCCTGATTTGTGACTTGATTCTTGATTATCCAGGGAAATGGGTTTTATAGAGAAAGCATGACAAGAAAAATGCCACCATTGAATCCTGGGAGACCAACAAGTGTCTGCTTCTGTTCTGCTTCTGTTGTGCCCAAAATTACGTATCCGAGAAACCACCAAGGAGCCAACACCGATGCAAGTACATGAGGGTTTTATTAACAAGCTTGAGCTTGGGTCCAAGTATATCTCACACAGCAGAGCAGGGACTTGGACCCCGAGATGGGTTCCAGCTGGGTTTTTTTTTTTAATTTTTATTTATTTATGATAGTCACAGAGAGAGAGAAAGAGAGAGAGGCAGAGACACAGGCAGAGGGAGAAGCAGGCTCCATGCACCGGGAGCCCGATGTGGGATTCGATCCCGGGTCTCCAGGATCGCGCCCTGGGCCAAAGGCAGGCGCCAAACCGCTGCGCCACCCAGGGATCCCTCCAGCTGGGTTTTTATGGGCTGGTCTAGGGGACCTCCAGAAGGGGTGGAGGAATTTCTCAAGTTCTGTTTATTCTGATATGGAGCTTTCAAGGGCATTGAGCTCTGTTCTCATTCTGAAATGGGACTTTCTACCACGGACGTTGAGCTCTGTTCTCATTCTAATATGGGGCTTTCTAGGGATTTAAGCTGTAAGCTGTTTTTTTTCCTGTTACTGAAGTAATGTAAATTTCAGCTCTTATTTACTAGGGCTTGAGATGGCTGTACTTGTGCTAATGCTGAATTTAAGGTGGAATGGCCTTAATTTTCTCGGCCTCCAGACTTCCTGGAAGCAACAAATGAGAGGCGTGCATTTCCTTGGGCCTCTAGCCCAGATGATAGTCGTTTTGTAGTTTCAAGAGGGTGAGTGTCCAAGGTTCTTTGTGACCTGGATGGCACCATGCAAATCAAAGATGCCATCTGACAGAATGAGCAGTAGCTCCATGTGAACAAACATACAAATGCAGTGTATATTTCTGGAATGTTGGGTCATCCCTAATGACCAGTGACTGGATAGATGGTGTGTGTGTGTGTGTGTGTGTGTGTGTGTGTGTGTGTACGTGCACACACACACACAGGAGTGGATGTGCTTTTGATACAAGTGGGTGAGCAAGAGGCAAGATCTGGCAGGATTTTTGCTTGGCTGCCTCAGTGGGACAGTCAAATGATTCCAGCCAAGCTATTAAGTAGAGTACCAGAAGCAATGAAAAAACCCAGTAAAGTAGCAGATAAAGGGTATGCTCCCCCATATACAGTGGGGCCATATCCTGCACCTCCAGAGTGACTTGGGGGAGTACACACCTGGGACAACACCTTCCACAGAGTGCCCTTAGCTGTCCTCCTGGGAATTTTTATCCTCCTTGTCTCCATCCCTCCCACCCCCATTTTTGGAAACCAGCTGATGTTTTATTGTGATACTTTAAAATTGTGCATCTTTTTTTTTTTTAAGTCAGCTCACGTTTCACTGGTATTCAAAAATTGTACAGTTTTCTTGGGAAACCAACTGATGTTTCACTGGGATACTTAATATAATTGTACAGTTGTCTTAACACACTGCTTCCACCTCCCCCAATTTAGTCTCTTGAAATGACAGGAAAAACTGGCCAGTCCTTTATTTGGGTGTTGAGAGATGGCTGTGTATCTGTGGGCTCACAGATCAGATACACCTACATGACCCTGGGCATTTTTCTTGAGCCTGGGATAGCCCAAGTCCGTCCCTAGGCTCATAGCACTGCAGGATGGCCTATTCCACATCTAGAAAGCTGGCTTGGCTGCCACAGCTGACCTCAGAGCCTTAGACTTTTTTAGGTACTTGGTCAGAGCCCTGTCTCCTAGCTCCTCAGGCCCAAGGTAATATTCCTCAAATGACACTGGCAGCCCTCCCCTTTATCTGGGGTTGGAGGTGGGCTCAGTGACATGGGCTTGCTGAGGTGGGGCTGAATTCCTGATTGTTCTCACTTCACCAGCCCTGCCTTTTGAGAACCTCTGCCCTCTTCACAGCAGGTTCTTCAGGTATGAAGAAGCAATGGAAACATTCTCACGTGGTCCCATCACAGGTAAGTTAGAGAAGTTTTCTCCCTTTGCCTCAGTCTCCCCAGCTATAAAATGGGTCCAGGAATACCACCCACCTTCTCAGGCCAGCACATGACAGCACTGTAATGCTGCCCTGTGCCTTCATGTGAAAGCCAAAGGCTCTCTGTAGATAAGGCACCTACCCTGTATGGATGAGTAAGGAGCTCTTAGGACGAGACCCAACATGAGTCTACCACACCTGGTTCCCTGGGATAGGTCTCTGGCTCAGACTCTTTGTGATGGCTGCAGAGCTTGCTCTTGAGGAAGGGGAGAACTAAGCCTCCATATCTCATCTATACACTGGGCCCTTGACCCTCACTGAGATTACTCAGGAAGGCAGCCGAGAGTGTCCCCTTAAAGTGTGATAGTTGCCCTTAGATGGCTCATGGTGCAGCAAATAGTGGGGTGAGGGGTGGGTCACTGACCTCATTCAGCATTCCAATGCCACACATGTCTTTGTGCTTACTTGGTACTTCCCCTCATGTCCTGTGAGACTCCCTGATGCAGGAGGCTGTCTGCGTGAGGGAGGGCAACTCATGCTAGAGCAGTTCAGGGATGTGTTCAGGTGTCCATTCAGGAAGTCATGAAGCTGAGATGCCAACTCAGGCCTGGCCCCCCAAGGCCAGGACACATGGGTGTTTGCCTGTCAGCCTTCTTTGAGAGCAGGCTTGACCTCACTCCTCCTGCGTGAAGGTCACAGCCACGTCCTTGAGGTTCACAGGTGGCTGAAACATCACCCATGTTACCATGGGGCTCTGCCTCTCCCATGTGGAGGCTGGGTCAGGGGGATGAGACAGCACAGGGAGGGAGAGGACATGGGCTCAAGATGACATCAATGAACGCTCATGGGGTTCCCACCTTTGAGATCAGACAGACCCAGGCCCATGGTGTTTACACTTTTGAGTGTCTCATCTATCACAGGTCACACCAGTCCTTCTGATTTTTTGTACCAGGAAACAACAGGAACCCCACTGGGAGATCCCCACCCCTGGCTTCTCTAACCAAATCAGATTGGAAGCCAAAGAACATGTTCTAAATCAAGGATCACTAAACTTTGGCTCATAGGACAAATCAGGGCCATGTAAACAAAAAAAAAAAAAATCAGGGCCATGTATATTTTGGAAGGCTACTGCTATGAAATGAAATGTTTCCCCCCAAACTCACATGTTGAGGGCCTAACCCATAAAGTGACTCTGGCCCAGAGGATGGTGTACGGCAACATGACTCTGGAGACCTGTAGCCACCTTGTGTCTCTGGGTAAGACAGACTCTGCCCATCATAGCAGTTTTCTGCTTCAGGGACTCAAAGCTCTGCCTCTTCTTAAGGGTGTGCCTGGGCTGGGCCAGAGCATTCCAGAAGTGGGTTCCTTGGATATTGCCACTGGATATAGATATGTATAGATATAGATCCTGGATATTGCCACTCATTCTGGCTCTAAGGAGCTGAGAGTTTTGTTGGGAGTTTCCTTGGGATGCACAGGGCTCTCCTAGTCCATCCACATCTGACCCCAGGGACCAAGGGCTGGGCCAGGGGAAATGGTTCTCTTCCTATCCAAGCAGAGCACAACGTCTTGTGTTTTTCCCCCACTGACCAGGGCTTCTGCTTTCCTTTTTTTTTTTAATTTTTTTTAATTTATTTATGACAGTCACACAGATAGAGAGAGAGAGGCAGAGACACAGGCAGAGGAAGAAGCAGGCTCCATGCACTGGGAGCCCGACGTGGGACCCGATCCCGGGTCCCCAGGATCGCGCCCTGGGCCAAAGGCAGGCGGCAAACCGCTGCGCCACCCAGGGATCCCGGGCTTCTGCTTTCCAAACCGGATGTGATCATCTGGCTGGATCAAGGACAAGACCCATGGAGGTCAGAACAGGGACCTCCCCGAGGTGAGAGCAGGCCAGAGCCCTGGTCAGTTAACATGGTGAGGTTGTTCTCTGCAGGTCCCTGAGTCCAAGGAGGGGAGGAAGAACAGGGAGCTCCTCGGAGAACCATGCTGCTTCCTTATATCCAACAAGGCAGCCACATTCTCATCCAGATCCTCCTGTCTCTCTTCCCCCAATCCATGAGAAACACATTTCACTGCTATCTCATGTGTGAGTTCACTTCTGTTCCTATCTTCCCTTTTGTCTTCACCCCTCAACTGCTTCATCTATTCCCAGGTCCTTATGCCCTCTCTTTTTCTTGATTCCCTCATGCAGCTCCTCAGATTTCTCACACCTAGTCTTTCCCCTGCAATTGGGTGTCCATTCCTCCTCCATGTTGAACATTCCCACAACTTCTAGATGATCCAGAGGTGTGGTGAGAACTCGTACATCCTAGGGAATGGCAACAACCTATTCCTTCCAGAAGGATTCCTACTAAGTCAATTCCTGAACTTATTTTCCCACCTCTTCTTATTCCATAGGCCCACTTCCTTATATGTCCCAGTGTGTCAGCCTGATTGGAACTCTTTCTTTTTCTTCAATAGCTGTATCAAGATACAATTCATGTGCCATACAATTCATTCATTTAAAGTATGCAAAGGAGGGCACCTGGTGTTGGGTGTCTGCCTTCTGCTCAGGGCATGATCCCAGGATCTGGGATCAAATTGTGCATCAGGCTCCCCACAAGGAGCTTACTTCTCCCTCTGCCTATGTCTCTGCTTCTCTCTCTGTGTCTCTCATGAATAAATGAATACAATATTTAAAAAAAATAAAGTATGCAAAGAATTTTAGTATATTCACAGCATGCGTACTATCACTGTAAGCAATTTTAGAACATGTTCATCACCCCAAGTAATTGGGCTGCTTCTGATTTTTTTGTTATTATTTTGTTTTAATTAACCAATTTTATTTATTAGAGCAGTTTTATGTTTACAGAAAGTTGAGCAGAAAGGACCAAGTTCCCATATATCACACTTCCCACACACACAGTTTTTTGTTATTAATTTCTTGTATTCTGTGGTACATTTGTGACAATGGGTGAAGCTGTATTCACACATTATTACCAGTAGAGACCAATAGTTTTCATTAGGCTCACTCTTGGTGGTGTACATTCTGTGGGTTTGGGTAAGAGTATAGTGCCATATCTCCATCATTATAGTATCACACAAAATAGTTCCTCTACCCTAAATATCCTCTGTGCTCCAGCTGTTCTTGCCTCCCTCCACCATAATTCTTGGAAACCACTGGTTATTTTCCTCTTTCTAGTTATATCTTTCCCAGAGTATCCTGTAGTTGGAATCATGCAATATATGGCCTTTCTCAACTGGCTACTTCCAGTTGGCAAGAAGCATAATGTGTGTCCTTCACACTACCTTCAAACATTCTCCTAGCCAAAGGTAATGGGTTTATCTTGTGTGTTCCTTCTCTTTCTTACCCTGTAACTCTCACCTACAGCCTCTGTTGTTTTTTCCTCTGAAGTGTCACCTAACTTTTACTTAGCTTTGGTCCTTCAAATGATGCCATTCTGAATTCAGTTTATGGGCAATGCCTTTCTTCTCATCTATCATAGATTTACTTTCTAGCTGACTCACACAGTCCATTTTCCTCATTTTGCAATTTTTTAAAAAGATTTTATTTATTTATTCATGATAGAGAGAAAGAGAGAGAGGCAGAGACACAGGCAGAGGGAGAAGCAAGCTCCATGCAGGGAGCCCAATGTGGGACTCCATCCCCAGGTCTCCAGGATCATGCCTTGGGCTGAAGGTGGTGCTAAACAACTGAACCACCCAGGCTGCCTTCTCATTTTGCAATTGTGATGGAGACACTGCTGTAAAATGTTTAACCTCCTTTGCCCAGTTTCCAATGACCAGGCATAACTTGAATACATCATAGGCACCCAAACACTTCTTTCCTTCTTCCCATCTCTAAATACCCTTTCACTCCTTTTCATTGGACCATTGTTTTATTTGAAAAAGTTCTCATCATCAGGGATTCCACGGCAACACCAAAAAGGAACATGGCAGAATCTTGGGAAGGAGAACCGTGTTGGTCATAGAAGGTGTAGGGCTTAGATAAAGACTTTGTCCAGGGCAGCCTGGGTGGCTCAGCGGTTTAGCACCGCCTTCAGCCCAGGGCAAGATCCTGGAAACCCAGTATCGAGTCCCACGTCAGGCTCCCTGCATGGAGCCTGCTTCTCCCTCTGCCTGTGTCTCTGCCTCTCTTTCTCTCTGTGTCTCTCATGAAAAAATAAATAAAACCTTTAAAAAAAATACTTTGTCCAATAGGGAAATGTTCTCCTGGAAGTCAAAAGAGGGCCACAGAGTGTAGTTAATATTTTGCCAACTGGAGGATCCTTCTCTTCTTAACAGACATGGAGGTGAAGCATGAGACTTGATCAGAATCCTTGATAGTACTAGACATGGGTGGCTACATGACTGAAATGGGAAGAATGACAAGTAAAGGGGAAATCTCGGAGGACCTAGGAAAGGTCCTGAGCTGGGAGCCTATTCCACTCATTAGAGGCCCAATATTTCAACAGAGGGAGCAGTCCCTGTTAGGACAATAACAGGGGTGGTGATATCAATGGTACCACATGCCAGCAGTGCACCACAGGCCAAGCACCATGTGGGACTCAGCAGTTCATTTGTGCATTAGAGTAAATCGTGTAAGCTAAGGATTTTTATTCCTGGCTTACCACCAAGGAAACCAAGCTTCAGTAGTTGCTAGTTAGTTAAGCCCAGTTTCAGCCCAGCCTGGCCAACCACACTACTTCAAGGACTACAGTGCTTTTCTGGGGAGTTTGTGGCATTGATTACAGAGTTGTTAAAGAGAATTTTTCTGTGGGTAGCCTGAAGAAATAGTAGAAATGGTATGTTAAGAATATTAAGTCAGTGTTGGTGTTTGGGATCCTGTTTCAAGATGCAGAACCAGAAAATAGATAGACTGATATTCTGGGTCAATAATCTACGTTGAGGTACCAGTTAGGTTCCCATATTAATTTTTTTGTGGCTGCTGTAATACATTACTAGTTGGGTGGCTTAAAACAACACAAATTGATTCTCCCACAGTTTGGAAGGCCAGAAAAGTGAAATCAACACCATTGGGCAGGGATGCCTGGGTGGCTCAGTGGTTAAGCATCTGCGTTCAACTCAGGGCATGACCCTGGGATCCAGGATCTAGTCCCACATCGGGCTGAGCCTGCTTCTCCCTCTGCCTCTGTCTCTATTTCTCTCTGTCGTGAATAAAAATAATAAATAAATAAATAAATAAATAAATAAGATCTTTAAAAAATACTATTGGGCTGAAATCAAGATATTAACAGAGTCATGCTCCCTTGGGATAGTTCAGGAAGAAATCTGTTCCTCATCTCTTCCAGCTTCTGGTGGCAACAGCATTCTTTGGTTTGTGCCCACATCACTTCAGTCTTTAAGGCCAACATCCTCAAATATTTTTGTTCCATGTTCGTATCACCTCTCTGCATATGAAATCTCTATCTCTCCCTTATAACGACACTTCTGGTGATACTTAAGGCCCACACAGATACTCTCCCCATCTCAAGTTTTTAATTTAAGCACCTGCTAAGACACTTTTCCAAATCAGGTACCATATTCACAGGTACCAGCAATTAGAATGTAGGTATCTTTTGTGATTACTTTAGGCCCAATTCTTTTGTGGATTCCTCCTTTAATCTTGACCATTCCCTGCTTATTCATATTCCTCTCCTCCCTCTTTGGGGATCAGTTCTCCTGGGTCACCTCTTCATTATCTTTGCTTGTTTTTTATACTTTATCACTGATATCCCATTTTCTGATCCATCCCCTTTTTTACATCCTGCATAAAATTACAATCCATGGGTTAGAAACAAACCCAAAGGCATCTTCCATACTTGGTGGTCTCCTTTATCCAATCCTCCTCTTCTTTTTTTAAATATATTTTTTAATTTATTTATGATAGTCACACACACACACACACACACACACAGAGAGAGAGGCAGAGACATAGGCAGAGGGAGAAGCAGGCTCCATGCACCGGGAGCCCAACGGGGGATTCGATCCTGGGTCTCCAGGATCGGGCCCTGGGCCAAAGGCGGGCGCTAAACCGCTGTGCCACCCAGGGATCCCCCATCCTCCTCTTCAAATGCATCTTGAGTAATTCAGGCATTTTGGGTTTCTTTCAGACTGGAAGAATACATTTGAAAAGAGTCAGCTTCCAAAGAGGATTTTGCTGTGAAAGAACCATTCCACCACATAAAAATTAAACACTGCATATGGGAGGAGGGCCCCTGGTTGGTATCATTAGGAGAAAGGCATGATTGGAGGGATCACCTAAGGGAGCATCAGGAGGACTCTTTGACTCAAATGGTACTTACCTCAGAGACACTGTTTGCTCAAGGGGAACATTGTGAGCATGACCCTGGAGGAAGTTACCTGAGTTTAAGCCTTCTGTCTCCAACATTACCCACAAGAACACATTTCCATATGCTTGACTCACAGGTTAAAAGGTTGAAATGGAATTCAGTTTTCATTAATCATGAGAAAGGCTGGGCTGATTGGAACCCCTGTGAAAATCACCAAATTGTTAGAGCCTTCTGTCAGAGCATTTACCTGAATGAACTTGGAAATGTTGAAATGAGAAATAAAAAGTCTTATGAATATACTGTCACTACTGACTCTTTCAACTATGGTATCTCCCTTCGATTTCATAATAGAATTTTTTCAGCAGAGAATAGTGAAAAGTGTACAGGCTATGGAAATGTCATTAATCATAGTATGTCTCATAGCATGAATAAACCCATGCCAATTCATTTTAGAGAAAGTCAGCATGAGTGTAATGAATGTGTTATACAAACTGAAATAAGTGATCCTAAAGAAGCACCATTTAGATACAAGGAGGAACATAATGCCTTTCATGCAGCCTCATCTTTTACTGACTGTGACATCATTCAGACTAAAAAGAAATCACATGCATACAGTCAGTGTGAAAAATCTTTCAGCTGTTGCTCTAAGCTTTTTGTACACCAGAGAACACACACTGGAGAAAAGCCCTATGAATGCACTCAGTGTGGGAAGTCTTTCAGCCAGAGCTATGACCATGTCACATACATCACAGAACCCACACTGGAGAAAAGCCCTGTGAATGTAACCATTGTGAGAAATCCTTCACCCAGAGTTCCAAATTTATTAGACACCAACAGACTCACACTGGAGAAAAACCATATAAATGTCACAAATGTGGAAGATCTTTCAGGTGGAATTCTAACATTATTGTACATCAAAGAATTCATACTGGAGAGAAACCTTATGAGTGTGCTCATTGTGCAAAGTCCTTCAGGCAGATCTCTGGCTTTGTTGTACATAAAAGGACTCACACTGCAGAGAAACCCTCTGCGTGTAACCAGTGTGGGAAATCCTTCATTCGAAGCACTCAACTTATTAGGCATCTGTAAATTCACACTGGAGAGAAGCCATATAAATGCAATCAATGTGATAAAGCTTTCACTAGGGGCTCTAACCTTATTGAGCATCAGAGAACTCATACTGGAGAGAAACCTTTTGAATGTAATCCGTGTGGGAAAGCCTTTACTGGAAGCTCTCACCTTCTGTCACATCAGAGAATTCATTCTGGAGAGAAACCATATGAATGTAATGACTGTGGGAAATCCTTTTGGCAGCAGTCACAGCTTGTTGTGCATCAGCGAACCTATACTGGAGAGAAACCTTATGAATGCAGTCATTGTGGAAAAGCTTTCAACCAGAGGTCTCCCCTCATTGTGCATCAAAGAACACACATTGAAGACAAGCTCTATCAGTGTAACATGTGCATTAAAGCCTTCAGTCAGAGGTCACACCTTATTGAACATCAGAGAACACATACTGGAGTTAAGCCCTATGAATGTATTGACTATGGGAAAGCCTTTAATGATCAGCCAACCCTTACAAAACACGAGAGAATACACACTGGCAAGAAACCCTATGAATGTAATCACTGTGAAAAGGCCTTTAGTCAGTGATGTCAATTTACTAGGCACCAGAGAATTCATACTGGAGAAAAAAAACCCTATGAATGTAATGAATGAAGGTTTTCAGTTATTATACATTCCTTATTCAACGTGAAAAAACTCAAGGTAGTAAAGCTGAATAATCAAGATGGAGAAGCTCGCCGCCAAACTTTATTATAGACATCAGGTGACAAAAGTATGACTCTCAGAGTGTGGTCTAATGACCACATCAGGTATGTTTGTAGTGTTCATTGAAACTGCACATTACCAAGCTTAACTTGATCTCCTAAATCAGAATCTCTGGCAATAAAACCCAGGAGCCTACAGTTCCCAGATGCAGCACAAATAATTTGTATGTACATTAAAATGTGTTTCCTGCTGCATTTAAATGAGAAACTGTGAACATACCACGATTTAAAACTTTATCAGAGCTTTTAGCAGGAGTTAGGAAATTGAATATGTAGCTATATCCATCAAATAATCTTTTTAGTGTAAACAACCATCCAAATTTAATCGGACATTGTCTCTATAACACATTCCTAGAAATAATGGGCTGGAAGATTTTCTCTTTTTAATTTTACTTTATTGGACTGGAAGATATTCTTGATACAACGCCCCAAATATTCAATCTAAGAAGAAATCTTTGCATGGCAAAGTTAGTGTTGAGTGATGAATTACAAAGCCAGTCAATGTAAGCAGTTAACACAAATTGGAGGAGGACTGAAGATGGGAAGTGTTCTGAAATGGTTTCTGTTGGAATTAAAAATAGACTCTGAATATGTCAAGGACTCCATTGTGCTCTAATTTAACTTTGTTGCTCAGGTTGACTATAATCAGAGCTGGATGTATGGCAATATGGAAAATATTTATCAGGTGAAGTGAAAAGAAGACCCAAAGTAGTATATACACAAAATCTTACAACCACATAAAAAAACATATACACAGATGGTTGATTAAGAAGGTCAACTCAGCAGCATGTTAAAAAAAAGGCTGACATGTGAACATTGGTGATGAAAGTGGGAGAAGCCATAACTGCCAATTTGGTCACAGTAAAAGCAGATGTGAAAGCACCATCTGGAGACGCAGAGTGGAAAGGCTGAAGCCAGTTTCATGTGAAGAGAGGGCTGCAGCAGAAGAGGTCACAGCCCCCTGGCAGAACTGTATACCAAAAGGTGGATGAGAAAATGGGTCTAATTGAAGATTTAGCTATGAAACTCCACATTTGCTCTCCCTTCTCCCCCCTTTTTTTCCTTGTCTTACAGTGAGTATCTGGCTGTGGGTAAACAAAAAATAAAGTAGGGAGGAAGTTATGTACAGTATGTATAATCTGGGGAACCAGAGAATTTGGTTGATTATATTCCAGAACAAAGGCTGCCTTATTTGGGCATTACAAGGACCTTCATCCTAACAGCTGGTTCTTGTACTTTTCACCCTCTAGCAAAGCATGCCGTTAAACCAGTCTCACCCTTGGGATGCCTGGGTGGCTCAGCGGGTGCTCAACCACCCGCTCATGGTGTGATCCTGGTCTGGGGATCAAGTCCCACATTGGGCTCCCTGTGGGGAGCATGCTCCTCCCCCTGCCTGTGTGTCTGCTTCTCTCTGTGTCTCTCAAGAATAAATAAATAAAATCTTAAAAAAAAATAAACCAATCTCACCCACCTACTTGAACTTCCCCTCTTCTTTGATAGCCTCTTCAATATGGATGGGAGCCAAGGCATGAAAGATGAAGAAAGCCTTCAACATGAAAGAAAAAATATGTAAGGCCAAAAAGAAATCAGCCTCAAAAGAACAGATATTCAGGGAACCAAATATTTAAAAGTCTTATTCTAACTAACAGTGAGTCAAAAAAATAACTGCAAATGAAAAAGAAATCCAAGATTCTCTCTTTTTTTAAGATTGATAGATTTTTTTGAGAGAGTGAGAGGGGGAGGGGCAGAGGGAAAGGGACAGAATCTCAAGCAGAGCCTGATGTCAGGCTTAATCTTATAATCCTCAGGACCTGCTCAGAACCTGAACAAAATCAAGAGTCAGACACTTAACCAAGTGAGTCACCCAGGCACCCCAAGATCCATGAATATGACCCTGATGCTAATACTTCTTCTTACAAGAGGCAGAGAACTGATGAAATTGGAATAAAAGAGGGGGCTATATAATCAGATTGTTTTGATTTCCCCTTCACCAAACAGTGCTTGCATAGATCTGATATAAACAGGAGGTATTGAGTTTTGTTTTTGTTTTTTGCTTTTTTTAAGGAAGAAAGCCATGTGACATGAGGATTTCATAATGGCAAGAGTAGAGCATCATTGTTCCCAGCATTGTTACTAACAGTAATGGTATAGTCTGTAGCTGTTGTAAAGTAGAAGGGGAAAGAGACATAGTTCCTCATCTTAGGAAGTAGCCTCTTAAATATAATATGATAGATTGTTTAGGATACCAAAATTAGAGCACAAAATGGTAATATGACAGAAATTGGAAAAAATAGAGGAGCAACATTGTGAATCAACTCTACATTCCTTTTAAGAGCAGGAAGTCAGTAAATTAACAGGCCATAAAAGATTAGAATTACAGAGATGGCCTCAGGAAGAACTGGAATAGGAACAGTTAAAAGTCGTTGGTGGGATGTGTGACTATTAGATAGGGTGGGGCAGGAGACCACTGGTTTTCATTTTATACCTCCCATAGTAACTCTTTCCTTGGTGGTACACTACTTATCTGGGTAACAAATTCTTTCCAACATGTACCTATAGATGAGCAAGACAACAGTACATGGGGATATCTGCAATTGATTTGTGGGATTATATACAATTTTCTTTCTTTTGATTCAGGGTTGCTGTAATAGTAGATTGACAATTTAAAAAGCAAGAGCAGGGATGCCTGGGTGGCTCAGCGGTTGGGATGCCTGGGTGGCTCAGCGGTTTAGTCCCTGCCTTTGGCCCAGGGTGTGATCCTGGGGTCCTGGGATCAAGTCCCACATGGGGCTCCCTGAGTGGAGCCTGCTTCTCTCTCTGCCTGTGTCTCTGCCTCATGTGTGTGTGTGTGTGTGTGTGATAAATAAATAAAATCTTTATTAAAAAATAAAATAAAAAATAAAAAGCAAGAGAAAAAAAAAGCAAGAGCAGGGGTGCCTGGGTGGCTCAGTTGGTTGAGCTTCTGCCTTCAGCTCAGGTCATGATCCCAGGGTGCTGGGATCGAGCCCTGCAAGCAGGAGCCTGCTTTCCCCTCTTCTTCCACCATTCCCCCTCTTGTGCTCTCTTGTGCTCTCTCAAATAAATAAATAAAAATCTGTTTAAAATAAATGAATATGGGATGCCTGGGTGGCTCAGCGGTTTGAGTGTCTGCCTTCGGCTCAGGGCATGATCCTGGAATCTGGGATCGAGTCCCGCATTTGGCTCCCTGCATGGAGCCAGCTTCTCCCTCTGCCTGTGCCTCTGTGTCTCTCATGAATGAATAAATAAAATCTTAAAAAAATAAAATAAATGAATAAAAATAAACAGCAAGGGTTTTTTTTAAAAAAAGATGTCAGACTTTTCTATTTGGCTTTTCTATTAGACTTTATCCAGGGGGCAGGAAGGCTCCTTGGCTTCTTAGAAGTCCCTGGTATTAAAGGGGGGTGGTTTAGTCTTTAAGATGTGATTTTCCAGAAACCTAATACCAGGAAGTCAGAAGGCTCCCAAGAGTGGGGACCTAGAGAGGTACCAGTATCCTGGGACAAGATGGGGCAGGATAGTCGTGCGAATGTGCATAAACGATTACTGAATGTACTTCCCTCAAGGTCACTCTGGCAGTTACCTGGTATCCATTATAAAACCCTTTAAGTAATATAGCTCTCATGATTCATATGAAACCCTGAGGTCGAGATGGAAAATGTCTGGGCTAGGACAGCCTGCACAGAACAGATGGGGACTTTGCTTTGGATGGTTGATCCTGCTGCCTAGACCAATGTTATTGTATAGCTCTCAAAAGATGCCAGAACCTGAGAGAAAAATCTGCCCAACAGATCCAGCGAAGTGCATGTTGTTTGACAATTCTTGACCAAACACTTGAGAGGTGTCTGCATACAGCAAGTCATGAAATTAGCAATGAAGGCACTACTAGAGACTCCAGGACGGAAGATGTGTGTGATGCCAGTGTCCTCAAGTCCCTCTTTCCATAGTGGGGACTCCACGCAGGGGCTTAGTGGTTATGTGCACTTGGAGACTAACCCCTGTGGGAATTGGAAGAAGGAGATGACAGGACAGGGAATGGAAGGATGCAGCTGCTGCTGTGTAAGCAACCAGTGCATCAGACCCTGCTCTGATAGGTGTTCTACCCCCTCATAGGTGAGAAACCTGAGCCTCCTAGGACCCAAGAAGTGGGCTTATTTGAAATAGGAACCTGAAATCCCCACCTGAATGGTTCCCATATCCAGAGGCCAGTGGTTCCTGATTGAAACATGCATAAGACCCACCTGAGAGAAGGTTTTTGGATTGGAGTTTCCTAGGCCCATCTTCAGAGAGTCCACTTTGTTCAGGTTGAGGTGGTTCCTAGATATTTGCATAGGTCAAGTAGACTTTCTATTTTTTTTCTTAACGTTTTGGGGCTTGTTTTGTTTTCTCTTTTAAAGATTTTAAAGTAATCTCTACACCCAATGGGCTCAAACTCACAACCTTGAGATCTAGAGTCACATGTTCCACCAACTGAGCCAGCTAGGTGCCTTGGTGTGTTAAACATTCTTAGTAATATTCTGGTTGAGGTTACTAGCTGGAACTTTTGTTTACTCTGCAAGCATGTTGAATCATGGTATTTCATGAAGACAGCATGAGCAGAATGGTGTTGACCTAAGATGACTCTCAGATCCACTAACTAACTGTACGTTTATCCTTCTGGGGGCTGTGGAAGCTTCTAGTTTTCTTTCAGCAACATCGCCTTAGCTCTTGAGGATATGATACTAAGACTGTGTGAATTTTGTCAATTGGCTATCAAACAATGTTCTCTGTGTATTTAATGTTACCCAAGTATTATTTATACTATTCATATTCACTATTGTAAGAAATGTAACTGATGGCAGAGTATTGGTGTATTTAGGTTCTTGTTCCACTTTCAGGTTGTATATTCTGTTTTCATTATCTGTCCTCCTGACCCAGTAATCCTGCTTTCCTTCCACATAAGTATCAGAGCTATGTCCTTCTCAGTCCCCCAGCTCACTGTGCTCCTTTCTGGTCTTCTTCAAGTTCTCAGTGTGGAAATCACAGGGAACTTAAACTGCCATGGAGATCATCATCATTTCAGCACTTGCATTTCTCACCTATTCCCCCACAGGACTGAGAGGGTGCTTGCAGATCTCACAGAGAGCAACTCAGCCACAATGTACAAGTGATTGTTGCTGAAGGGGGTGAATACAGAGTCAAGACAAGGAGGCTCTGGTAACCAGCAACATCCATTATGGTTATGGTGAGCTGGACAACATCCCCTTCCCCACCCATTCAACTGCCAACCCCAGTGGACAGAGAGTACAAATATTAAATCAACTGTAAATAGACCTGAGTCACTGAAACTCAGGGCTTGTTTGTTACTTCAACAGAACCTAGTCCATCCTGACTGATACCATCTTATATGAAAATAGGTAGTTTAAAAAAATAATTCTAACCCACCCACCCCACCTCTCACATGCACAAAAAATGCCAGCTCATGAGGGTAGGGTTTTTGTTTTCTTCTCTGATAAATGGTTCTTGGTATATAATGGCCATTCTTTGTTCAATGAAGACATGTTGGAGAATTATTTTATTTATTTTATTTTATTTTATTTTATATTTTATTTTATTTTTAGTTGAGCACTGGAGGGATGATGGAGGAAAAAGAGAGGAGCAGATCTGGGGAGGAATTGGATAAGATTAAAAATTCACTAGTCACGGCAGCCCCAGTGGCCCAGCAGTTTAGTGCCGCCTTTGGCCCAGGGCACGATCCTGGAGTCCTGGGATCGAGTCCTGCTTCGGGCTCCCTGCATGGAGCCTGCTTCTCCCTCTGCCTGTGTCTCTGCCTCTCTCTCTCTCTGTGTCATGAATAAATAAATAAAATCTTTTAAAAAATTCACTAGACATGTTCAGTGAATTTTCCTTAATGAATGTGCTATGTGGCCTGGGGGGCACTTATGCCCACCTCTCCATTCCTCAGTCCCCTCCTCTTAGATGAAGGATGTTCTCCAGGTCCCATTTCCACTGCACAAGCTGGGACCAATCTCCTGACTTCCAGAGAAGATGTTGACACATGAAATGTTAATCTTGCTCTCTCAGGGGATAGAGATCAAGCCATCATCCTGTGAGGGGGGTTTCAGGAACACAGAGTTAGTCAATCATCAAGTCTAGGCTGGAACTAGGACCTCTGGAGGGGAAAATGAAGGATCCCTTAAAGCATAGAGCCATGCCCAACTGTGTTCTCGGACATGTGATAGGGCATGGAACATGTTGAAAGAAGCCTTCTAGTTGGAAAAAATGTAATAGCTTGATTGTGGCTTTTGTGTCTCCTGCACATGTAGAAGCCCTTCCCACATTGCTGCACTCAGAGAGTAGTAAGGGATCACCCTTTGCCTACTGCACATTGGGACGACACATCTAACCATCCTAAGTAGAAACCAGCTTGTTCATCAGTCTAAATTTGAAGATTCTCCATCTAGGTGGTTCACAGCAGGACCGTTTCCCTTGGAGGTACAGGGATTCCAGCCACTCTGTATCCTGACCTTGGAAATGCTCTGCTCCAATGGATTGTCTTCCCTAGAAGTTTTCCTGGTGTTTGGCCACAGCTGTGCTAAGCTCTCTAAGAAGATGCTCAAAGAAACCCAGAATCTTTCTCCCATGAAATTTAAGGACAAGGGAGTTGTTCCTTGCTGCCAGGCAGAGGGCCCAGAGGGCTCTAGAGGGCTCAAAAAAGTCCAGAGCAGAGAGGACACCCAATAAACACTGGATGAACTAACATAGAGTGATAATATGCTCAGCAAGGTAAGCAAATACTCTGAAATTAACTGGCAAAAGTAAAGCTAAGACAATTCAAAATGGTTAAAAGCAAGGATTCAAACATGATCTAGCAGTAGATACATATACCTAACCTAGGGAATTGAAAATTTAAAGGCCAGGTACTGTTCTATGCCCACTGGCTTTGCAAGGATTATTTTAAAACTGTAAAGCCCATATGTCAGGGGTTGGTGAGGGAGATACACTGATGAAGTGCCCAGGGGTACAGTTTCTGGAAAAAAACTGGGACATGAAGAGCTTTACAGGATTTCAGACTACTTAATTTGATAACCTCCTCTGTTCTGCAGGAGGATATTTTATGTTAGTAAAAGTTAAAATCTACAAAGATTTTTAAATGACTATGAACCTTTAAAATAGTCCAACTGAAAAAAAAATAGTCCAACTGGTATTAGAAATACCAGGAAAATGAGTAAATCTACAGTCATTTGGGAAAGTTTAAAATATTTCTCTCAGGGGAAAAAAATGGCTGTTTAAGTAGATAAGTGATTCACCATGAAATGATGATTAACAAGTTTGACATAACAGTCACAATAGTTATATTCACACACTCACGAAACACACACATATACACACGTATTTGTGACTAAGTAGGTTTTCAAACAGTTTAATACATTACTCCTACCAAGAACTTGGTAAGACCTTTCTGTGTCCTGATGAGTGTCTTCACATCAGAAAACTTTCCTCAGTGACTGCCCTGATCATTAGCTTCTCTCTCTGTCCTCCTTTCTCCATCTAAAGTCCTCCCTATTCCTCCATGAGGTCTTCACGAGGGCTATCTTTTTTTTTAGATTTTATTTATTTATATGAGAGAACACAAGCAAGTAGGGGAAGGGAGAAGAGGCAGAGGGAGAAGCAGACTCCTAACAGAGCAGGGAGCTCAATGTGGGGCTCAATCCCAGGACCCTGAGATCATGATCTGAGCCAAGGGCTGATGCTTGACTGACTGAGCCACCAAGGTGCCCCTGGGCTATTATCTTTTCCATCAAGAGTCCCATTTCTTTATATTTGTCCTGTCATGAGCCATTTCTTCGGTGGTTCTCTATAGATACCCTTCTCCATCCCGGTTTGTCTACTGAGGTTCTTAACTTGAAAGTCATTTTTTCAGCCCCAGAAAGTTTCTATGCTCCAATTGGACCCCACTTTAAATGGATGAAGTGAGGGATGCCTGGATGGCTCAGTGGTTGGGCATCTGCCTTCGGCTCAGGGCGTGATCTTGGGGTTCTGAGATCAGGTCCTACATCGGGCTCCCTGCAGGGAGCCTGTTTCTCCGCCTGCCTGTGTCTCTGCCTCTTTCTCTATGTCTCTCATGAATAAATAAAGATTTATTTTTAAGATTTTATTTATTTATTCATGAGAGACACAGGGAGAGAGAGAGAGGCAGAGACACAGGCAGAGGGAGCAGACTCCACGCAGGGAGCCCGACAGGGGACTTGATCCTGAGTCTTCAGGATCATGCCCTGGGCTGAAGGCTAAACCGCTGAGCCACCTGGGCTGTCCAAACATAGTGGTTTAAAACTATGAATTGTTTAATTTCTCACTGTTCCATAGGTTGATTTGGAACAGCTGGGTGGTTCTTCTAACATGCAGTTTCAGGTAGATACACTGGGAACTGGAGTCATTTGAAAGCTCAGAACGAAGGCGATACACTCACAAACTGGCAGTTGATGCTGGCTGCCAGCTGTGACTTCAGCTGGGACTCTTGACTGGAGCATTCACATCAGACCCCTTCACGTGGTTTAGGATCCTCTTAGCGTAGTGGCTGGGTTCTAAGATGGCAAGTCCCAAGAATGAGAATTCCAGGAGACCTAGGCAGAATCTGCAAAAGCTTCTGATGATTTGGCCTCAGAACTCACACATCACCACATCTGCTACATTTTATTGTATAGTCAGTCAGGGTCAGCCCAGAGTCAGAGGGAGAGTAGGTAAATTCCACCTCCTGGTGGGCAGAGAAACAGATTTTGGGGCCATCTTTTCTTTAAGATTTTAATTTTAATTTGTATTCATTCATGAGAGACAGAGAGGGGGTGGGGGGGCAGAGACACAGGCAGAGGGAGAAGCAGGCTCCATGCAGGGAGCCCGATGCAGGACTCAATCCTGGCACTCTAGGATCATGCCCTGAGCCAAAGGCAGACGCTCAACCACTGAGCCACCCAGGCATCCCTGGGGCCATCTTTATATGGAGCTGGATTACTCAGTGACCCAAGCAGGACTAATAGAGAGAAAGGAACCTTTCTCAAAGAATCTTAATCTTATATCAGATTATGATACAAACGAAGTAGGCTGAGGTGACATGAAGGAGTAAGCTTAGAGTTCAGGAACAGTAGGTGTGCTTTTGGACAGGTTGTATGAGATGCCCAAGGGACATCAAGGTGGAGCTGTCCAGGTTAAAGTGTTAGTCAAAGTAAGGAAAAAACATAGGATGTGCCTATATTTGTTTAAGTTTCACAAGAGAGATATAAAAATGTGTTCTTTGAGCATCTAGAGTCTTGCACTTTCTGTGATCTCTGCCTGGGACAATTTCCACCTAAATATCCCCATGGCCCCTGCCCCGATCTCCTTCATGCCTCCTCCCACTTGTAGATTTTCCCTCCTCAGAGAGTATATTTTCAAGCACATAGAGGAATGGTATGAAAATGCTCTAAAGGGGTTTTATTTTTTATTTTTATTTTTTTAATTTTTTTAATTTTTATTTATTTATGATAGTCACAGAGAGAGAAAGAGAGAGAGGCAGAGACATAGGCAGAGGAAGAAGCAGGCTCCATGCCGGGAGCCCGACGTGGGATTCGATCCCGGGTCTCCAGGATTGCGCCCTGGGCCAAAGGCAGGCGCCAAACCGCTGTGCCACCCAGGGATCCCTCTAAAGGGGTTTTAAAAAGAAAGATGTGGATAGGAGTACAATGAGCTCTCAAGACTGGATGAAGATATGCAAGAAGTCTATTGAAAATATATGTTTAAAGAGCAATCATCTCAGATGTCCTTTGGACCTGATCATCCATGAAATCATCCACCAGATCATCCATCCTAACTACTAAAATCCCATCACTACATTCTGTAATGGTGCAACAAAATTACAAATTAGTAATTGAGATAAAGAGTTCAATCTGGATATTTTAAACATCACCCATAAGTTATTTGGTCAAAGAGGAAAATAATAAAATAAGTAAATAAAAATAAACTGATTTTGTTTAGTTAAAAAAATAATATACTTCATAACAAAATTATAAGAATGCATATAAAATTATTATTAAAGCTTGTTTTTTTAAAAAAAAAAACTTGCTTTAAAATAAAAAAAAAGCCAGTACTATAGACAAGTGTATCTCAAGACCACTCCACAGTTTTTTTTTGGGGGGGGGGTGAGGGGCAAAGGGAGAGGGAGAGAGAATTTTTTTAAAAGGCTTTTTTTATTTATTTGAGAAAGATCAAGGGAAAGAGAGCAAGCATAAGCAGGAAGAAGGGGCAGAGGGAGACGTAGGCTTCCCACTGAGCAAGGAACCTGATTCAATGTGATGTGAGGCTGGATCTCAGGACCCTGGGATCGTGATCCAAGCTGAAGGCAGACACTTAACTGATAGAGCCACCCAGGTGCCCCAAAACCCCTTCATTGTCTTTTTTTTTAAGATTTATTTATTTATTTATGATAGACACAGAGAGGAGAGAGAGAGGCAGAGACACAGGCAGAGGGAGAAGCAGACTCCATGCAGGGAGCCCGAAGCAGGACTCGATCCCAGGACTCCAGGATCGTGCCCTGGGCCAAAGGCAGGCGCCAAACCGCTGAGCCACCCAGGGATCCCCAACCCCTTCATAGTCTTAAAAATAATTGAGGACCCCAGTTTTTATGTTATGAGGGTTCTATCGATATTTGCCATATTAAGAATGAAAACAGAAAAAAATAATATTTAATTTTTAAAAATAAATCCACTTAAAAATAAAAATAAAGCCATTATATGTTAACAATATGTTATAGGCTGAATTGTGTCCCCTGGAAATTCATGTGTTTAAGTCCTAACTCCATAGCTCAGGATGTGACCTTATTTTGAGATAGGATCTCCACAGAGGTAATTAAGTTAAACTGAGGTCACTATGGTGAACCCTGCTCCAATACGATGGATGTCTTTATAAAAAGAAGAGAATTGGAGACAGACATGAACACAGGGAGCAGTCACATAAAGATGAAGGCAGAGATCCACAGGCCAAGGGATGCCAAGGATTTCCAGGAACCACCAGAAGCTGAGAAAAGTGAGAGAGCAGTATCTCTCTCAGATCCTCTGAAGGACCAAACCACATCAAAACCTTGATCTTGGACTGCCAGACTCCATAATTGAGACAATAAATTTCTGTTCTTTAAGTCACCCGGTTTGTGGTACTTCATTATGGCAGACCTAACAAATGAATACACCACTTTTTTTTTAACCCTACTTTATGTAAAATAACTACATTTCCAAAACAAATAAATATTAGTGAAAAGACTAGCGTTGGGCAGCCTAGGTGGCTCAGCGGTTTAGTGCTGCCTTCAGTCAGGGGCGTCATCCTGGAGACCTGAGACTGAGTCCCACTGGAGTCTGACGTCAGGCTCCCTGCATGGAGCCGGCTTCTCCCTCTGCCTGTGTCTCTGCCCCTTTCTCTCTCTCTCTCTCTCTCTCTCTCTCTCTGTGTGTGTCTCTCATGAATAAATAAATAAAATCTTAAAAAAAAGAGTAGCGTTGCATTATATTTTTATAAATCTCCTTAATGTCTGGCTTGATGAAAAGCACGTGATTTCCAAAGCTGCTTGTGTCCTTGAGAACTGCAGAGCTCTCAGCACTGGAGAACTCAGTCCAAACCTCTGCACTGAGAGAGAACCAAACACTAGCAAAGCTTCTAGCAGCATAATGCTGTGTCCCTAGAAGGACACCAGCCTCCCATTAAAATGCCTGCTTAATGCCTCCCTGAGAAATGCTGCCAGGAGAAATTGCTGTTTGTTCTAACGAACACCCAAGGATAGACTCCTGACCTCCCCTTCCCTTTTTTTTCCCTAAAAACTGTAGGATTTTTTATTCAGTTAAGAGGTAGACAGATGAACATGGAAGGCTGTCCTGTTTAACTTGTCCAAAGTTCATATTCCACTCCATTCATCCATCCCACCCTGTCAGAACTCTTAAAGAAATAACCCAGACTGCCAGAAGGCTTTTTCTTCCTACTTCTTTTTAGTAATAATAGTCAATGAATTGCTTGCAAAGAAGTTACTACTAACTTAAATTTTCACTGTGTCCAAAGAACCTCCTGACCTCCCTTTCTTACAGCATTTACTAAAAAGACTTTAGGGGGGATCCCTGGGTGGCGCAGCGGTTTGGCGCCTGCCTTTGGCTCAGGGCGCGATCCTGGAGACCCAGGATCGAATCCCATATCGGGCTCCCGGTGCATGGAGCCTGCTTCTCCCTCTGCCTATGTCTCTGCCTCTCTCTCTCTCTGTGTGTGACTATCATAAATAAATAAATTAAAAAAAAAGAAAAAAAAATAAAAAAAAAATAAAAATAAAAAGACTTTAGAATTGTGAATTCTTTTTCTGTCTCTTTGAGACGTCTGTGTATATCCTACAACTCAGAAGGATCTTTCTCAAGGACCTGAAAGCCATTCCTTTGAAATACTATTGACAGGAAGGAGAGGGCTCCTGTCTCCAGTCTCTGAGGGAAGATAGAATCCTAACTTCGATAATTACCAGCTGGTGGCACGGCTGGCTTAATCATATATACACTGACCAACACTTAGTAATTTTCCACGGGTCCTGCTCTGTCCCCCTTCTGATTCTTTCATTCTTCTTTAAAAGGTCCAGTCACCTCTCCACAAATGCAAATGAAGTTCAGTGCTTTCCCCTACTGTCAGCAGTTATTGAATAAAATTTGTTTTCACCATGTTAACTAATGTCCGTTGTGTTTACCTTTAACATTTTCATTCTGTTGCAATATTACTCATCTGGAAGCCTACGGAAAACTCTACTTTCATGAGAGAAGGGGGTGGGGGCGTGAAGTCACCGACTGGTAGGAAGGGTCTCAGGAAACTCCAGGTATCCCTGGCCACACTTTGAGAACTATTGCAATAGACAAACCCCTATAATATAATAAGGAGAAAACAAAATACAAGTAATAGAAAATTAAAAATTAAAACAATAGGGAAACATTATGCATTAAAGATCCAGCACCATTAGAACCAAGAGGAAAGCTAAACCCAGTTACTCATTCCATATAAATACCCGGGGCTGTTCCTACGAAAATAATAGACCCAACCCCCCCTCCCCCTTTCCCACCCTTTGGGGGTCTGCTGCCAAGGGGAAGGCAATAGTTCCTCCTGGGACCTTCTCTGCCCACCGAGAAAGGAATACTGCCTGGAAATTGTTTTGGTACCCATTAGCGGCCAAATTCAGTGCGGGTTTCTTGATTCCCAATGCAGCCACTGACACCTGCTCAAGTGAATGAAGATGCTTTGACCAATGCGCGTCCTGGGACCGCTGCGCTTGTCACGCTGAGCGGTGGGCGGGGTGTCCAGGGGAAATGTCCCGCAGAGAGCGGACTGGTTGCTGTCCTGGGGGGTGGGGGGGGGGAGGGCCAGGAGAGGCAGAGAAGAGAGGACAGTGATGGGCGAGTGTGACTTTGCCAGCTGCTCTATCCCAGCCAATGACCACTTATTGATAGATGTATCATGTTTCTCATTTATTTTCTGTCCCTCTTCACTACACCGTCAACCCCTTGGGGGCAGCTATCTCTTCTCTGTGCTCGGTTTCTAGCACAAATAAATAGTGAAATATTTGCTACGGTTCGATTGTTTCTATTTTTTAAAAAAGATTTATCTATTTATATGAGAGTCACAGACTGAGACAGAGAGGCAGAGACACACGCAGGGGGAGAAGCAGGCTCCTCGCAGGGAACCCGATACGGGACTCGATCCCGGATCCCGGGATCACGACCTGAGCCGAAGGTAGTCGCCCAACCGCTGAGCCACCCAGGCGTCCCTCTCTCTTCTTTATTAATAAAAATTGTAATGGACCCTAAAAGACCCACAGAAATGACACATCGCAAAGGAAACATCCCAAATCGAGAAAGAGAACACAATCAGCATTAGAAGCCGCGCCTGCCCCCTTCCGGTCACTAAGCCCCCATATCCATGATATTAACAAAACGTTTACATGCTCGTGTAATTTTGACGCCTAGAAATAGGTTTTAAGTACAAAGGCTGTATATACTCCGAAGAGTAAAGCATGGCCAGCTAGGACGCCCAGGCCCGGGTTTCCAAGCAGGGCAGCCCCTCCTGCGAGGGCAAGCTGGCATCTCAACGCGGGAGCCACCGCCACGGAACGCGGGCGCCTGCGGGCCATCCCGGCGCCGCGGCCGCGCGCAGCCGCGAACCCCCAGCTGCTGGGGGAGGACGATTCCCCACAGCCTCATCCCTTCGCAGCTCGTCGGCGCTCCCCTTCGTCCCGGGCACGGAGACACCCAGTTGCCCAGTACCTGGGAGAGCACCGCCCGCAGCTGCCCACCCAGCACCGCCTAGCCGGGTCTGCTGCAGGAGCGCCCCCAGTGGCCGGAGGCCAGACTGCTGGACGGTCCCATTGGCCCGAAGCCAGAAGGCTCTCATTGGTGGAAGGCTCGACAGATAAAAGCTTCCATTGGTCAGGCCCTGCAGCGCGCCGCACGGTCTTCTGGGAGTTGTAGTCGCAGCGTCACCAGCGCGGCCGCCATTGTCCGGCGGGCGGCGAGTGGAGTGATCCTTGAGGCTGGGGCTGCTATAGTGTTTACGGCCATTGCGGGCTCCTGTCCTCGACCTGTCGGTCCAGGATGAACCCCGAAGAGGAACCGACTGCACTGGCGATGGCTACGGGGCTGCCAGCGGAATGGCTTCAGGTAACAATAATAATAATGATGGCAGCGGGCCGAGCGACTCCCACAGGTATTGAGCCTTTAAGCCTTCCCTGCTCCCTGAAGGCCGCCTGCTGTGTGATGGCTCACAGTAACTGGTGTCAGTGGAGCGCCGAGATGACAATATTAACAGAATAGAAATGCTCTAATTCACGGAGTCAGCAAACACCCACCGAGAGCCTTCCATCGCGTGCCCCCTGGCCCAACCTGAGGGTAAGGACTGGTCACCACGCACCGCATTAGTGTGGCGGGAGCGACTACCGGGGGCGCTGTGGGGCCCACTAGAACCCAGGGTGGTCCCTGCTTGCAAGGCCACCTGAGCAGGTGCCTGATTCAAAGCTCGGCAATTCTAGACTATGGTCTCCATAAAATGCTATCTCCATGTGGCAGGAACCAAAAATAATTCATAATTCCTGAAGGCCACGTCTTTGAAATTTTGCACATACAGTCTTTTGTTGTTTACAAGGATTTGCATTATTTTAGATTGATAACCTTCAATTTGCATGTTTTCAGATAGTGTTATTGCAGATTTATTTTAAGATTTTATTTATTTATTCATGAGAGAGGCAGAGCAGAGGGAGAAGCAGGCTCCATGCAGGGAGCCTGATGGGGGACTCCAGCCGGGACTCCAGGATCACGCCCTAGGCCGAAGGCAGGCACTAAACCGCTGAGCCACCCAGGGATAGCAGATTTCCATTAAATGTAACCACGCTTTAGTTTGCTTTTACTGTGGATGGGTGGGGCAGGAATGAGCCTTGTCAAAGTAAAACAGAGATGGATACTAATAAAAGCAGTTAAGATATATATTTTTTAAGATTTTTATTTATTTATTCACGAGAGACACAAAGAGAGAGGAGGAGACAGGCAGAGGGAGAAGCAGGCTCCATGCAGGGAGTCGGGTGTGGGATCAGATCCTGGGACTTCAGGATCACGCCCTGGGCCAAAGGCAGGCGCTAAACCACTGAGCCACCCAGGGATCCCCTCAGTCAAGATATTTTATTCAGAACCTTTTGGAATAGGAGAAAGAGACTTCATTACAGAATTGGACTCAATTCCAAATACAACAAGTAAAAGTGGGAATTTATACCTGGGGTTAGGGGTGGGTGTAATTCTTGCTAAACTAACAGGATCCTTTTATTTATTTTTTATTATTATTATTTTTTTATTTTAGAGAGAGCACAAGTGGAGGGAGATAGAGAGGGAAAGAATCTCCAACGGACTCCATGCTGAGCACAGAGCCCAGTGTGGGGCTTGATATCATGACCCTGAGGTCATGACCTGAACCAAAACCAAGAGTTGGATGGATGCTTAACTGACTGAGCCACCCAGGTGCCCAATGACCTAACAGGATTCTTACTGAAGTAGGCCAAGTGATCAGATAATGCCTGGAGGACTGTGGGAGATGAGGACTTTGAAAAGATGTGAGAGTGATCAGATATGGTGGGTGGGGATTTTGATTATACCAATTCTTTATGAATCTAAGTAATGCAAAATGGACACAGAAGCCTAGAGATTAAAAAAAAACAAAACAAAAAAACCCCAAAAAACAAAGAAGCCTAGAGATCAGGGCCTAGTTGAGAAGAGGGTTCAGAGGAGCCATACTCTCTCAAGGAGAGAGTCTTTGTCAACAGTAAGAGAAAGTTTATTATCTGTTGCTGTGTAACAACCCAGAACTTAGTGGCATAAAGCAACGATAAATATTACTTCAGTTTCTGATGACAGGAATCCTTGAATGATTTAGCTAGGGGTTCTGGCCTGGGCATGAAATTATGATTAATATGTCAATCTGGATTGTTGTCATATGGGACTTGAGTAGAGCTAAAAGATCCACCTCAGAGATGGCTAACTCATTGCCCATTTGGGCCTCTGTGTGGAGCTGCTTGGCTGGCCTCACAACTTGTCATCTGGCTTTCCAAAGAGTGAGTGATCCAGGAGAGGGCAAGGTAGAAGCCCCAATGCGTTTTGTGCTCTGGGGTCGGAATTTATGCACTGTCATTTGCACAGTATCTATTGGTTACACAAGTCGAACCTGCACAGAATAGGAGGGGACTACACAACTAGACAAGGGCTGGGAGTCATTGGGGGTTGTCTTGGAGGCTGGCCACCACATAAGGCAAGGGAGTAGAGGGCGTTGAGGTCTAGTGTAAGCTCCCTGTGGCTACTATAACAGGACCACATATTTGGTGGCTTAAAGCAATGCACATTTATTCTTACAGTTCTGGGGGTAAGAAATCTGAAATCATTTTCACTGGACTGAAATCAAGATGTTGGCAGAGCCACCCTTCCTGTGGAGGAACTAGGGGAGAATTGGTTTCCTTACCTTTTCTAGCTATTATAGCTGTAGACTGTGTATTCTTTGGCTAATGGCCCTTTGTCAATCTTCAAAGCCAGCAGTATGGCATCTTGCTTTAGTGGTCACATTGCCTTTTGTAGTCTATAGTTAAGTCTCCCTCCACCCTTCCCTTAGAAGGACATTTGTGATTGCATGTAGGGCCCACCTGATTTCCCCATCTTAAAATCCTTAATCACATTCACATTCCATTTATGGAACATTCACTGGTTCCAGAAACTAGGACCTGGGTATCTTTGGAGACCATTATTCAGTCAGCTATATCCAGGCTGAAAGAGGTCATCCTGATAGAAAGATGAGACATTCAAATTTTTTAAAGCAAGATGACTTGAGTTTGAAAAAAAAAAAATCATTCAGGCATGTAGGGGGTCAGGGTAGGAGAAATACTGAGAGCTAACTAGGATGTGGTGGGGGAGGTGGGTAGTGACCAGGTGCTGGCTCATGCTAGTGTGGTTTGGTCAGCCGTGGGAGAGTGTAAAGTAAAGGAGCCTGACAGCCCATACCTCTATGCACCAATAGTGAAGAGCAAGAGGAGTGCTACAGGGGTCTGAGGTGAAGCAGCAGAGAGGGCCATGAAAAAGCAAGGAATGTTGGGCATCTGGGTGACTCAGTTGGTTAGGCTTCTGACTTTTAGCTCAGGTCATGATATCAGGTTCCTGGGATCTAGCCACATGTCAGGCTATACTCTGAGCAGGAAGTCTGCTTCTCTCTTTCTGGCCCCCACAACATCCTCACACTCTTTCTCAGGTAAATAAATAATCTAAAAAAAAAAAGAAAAGAAAAAAAGGCAAGGAATGGTCTCCTGCTAGAATTTCAAGAGGAGACATGAAGTACTCGTGTACTCAGTGGACTCAATGCCTGGGCTGTCACTGACAATCCATGCAGGGTGGGTGATGGTTGAAGGGGCAGAGTGGGGGAGGCAGGAGGTACAGGGAGCGTGTATCAAGGTTTGAGGACCTTCTGAGTGGGAGGTGAGGACATGGGGACAGGAACAGAGTCCTCTGTTCCCAACCAAAGGGTTCTTCATACCTCCTGCACAACTTTTGTCAGAGCCATATGCCACCTATACTATGATTTCTTTAATATTTTAAAGTCTACTTGTGTTTTTCTTAAAAGAAAATACCCCTTGGCTAATGATACTTAGCATCTTTTCATGTGCTTATTCGATATTGGTATATTTTATATTTTCTTTGAAGAAATACCTATTTAAATCCTTTGCTCATTTTAACTGGGTTGTTGCTATTATTGAGTTGTAAGAGGTATGTTTTCCAGATACAAGTCACTTATCAGATGTGTGATTTGCTATTGTTATCTCCCAATATGTAGATGTCTTTTCACTTATTTTTTTTCCATTTCACTTTATTGATAGTGTCCTTTGGAGCACAAAAGTTTTTAATTTTGATGAAATCCAACTTATTTTTCCTTTCATTGCTTGTGTTTTTGCTGTCATATCTAAGAATCATTTGCCAATCCAAGATTGTGAAGATTTATCACTATGCTTTCTTCTAAGGGTTTCATAGTTTTAGCTCTTATATTTTGTTTTTTATCCATTTTGAGTTAACTTTTTATTTGGTGAGGTAGGGGACCAACTTTATTCTTTCGCATGTTGTCCTGTAGAAAGTGTTTTACAGCCACTTATTCCCCATCACAGCCCCCAAGAAGTGATTCTTTGTAGACAAGAAAACAAGGAAGTAGAAATAAGTACCTGCTCAAGTATACTTCTTGAGGAAGAAGTGGCAGAGTCAAAACTCAGAGTTCAGAAATATCTAGTTTTTGACAGTGGCTACACCCAGCCCACAGAAGGGTTTGATTTGTGGGACATGTTTTAGATACATTACATCAACTTATAAAAATTTAAAATGGTCAGTTAAAAATTTGAACAAATTTTCAGCTACTCACTAGAAATTCTACTCACTAGAAATCATATGAAGCTTATATTTCCCCATGTTCAGTTGGTTCTGAGTCTCAGCTGCCCCTTCAGACAGGGCTTATATTACCTGTCACCTTCAGTGTCACCTCTCAAAAATTAAGTACCCTTGTAGGCTCTTAAAGTAGCCCATTTCAGTCACTAATGAGCCTGCCCGGTCCCTGAAAAGGTAGGTGAGTTTCTGACTCCCAACTGTAAACCTCTCTTTTCAGGGAGTCCAATAAACCTTTCTTTGAATGAATCAGAGGTTTATTTAGCGTATCATTTAGATGTTACTGTGTAACAAACTGTCCCGAAATTTAGTGGCTTAAACCAGTAGCCATTTCTTTAGCCCACAGATCTGCACCTGTCTAAGATCAGTTGTAGATCAGCTGCAATTAGTTTTGATCTTGCTTGGATACTTTCACATGCCCCCAGTGAGACCTGACTCCTACTACTCAGAAAATGCACTCTCTCAGGACACTGGCCTACCTGTCCTCTGCTTTTCCATTCCTCCTCCTCTTCCTGAGAGCACTGACAGAGACAGTCAAGCTGTCAAGAGTGTGTGTGATGTTTCAGGAGCCAGTGACTTTCCGGGATGTGGCTGTGGACTTCACCCAGGAAGAGTGGGGGCAGCTGGGCCCTGCCCAGAGGACCCTATACCGTGATGTGATGCTGGAGACCTTTGGGCATCTGCTCTCTCTGGGTAAGGCCTGCTTCCCAAGCTGATGATCAGTCTCCTACAGTGACTTATTCTTGATGGGTTTTAAGTCATAGGGCCTCTGATATGAGGACTTGACCTTGGGGTGGGGATCAGAGATCTTGCATTCTCACTCCCTTGTGGAACAAATGGGCAGGGGGTTTTCTACCCTTTTCTGTCCCAGTGCAAAGGTTTCACCTTATTGTTAGATGTCCTTGTGCCCTATCAGGAGTCTAGGGCTGGATCTTGAGCTGGTTCTTTCTCTCTATAGCAGATCTGCACATCCTGTGTCTTTCCCTTTTTCCAGGGCCTGAGCTTCCAAAACCTGAAGTCATCTCCCAGCTGGAGCAAGGGGCTGAGCTATGGGCAGCAGAGAGAGAAATTGCCCAGGGCTACTGTCCAGGTGAGAAGCTGCCAAATGGGAACCGCTAATGGGAACAGCTCAAGAGGTGACTACAGATATGCTGATTGGAAAGGGTGGTGTGTCAATGTCCCAAGACCACCCAAAGATCCAGTGATTACAGAGAGAAAGAATATAGAGAAAAGTCAGTCAGCAAGGAGAAAAGGCAGATGGGATAAAGTCCAGAAACCAAGATTATAGAGTTTTCCAGTAGAATCATATGGGACATGCTTAGGTCCCCCAGCAGTAAGTTGTGACAATACATGAGAAATCTTAGCTACTCGGGAAGCTTATTAGAGGCTCAGTGCCAGGGGGTTTCACTGGGGGGCTGGTCATAGGCTGTGCCTGGCATAGACCAAGATTCCAGACTCCCAGGAGAAAGCGGGTATTAACCATAAACCATATTGTTGGCACAGTTTGGGTATAGTGAGCCACTCATCACGGTGGTGGGAATACCCCTAAAACCCAAATTCTCACACCTAGCTGAGGGCCAATCTCGAAAGCTGGTCCTTCTAAGGATGGAAGGATGGTAGCCTCGGGCCTGCTCTGTTAGCTGTTTTCTGCACAGAACGTCTGTGCTCTGCTCCTGTACTCCCTGTTTTCCTCATCCATGCTCCCCATCTGCTTTTCTCCAGTGGTAAGAATACCACTTCTTCCTCCCTCTCATGTTCTCTCTCACCAGTCATTGAGTGGGCCCTTTCCACAGGCTCATTTTTCTTTTTCTTTTTCTTTTTCCTTTTTTTTTTTTTAAGATTTCATATTTATTTATTTGAGAGAGAGAAAGAGGGAGAAGCAGGCAGGGCACCGAACATGGGGCTCAATCCCAGGACCCTGGGATCACAATCCGAGCCAAAGGCAGACGCTTAACTGACTGAGCCATCCCGGCACCCTTCTTTTTTTTCAAGATGTTATTTAAGTAGTCTCTACACTTGATGTAGGGCTTGAACTAACAACCCTGAGATCAAGAGTCACATGCTCTACAGACTGGGCCAGCCAGGTGCCCCTCTACAGCATCATTTCTAATGTGTGATCTTGCCCTCCATCTTCTCCATTTTACTCTATAAATGTCCAGATTCTGTAAACCTCCACACTCTTATGTTCTCTTAGAAAAAAGGATTGTGTTCCTTTGTACATATCTTGAGAAATGGGCTAGTGCAGCTCAAAAGGGTTTGTTTTTGGTTCCCCCTATTCCCCACAAAGCAGCCATTGCTGTATCTGGCTTAGCATTCCAGTAATGCCAAGGCTGATGGTTCTTATTCTTCTGGTTTTTCATGCGGTAATGGCATGGATGCAGCAGCTCTGGCCATCACATCTATGCTTCAGGGAGAGGGAGGTAGGAAGAATACTGAAAGTCACATTAGTGTGTCTCCCCCTTATTTTTTAAATATTGTATTTATTTATTTATTCATGAGAGACACAGAGAGAGAGGCAGAGCACAGGCAGAGGGAGAAGCAGGTGCCCTGCAGGGAGCCAGATGTGGGACTCGATCCCAGGACCCTGGGATCACCTCCAAGCCAAAGGCAGACACCCAACCACTGGCCCACCCCAGGCATCCCTACATTTGTCCCCTTTTTTCAGAACTCCAGATTTTGTCCATTGAGGTCTCCTTAGTTAGGAATGGGTCAAATCTGCATACCTTACCCCAGCCGCTATGAAGGCTGGAAGGAAGGCCTCCATTGTCATAATTGGCTTATATCTGTTACAGTCCCTTCTCTGGACTGGTGCATTGGTACCCTGACAACATTCTGTAGTCAGGCTATGACCACAGGTTACATAGCCAGAGTAGTTACATAGCTTCTTAGCCTCCCAACAGAATGCCTCTGACACCACCTAGGGCTTTCTGACCTGCAGGAAATAACATGTACCTCCACAAGAGGGTATAGCCTATCATCCTAGGGCAGGGGTGAATCTGCAGTGGACGCAGAAGTACCATGTCTCCTCTGAGGCAAAAGATCCTGAAGTGCCCAACATGTTTGGCTTCTTCTAGCTCCAAACACAAAGTCTGCCAGCCTTTGATCTAGGCCAGTACCTGGGCCTATGGCAGATATTCAAGAGATTTTTGTTCAATGAATGAAAGTGTAAGGCTGTTTCTGCAGATGACGCACTTGGTATCAGCATAGGAGCAGAACAGATTTACTTGGAGGCAGGGGTAGTAAGGATGTAGACCCAGTGAGTTGGGGGCCTGTTACCGTCTCTATGTTTTTTCCACCAACTCCCTCAGAGCTCTTGGTATTCTTTTAGGCTGGGAGCCTGGACCTGAAAGCCAAGTGCCACCCAAGGAGCATGTCCTTCCTGAGGTGGATCCATCCCACGTCACTGAAGGGGAAGGCTTCCTGAGGGATGCTCCCTGTCCCACCATACTGAGGGAAGACTGGGAATGTGAGGGCCAGGTAAAGTTGCCTGAGAAAGAACAGGATAATTTGAGGCAATTGGAATTTAACCTCAAAGAAGCGCCAATTCAAGATAAAAGCTATGAAAGTCTCAGACTTGGGGAAAATGGTGTCCTGAGCTCAAACCTAAATCCATTCCCAGAGATTTCTAGGATTGAATATCTCTGTGCTTACAACTCACAGGTTATAAACTCGGAACGTAACTCAAGCTTAGTCAGTCAGCAGACAGGCTCCTCAGGAAAAGAGCCGTGTGACAGCAGTGACTGTAGTAGAACTTCCAGTCAGGCCATTCCAATTCTGGAACTCACACGAAGCCAGGTACAGGATAAACCCTACAAATGTACAGACTGCGGGAAGTCATTTAACCACAATGCTCATCTCACAGTGCATAAAAGGATTCATACGGGAGAAAGACCTTATATGTGCAAAGAATGTGGGAAAGCCTTCAGCCAGAACTCCTCCCTGGTTCAGCATGAGCGAATCCACACAGGAGACAAGCCCTATAAATGTGCTGAGTGTGGGAAGTCTTTCTGCCATAGCACACACCTTACAGTCCATCGGAGAATTCACACTGGAGAGAAACCCTATGAATGTCAGGACTGTGGACGGGCCTTCAACCAGAATTCATCCCTGGGCCGGCATAAGCGGACACACACCGGAGAGAAGCCATACACTTGTAGCGTGTGTGGGAAATCCTTCTCACGGACCACTTGCCTGTTCCTGCATCTGAGGACGCACACAGAGGAGAGGCCATATGAGTGCAACCACTGTGGGAAGGGCTTCAGGCACAGCTCCTCTCTGGCCCAGCATCAGCGAAAGCATGCTGGGGAGAAGCCGTACGAGTGCCGCCAGAGGCTAATCTTTGAGCAGACACCAGCTCTAACAAAACATGAGTGGGCAGAAGCCCTTGGCTGTGACCCACCTCTGAATCCAGATGAGAGAGCCCACCGGAGCGACAGGCCATTTAAGTGTAATCATTGTGGGAAGTGTTTTATTCAGAGCTCGCACCTCATCCGACACCAGATAACTCACACCAGAGAGGAGCCCCAGGGACGGAATCGGCGACGGCTTGAGCAGTCCTTTGGCCGGACCTCACAGCTTGGCCGCCATCAGCACACACACTCAAGCGAGAGCCCTGGGGGTGGGACAAAGGCAGGACAGCCTGCAAGCCAGGCCCTTGCCTTGTTTGACATCCATGAAATCATGCAAGAGAAAAACCCAGTTCATGTTATCGGGGTTGAAGAGTCTTCTATGGGTGCTTCTGTATTATTTGACGTTAGAGAATCCTCATAGGAGAGAAACTACATGTGATTTTTGGAACCGCAGGTACAAAAATGTGGTAGGTCCACATAGTATGTTCATCGAAAGGAGGGCTGGGGGTAGAAATGTCTAAGGTGACCTCTGATATCTTAAGGAAGTGGTGCTTCCCAATACCTGAGATGGGTAGTTCTCAGATCGGTCAAGCCCAGTGCCCCCTTTAACCACAGGTGTTTTGTGCCATTCCCTATACTACTCCAAAATGAATTCACAGGTAATGTAACCTATACACGTGTAGTGTAAAAAAATCAAAAAATAGCCCCTTTTTTAAAAGCATAATTAAAACAAAAGTAATTTATGGTAGAGTAATGTGTACTCAGTTGGTGTGGTATTTCTCCATATGACTGTGTGGACCATTATGCATGGACACCTGGGGTGGGCTGTTGTCATCTGGTATATGGGGTATAATGTTGGCCATGAAAATATTGTGAGGGGCAATCCTGTATGGGATGTGATTTTTCTTAAGTGGTGACTAACTCTTGCAAAAGTTTGGAACAAAACAAGATACTATTATTGCATTTCTGGAATATTCTGTATAAAATTCTAAGCATGCAGGAGTTAATTTGTGTTTATATGTGAAGTTGACTTAGGATCTCAGTTCATACATTACACTCTGGTTGTTTCACACATACATACGTACATGGTCCACAGGGGCCAGTTCTGTACTTCATAGTCATTAGAACACACTTGGTACACACCACATAAGCCCAGATCAAATGACAAAAGAGCCCCCGTGAAATTCTACTACATTCTCTTGGGGTGTCACAGCTCCTACTGAAAGCCATTACCTTGAAATTGTCAGTGTTGCTTAAGCCAGACGTTCTCAATCAGGATGGATTTGTCCTCCAGGAGACATCTGGTGATGTCTGGAGACATTGTTGGTTGTCATAACTGGCAGAACAGAGGGGTGCCACTTGGCAGCTAGTGGGTGGAAAATGCTGCTAAACATCCTATAATGCCCAAGATAGCCCCCTTAACAAGGAATTATCTAGCCACAAATATGCCAAGGTAGGGAAATCATGCCCAGCAGAACAGGCAACGTTTTCCAGACTCTAAATTAGGTGAGGGCTCTACTAACAATCCTAAACCTTTGATTTTAACAAATGATATCATTAATTGATTTATACATAAATGTTTTCTAGTGATTTTTTTTTACTGTTTTGCAACATTCCTAATTGGTGTGAGAAAAGGAAGAGAATCTACTTATTTTTCTGAGTAATGTAAATTTTAGCATTTTATCATGGACCTTGTAAACATGAATAAGCCCCACTTTTGACCATTTCTCCTCACTGCTGTGTGGGGTACAGATTTGGGAATGTTCTACCTATCAGTAGTGCTTTTTGGGGGAGGGGACACCCAATGGTAACTTGCTGGTTCCAGACAGCTCTAGAAGCCAGGCCTGCAATTGCCCTTTTACCTCCACCTCAGCCCCCATAATGGCAGCTCCTGAGGGTCATGTTTCCCCAGTCTCAGAGACTGAGGTTACAGTGGCCTCAGTGGGTAAGCTGTGAACAAGCTTGTCACTTGCCTTCCTCTCCAGGCAACAGAGATCTTTACAAATTTTCTATTTCTCATTTCAGGTCGCATTTCCTAGGCATAATATCCCTACTGATAGTCTTACAGATGTTTTGAAACAAAGGTAAATGAACTCCTCAGGGGAGGTTACTATAAACTACAGAGGACATGATTTTATAAGTTTATAAAAGTAATGTAAATTCTTTACCGCAAATGTGGAAGATGCACAAAAGTAAAATTTAATTCCTCATACTTCCACTATCCAGAGATGGTCATTACCATTAAGATTTTAATTTTCCTATAATTTTTTCTTAAAAATACATGTATACATATAGTGTACACTAGGTCTTAGGCGCACAAAAAATGTATAGTATTGTTGTGTTTAGAAAATTGGAATCCTTTCTAGTTCTCTTATAACACATGTTTCTTACTATATTTTGAGCGTTTTCCTCTGCCAATGAATTTCATGTAGCTTTTTAAATTACCTTTCAGGGAGATTGTAACAGTGTGACCACCTAGCATTTTATCAGCCTTGACTTTTATCCAAAAGGGGGGAAGGATTTCCTATACATTTCCAGGGGAAGTATAAATTGAAACAGGCTCTGTGAAGGGCAACTTACTAGTTGCTATCTAAGATTACAAAGACACAAACTCTTTGTCTTAGTAAACCTGTTGCTGGGAGTGAATCCAATAGATTTATTTGTATGTTGTAGACTATTTGTACATGGTTTCCCTATGGCATTGATTTAAGAAGTAAAAATTTGTAAACAACCTTAGTGTCCACCATGGGGAACTGGGTTAGTGATTTGTGCTGGAATGGAGAACTACACAGCTTTAAAAATGGGGACTGTCTATGTGATAATATGGGAAAGAGCTCCAAGATACACTGTTAAATGAAAAGGTATAAAACAGTGTGTAAAGTATGTTTCCATTTGTGTAAAAAATTTTTTTGGTCACACATAGACAAACACAATCTCCTAAGGGTACAAAGTAACAAGGCATACTGGTTGCTCTTGGGGAGGAGAACTGGGAGGAAAGGGATGAGGAATAATATTCATTCTATATCTTTTGATATTTTTGGAATTTTGAAACATGTAAAAGTATTACCAGTTCAAAAAATAAATTTAAATTAAAAATCTCAACTCTTGCAAATTAAAGTTAAGTTTGATAGTTGGTTTCATTGATCTCTGTCATGCACCCCCCGCCACACACACATGCACACAGTAAATTCATAGCCATACTTGTTCTTATATAGACACACATGTTTGAGGATTGAGTTAATGGAACCAGTTAAGTGTAAAATAGCTTTGACTCCATGAATTTTCCTCCAAGCTATAAATTAGTACATAAATTTTAGTAGTAAATAAGTTTTCAAGTTATTTCATTAAAGTCCCTGTATCAGCCCAAATTATGAGAGCCCACACCACACATGAATTGTGGCCAACAGCCAAGTTGCCCATTTTCAGTATCGCCTTGTACATCTTCAGAGATAACTCAAGTCGTTTGTGCATAAGGTAACTGAGGAGAATTCCTCATCCAGTCTGAAGAGCAGTCTCCCATAGATTTCTTGTAAGGAGACCCAAGGTGAATATCTTCCAGACGTTCCAAGTTGTCTAGCATGGTAGTCACTAGCCACATGTAGCTATTTAAATGTAATTTTAAATTCACCCAAAATTAAAATAACAATTGAATTCCTCATGTGAATAACTACATTTAAACTGCTCACTAGTTACATTTTCCTCATCTCTAGAAAGTTCTTTTGCACAATGCTGGTTGAAGGTAAATGGTTGAGAGGATTAACTAATGTGAGAAAGCCTGCACACGAGGCGGTGGCCGTGTGCAGTGCGTGGTTTTTTATTGGGTTTTGAATAAAAGACGAAAACAAAAAGGTAGGACGTCATTGGAAGAAATTAGCATATAGGCTGAAGTAGGTAATCATGTGGTTTCCTGGGTAGGCAGAAGAATGTACTGGATCTTAGAGGAAATCCGATGAAGCTTTACAGGAAACAGGGTGCGTGTGTGTGTGTGTGTGGGGGGGATTTCCCAGACTATACATAGCCAGACATGTGGGGTGTACATGCGTGTGCGAAGAGAAAAAGGTACGCTGTATTATTTAAAAGTACATAGCCTACGCGTGTAGCTGACTGGTCCTACGCTCCAGCGGCGCAGAGCAGCCAGGTTCCTATGCTCCCTCCCTGGTGCCGGCGCCATTTGGACTCCTTTTCCCAGAAGGCTGTTGACCCTATGCTTGGCCGGTTTCCAGCACGCATCGGGCAGGGCTCCCTGGGAGAATATCCCGAGCTCAGCGCGGGCCACCCGCGGAAGAGCAGACCGGAAGTGTCTTTGTCCTGTCGACGGCTGGTGGCGCCATTCCCGCTCTGTGAGGGGTTGGCTGCGGTGGTGAGTCCGCTGTTTCGGCGTGGTGGCTTATATGAGTGTGAGGGACGACGAGGCCCACGTGTGCATGCCATGGTAGTGACTGAGTGGCCGAATGGGGCCCAGGAGGGAGCGCGGCCCTGGGGTGGGGGACGGGAGAGAGGAAGAACAGTGGGCGCGTGCACATGCCGGGGGATGTGAGGAAGAGACCAGTGCGTGCCCGTGAGACCTCAGCTGTGTATGGCCGAATGTGACACTGCATGTGTGCGCGTCAGAGAGGAGGGGTGTTTTGCATGTAAGTTACCACCTGTGTGTGCATGAGCCCTTAAGTGTGTGAGAGGGGCCCAGTCCGTCCGTTCTTGTGTGTGCAGGTGTGATAGGTTGTGCATGTGGCTGAATGTGTCACCACATGTACGTTTCAGGGGGAAGGGTATCCTGCATTGCATGCAAGACACCACCTGTGTGTGCAGATGAGACCTCAGGTGTGTGTGTATGTGGGGGGGGGCAGTGTGTCGGAGCCTGTGTGTGCAAGTGTGACCTCAGGTATGTGCATTTGCCTGAATGTATTACTGCTTGTGCATGTCAGAAGGGAAGAGTGTATTGCACATCTGACACCATCTGTGTGTGCAGATGAGACCTCAAGTGTGTGTGAGTGGTCAGGTGTGTCACCATGCATGTTTGTGGGGAAGGGGTGTTTTGAATGTGTGACACCTCCTTTGTGTCTGCAGGCATGACCTCAAGTGTGTGCCTATGGCCTCTACCCCTTAGTCATCACTCCCTGTTCCCCTTTTCTCCAGCCCCTGGCAACCAGTAATCTACTTTCTTTTAATTTTCTCTGTTCTGGATATGTGATATAAATGGGATCAAACAATATGTGGCTTTTTTGTGTTTGGCTTTTTTCACTGAACATAATGTTTTTAAAGTCCATGTTGGGCCATGTATCAATACTTTATTCATTTTTATAGCTGAATAATGTTCCATTTTGTTAATATACCACAGTTTGTTTACCTGAATAATGCTGCTGTGAACACTCACAGATTTTTGTGTGGACGTATATTTTCAGTTTGGAGGACGGAGGCATTTGGGTCTGTCCCAGGGAAGTACTTGTGTATGGCTACACCTGCTCCCTGTTGCTTTTGCTTACCCAGTAGTATTTCATTTCTAGAATCCTAGCCCTGAGCCCCCAAGTGAAAGCCAGGAGCCTGACTGCTATATGGGAGTAGATGGGAGGAGGCAGTGGCTTTGGGAACTGGAAACCTAGCCCTGCAAGAGTCATCTACAACTTGAGATCTGTCTGAGACTAAGACCACATGCCCTCTATCTGTGGTCAAGCTGCTGTGGTCAAGCAGCCCAGAGACAGCAGAGTGGCAGGCAATGGATCTTGAGGAGCCGGTGAGGCACATGGCAGAGTGGTGGTGGTAGGGCTGGACATGTTCAGAAACCAGATCTTCCTCAAAACATGCCCTGCTCCTCCTGCCTTCACTGTTCTGCCATCCTCAGTCTAATCAAGACTACCACCTCCTCACAGATCTCCTGCCTTCCCTTGCCCCCTTTATTGCTCTCTATACTGCCCTGAAGGGGTCTTTAAATCCTGAACAGTGAAGTTATGTCCCCCTTAAACCTTCCATCCCTGCCCTGGTTGTCACAGCAGAGTTGGCAAACTCTCCCTTTAAATACCAGGTAGTGGGGTACCTGAGTGGCTCATTGGGGGGCACCTGGGTGGCTCAGTGCTTGAGCTTCTGCCTTTGAATCAGGCTGTGCTCCTGGGGTTCTGGAATCAAGTCCTGCATTGGGCTCCCCACAAGGAGTCTGCTGCTTCTGCCTGTGTCTCTGCCTCTCTCTCTGTGTGTCTCTCATGAATAAATAAATAAAATCTTAAAAAAATTTAAAAAAAACCACACCAGGTAGCAAGTGTTTTCAGCCTTGTATGATAAGAGGCAAAACCAAAGATGTCAGGTAGATACTTACCTAATGAGAGAAATTTTTTCACATATTTTTTCCGCATGAAATCCAGAACTTTATCAAATGCTAATATCTGAATTTCATGTACCATTAATCTTCTGATGATTTTTCCCTCCCAACCACTTAAAAATGGAAAAACTATTATTAGCTCACACTCTGTATAGCAATGGGTTTGCTGACCCCTGATTTGACCAAATCTACAATTCTTCCCATGCCTTCTGGGTCTGCCTGTTTCCAGGCTTCACCTACAGCTCTCCCTTTGCCCATGCCCCTGGCCACTGAATAACATTTAAGCTTAGATATTACCTCAGAGGCCCTCCCTGACCACCTGATCCAAAACAGGTGCCACACATATCTACACACCACCTGTGTATCTACTCTTCAGGAGCCACATGGAGTTGATGGCTGCCAATGGGACAGTATAGCTTCACATTTTCATCCTCACAGAAAGTTCTAGAGCTTAATCTGGACAGTGCCTATACAGGTGTGTGCATTGGTCAAAACTCATTGAGCTGAGCACTCATACATCTATTAAAAATATATCTTTTTGATGGGGCAGCCCCGGTGGCTGAGTGGTTTAGCGCCACCTTTGGCCTAGGGCATGGTCCTGAAGACCCAGGATTGAGTCCCACGTCGGGCTCCCTGCATGGGGCCTGCTTCTCCCTCTGCTTGTGTCTCTGTGTCTCTGCCTCTCTCTCTCCTTGTCGCTGTGTCTCTCATGAATAAATAAATAAAATCTTTGAAAAAATAAAAATAAAAAAATACATTTTTGAAAGCAGACTCAAGTCTGACTTCCTGAATTTAGATTCTCACCCATCACTTGCTTTACACCTTTGATTTAACCTGTGACCTTCTCCTCACCTGTATAACAGGGTGATGATAGTACCTCTTTTTCCTTGTATTAGGGAACTTGGCCAGAATTGCACAGCAAGCCTTGAGAAGTCTGCACCCTGGGGTGGCATGGAGCTGCAGCACCAGCAGCTGTAGCTGCCCACAGGGACTCATGGATAGTTCTGTTTTAGAGGCAGGGGTCTGAGGTCCAACCTCCAAGCATCAAATCAGAGGACTGCTTCTTGTGGAGCCCTGAGCTCAGTGACCTTCTACCCAGCTTGGGAGCCAGGATGGGATGGAGGGTATAAAGGTGGTGTGGCTTCTGGCAGCAAGGACACCATGAGGTGTTCCTATATTATATTTCATTTCACAAAGACCTTCTGAGACATAACACCATCCATCCTCCTGGGGACCCAGGAAGAAATGGGCTCAGAGCAGGGATATGGCTAGTTAGTGCAACATAGTGGCACATAGTGGAGCCACAGGTCAGAGCTTCCTACTCCCAAGTATTTGTCATCTTCTGGGTCATCCTGGATCCGTGGTGGCTATGTAGACCCCTTTACGAGAGCCCGGGTGGGCTGTCACATCCCCAGACTGATTCTGGGAGGTGTGGGGCCCTCTGTCTGTCCATGTGGATGCTTCTTTCTCCATAGGATTCACTATCTGGGCTGGTCATAGGTGGGAACAAGAGTAGGGGTGCTTCCCTGCAGAAGCTCAACACAAGCAAGGATCTTGCTCTTCAGTACATTAGTTTCCTTCCTGCAAAATAGGTCTGGTAGTGTTGATCCTAACTATCCCTCATAGGGACAGAATAAGGATCAAGCAAGGTGATGTAAGATGTCCACACCATGCCTAGCATGTAGTAAGTGTTGGGTGCTATGGTTCTGCCAATCCCTGGGACGTAAGCAGGAGGGAGCAGGCCCAGGTGGTCGGTGTAGGAGGAAATACCTATGGGAGGGTCTGGGGTGGGGGGGCCCTGGAAAGAGTCTAGTGACTGGCAAGGGTAGAGATGTGAGATGAGGGGACTTTGGGGTGTGGGTCTCGAGCCTGAGGGCAGATCTGGCCTCTCTCACATCCCCTCTCCTCCCCCAGCTCTTCCTTCTCAGTAGAGTATCAAGGAAGACAAGCCCAAGGCCCACAATACTGCATTCCCAACAGATGTTTTCCACGTGAGTTTCCAAAAATGCCAGCAGTCTCATCAGACATTCTCCTTTCTATCCTTCCTTCTGTGGTACTTTTACTCCTTGGCACTGGAATGGAGCCACAGCCCCCAAGGAACATGAGTCCTGGGGCAAGGCCCCTTCCTCTGTCTTGGCCACTCCTCCTCCTCTTCCTCTTCTTCCTTCTCTCTTCACTCCAGGGTGGGGCTTAGTGACCCTGTCAATTTAGGGGACCTTGGAGGAAATCCTGGCCTCGACCAATCTGGGACATAGGCTCTTTATGGTCACCCTGCTTATCAGCAAATATCCAAGGAAAGGACAGAGCAGGGCCTGGCATATGCAGACACCTGGAAGATATTAATGGGCAAATGAGTGAATGGTGGCACTGAGCAGCATTTAGAAAGGTGGTTAGGGGCTTTGGGTGTTAATGGTAAGTAGTTACTCAGAAATTGATGTTGCGGGCAGCCCTGGTGGCCCAGCGGTTTAGCGCCACCTTCAGCCCAAGGCCTGATCCTGGAGATCCACGATCTAGTCCCACGTCAGGCTTCCCACAAGGAGCCTGCTTCTCCCTCTGCCTGTATCTCTGCCTCTCTCACTCTGTGTCTCTCATGAATAAATAAATAAAATCTCTTTAAAAAAAAAGAAAGAAATTGATGTTGCTTGCTGACACTCTTTTTTCATGGAGTCTGCAAGGAGACAGCCACACACAAGCAGAGGGATTGTTGCCACAGCCTAGGGGTGCTGCTGTGGAGCAAAAAGTCTAGGTTGGGGACACTTACTGGTCCCAAACCATATGTGGCTGGTGTTGGATGCCATCCCATCCTCCAGGCCTCCCCTGCCCAGCCCTAAAGAGGATGCAGACCACACAGGTGTGACAGATGACTTTATGGGGGGCTGACAGGGGCCATCCAGGTGTTTCTCTGGGGGCCACAAAGCTGAGTGCTTTGGGAAGTGATGAGGAATTACTATGTCTTTTTTTTTTTTTTTTGGAATTACTATGTCTCAATCTGCTCAGGCTCCTGTAACAAAATATGGTAAACTGTGTGTGAACTTAATCAACAAAATTATTCCTCATAGTTTTGGAGACTAGAAGTCCAAGATGAGGGTGTCAGCAAGGCTGAGTTCCAGTGAGAGCTCTCTTCATGACTTGGAGACAAGCTGTCTTCTCTCTGTGTCCTCACACACTGGGGAGAGAGCCAAGGTGAGATCACATAGGCTTTGGTCTCTCCCTCTTCTTATGAGGGCACTAGGCCCGTCATGGGGCCCGAGCCTCATGACCTCATCTAAACCTAACCCCACCCCCTCCAAAAGGCTCCACTTTTAAACACCTTTATACTGAGGGGTAAAGCTTTAACAAGAATTTGGCAAAGACACAATTATTCCAGTGGGACCACAGCACTCAGTGTCAAGGTGATAATAGTGCCACTCACAGCATGAGCCACACCCCTTACCCCATAACAATCAAGTGTTTCTCAGAACATTCAATCTTGCTATTCCCCATGGGGCTGGGCTGGTCAGACAGGGCCCATGGTTGAGCCAGTGCATGTGGGATGTTTCAGAAGCCAGTGACATTTAAGGACGTGGCCGTAGACTTCATACAGGAGGAATGGGGGTTGCTGGACCCCACGCAGAGGATCCTGTACTGTGATGTGATATTGACGAACTACAGCAACTTGGTGTCCCTGGGTGAGGCCTTCCTGTCACCTTTTTATCCATGTCCCATGTGTGTATTTCCATGTGTGCTCACACATACATGTGCATATTTATCCCCTGCCTTGTCCCCAGCAACCCACACCCAGGTATGTCCTTGCTCTGATGTGTGTCCCCCACTTGGGTCCGTCTGTACAGAGTGGACGCCCCACCTCACATCACCACAGAGAGATCTCTCCCATGCCTGAGGCACACACACTGCACTATTGGGCCTGTTGGGGCCTGGCTGGGTTGTGGCAACAGCGTCAACACTTCCCTCCTACTTTATATCTATGGGCAGGTCTTCACAATTGCAAACCAGATATGATCTCCAAGCTGGAGCAGCGGGAAGACCCCTGGATTATGGAGAAAGATATCCTGAGAAGTACAGGTGAGTGAAATAAGATTCTATCAGATCGATATTTTTTTGAAAGATTTTTATTTATTTATTCATGAGAGACACACACAGAGAGAGAGGCAGAGACACAGGCAGAGGGAGAAGCAGGCTCTATGCAGGGAGCCCGATGTGGGACTTGACTCCAAGATCACACCCTGGGCCAAAGGCAGGCACTAAACTGCTGAGCCACCCAGGGATCCCCAGATCAGATATTTTTTAAAGTTAATCTTTTCCCCCAGCTTTTTTTAAGGTATAATTGACAGATAAAAATCGTACATATTTAAAATATACAACATGGTATTTTGATATGCATTATGAAATGGTCACTATCAAGCTAATTTATATATCCATCAACTCATAGAGTTGTGATGTTTTTTCTGTAGTGAGAACGCTTCCAATCAACTCTTAGGAAATTTGAGGTATACAATACAGTATCGTAACTACAGTCACCATGCTTCAGATCAGTTTATTTCTCCTCTTGGGAAAAGGAGGTGCAATATACATCAAACAGAAAAGATCTAGTAGTTGCAAGAGCCTGAAAACACCTGACAGTCATTTAGTAGTCACTTCCCCAGACCTGCCAGCCACCAATCTGCTTTCTGTCTCTATGATTTGCTTGTTCTGACCTTTCAGATAAATGAAGTTTATATAAATGTATTCGTATAAATTCATTTTCTTTTTTAAAAAAAGATTTTATTTATTTATTAATGAGAGATACAAAGAGAGTCAGAGATAGAGAGAAGCAGGCTCCATGTAGGGAGCCCGACATGGGACTGGATCCCGGGTCTCCAGGATCACACCCTGGGCCGAAAGCAGGCACCAAACTGCTGAGCCACCCAGGCATCCCAAATTCATTTATTTTTCATATAGATATATGTCATGCTATGTGTATCCTTTTTGTCTGGCTTCTAACCTCTGGGAACAGTGCTCTATGCACATTCATGTCCAGATTTTTGTTTTCCATTCTGTTGACCAGGCCCTGTTGCAGTAAGTGTTTGGTTATAAAACAATCCCAATGGCAGCTGACAGGTGGGGTGACTCTCAACCTTGGCCCATGCCTATCTGTGTTCCATTATACCCCTCCCTTGCCCATTGTGAGGAAGAGGGTTGACAGCAGGTGTGAGGTCACCATTCTTCGAAAAGCCTGATACAGGGCTGGCCTTTGGCTGGTGTCTGGGAACTTGGATCGTGGGAAGATTCCCACCATTCCCTGAATGATAAGAGTGGTTCACTGCATCTAAGCAATCTGTACAAATAGTGTGATTTATACCAAGTGCCTACTTTCCTTCTGGGAGTCTGAAATTTTGGTACATGCTACGTAGTGGGTGCATATATGGCCAGCCCCCAGTAAAACCCTGGGCACTGAGTCTCTAACAAACTGTAGACGACACTTTATGTGTCAGAATCCAGTGCTAGAGGGGTTTGGTGTGTGCTGTGTGGCTCCACTGGGAGAGGACTCTGCCCCCTGTGCCTTCTCCCTTTGCTGGTTTTGCCCAGTGTCCTTTTGCTCTAATCAGTCACAGCCATGAGTATGACTCTGTTGAGTCCTGTAAGTCCTAGGGAATCACCAAGGCTGTAGAGATCTTCTGGACTGGTCCACTCTTCTGTCCTTATCTGCAGGAGTACCATTGAAAGCCATGGGTCTGCACTGTCCCAGTGTGACTGCTGAGGTTCTGTCCATCCCTCGTAGATTGGTAGTGTACATTCAGGTTAGGGCTTGAGAATGTTTCTTTGCTTATTTTTCAGACTCAGAGCCTAGGCACTAAGCTGCATGGCTGCCTCTAAAGAAAGCTCTTCTTCCTCAAGAGCAGATAACAATGGGATTCACAGGGCAGGATTTCTGGCACACCATCCAGAGAAGTCACAGAGCATGAAGGCCAGGTGGCAGAAAGACAATGCCAAGCAGTGACACTCGGCAAGGGGAAGAAAAGCCCAGACTGGAGCCTTGCTAGAACTTTCTCCTGGAACCCATTCCTCATTGAGCATGGGGGCAATTCCCCAAGGGCTCAAGCTTCCACGAGCTATGTTGGCAAGAAGGGCCTTGCCTGTGTTTCATTCCTAGATCAGGGGCTCCCCTGCCAAGGAGAAAGTGTATGGAGGCCCTTAGTTCCTTTCCAGACCTTTGTCACCCACAAGGAACTCACAGTAGGGAGGACACATTGGAGTGTGGTGGATGGGAAGATACCTTTGGCAAGAATGCATGCTCTGTGGTTTATCAACAGATTCCCATTAAATGGAAGCCCTACACATGCAAGGAGTGTGGGAAGGCCTTTGGACAGAGCGCACATCTTGTTCAACACCAGAGAATCCACACTAGTGAGAAGCCAAATACATGCCAGGAGTGTGGACAGGCCTTCAGCAAGAACTCGACCCTTGTTAAGTACTAGCACATCCACACAGGTGAGAAGCCCTATGTGTGCAGCCACTGCCACAAGCACTTCTGAGAGAACCCATCCCTGGCCAAACACCAGCGGGTGCACACAAGTGAGAAGCTGTAAACCTGTAGTGACTGTGGGCATGCCTTTAGTCAGAACACTCACCTCATGCAGCACCAGCAAGTCCACACTGGGGAGAAGCCGTTCCTCTGTTGTGAGTGTGGCAGAGCCTTTGCTGATGCCCCAGCCCTCCTGATCCACCACAGGACCCACTCAGGAGAGAGGCCTTATGAGTGCCACAAGTGCTGCAAGGCGTTCAGCCTCAGCTCCTTCCTGGCTGAGCATGAGCACTACCACACAGGAGAGAAGCCATACATATGCCAGGAATGTGGGAAATGTGGGAAAACCTTCAACCAGAGCTCATCCCTCAGCAAGCACCTGAGGACACACACAGATGAGAAGCCATACACATGCAGGGATTGTGGCCATGTGCTTTCAGCCAGAGGTCCTCCCTGGCCAGACACCAGCAGGTGCACACTGGTGAGCAGCCCTACACGTGTAGAGAATGGGAAGACCTTCAGCCAGGCCTCTTACCTGACCCAGCACCTCAAGATTCATAGCAGTGAGAAACCATTCATATGTGGTGAATGTAGGAAACCCTTTGGGGATTCTTCAGCCCTGGTCCTGCACCAGCAGATGCACACGAGTGAGAGGCCCTATCCCTGTGGAAAATGCGGGAAGACCTTCAGCCAGAGCAAGTTCCTTACCCAGCACAAGAGGATCCACCCTGGGGAGAAGCCCTTTGTGTGTGGCAACTGTGGCAGGGCCTTTGTGCAGAGCTCCTCCCCCACCCTCCACCTCAGGACATACACCAGGGAGAAGCTCTACAAGTGCAATGAGTGTGACAAGGCTTACATCCAGATGTCACCCCTCACTGAGCACTACAGGGTGCACAGAGGGGAGTGGCCCTATGTGTGCAATCTATGCAGCAAAGCCTTCAGCCACAGCACACACCTCATGTAGCACCAGCACATCCATGCGTGTGCCAAGCCCTTCATATGTGGCCTGTGTCAGAAAACCTTCCATGAGTCTACGGCCCTCATTTTGCATCAGAGGATTCACACTGGACAAAAGCCCTTTGAATGTCATAAATGTGAGAAAGTCTTCAGCTGGAGCAGATCTGTGGCCCAGCATCAGAAAATTCATTCCCAGGGGACACCATGTGAGGGCAGTGAGTATCAGAAAACCCTCAGCAACTCTTTGGTTTTCATCTATCAGTGAACTGGGGATATGCCAAACATGGCAGAGACTTTCTGTCTGTCCTTGGTGTGGTGTTCTTCATCTGGCAGAGGGCCCTCTGAATGTCAGGAACTCAGGACCAGTGCAGAGCAGCCCCCTTGCTCATCATACGCCTCTCTGCAGTGTCACCCAGTTGGGTGAGAAAGCCAGAGTGAGCCTTAAAGAGGAGCAACAGCCCCTCCCATTCTCCATCATACAGGCTCCCACAGAAGTCCACCAGATGGTGGGAGAGATCCACAGGTTGGACGGTTTCAGCAAGCCTGGAACAGAGCTTGTTCCAGTTTTGCCAAGCAAAAATGAAAACAAAACAAAACAAACCTTAAAAAGATGCTTTTTGGGGGGCAGGTGGGTGGCTCAGTCAGTTGAGTCTGACTCTTAGTTTTGGGTCAGGTCATAATCTCGGAGTTCAGAGATTGAGCTCCACAGCGGGGATTCTGCTTCCCCTCTCTTTCCTTCTACCCCTGTCCCACTCCCTCCCGCCCCCCCACTGCTCATGAGCTTACTCTCTCTAAAATGAGTAAATAAATCTTTAAAAAACAAAGATGCTTTTTCAGTTGTTTGTGCCTTGTGTTAACTCAGGCCATATAGTTTTGGGTTATGTGGTTTTGTTTTGCTCCTCTGCCAGAAAGTAAAGTTTATAATGTTGAAATGTGCTGTGTCATAAAGTCGTGGTCTTTAAAAAGACTGTGTGTCATTCATCAGCTTCAGCATGAGGACTTCATTAAAATCAGTTGAGCCAGTGACATTTATGTAAGACTTTAGCACTTCATAAGCATTTACATACATTGTTTTGTTTATTCTCCTCAGCAGCCCTGAAATGCAGATATTTTTATCCCCACTTCATAGACAAGGAGCTGAGGTTTTTTAAAAAATACTTATTTATTTATATATTTAGGGAGAGGTGGAGGAGAAAGAATCCCAAGCAGACTCCTCATTGAGCATGAGCCCCATGCAGGGCATGATCTTATGATCCAGATATGACCTGAGCTGAACACAAGAGCCAGATGTTTAACTGCATCATCCAGGTGCCCCAAGGAGCTGAGATTTTGAGAGGTTAAACCACTTGCCTGAGGCCCCTAGCGGGAAGCCACTCATATTTCAGGATGAAAATACTAGAGTTAGCATATAGGGACAGAGTGGCAATAATCCCTCCATCCTTTTCAGCATATGCCAGGGCATTTACTGTAAGGAGGCAGCTCTAGAATGTAATGTCCTTGAAGAAGCAGGTTGAGCCATCTGGCTGACTTAGGGAAAGATGAAACGTAGGAGCTGGGCAGCCATTGCTCAGTCCAGACGTTGGTTATGTGCCTGCTGGAGCCATGCCTTTGTTCTGTCACAGGCATGAGCCTTTCACTTTTCCATACAGCCTCACTCAGGGGTTCTCTGTGGCCATCAGGATGTGGTCTGGCCTTGAAGCCTCTGAATTCACCCCCCCACAGCCCATCTTTCCAGGTTTATCTCCAGTCATTCCTGTGTTGTCCAAGCCAGCTTGTTCCGTGTCCTCAGCATCAGTACCCTCCAGGGCACCTCCTTACTGGCTGAATCAGAAGCAGCCTGTCTTCCCCTTATGCCCCCCATGGCAGCATGAACATTGTGTTGTCACTGTCCATGTCCTTGTTCAGAGCCCACCCTGGACCCAGAGGCCCTTTAGCACACTCTGTAGACCCATCTCCTGGCATGTGGCAGGGCCAAAATCGACAGGGAATGAATGAGTGAATCAATGAGACACCAAATACAAAATGACTGCAAGGAGGACGACTGGGTGGCTCAGTTGGTTACACATCTGCCTTCGGCTCAGGTCATGGTCCCCAGGGTTCTGAGATCAAGTCCTACATCGGACTCCCAACTCAGCAGGGAGCCTGCTTCTCCCTCTCCCCCCCTGCTTGTGCTCTCTCTCTCAAGTAAATAAAATCTTTTTTTTTTTTTTTGAATTACTGCAAGGGAGTTCCCAAGACCACTTTCAGGTTCCATGACTCACTAGGACTCCAGAACTCAAAAAAAGCTGAGATACTGTTTATTACAGTGAAAAGAATACAAATTATAACCACAAAGTTAGAAGGTACATAAACTGGAATCCAGGTAAAAACTTCCATTTGTCCTCTCCCAATGTAGTCACAGACTCTGTAGTACTCCCCGCAAGGCGTGACAATACACATGAAGTATTGGCAGCCAGGGAAGGTTACCCAAGCCTGGAGGCATTTATTGGGGGTTGGCCACATAGATGTGGAGTACCTGCATGACTGGCCTTAGTTCCTGAGCCTCCAGCTGTCTCAGAGATTAGCCTGATCCGGTGTGACTCAAGGTCCCATCATAAATCACACCTGGTGTAGCCTAAGGCTCCTGGTGAGGAAAGACACTTATCAGGCAGGATATTCCAAGGGCTTGGAGGTTCTCTCAGGAGCCAATCCCTAGGGCCTGTCAATTCTTTGTAATGTGCAGTTTGGACATCCCAGGTCTACTGAGTTCTACTCTTTGCTGCACAATGGCCCAGCGCAGCTGGTGACCAGTGATGCCTCCTTACCTAGCCAAGTGCCACAGCTACTACTACAGCACACAAGAGAGAAGAGGCTTCAGCCAACTGGAGGCAGTGTTGTTTGGGATGCTCCAGATTCCCCTACAAGAGGGCAAGACCACCTCAGGGGCTACATCTTCAGGAGAGCATCCTGTGTGAGCCCCAGGGACCAGGCTGAGAAGTAGGAGAAACTGGGCAGCTGGTAAGCCTTTGGGGCATCACATGGCATGGATGGGGCAGGCTTGCCACCCTTTCTGTAGGGTGGTTGGGCCTCAGAACCAGCTAAATCCAGCTCCATGAGTTTAAGTCCACTACAACCCAAATAAGCTCTGGGTCTCTACCCTCTGCCTCATATTCCTTATCTGTAAAATGGGATAGTGATCCCTTCCCTACAAGGATTTAACATGTTAACTTGTAGAGAAAGAGTATGTCCAGTATGAGTGCTGTTCTACCAGGAAACAGTCTCCAGTTGAGGCAGGTCAGTGATGGTCATAGATTGGCTGTGGTTGGGCAATGAGAATGATGTGCGGCCAACAGCTAGTGTGAATGGCCCTATGGGAACTTGGATGGTCATGTGGAGAGGACAGCAGTTGTAAAGCCATGGGCTTTTGGACTGGGAAGACCTGAGCTTTTCTGGCATCTGATGGTCAGGGCAGAGGCTGGCACAGCACCACATAGGAGCAGGGTCCTAGCCACAGAATGTCCCTGGGGCCATTCCTTCCCATAAGGATAGATGGTCTTCAAGTTCTTTTTTAATTTTTTAAAGAGAATTTTTTTAAGCTTTTATTTATTTATGATAGTCACACAGGTAGAGAGAGAGAGACAGAGACATAGGCAGAGGGAGAAGCAGGCTCCATGCACCGGGAGCCCGACGTGGGATTTGATCCCGGGTCTCCAGGATCGTGCCCTGGGCCAAAAGCAGGCGCTAAACCGCTGCACCACCCAGGGATCCCGGTCTTCAAGTTCTTTGCCCATTACCATTGATGGCTCACCTCTGTCTCATATCAAACATCTGTCTGCAAAGAGCTGTCCAGACACCATGCCAAGGGCAGGGGAGCCATGGGCACTGACTGCAGGAGGCAGAGGCTGGGCATCCAGGCCCAGCCAGACAATCCTGCCAAGGGGCAAGGGGGAGTCCATGGGGCCTCAAGGTTCTCACTTCTCTACTTGGGTGGCCCCTGGTAGGGTGTGTATCTGCACTTGAACACACCCTCACACATCGCACACTGACAAAAGATTCTCTCCATGACCAAGTTTCAGTCAGGTTGTTCTGAGCAGTTTTTGATGAGGCCTCAAACCTGGAGCTTCTGTGTCCATTATAGAGTCTAGCTAAGTCACTTTAGCAAGAATCTCCCACCTTCCATATGTGTTTACTCTGGTTCCTCCTCCTCCCCCTCTCCCCAGTGATATCTGCACACCCTGGCCTGCCTTCAGCAAGAATCCTGTTCGACACCCCCTTTCCCCTGACATTTCCTCTTAGTAACTGTTTTTCCACTGACCCCCATGCTGCTCCCTGACTATAAATCTCCACTTGTCCCTAGTGGAATCAGAGTTGAGCCCTAACCTAACCCCCAGTATATCCCAGAATGTGACTGTCATACACAGTCTGGGACCTTCATGCTCTATCAGGCCCTCCTGGGCACCACATCTCTGTCTCACAGACACCATTACACAATGTGACAGCATTACACAGAATGCTGCAGGATTATCACATATGGTGACTAACACGGAGGTCTCTCTCACACACACACAGAACTACCCACACACGTGGTCATAGGGAATGACACATGCAATCTACCTCTAGGACACTTATAGTCGCACAGGACAAACACATGGAATCACCTGTATACGGTCACAGAAAGCAACACACACTATATAGGATGCACACTCTTCACACCAACACCCGCACTCCTTACCTTCACGCACCATGCACGGTGCTGCCTCCTGCACAGACCCCGGCCCAACTCTCCGCTCTCCGCCACCACAACCCCATAAAGGCCCACCCTTCAGCCAGCTGTCCCGTTCAGACTACAACTCCAGGCGAGCCCCGGGACGCGCAGGGAGGACGCGAGGCCTTCTGGGGATTGTGGTCCAGAAGAACGAGACGGCGGCGTGGGTGCTTTGGGGGCCGCGGAGCTCGAGACGCGAGACCTGATGAAAACCGTAATCCTGGCTAGCAGGCGCGGCTGCTGGACAGCGCAGCGCATTCTGGGAGTCATGGTCCCGGCGAGCGGGCGCGCAGGCGGCCTAAACTAGGAGGCGCCTCCGAGAGCACTCCCGGAAGTGGCCGCAGCTGCGCGGGTGAGGGGGTTGCTAGGGGTGCGGTCCGCTGGAGTCGCGGCGGGAAAGGAAAGCGCCAGGCCCCGAAGCTCGCGGCGGCCTGAGCCAGACGGGCGGGCCCTACCCGCCGACGGGGCTTGAAGCGCTAACCACCAGCGGCGCGGCTGGAGGACCGACTGACGGACGCACGGACCAAGTGTGGAACTCCCTGTCGGATGTGGGAGCCGCTGACTGGGACGCAGCCTGCCTGTGGGCTCCGGCAGGGGCCACATCGCGGGCGTGCGTTTCTGACTGGTAGCCTGGGAGTGGGGGCGGTCTTCGGATGTCCTATGCGGCTGACCAAGACGGTGGCCTGAGTTTCCAGGGGATCCTGTGATGTTATGAGTGAGAGGGTGGGGGTGTGGCTGGCCGTGTGACCTCAGGTGTGACTGCGAGCATCTATCGTGTGACTGACGGGCCGAGATTATGAGTGGCTGTGCCGGAATCCTCCGCTGTGACGGCGCTGCTGTGAGGGCCTGTGTTTACGGGACTAACTGCATTTTGTGCGTCTGGGCATAGTTTGGAGTATGACTGACACCGTGCCTGAGATAGGGTGTGTGTGTGACTGTGTGATTGACTAAGATTTTGTCAGGCCTACTGAAATTTGGGTGATTTGCAGAGAGTTCACCAAGTAGGTGACAGGGACTTTGTGCTTTGTGTGTCTGCAGTTGGAGTTATTTGACAACCCGTAGCAGGGTTTATGGATATGTCCCCCAGCACCTGTGGACTTAAGTCTGGCAGTCAACAGATTGGTTGTTTACCACATGTTTGCTGTGTGCCAGACCTGTACTGGACATCTGTCATGGATCACCTTGGGTAACCTCACAGCAGCTCTCTGAGGTAGGTGCCAGCTAATAGGGTGACTACATGTAAGAACCATTCTCCTCAGTTGGTTAAACACTCAAGGTTTGGAGACCTTGACCTGATGTGAGGTCACCATGTTGGGAATGGGCTGAGGCAGGTGGGTGTACATGTGTCTCAGAGACTGTTATCAGTGATTTTCCAGGACAGGAGCTCCAGAGGTACAAAAAGGAGCTTGGAATCTTGCTGCATTTATTGTCATCCCTACAATTCCTGCTTCCCCTCCCCCTGTATGGTGATTCCCCACATCTGTGGGTGACCATGCTCAGCCTTTCCTCGTTCCTCCATTTGCTTAGCACCCATCTATAATGTACTTGACATAGACCGTGCCCTGGGAACTGTTGCTACAGCAAGAGCAAGCCGTCTCTCTGGGACAACATGTGGTTATAGCCAGAGCTGGGTAAAGAGAGACCCAGAGCCCTCAGAAGGATACTTAACTTGCTCCCAAGTGCTTGGACAGTTCTTGGAGAAGATGGCAGGTAAAGTGCCATTTGGAGGACTAGGAAGAATTAAGTGCAGAGAGAGATTTTAGAACAAGAGGATAACAGGGACAAAGGCTGAGAAAATGGGGATTGAGAGTAATGGCAAGGTGACAAGAGGCTCAAGAGAGCTTCATGATGGAGTTGGGGGCTAAAACACAGTTTTGCCAGAAGTTGCCAGCTACCACTGAAAGGTTTTAGGGTTGGGGTTTATTTTACAAACGTTTGCTTGTCCCTATGCCCACGGCCATGGCTCAAGTGCAACATTTGTTATCTCTTTAAGTTTAGCTATCTTAGCAGTGTAAAGTGGTATTTCATTGTGGGTTTGATTCGCATTTCTCTGGTAGCCGTGATGAGCAACTTTTCATGTCGCCTGTTGGCCATTTGTATATCTTCTTTGAAGAAATGTCTAGTCAAAATCTTTGCCCATTCTTTAACTGGTTTATTTGTCTTTTTATTATGGAGTTGTTTAGATACAGGTACCTTTTCAGGTATATAATTTGCAAATATTTCCTGACATTTTGTGGGTTGCCTTTTTGCTTTCTTGATGGTGTCCTTCAAATTGGGAAAGTTTTTAATTTTGATGAAGTTGTTTTTCTACTTTATCTTTCATCATTTATCCAGGAAGCCTTTGCACTTTTCTAATTGAAGTATAGTTAACATACAGTAATATATTAATTTCAGCTGCACAACATAGTGATTCAACATTTATATACAGTATAAAATGATCACCATAATAAGTCTAGTTACCATCTCTTACCATACAAAGTTGATACGATATCATTATCTGTATTACATGTACTATACCTTACTTCCCCATGACCTATTTATTTTATAACTGTTAGTTTGTACCTCTTGATCCCTTTCACCCAGTCCCAAACCCCCTTCTCCTCTGGCAGCCATCAGTCTGTTTTCTGTATATATGCAGCTAGTTTTGTTTTGTATGTCTGTCAGGTTTAATCCGATTGGTAGTCAGATGAGGGGATCCCTGGGTGGCGCAGCGGTTTAGCGCCTGCCTTTAGCCCAGGGCGCGATCTTGGAGACCCGGGATCGAATCCCACGTCGGGCTCCCGGTGCATGGAGCCTGCTTCTCCCTCTGCCTGTGTCTCTGCCTCTCTCTCTCTCTCTGTGTGTGTGACTATCATAAATAAATTAAAATTAAAAAAAAAAAGAAAGAAAAAAAAAAGGTAGTCAGATGAAATAGGCTCCGCAAAAGTGGTCGAAACAGGCTTTTAATGGGACTCAGGCTTTTATTGGGACTGGCTCTCGCTCTCCACTCTCTGGTGAGGTTCTGTGGCCTGCAGGGGAGAGAGAGAGCGAGAGAGCAGGGAGTCTCCCGTGGGGAAGTTGCACATAGGGGAGTGTAAGCAGGCTTTTTAAGAGGGGAGGGGTAAGGGGTTGTGTGTCTGTATGGGGTGATAGGTATTAAGACATATTACTGGTGAAATCAGTATGGGGGATAACTGCTCATGCCCTTTTGTGGGGTCTGGGTAAAGTACAGTTCAGGTTTCCTGCATAGGTCCAGTCTCCCCCTGATGTCTGTCTTCAGGCAGTCTGCTGGTGATGGGAAAGTTCTGAGGTGGGGGCAACAAGGTGGAGGGTCCGCCCCCATTTTGTTGGTGCCTCTCGATCCCCCTTGATCCCGCCGGCCCAACAAGGTCCATTTGTTTTGTTTTTTTGATTCCACATGTAAGTGAAATCATATGGTATTTATCTTTCTCTGACTTATTTCGTTTAGCATAATACCCTCAGGGTCCATCAGTGTTATCATTCATGCCAAGATTTTGTTCTTTTTTAATGGCTGAGTAATATTCCATTATATATATGTGCCACATCATCTTTATCCATTCATCTATCGATGGACACTTAGGTTGTGTCCATATCTTAGCTATTATAAATAATGCTGCAATGTATACAGGGGTGAATATAGTTTTTCAAGTTAGTGTTTTCATTTTCTTTGGATAAATGCCCAGAAATGGAATTGCTGGATTGTATAGTAGTTTTTAATTTTTGCATTTTTTTAAGTTTATGCAGAACACTGGCCAAATTAACTATACACAGGGTCACAAACCAAGTCTCAGCAAATTTCAAAAGATTGAAATTGACTAAAGCACGTTTTCTGAGTACAATAGACTTAATCTGGAGATCAGTAATAAAAAGACAACTAGAAAACCCCAATTTTTTGGAAATGAAATTGCAGATTTCTAAATAACCCACAACAGAAATTAGAAAATATTTTGAACTCATTAAATGATAATGAAAGTGCAACATCAAACTTGTGGGTATGCAGCTAATGCTCGCTGTGTTTAGAAGGAAATTTATAGCCTTAAGTATGTGTAATAGAAAAGAGGAAAGAAAGGCTGAAAGTCAATTATGTAAGTACCCATTGCAAAAGCTACAAAATAATTAGCAAATAAAGTGAGAGAATGAGCATTTGGTTCCCTGAGGAGTGTGTGTGAGATAGGAGGATGACCTGGTTCTGTGTGGGAGGAGCAGGCTGTAAGGAGACTGGCCCTGGGGTCAGGCTCCCTCGATTTGTAGCTCAGCTTCCCAGTCCCTTCAGTATCTGGGAGACTTTGGGCAAATCTTTTCTTCCTGTGTATCTGCTTTCATATCCATATAATGGAAAGTAAGTTCCTACCCCCTGAGTTTGTTGTGGGTTTTAAATTAGTTACTATATGCAAATGTTTAGAATGGTGCCTAACACCTGATTATTTTGAGCATCTATGTCTCTGTGAGAGTGAGTCACATCTCACAGGCTCCAAGCCTGCATCTGCTGTGTTTAATGGTGTGAGCAGAGCTCCAAGTTCCACATGATGATAAAGTTCTGGCATTCCTGCAGATCCAGTTCCAACACTCCAGCCAACCTGTGCCTCACTTTTTTGCTGCTGCTTGATGGCCATGCCCAAGAGCCCTCTGAGCCCAGTGCTCTGGGAACAAGATGGCTTTCTACATGTGAAGGTGGAGGATGAGGAGGCCAGCCTCTCTGAGATCCAGGAATCTAGCCTTGGCCACACTGCCCACCCTGAGACTGCACGTCTTCGCTTCCGGCACTTCTGCTATGAAGAGGCATCCAACCCACATGAGGCCCTGGCCCAGCTCCGTGAACTCTGCCACCAGTGGCTGCAGCCTGAAGCACACTCCAAGGAGCAAATGCTGGAGCTATTGGTGTTGGAGCAGTTCCTGGGTGCACTGCCCCCCAAGATCCAGTCCTGGGTGGGTGCCCAGCTCCCCAAGAGTGGTGAGGAGGCTGCCATGCTGGTGGAAGGTCTGACTCAGGCATTCGACAAGAGAGGTGAGGGGGAACAACAGCACACTTAGAGCAAAGCCTGTACTGGAATGTAGGAGTGCAGGGTTTAGGCTTGGGGGCTCTAATGCACGCACTTGTCACCTTTGTACTTCACCCAAACTCTTTTATTTTTTTTTTTAAGTTTGAGAGAGAGAGAGAGAGAGCAGAAGCAGGGGGAGGGGCAGAGGGAGAAGGAGAAGCAGACTCCCTGCTGAGCCAAGAGCCCAACAGGCTCAGTCCCAGTACCCTGAGATCATGACCCGAGCCGAAGGCAGACACTTAGCCGACTGAGCTACCCAGGCACCCTTAGCTTTACTCTTAAGTATCTTCTATCCTCATTGGAGACAAAGTTGGCTCAGCAACCCAGGCTTATTTCTTATTAATGTAGAAACCCCAGGGGAGAATAGTAAAAGGTTCTTAGCCTGAACCCCACTGAACTGGTTGGGGTCTTGTATTTGCCTTTGGCTGACCAGATCCCAGGGATGGACATGAGCAAAGAATACCAGGCTGCTGGGGACTGGAAGCCTGTGGGGGTGAGGGTGACAGAAATGTCAGGTATGTCCCCTCTGCTGGTCTCTAGGATCTGTGTGAATCAGACCTGCCCTTAGCTAGAGTGGTCACTGTTGCTCTGGGGGACCCACATTTATGTCCCAGCCCAGGGAGGTTCTAGAGTAAGCAGCCATAAGACAGTTAAGAGCAGGGAGTGAAGGCTCCTCCCAGAAGGACCTGGCCCAATTTGGCCTGGCCTGATGGTAGCAGATAGTGTGTGTATGCCAGGACCAGGGAGAAGGCGTGCTGTGGGTAGGGGGAACAGAAATATCATCAGGGTTTGGTAGATCCAACCACTGCTCCTCTCCCTCCTGGCCACATGACTTTCTTGTGCCTCAGTTTCCCTGTCAATAAAATGGGAATTGCAGTCATAATACCTATTCAGCGTCATTGAGAGGCGTAAATGAGGCATTACCTGTGCAGCACATGAAACAGTGCCTGGCACAGATTAAACACAGTGGAAACTGTAGCTATTAGGATGATTTCTTTTTTTTTAAGCTCCTTGAAAAACAGACCTTTCTGGAGAGGTTGATCATGTTCCTTGGCCCTATCAGCTATGCATAAGCAGAGGTCACAGGGACAGGGAGAGGAGGTAATGACCCCATTCCCCTGCAGGGTCGAGAAATTTGTGAGAGAAAAGGCAATATGGCACTGAGACAAGGAGAAAGAGCTGGCAGTCCAGGCAGAGGGAATGGTGGGGGTAAAAGCCTCGGTGGTATGATATGGACCAGTGCATTCTGGAAAGAGCAGGTTGTACGATATTTTTGGAATAGAGGAAGAAAGGGGATGTGAGACCAAGCATGTGGCTGGGGAGGTTGGGTGAGAACCTCTGTGGGCTTAGAGGAGGAAAGCTGAAATCTACAGCTGAAATCTCAGCTTGGCCACTAGCTAACTGTGTGATCTCGTACCAGTTAGTTACGCAAGAACTTCCTTCAGCTGGGCCTTACTTTCCTTGTGTGAAGTTCAGTTGTTGCAGTATGTCCTGTGAGAGCAGACTAAAGCTGAAATGAGGCAATGGAAATTACCCGCTGTACTTGGAAACTAGCACATAACAAGAGCCTAGTAATGACCAGCAGCCTTGGGAGGCGAGCAGTATAGTATCCCTCTCTTCCAGGTGGGGAAGCAGGTCCAAGTGAAGGTAAGATTGCCCAAGGCCCCAGAGCTGGCTAGTGGCTGCTGCCCCCATCTCTTCCTGAATTCTGTCCAGTACATGATGCTATTAAGTGTCCGTAGGTGCCCTGTGCACCCATCAAGGGTCAGTTCAGGCATCTACTACCTCATTCACAACCAGTCTCCTGCCACCTTTTAACTACACTCTGCCTTCACAGCCATTTATAAAGAGTGGGCCCCAGGCCTCCTGGGGGCTTAAAGAGGCCAAGTGGGCATGTCACCCACTCACCCTCAGCAGCTGTTGTCTACTTAGGGCTCAAGGTAGAGTCGACTGGAGAAAATTGCACAGTTGTCAGCATCTGGAATTGATTCCCTCATTTAGCCAGTATTTAATGAACATTTGCAAAAAATCCTCAGTAGGCTGTCCAAACCCCCGGAGAAAGGTACTGCCCAGAGGGAGTGAGTACACAGGCACTGGGCAAGCACAAGCCCCTGTGCATGCTTACTTGCTCTCACTTCAACCTCAGGGTCTTCCTTCTGACTCTGGAGCCAAAATCAGCAGCCTTGAAGAATGGAGAATTTGGGGAGAAGGGAGGATTGGAACTTGTGATCCAATTTTCGATGGTGTAGGAGGGCAGCCCTATGCCCTTTTGTCATTGAGGATACCAAATGAGAAACTCTTCTTTGGAAACAGGCCCAAATGTCAGGAGTGTCTATGTCTCCCCTTAGAGAGTGAGACCTCAGGGCCCAGGCTGAGTGGGGGAAGCCCCGTGTGGAAAGAGTGGTGACGCTGTGGTTTGGATTGTTTCAGGATGGGACCTAGGAGCCAAGCTCTCAGAGGCAAGCTGCAAGCAGAGTGATTTGGAAGAGTCAGAGTCATTAAACAGGGCCACTGAAACCCTCATGAGAGGTGTTACCCTGGGACTCACCTGTGGTGATGCTTGTGAACCTGAGGGCAGCTCAGAGAGGCAGGCAGGACTCTCAGGGGAAATCTGGACAAAGTCTGTCCCCCAAGAGATGGATTTCAGGGAAACTTCAGAGCCTCACAAGGATGTTCTCACAGACCAACCTAGCTGTGAATCTGGTGCCTTGGGGAATAGTCCCAATGTGTGGCCAAATTTCACCTCACAAGATAAGACACCAGAAGAGAAATTTGATCCACTGGATGGCGATAGGACAGAGCCTCCATACATATACTCAGGGAGGAATTCTTCCAAGTGTGGTGAATGTGGGAAAACATTCCAGAACTCCTCAGCCCTTGAGACACACCAGAAGAGCCATTCTCGGAAGACACCCTATACTTGTAGTGAGTGTGGGAAAGCCTTTAGCCGGAGCACTCACTTGACCCAGCATCAAGTCATCCACACAGGGGCAAAGCCCCATGAGTGTAAAGAGTGTGGGAAGGCCTTTAGCCGAGTCACCCACCTAACTCAGCACCAGAGGATCCACACTGGAGAAAAACCCTACAAGTGTGAGGAATGTGGCAAAACTTTCAGCCGCAGTACTCATCTCACTCAGCACCAGCGAGTGCACACAGGGGAGAGGCCCTATGAATGTGATGAGTGTGGGAAGGCCTTCAGTCAGAGCACCCATCTGACTCAGCATCAGCGCATCCACACTGGGGAGAAGCCCTACAAGTGTGATGCTTGTGGGAGAGCCTTCAGTGACTGCTCAGCTCTGATCCGCCACCTGAGAATCCATTCTGGAGAGAAACCATATCAGTGTAAGATTTGTCCGAAGGCTTTTGCACAGAGCTCCTCCCTCATTGAGCACCAGAGGATCCATACAGGAGAGAAGCCGTACAAATGCAGCGACTGTGGGAAGGCCTTTAGCCGCAGCTCGGCCCTCATGGTTCACTTGAGGATCCACATCACAGTGCTGCAGTAACCAAAGAAAGCCCTTGGGACCCAGAATAACAACTTCTCCTCAGAGGCTCAACATTTAAGAGAAACCCTAAATTCCAAAGAACAAAGAATGGGATGGGTGATTGATAGTACCCTAAAATGATAAGGTGCTTAAGGGCAGACTCTGGGGCTATCTGGGAACAACTCTGCTTTTGGAGACCCAGATGGAGGTGCCTGATGAACACAAAGCTATTCAGGTCAGCTGAAGAAGTAAGCTTCCAGAAGGATCCTGCTTCTCTTCATACCCCATTCAGGTCCATCAGAGAAGGGACAGCTGAGCTGAGAACTTGTATTGGTCTTCAGAGCCAGGGCAATTAGGATGAAGTTTCTGTTGGGACTCAGTGGTCCCAAGATGCTCTGAGCAGACAGGCTCCAGCTTCATGTTCCCATGTAGCTGCTCTTCCTGCCTTTTCCTCTTTTGTTTAACCCAGGAGGGATGCTGGCCCATGCCCACCTCTGTGCCTTCACACATACTCTTTTACTCCACCTATTCATGTCTAACTCCAAGGCCAACCTGTGAGGCAGCCTGTTCTGTGAGGCTTTCTCCAGGCCCTCAGTCTCTCTCCCACTCTCCGTTAATCGAGGGTACAGCATGATATTTGCCCAGCATCTGTTTCTCCTTGCCCTCTCCAATATCCCACCAGTCATCAGCCCTGATGGTTTTATCAAAAATTCACCTCTAATCTGTCTTCTCTGCCATTTTCACTTCTTTGAGCTCTCATCTCCTCTCATCTGGATTACACCTGGAGTCTCCTACCTTCATTCTCTCCCCTGACTTCCTTCACTGTTTCATTCTCCACACCAGCCTCCAGGGGGTTCTTTCTGTAATCCAAACCTGATTGTGTCACTCCGTCATGGAAAGCTCTCCAGTGCATCACCTTCGGTGGCAAAGCTTCCTGAACGATTACAAGTATGCCGAGACATAAGTCTTTCTGAGCCCCAAACAACCTCTCCAGCTATAGGTGCATGTGAATATTGTCATTTTGCTGTGTGTGCAGTTATGTGAAAGTAGTTTCAAAATACTGTCCTTTAGGATATATGTCAAACTCTTTCACCTGCCATTCACGATCAGCCTCATCTACTGTAGTAGCCCCCACCTTCTACACACCAGCCATGTGGAATACTTGTGGTTCTTAAAGAAGCCATATTTTTCCTACCCATGTGCCTCTGTACCTATACCTGGAAACCTCCTCTCTCCCCCCACAACTCAGATGTTTCACGTCTCTCTCTCTAACAAAGCCTTCTCTGCCTCCTTGAGCAGACATCAACTTGCCTTCTCTGCTTTCAGAGCACCTCCTTAACTTCTCTTTAACTGCCTACCATGTTGTATTTACTCCTTGAAGAGCTTGAAGTCTGTGTCTCCCAAAGACACTGTGAGCTTCCAAGAGCAGGGGCCATGTCTTACTCTCAGTATCCATAGCACAGGATGCAATAGGCTCTGACCAATGTCTGTTGAATGAATATACTGGGACTGGTGCCTTCCTGGAGGCAGTCACCATGGTCCACTCTGGAACCTAATATATGTCTTTGCTGTCTCCTCAGCACCCTGCAGGACAAGAACAATCTGATTTTCCCAGAGCCCCAGCACCCAGACAAGCCTGGCATACCATGGCCTCAATAAAATGTTACGGTATTTTAAGTCTACCCTTTCTCTCGCCCCAGAATCCCCCTGGACTCAGTGGTTGCCAACATGCTGTTAGTGCTCTCTCTCTGCTCTCTCTGGCCTTTTCTCACAGTTCTATATCCTCTTTCAGGGTCCATGTCTGTAACTAGATGTCACAGCCTCTGTTCTTAACTGTCAGGGTGTTAGTCTTCATCTCTTTCTCTGATGATCCCACCATGTGTTAACCATTTGATCTGCCATATGGTTTTGTACTGTTCATCGTCACCATCTCTCCCTATGTTTCACCGTGTATCTTGGACTTGTTCCCTCCATGTCACAAGTAAACAGTCACACAGACCAACCAAGGAGTGAGGTTCAGAACAGGAAGGCTGAGACCCAGGGAAACCGAAATCTTGTGCCAGTATCTGAGAGAGTCCCCGATACACCTACACACAGGCAGACTGCCAGGTATAATGAGACCAAGGCTGAGAGACTCAGAGACGGTTGACAGATGTAGGGAAAAGCTCAGAGATGGTAGATACACATTCCTAGTGAAATGATCACACAGGCCTCCAACAAACCTGCAGGCAGTGGAAAAGATGTGGGACTAAAGTTAGGCTACAGAGCCCCACTCCTCCCCAAGGCTGCTTTTGGGACTTGGATAAGTGACTTCCTTGAACTTCAGTGACCTGCTCATCTGTAAAGCATGAATAAGATGACCTGACTTGTGCAGCAGCCAAACCAAGGCCTGGCCACCAGCTTGTAGCATCAATCTCCACCTCTTTCTGTCCCTATCTTCCTGCTCTTTGGCACTGAAGAACTGACTCTCCACCCCCTGGCACTCTGAGCATCTCCAGCACTCACTTTGTCACGAGATGTGTCTTCCCATGTTTATCTAAAGAGGAAGTCATGGGGGCAAAGAATCTTTATTAAGGATCTACATGCATTGTCCAGTCTGCTAAATATTATGTACATCATCTCACAACACTTAGGGTAGGATGACCATTCCCACTTTCTAGAGGAAGGGACTTGGGGTTGGAGAATGTGAGTGGCCAAGTTTATACTGCCAGAGACTGGAAGCATTGAGATTTGAAAACCTATCCAAATATGTCAGCAATTTCAATAAGCATCACTATATTCAACAAACCAAGGAAGACAAATATTAACATTAGATTTCAAATCCGGATATAATGTTCTTTAGAATAAACACATCTAAAGTGGAAAAGTTGAGGGTAAAGGAATAGAAAAGGATATACAAGGCAGACATGAATCTGAAGAAAGACAACAGAGCCATATTAATTTTGACAAAATAGATATAGACACAGAAAAGCATTAGTAGGGTCATAGATCACTATGTTTTTTTATAAAAAGAACAATTCATTAAAAGATGTGATAGTTTGAAACCAGACAGAAATGGATTGAAATGTGTTGAAATCATAGAAATGGATAAGACCATATGTGTAGTTGGAAATGCTACCACATTCTTTGTGATAACAGAATATTTGAAGAAATAATTACTAAAACTTTCCAAATTTGGCAAAAGTTGTCAATTTACAGGTTTAGAAAGCTCAGTGAACCCCAAACAGCATAATCTCAAAGAAACCCATACCTGCACATATCATAATCGAACTGATGAAAACAAAACATTTAAAAATTTTGAAAACAGTCTGTGGGGATCCCTGGGTGGCGCAGCGGTTTGGCGCCTGCCTTTGGCCCAGGGCGCGATCCTGGAGAACCGGGATCAAGTCCCACGTCGGGCTCCCGGTGCATGGAGCCTGCTTCTCCCTCTGCCTGTGTCTCTGCCTCTCTCTCTCTCTCTCTCTGTGTGACTATCATAAATAAATAAAAATTAAAAAAAAAAAGAAAGAAAACAGTCTGTGAAAAACTAAGCATTATATAAAGGTCAATGCAAAAGATTATGGGTTTCTTGTCAGAAATATTGGAAGCCAGAAGGCAGAGAAACAACATGTTTAAAGTGCTGGGGGGAAAAAACCCTGTGAATCCAAAATTGACATCAGGAAGGAGAGTAAAATACAGGATTCCTGGGTGGCTCCACGGTTCACCACCTGTCGTCAGCCCAGGGCATGATCCTGGAGTCCTGGGATCGAGTCCCACATCAGGCTCCTTGCTTGGGGTCTGCTTCTCCCTTTGCCTGTGTCTCTGCCTCTCTCTCTCTCTCTCTCTCTCTCTCTCTCTCTCTCTCATGAATAAATAAATAACATCTTTAAAAAAAAAGGAAAAAAAAAAGGAAGGAGAGCAAAATTAAAACATTTTCAAATGATGTAAAACTAACAGTCTTTTGCCAGCTGGCTAAAAGCGTTGTTTTGGTGGAAGGAAACTGATAACAGAAGGAAAATTGGAACCTTGGTAATGAAGAAAGAGTAATACATTGCAAATATTTGATCTTTAAGATACATGAGTGTTTTTTATAAAAAGATATACATGGCTGTTGAAAACAAAATTTATAACAGTGGAGTTTTCAGTGTATGTTGATATGTATATGACTACAACATAAAGAGGGGAGAGTATCAAAATTCATTCAGTGATATATTTGAGATCTGTATATTTTAATGCATATACATTATGTCTCAAAGATATAAAGTTGTCATATCACTAGGTTGTACAACTGAAACTAATGCAATATTGTATGTCAGCTATACTAAAAAAAATTGAAAAATAAAAGGATGAAGAAAGATATAATCAAAAAATGTTAGAGTGACTATATTAATATCCCAAGTAAACTTCAGAACAAGGAAAATTACCAATGATAAAGAGAGACATTACATAATGATAAATGTCAATCTACCAAAAAGACATAATTCCAAATATGTATGCATCTTAACAACAAAGTCCTAATATATATGAAGCAAAAAGAGAACAGAAGGGAAATAATAAATAAATTCATAATTATAATTGGGGACTTCTACACCCTTCTTTCTAGAATCAACAGAACAAGTAGATAGGAAATCAGGATACAGAAGAACTGAACAACAGCCACCAACTGGATATGATTGATGAAGTCGCCAGTATTTAAATATTGCCAATTATTTTTTTATGCACAAAGAAGTAATCTCCTATTACTTAACTAATACATACTTGTTTTTAAGCCTAAGAATGAGCTGTTACTGATGTTTACCGCCAAGAAATCAAGGATCTGTGTTTCCTGACGAAAGTGAAAAAGAACAAATTAATTCAGAAGTAAGTAGAAAGAAGGGAATAATAATGATACAAGTAGAGATCCACAAAGTAGACAAGAGACCCCAGAAAAAAATGAACAAATCCAAAAGTTAGTTATTTGAAAACATTAATACAATTGATAAACCCCTAGCTAGACTGACAGAGGAGGGAGAGAAGTTGGGGTGGGGGAGGACACAGTATCAAGCATGAAAGAGGTGACATAACTACAGACCCAGCGAGCATTGAAAGAATACAGGAATGTTGTAAACAACTATACCAGTAAATCAGATCACTCAGATGAGATAGGCAAATTCCTTAAACAAAATTTATCAAGTATTAGTTGATAATGCTAATACATACCCCTTGGTATGCCAGTACCTTAACGGCCAAGCTCTAAATGGACTGCAATGAGATAGTCCAGGAAGGTATTGGGTCAGGCAAAGGGCCTTAGATCTGAGGGGAAGGAGGAAAGAATAGAATAGCCCCACCCCTCCAACAGTTTCAATCTCCAGTGTGAGAGACCTAGCCTTTGGCTGGGGAAAGAGTCCAGCTCCACCAGCTGGTGGCTACTCAGTCCAGAAAACAAAACTACAAAATGCAGCCTCTCTGAAGTGCCTCCCAGTGTGAGGACCAATTTGGTCAAGGTGGGATTGGGTATGTCTGGAGCCTCAAGGTACTTCCCCAGACCCACTGGGGACCAGGCAGAGGTGCCTGGGGAGTAGGAGGCAACTTGAAGAAAGCAAAAGGTAATCTTGAACAATGTGGACCCAAGTAGCCAATCTTTGGCCCGTATATCCCCAGGATCCAACCCAGAGGCCATCCACCTTTAGGACCCCAGCCCACTTCCCTCAGCCGTGGAAGTACAGGCCCCTGCATCAGGGCTGCCATTAGCCAAGGACACTTTTTTTTTTTTCTTAAAGATTTTATTTATTCACGATAGAGAGAGAGAGGCAGAGACACAGGCAGAGGGAGAAGCAGGACTCGATCCCTGGACCCCAGGACCTTGCCCTGGGCCAAAGGCAGGCGCTAAACCACCGAGCCACCCAGGGATCTCCCAAGGACACCTTTTAAAGATTCTATTCACATTTATTGATTCCCAGGAGGAATTAGGGACAGTCCTCCAGCACTTCCAGGGGTAGTCCAGCCTCTAGCTGCAGCATGAGGGATCATAGCCAGACCGGAGAAAGCACTTGCCAAAGATACCATCAGCGGCCTGAGTCTGCAGCTTGATCAACTTCCTAGACAAATGTGACAAAAGAGAAATAGTAGGGGAGCAAGGCATCATGTGTGTTCCTCCCTAGTGAAATCAGGGAAGACCTCACTGAGGCCCCTCAGGAAGAAAGTAGCTTGTTCAGCTGCCGGCCAAGACCCGTCCCACACCTCGGCCTCCCTCCAGATGCTCTAGCTGACCAAATCACTCTGCTTCAGGGCCTTTGCACCTGTAATTTCCCTACCTGCAATTTCCCTCATAACCCCAGCACACTAGGCACACTAACCAATGTGTTGAGAGAAAATTCAGGGTAAGGGCCCTCATGATAAAGGGTACAATCTGGGCAAAGGCCAGAGGAGGAACCCAGCTCACAAAACCAGAGGAAAAGTTTACCTGCCACCTGGAGCTCCACTGGGTCACTGAGCTCAGACACAAAGGGGATGGGCAACCATGAGCGATAGCGGCAGCTGTAGTTGCCTACGTGCTGGGGCCCCACATAGGTCAGTACAAGGTCCGCTGAGGGGTGGGTGGCCCAGACCTGGGTTGAAGGCTCCTTTTTGCCTTCCCGCAACAGCTCAAAAGTGATGTGGGGCACGACTTCCGGCACCTGGCCCTTGCAGCGCAGGATGGCATCACGGCCAGGAATCATAGCCCCACTCCACAGAGCCTGGAGCTGTGGCCTGGGAGGGGGTCCTGGGTGGAGCAGTCAGTGGTCAAGTGAGGTCCTCTCCTCAGACAGCAGCTGCCCCAGCGCCCCTCTGCCTTCCTGCCTCCCACTAAGCCCAGTCCTGCTGGCTGCTCCACCCACCAGGAAGCTACCCTGTGCACATACCTTTCCCCCTTTTCCTAGTCCTGAACAGAAGTGGCTTCTCCTATTATCCTCCCTGTCACCCTCTTCCCCAAGATCTTGCATGTTGCCTAGACCTGGGCCTGCTCTGAGACTTCCTGGGGTCCCCAGCACTTGGCACTTTGGGCCTCAGGACAGGTGTGGAAAGAAAGAAATGGCCATGGGAAATGGTGTTCCTGGCCATGGAACAGGAAATAAAACAAATGCGAGGCATCCCCTAGTAGGCTGTGGGCAGCAGCCCAAATCAGCCCAAATTACGTTTGTCTGAAAGGTCTGCTACGCGGACAGGACTGAGGCCTGGAGCACTTCCCTTGGGCACCCTCCTTTGCTCATGGCTGCTCCTACCCCGCCAGCTCACCATCAATGCGCAGTTCCAAGCTGGAGCTTGGAGCAGAGCCGGCGAAGGGTGGCGCAGTGTCCTTGTAGACACAGCTGTAGTTGGCTGAGTCTACCACCGAGACATCTCGCAGCTGGAAGCAGGCCTCTGTCCCCTCGGGGCTCAGGACATGGTGCACTCGGCGCTTTCTGGCGACCTCGCTCACCAGGGCGAAGCGCAGGCCGGCCCGGGGTGCCTGACACCGCAGCTGCACCAGCGTGCCTGGCATGGGGTGTAGAGTCTCGGGCTCCACGGAGAGCTCCGGAGCTGGGAGTGTCTCTGCAGGGAGGACTTGGACTGATCCGGGTGCCAAGGGGGAAGGCTTGGGCCTCATACCCCATTCAGCCTGGTTCCTTATGCCTGAGAGCCTATGCGGGCCCCCTCTCTCCCTCAACTTAAAACTGCATCACCCTCCAGACCTCACCAGATACCTCACACACAGTCCAATACTATTCCTTATTAGTTCGTTTGTCCATGAAAACAGATGTGGGGAAGGGATTGAGTTTGTCACCAAGCCCAGGATGTGCTCCCCTGCAGGCCTGGATCCTCTTTTGGGGTCAGGCCTTCTGATCCCCGTCCTTGGCAGGCCCTGCAGCTGCAACCTGGCTGCCTTCAACAAACAGGTCTCCAGTGCCCATCTGGACCCGGGAGATAGAGGGGACCCCCAGGCAGGTGGCATTGCCTGCACAGCCTGTGGCAGACTTGTGTGTTCATCCAATTATTCTGATTGAAGTTGGTGAGCTAATTGTCTCATTCTCAGGGAAACTGAGGCCAGGTGGATGAATTGGGAATGGGCCCCCACCAGAGCCCTCCAGTTCCGGGGGACCCCTCTCTGGATCCCTCCTCCTGTTCCCCACCCCCAGAGCAGAGCACTCTTGCCCTCCCAGCCCCATGCCCACGTTCCAGCTTGGGGCTGCCAGGCTCACCATCACTCAACAGCAGCTCGACAGGCGCACTGTCGGAAGACCAGGTTTGCTGGCCACGCAGCTGATATCGGCAGGTATAGAGACCGCCAGACCCTAAAGCCACCATGTCCAGGTGAAAGGAGATGCGGTCTGGGTTGCTGGAGCTTCTGCGTACCAGCAGCTCCTCTTCTCCCTGCCGCAGCTGGAAGTCCACGCCGCTCAGGGGCGCCACACAGACGAGAGTGGCGTCGGCACCAGGGCGCAGGAGACCTGCAGACTCTCCCTGGAAATTCAGCTTGGGTGGCAACGGTGCCGCTGCAAGGCAGGGAGGGTCAGTAGAGCTAGAGTCCTGGAAACCCCTGCTGTGGGACTGTTCCTGAGAAAGCTATAGTCAGCCAAGCTCCCAGACCTCTGCCCTCCCTGCAATAGCCCCCTGCAGTAGCCCCAGGAACACCCTTCTTTGTGGCCCATCCCCAACACCCCACCCCCACCCCACTTCGCAGGGCCACAGTGTCCATGTTTAGGTCAGGTGTGATCCATCCAACTGTGTGACCACTGTTTCCCCAACCCAGTTCTGGGCAAGGTTATTCAGGGTTGAGGGTGAAGGTAAACATAGCTCTGACTTCCAGGAGCCTCCTATCCCAGGAATCAGGTCCACACACTCACCCAGTTCCTCGACTGTCACGGTAGCACTGGGCTCAGAGGGTGCACCTGCTGCGTGGGTCCGGTAGCTGCAGCTATAATTGCCAGGCCGATGAACTGGGAAGGTGGCCTCCATGTCTTCAGGGGCCTCAGCCACCTCCAAAAACTGATCATTGCCTTCCTGCCTCAGCAGGTAGGTCACACCACGAAACGCCCCATGGCACAGCAGTTTCGTCTTCAGACCCGGTGTGATCCAGGACACGGGCTCAGTTGAAAGCAAAGGTGGGGGTAGGGACTCTGCGTGTGGAGCAGGGTTGATGGGTGGTTCTAAATGACTTGACAACATGCGAGCCCAAACAGACCAGGACCTCCACACTCATGAGGGGCACCTGGGTGGCTCAGTTGGCTGAGTTTCCGACTCTTGATTTCCACTCAGGTCATGATCTGAGGGGGTGGGGGGGCTCCATGCTCAGTGGGGAGTCTGCTTAACGATTTTCTCTCTCCCTCTGCCCCTCCCCCCATGCACAATTTTCTCTGTCTGTCTGTCTCTCTCTCAAATAAATCTTGAGAGAAAGAAAAAAGAAAATATCAAGGAGCCAGGGAGTTGGAAGACATTGATGGAGGAAAGGGAGGCAAGGACAAGAGACAGGCGAAAAGCAGATATGGTAAGGGAAGTGTGCTGGGCTTTTTCCCAAGTACTTTCTGTAGATTCAGTAATTTATTCCTCACAGCCTTCTGGGATCAGTGCACACATCATCCTCATCTTACAGATGAGGAAATGGAATCAGAGATGTAAGATGACCTGCCAAAGGCCACCTAGCTGCTCAGGAATCCCCACCCACCCACTGCCACCCCCATGCCAGAAAAGTAGGACCAGGAGAGTAAGGAATGGAGGGAGGAAGTGAGGAAGTGAGCAGCCCTCTCCCTACTGTCTTGTGGCCCCACTAAAGCCTCTGCTTACCTGCTCCAGTCACCTCCAGGAGGTTGCTTAACTGAGTCCATCCGCTGTTCAAGCCAGAACGGCAGCGGTAGAGGCCCCGGGTGTCACTCGTCACTGCTCCTAGCGGGAACCGGTGCTCCATGGCCGGTAAATCAAGGTGTACAAGTTCCTGGGTTACTCCATCCTTGAACAGCTCAAAATCCGGAGTCCCCAGGCGGGCCTGACATGTCAGTGTCAAGTTGGCCCAGGGCTCCAGCAGCGATTCGGCCTCTGCCCACAAATTCGGCCGGGTCTCAAATACTGCATGGCAGGTGGAGGTCAGTGCTGGGTCCCAGGACAGAGGCTCACCTCTGCAGGTGCCCACCATCCCCCAAACCTGATCCGGACTTACCTGTGGCTGCCTTGTTCGCTGGGCACAGCAAGAAACCTGCGGGGACCCCACCTGTGAGACCCCCATTCCTATCCCTCCTCTTTCCTCCCTCCCCTTTCCTCCCGCCCCAAGGGACCTTGGACCTTGGCAACCTCACCCCAGAGCACCAGGAAGGCCCCAAGCGTGGACATGATGGCCAGTCTCCCTCCAGCCGGTGAGTGTCTGTGGTGATAAAGCCCAAGCAAGGGTGGCAAAGGGGCAGCAAGGGGCATTGACCTCTTCCCTATTGTTTGTCCTTCCCAGGAGGCAGGGGTAGGGGGGTGTTCCTGCAGGGGACAAAGGGCAAAATTCCAAGGCCTTGGAACCTCATCAATAACTATAATCAATAATTATGTATAATTAATAAACAGTAATAAATAATGATTATTTTAAAATAATATAATTAAAAAATAAAAAATAATTAAGTTGCAAACTAACAATATCAACAAATGAAATGACTTAAAATATGAGAAATACAATTTAAAAATAAAAATTAAATTAAAACAAAACAAATAGGGATCTCTGGGTGGCGCAGCGCTTTGGCGCCTGACTTTGGCTCAGGGTGCGATCCTGGAGACCAGGGATCGAATCCCACGTCGGGCTCCCGGTGCATGGAGCCTGCTTCTCCCTCTGCCTCTCTCTCTCTCTCTCTCTGTGACTATCATAAATAAATAAATTAAAAAAAAAATAAAAATAAAACAAAACAAATAATATAAGAAATACTAATTGATAAAGGAAATTTCATTTTTAAAAAATTTTTTATTGGAGTTCAATTTGCCAACATATAGCATAACACCCAGTGCTCATCCCACCAAGTGTCCCCCTCATTGCCCATCACCCAGTCACCCCAACCCCCCCCCCCCGCCTACTTCCTCTTCCACTACCCCTTGTTCATTTAAAGGAAATTTTTAATTTTTAATGTTTGTGGGGCCTGCTCCAGGGCTCCCAGGAAGCTGTATTTCAAACTTTATCAAGATCAAAATGACTCCGCAAAACCTCAAAGCATGGGCTCTATGTCTGCCCTGAGCACACATTGTGTATCTGCTTCGTTAAAACAAACAAGGGCAGCCCGGATGGCCCAGCGGTTTGGCGCTGCCTTCCCTTCCGTCCTGGGGTGTGATCCTGAGGACCCGACTGAGTCCCGCTCCCTGCATGGAGCCTGCTTCTCCCTCTGCCTGTCTCTCTGCCTCTCTCTGTCTGTCATGAATAAATAAATTTTAAAAATCTTTAAAAAACAAACAAACAAAAAGAGCATTTCAAACATAAAGATGAGAAAAATTTTAAAAACAACCTGGGCCTCATAAGATTAAAGTCATACAGACTTGCAGATACTAAAAACAGAAGATAAAGTCTGTAACTTTCTGAAATGTCCATCATGATGATTTGTAATTCTTTTTTTTTTAAGATTTTATTTATTTACTCATGAGAGACACACAGAAAGAGGCAGAGACATAAGCAGGCTCCATGCAGGGTGCCCAATATGGGACTCGATCCCAGGAGTCCAGGATCATGACTTGAGCTGAAGGCAGATGCTTAACTGACTGAGCCACCCAGCTGCCCATGTTAACTCTTTATGTAAAAAAATATATATATCCTTCCATCAAATGTTTCTTCCCTAGAGCACTCTCTTCTTTGTGCAGACTGTATCCTGGGCACCTGTCCTAACTTGGGCTCGAATAAAACTCTTTTCCTTTCTCTTTAAAAAATTTTAAAGTGTTTGTTCATTTTACATCAATATTTCTTGGCATAGTCAACAGGATATCAGAGCAACTTGCCTGAGAACATCTGGGGATTATCTGGAACTCAGTGCTTGGTACCAGCTTGGGCCCTCTGTACCCCTCTGGCTCCTCAGCACCTCATGGGTGGATGTATCTGGTGAGATCTCCTGATACCTGGACCTCTTCAACTTGAGTTGGCAGTCCTGACTTTTATTTGAACTGTTAAAGGTTACCAGTGATGCCTTCTAGGGGGGTTGATGGGTTAGTTGATTTAATTTGGCATTATACTAATTGATGTTATTAATATATAAAGCTTGAGTAAATTTTCTGGCTAGAAATATGAATAGCTCAGCTCAAAGAGAAGGGACACCTGCTCCTTTGAGTTAAATGGTACTTTCAGGTGAATGAAGGCCTAGCAGAAGTGTCCGAGGATATTCCTCAGATGTGTAGTAGTCCCATAGGAATTTCCCATCTCATAAGGTAATTAGTGATTGGCTCATCCAGGAATACACACATAAGGATGGATTTTGCAATGCTCTGAGCCCACTCACTGGTCCTAGACCTCACAAGGGTAAAATTATCTGGGGTAAAATATCCTACATTCAGACTTTTATGTTAATCTATAATAAAGATGCCTTATAGGAAGGGACCTGATTGATGGTCTGAAGAGGTAAAGATGAACAAAAATTTAAGACACCTAACCCTCTTCCCAATAGTCAGAATAATGAGGAAAAGGAAGAAGAAAATAGGCAGACACTAGAAATCCTAAATACAGTCCCCCCACCCCCTGTAAGCACAAGCACCAGAACCCAAGCCCAACCCACTGCCTGCTCCTCTTCCAGAGGGCTAAAGAGCACCCAGAGGAAAAGATAGGAGACAGAGTTGGTTTTTTTTTTTAAGATTTTTATTTTTATTTTTTAAAGATTTTATTTATTTATTCAAGAGAGACACAGAGAGAGAGGCAGAGACAAAGGCAGAGAGAGAAGCAGGCTCCCTGAAGGGAGCCCGACGTGGGACTCGACGTGGGACTCGATCCCAGGACCCCAGGACCATGCCCTGGGCTGAAGGCAGGCACCAAACCGCTGAGCCATCCAGGGATCCCCAAGTTTTAATTTTTAGGTAATCTGTACACCCAGTGTGGGGCTTGAACTCACAACCCTGAGATCAAAAGTTGCACTCTAGGGATCCCTGGGTGGCGCAGCGGTTTGGCGCCTGCCTTTGGCCCAGGGCGCGATCCTGGAGACCCGGGATCGAATCCCACGTCGGGTTCCCGGTGCATGGAGCCTGCTTCTCCCTCTGCCTGTGTCTTTGCCTCTCTCTCTCATTCTGTGTGACTATCATAAATAAATAAAAATTAAAAAAAAAAAAAAAGTTGCACTCTACCGACTGGGCCCCAGAAGACAGGTGCCCCAGAAGACAGAGGGGGAAAAAAGGAAGGAAGGGAGGAAGGAAAAGAAAGTTTAAATCTGTCTCCAGTCTTGCCAATGGCACCCCTGATGCTTCTACCTCCACCTCCTCCTGTTCTTTTTTTTAATATATTTTTTAAATTTTTTATTTATTTATGATAGTCACACAGAGAGAGAGAGGGGCAGAGACACAGGCGGAGGGAGAAGCAGGCTCCATGCACTGGGAGCCCGAAGTGGGACTCGATCCCGAGTCTTCAGGATCTCGCCCTGGGCCAAAGGCAGGCGCTAAACCGCTGCGCCACCCAGGGATCCCCACCTCCTCCTGTTCTTGTACTCACACAGCCAACCCTTCTACCACCCTCTGTACTTCTGTACCATCAGCTCCTGCTCTTCCTCCCCTCACTATCAAGGAGCAAAAAGCACCCCAAGCTGTTGGGACATCTCCTTACGAGGTTCAAACTGGAGCACCTCCAAAATCAACATGAAGGGGCCCAGGTGATCCCCTGGATCTAAACAGCCCACTTTAGATTTCCCCACAGGAGCCCCAAGTAAAATTGTCAAATGGGGAAACAAACTGATTAACCTTTTAGTGGACACAGGTGCAAAATATTTGATATGAAAGCTAACTCAAGGTTATTGGTTTAATTAAGATAAACATGTTAGAGTTATCTGTATTAAATATAAAACTTTTATTTTACCAAGGTTTTCTAAAGGTCAAATAAGTTCATGTCATCTCTGTTGCAATCTGTAAACAAAAACTTTTTTTTCAAGATTGTATTTATTTGAGAGAAAGAGCATAGGTGAGCCAGCATGGGTGTGGGAGAGAGAGGGAGAGGGAGAAGCAGACTCCCTGCTGAGCAGGGAGCCCAATGTGGGGCTTCATTCCAGGATCCCAAGATCCTGAGATCATGACCTGAGCTGAAGGTAGACACTGAGCCACTCAGACGCCCCAACAAAAACGGTAACTTAAAATGATGGTTAATTTTGTCTGTGTTGTACAATTTTCATGGGTAATTGTTAAAAGCAAATAGGCTAAATAAATAAAGTGTTCATAGATAAACTTTTAAATACCTTCCAAAATATTTAGTAACCCAAAAATTTGAAGTTTTGCTAAGTTAAATGATAAATTGGGTTGAAGATATCATTGGATATCTAAGTCTTTTTAAAAAAAAAAAGATTTATTTATTCATGAGAGACACAGAGAGAGAGGCAGAGACATAGGCAGAGGGAGAAGCAGGCTCCCTGCAAGGAGCCCAATGGGGTACTCGATCCGGATCCCGGAATCAGGACCTGAGCCGAAGGCAGACACTCAATCACGGAGCCACCCAGGTGTCCCTGAATATCTAAGTCTTTATTGAGTAAGATAAAATCTTGAAATATTAATTACCAAACCATAAGATTTGTCTGCTTTTGTCTTGTTACAGAAAAAAACTAAAGATACTTGGGTCTGGGGATCCCTGGGTGGCGCAGTGGTTTAGTGCCTGCCTTTGGCCCAGGGTGCGATCCTGGAGACCCAGGATTGAATCCCACGTTGGGCTCCCGGTGCATGGAGCCTGCTTCTCCCTCTGCCTATGTCTCTGCCTCTCTCTCTCTCTCACTGTGTGCCTATCATAAATAAATAAAATAAAATAAAAATTAAAAAAAAAGATACTTGGGTCTGTTAATAAACGTATGTTACACTTTCTTTAAAAATCGAACCATGGGGCACCTGGGTGGCTCAATAGGTTAAGCGTCCAACTCTTTTTTTTAAGATTTTATTTTATGAATTAATAAGAGACACACATAGAGATAGAGGCAGAGACACTGGCAGAGGGAGAAGCAGGCTCCATGCAGTGAGCCGACTTGATCCCAGGACCCTGGGATCACACCCTGAGCTGAAGGCAGATGCTCAACCGCTGAGCCACCAAGGCGTCCCAGCATCTGACTCTTGATTTCCACTCACGTCGAGATCTCAGGATTGTGGGATTGAGCCCCACGTAGGGCTCCGTACTCAGTGGCAGAGTCTGCTTCTCCCTCTCCCTCCACCCCTCCCCATACTTGTACACATACTCTCTCTTAAATAAATAAATAAATAAAATATTTTTAAAAATTGAAGACGCCTGGGTGCTCAACGGTTGAGCATCTGCCTTTGGCTCAGGGCATGATCCTGGAGTGTTGGGATCAAGTCCCATATCGGGCTCCTTGCATGGAGCCTGCTTCTCCTGTCTCTGCCTCTCTCTGTGTGTCTCTCATGAATAAATAAATAAAATATTTAAAAAAAAACTTAAAAAATAAAATAAAAATTTAAAAATTTTACTATATATAATAAAACACATTTCTAAAAATTATGAAATACATTCATAAATTTGTCACTCTAAAGAATTCTGGTGTAACAGTTCACAAGTGATTCCTACTTAGTTTTCACTGGAGACTAAGTTTAATAATACTTAAAATTCTGCTAAATGTAATTAAGACTGATAGAAAATGATAAAGAGAACAACTCTATAGAAAAGTAAGGGATATATGAGACAGATATAAGGAATGAGTATACATTTTTATTGAGGGAAAAGAAAGTAATTTTGTCTTGAAATGAGACTGGCTACTTAGGGAAAATGTAGGACAAAATCTGAATGAAATAATTTTATGCATGATTAGGACTAAGACTAATACTTTTAAAAATAAGTGAGTTTTAAAAGTATACTGGGGATCCCTGGGTGGCACAGCGGTTTGGCGCCTGCCTTTGGCCCAGGGCGCGATCCTGGAGACCCAGGATCAAATCCCACGTCGGGCTCCCGGTGCATGGAGCCTGCTTCTCCCTCTGCCTGTGTCTCTGCCTCTCTCTCTCTCTCTCTCTCTCTCTCTCTGACTATCATAAATAAATAAAAATTTAAAAATAAAATAAAAGTATACTGGCATAAATTAAAATTCGGTTTTTCTCCCTGTTAAAGAGACAAGGTTTTCTTGGTTTGTTGCCGTGCCCATGAGAAGAAATTATAAACAAGGGTGTTTTCTTTTTCTTATCTGCTCAAAAAACAAGATTTCTATATTTGTTTTTATCAAGTTTTTAATTTATTTTTATTTTTTAAAGATTTTATTTATTTATTCATGAGAGACACAGAGAGAAAGGCAGGGACACAAGCAGAGAGAGAAGCAGGTTCCATGCAGGGAGCCCGATGTGGGACTCGATCCTGGAACCCCAAGATCACGCCCTGGGCCAAAGGCAGGTGCCAAACCGCTGAGCCACCCAGGGATCCCAGGTTTTTAATTTCTTTTTTTTTTTTTAAAGATTTATTTATTTATTCATGAGAGACACAGGCAAAGGGAGAAGCAGGCTACCTGCAAGGAGCCCAACGCAGGACTCGATCTGGGGCTCCAGGATCACACCCTGGGCCGAAGGCGCCACTAAACCACTGAGCCACCCAGGCTGCCTGGTTTTTAATTTCTTAAGAAAACTAAACTTCTCAATATTAAAAGAGCTAAGTTTTGCTAGCAACTGTATAACCTTCTCTTGTGGCCACCTTAGTTAAATGGTTAAATAGATAATTAAGTTTTAAATTTTGTAATGATCTGTGATGCTATATAGGATACACACACACAGACTTCCAAGAAATGTAAATCCTAAAAAAAGTCTTTTTGACCAATTAGGCTTATTTATTTGGTATGTTGAGTTACATGGAAAGCATTGTCAAACAAATAATAAATCTTCTTAGGTTCTATTATGTGGATAAATGCTAAAACCGTTCCAAAACTTATATAAAGCTCCTAAAATTTCAATATCTTCAATACCTTACCAAGTGAGTAAAGAATGTCACTTCCTGGTAGGCTTGGGGACCTCAAGATCTTTTGGGGACCTCAAAAAGAGGAATTCACCCAAATCTACAGGTATTTCAGAAAAGTCCAATGGCAGGTTATTTGACTGGGCTTCTGGCTTTAAACAGCTATTTAAGGCTCAATCAGAAATTCCATATTTTTTTTTAATTTTATTTATTTTTTTAACTTTTTTTTTTTAAGATTTATTTATTCTTGAGAGAGAGAGAGAGAGAGAGAGAGAGAGGCAGAGACACAGGCAGAGGGAGAAGCAGGCTCCATGCAGGGAGCCCGATGTGGGACTTGATCCCGGGTCACGAGGGTCATGCCCTGGGCTGAAGACAGGCGCTAAACCGCCGAGCCACCCGGGCTGCCAATCAGAAATTCCTTATAAAAAGTTCTAGCAGGGGGACTCCTGGGTGGCTCAGCGGTTGAGCTGATCCCTGAGTCCTGGGATTGAGTTCTACATCGGACTTCCTGCCTGTGTCTCTGCCTCTGTGTGTGTATCTCTCAATGTCTCTCGTGAATAAATAAATAAAATCTTAAAAAAAAAAAAAAAAGATAAAAGAAAAGTTCTAGCAGTTAAATGTCTGCCTTTTGTTCAGGTTGTAATCTCGGGGTCCTGGGATGGAGTGCTGCATCAGGCTCCCTGCTCAGTGGGGAGTCTGCTTACCCCTCTGCCCCTCCCCCCACCCCACTCTACCCCTCATTCTTGCTCTCTCTCATGCGTTCTCTCTCAAATAATAAATAAAATATTTTTAAAAGTATCAGTCCCTTTTTTTTTTTTTTTAAGATTTCATTCACTTATTCATGAGAGACAGAGAGAGAGGCAGAGACACAGGCAGAGGGAGAAACAGGCTCCATGCAGGAAGCCTGACATGGGACTGGATCCCTGGTCTCCAGGATCACGTCCGGGCTGAAGGCAGCACTAAACCACTGAGCCACCCAGGCTGCCCATAAATCTTTTTTAAAAAAATGTTTTTGCAAAACAGATTTAGAAAAATCTATATGGTCAATCACTATTCTTGCTGCACTTACATAAATTATTAGGCCAAGTTTCTTAAAATTGAACTTATTTTATAAACAAATTAGTCTTAATTTAGCTATCTCTGACAGGAAGGAGGGTGACTTTAGAGAAAAAGATTATATAACATTTTTCTAGTTGTTAAATTCTAGTTTTGTTTAATTATCTTTGAGTATTTGCTGTTTGCCTCTAAAACTGGGCTGGATATTGAATTCTGGTTTCCTCAGATATCTGATTCTGACTCCAAACCAAAGTTTCTTCTCCAAACCAATCTTCTCTCATTCACTTACCTTAAAATCATTAAGAACTAAAAACTACCTTTTTGTTTTCCTCCAGCCTTGCAAACTAAAGCTAGACAACATGAGATAAACTCAGAGAAGTTTCCACAATAGCTCATGTACAGACAATCTTTTTTTTTTTTTTTTCAATTCATGAGAGACAAGGCAGAGAGAGAAGCAGTCTCCATGCAGGGAGCCAAATATGGGAGTCAATCTGGGGACTCCAGGATCACTCCCTGGGTGGAAGGCAGATGTTTGACCACTGAGCCACCCAGGTATCCCTATGTACAGACAATCTTATGGGCAGTTGTGTTCTACAGGCCACTCAAAAGGATCACCAGAGACATTTGAACTACGAACAAGAAAAATCCATCAGATTGCTGCTGCCTGCCACCACTCCATCTGAGGTGCTTCAAACCTGACATCTAAAAATCTTCTCACTGGGGACTCACACAGTGATTGATAATCTGCTCCTACCATTAACCATTTTTCTTTTGTTTCCATACAAATGCCTTTTATTAATTACCTGATTGCTGGCTGAACAAAGCAGAGTCATATGGCTAACACTACTTGCTACACTTATATCAACTCCTCCTGGGAAATATGGATCCAAATAATAAAAATCAAACAGCAAGCCATGTGGCTACAAGAAGCCCTTGACTACCACAGCCCCCTTTCCAAAGTGGCTGGGATTGGTTTACTGGTATATTCTCTTGGATACTTACTGGTATCAGATCAATTTTAGAGGGAATAACAAAATAGGGTTTGACTATTGACACTATTACAATTTATTAGAATATACTTGAGGATAAAACTAGTGATGTCATAGTGCCAAACTATGTAAAGGAAATATCCAAGTTCTCAGATAAGGGCTATCTCTGATATCCTTCCATTAGAACAAGGGAGTTATCAGCCTGCACCATGCCAAATGCTTTCATTCTTTTTTTTTTTTAAGATTTTTATTTATTTATTCATGAGAGACACAGAGAGAGGCAGAGACATAGGCAGAGGAAGAAGCAGGCTCCATGCAGGGAGCCCAACATGGGACTCCATCCTGGGTCTCCAGGATCATGCCCTGGGCGGAAGGCGGTGCTAAACCGCTGAGCCACCCAGGCTGCCCCAAATGCTTTCATTCTAAAGTCTCTACTCCACCCTAATTCAGCATGGAGCAGTTGCAGAAGATGGACCATCTTTTCATGTTGCATAAAAGTGGAATACAGGATTGACAATTATAACAGGAAAAAACTTACATGCCTGATTCCTTGTTGCTTCTATTTCCCTTGCTGCTGTGACCCATAGGTTAAAAACTTCTGCTGAGCCCTGCTTATAGACATGTTACAACCAAGGTTTGCAAAAACTGCTCTTTATCCAAAACCTACCTTGGCTGAGGAGATAAAAGTAGCTAGAACCGTCATCATCCTGAATCATCAAGATTGAGGAATAATAATAATTCAGGGGAGAACTGGGACTGTGCCCCTTAAGGCTAATGAGACTGAAGCTAGCAGAAAGTTTAAAACTTGTTTTTCAGAGAACTGTTTCCTGGAATCAACTATTGTGTCTTTTCAGATCCCACTGACAAATCCACTAGCTATCTCTGTAGAAGCCTGGACTCAAGGTCAAATGACTGTTCCCAGTGCACAAACAAACAAGGCCCTGCATTCTTTACTGGAGACAAAAAGCCTACAACCTCATTCAGGTTATACCAGCTCTTAGAGCATACCTATTACCTACTTCTCTTTCTCCTAAGATAACCCCCTGACATCAGGGATTGAATTTTGCCTTGTTCTGATATTAAGTCTCCACCTCAAAGTAAACATAAGAATATATTGTTTTTGCACAAGATTCACAACAGCCATGTAACTTTATTATTATTATTATTATTTTTAAAGATTTTATTTATTTATCCATAGACACAGAGAGAGAGGCAGAGACACAGGCAGAGGGAGAAGCAGGCTCCACGCATGGAGCCCGATGTGGGACTCGATCCCAGGTCTCCAGGATCACAGCCCGGGCTGCAGGTGGCACCAAACCGCAGCGCCACCGGGGCTGCCCTGTTATTATTATAGAATGCATTTTGGCTCATTCATCCAGTGTTCTCTGACCCCCATAACCCTGCTTTGTCCAGTGGACCACAGAGTGTTTGGGGATTAGCCTCAACTCAGTCATTCTCAATCCCTGAAAGATCTGGATATTTCCATTCTCCCTCCCCACCTCCATTCCCTGTGGAAATGGCAGCAGGCCCTCTGAGGAATATCTACTGTCTATTCTTGTGGCAGGTCTGGTCCTTTCTTAAGAGGGACTAATCTCCCTTCAATCCAGGGACATTACATCTGGCAACAACCTAGGTCTGGAAACTCAGTGATAACTGTGAGTCTTTACTGTGACATCTCAGAGTCAGGCTTCTGAACACCAGATCGAGAGTATTTCCTGTCACATTGGTCAAATGACCTTTTAGCATGTTGCCCACCTGAGGTAGTTTCCTTGCAAGAAGGTCTTCATTCTCTCCAACTACCCCTTATTGCTCCCTAGACCTCCAATTCCAGTGGACATGCTCTAAGTGGACAAGTGTAGAATCTGATGCTTCTATACTCTAAAAGAATTGCAAGGCTTTACTCATGTGTTGGCATAGACCTGGAAAATAAACATGGGAACAGCATCTAAGACTATCTGACCAAGGAGGATGAGATACAACAACACTGGGCTGGGTCAAATTTACTTTTATGGGCCAATTTACAAAGACTGGATTTAAGATGTTAGATTGAGTAGCTTGAGGGAGATTTTGTTTGGTAGACCTGGCTCACAGTGGCCTAAATTGGATGAGGTTGAATTGGACTTCCCTGGTATAACATGCAAGAAGGAATCTGAAGGCTTAGGAATGTGGAAGTATTTATCATGTGCAATCTGGTACATGCATGTACACACTCATCCCCTACACACAAACTCAGTAAAGAGGAGGACACCCTTTTTAAAAAGACATTGAGAAATAGGTTAGTTACGAGGGTATCTGCATCCCTGAAAAGTAGCAGTGCCCTCTAGGCCAGTGTGGGAGATGCTGCCATCAGGCCTGATTTCAATGGAGATTAAAAAAACAAAACAAAACAAAACAAAACAAAAAACAGAGCTCCAATGGCAGAGACTACCAGTTAGCCACTGTTGGCAGCAGCAATGAGGCAGTAATTAGGATGTTGTAGCCCTCAGAGGGGCTGCTTCTGTGGGAAGAGGTTTAGGATGACTTCAGGGGCTCAGAGAGTCTCACCTTAACAGGTATTGTTCTTGCAAGTGCTTCTTCTCTACCAATAGGCAAGGACCACCACAAGCACCTCATTTTCACGGGGCAGGGACAATAGCACACTTTCATGGCTTGCCTCAGGACTGTCAACCCAACTTTCTTTTTCTTGATCGAGATCCTGATGATCCTGACTTCCCACAAAACATCACACCCATGCATTATTGCTACTATATGAATGACAATAGCTGACTGGACCTAATGAGCATGAAGTAGCAGGTCCATTAGATCATTAAGTGGGATGGGACACCTGGGTGCTCAACGGTTGAGCGTCTGCCTTTGGCTCAGGGCTTGATCCCAAAGTTCCAGGATCAAGTCCCACATTGGGCTTCCTACATGAAGCCTGCTACTCCCTCTGCCTATGTCTCTGCCTCTCTTTCTGTATGTCTCTCAAACATATAAATAGATAAAACCTTAAAAAAAAAAAGACCATTAAGTCAGTTAAATGCACACCAGGGACTCACCTCCTCTGTCAAGTGCCTAGGGATCTGGAACATGTTAAGACAGGCCCTTCTAAGAACAAAATCCATTGTTGCAACATGTACTGTTACCACTAAAAAAGAGGAATAATGGAGGCCTCTGAACCTCAGACATGACACAAATACCTCAATGTGCTGCTCCAGTCTGTTTACATCTGCAGTTTTTTTTTTAAGATTTTATTCATTTATTCATGAGAGAAACAGAGAAGCAGAGACATAGGCAGAGGGAGAAGCAGACTCCATGCAAGGAGCCTGACATGGGACTTCATCGCGGGACTCCAGGATCACGCCCTGGGCCAAAGGCAGGTGCCAAACCACTGAGCACCCAGGGATCCCCCTACACCTGCAGTTTTGTGTGGGGCCCATGCTGCAAGTCCTGAATACAAAGCAGGCTGCTCTGGTATTTAGCCCCTATTACCAGAAGATCCAATGGTGCTCCTGGATAGTTTCAATGTGTCATGCAAATAAAGATGCTATGTTGAGCCTTTGGCAAGCCCAAACAGAATTCATTGCTGCTTTCAAAGCAGTCTCTCCTGTACACCCTCAAAGTTCCAGCAATAGCTATGGTACAGCCTTCTCAGAGGCCGAAACCCCTCCCTGCAGCCCCTTGTAAGTTCACCCCTTCTCTTTTGCATCCCCAGACCTAGAGGTAGTAGCTGTTCTACGGTTATGCATCTCTGGGTTTTCAGTATCTCCTTGCATCCTTTTAGCCTTACAAAGCTAAATAATCAATTCCCTCAAAATCCCTAGGGAGATTGCTTATCTGCCTGCCCCCTACCTGAGACAGCCCGCTTCTGGCCCACATCCCACCCACCATGTGAGCCGCCAGATGCTTCTCTCCACCCAGTTGCAGTGAGATACTAGTAGGCAGATCTGAGCTCTCTATGTTGACCTCTTCTCCCCTCCCCTGGGGCCAGCCTCCCAACTCAGCAGTCAGGGTGCCAGTGGAGGAGTCCCTGCAAAGCACTGGATGTATGGTACAGTCATGCTCGGTAACGCTTATAATCAGAATTTACTACTCTGGCACACAGCCACAGAGGGTTCTCACCAGCTGGGAATCCTTGGGCTAATTGAGTCCTTCTGGGGCTCCACTCTGGAGACAAGATGAGAAGGAACTTTCCAAACTAGAAAGGTTTCACAAGTCAGGGCTGCTTCTCTCACATGCTTATTCTGGAGGCTGCTGATCCCAGACCCAGGAGCAGGAGGAAGCACAGCACATCCAGTGGCAGCCAAGGGCAGAAAGATGCTCCCTAAAAAGGTGGTGGAGGTGAGAAGACTGACAAACACACAGATTCCAGGGGAGACCTCAGAGCACACAGTGGCGCAGAGCGAGGCAATTCTGGAATGGGAAGCAAGAATGGATGGTGGTGGCCAGGCCAGAGAAGTGGCCTTGTGCACAGTGGACATGCTGGGGGCAGTCCCCCAGCACATTCCGGAGAGGAGACACAGACGCACCACTGTCCAGAGAGGATCTAGTGGAGGTGCTAGACAGAGCTGGTGCTCACCCCTCAGCGAGCACAGCGCAGAGGAATTAGGCCAGGGCTAGGGGAGCGGATGCATAGAAAGTTGCCCAGGACCAGGGAAGGGGCTTCTGAACTGTAGCGCTGCTGAAAAGAACAGGCCTCACCAGAAGAGGTACAAGCACCAGGTGTGGGAGCTGGGGTCAGGGGCGGGGTAGGCGTGGCTGGAATAGGAAACTCCCCCCGGCGTTTGGTGGATAGTCTGCCCGCCCACCCCCGCGCTCTGTGGATGGTCCGCTCCGACCCCTCCCACCCCAACCATTTTCCCAGGGAGTCCCGAAACTGCTCTGGCCCAGCATCCTGCACCTTCCAGGCCTGCTCCTCCTCTAATGTCCCTTCTTGGAGGCTGCCCCGTTGGCTGCCGTGTGTTCTCAGCCCCCCACCGTCCTGCCGCTCACCCGGCTGGCCTTCCCTCGCTCTGAAGCCATCCACAATCCCCTCCGTGGTGCCAGGAAATGGGTCCGAAACCTGCTCTCTCGCTGAAGGCAGGACTTGGGGACTGTGACAACTCCAGATGTGTGAGTGTGATGCTGGGTCCGTAACAAGCCACAGATGCTTCAAGCTGCTTAGGTTTATCTTTTTTAATGGACTCCTGGCTACAGCTGTGGAGAGAACAGGAGGGAGAGGAGGATGGTGGGACCACCCCTACTCTTCTCTTTGCCCTGCGCCTCCAGCTGCTCACCAGGGTCCCCTAGCAAGGCCTCTGACCTTCTGGCCCTTGTGGGTTTTTTTTTGTTGTTGTTGTTTAAAATTATTTATTCATGAGAGACACACACATACAGAGGCAGAGACATAGAGGGAGAAGCAGGCTCCCCGCAGGAGCCCAACGTGGGACTGGATTCTGAATTCTGGGATCACAACCCGAGCAGAAGGCAGCCGCCCAACCACTGAGCCACCCAGCCATCCCTGGCCCTTGGCTTAAAACAAAAAAATCCTGTGCAACCTCCGATCCAGCTGAGGTGGAAGGGATGCAGGGCAGCGCATTCATCCAGCCCTCTTTCTTGGGGAGCCAACTGGGCTCTGGATCTCAGTCTCACAGGCTTCTGAGACCAGACCACCACGTCTGGGGTGCCTGGGTGGCCCAGTAGGTTAAGTCTCTCCCTTTGGCTCCGGTCATGATCTCCGGGTCTTGGGATGGAGCTCCACTGCTGCCTCCCTGCTTAGCAGGCAGTCTGCTTCTCTCTCTCTCCTTCTGCCCCTCCACCCGTTCATGCTCTGTCTGTCTCTCTCTAATAAATAAATAAAATCTAAAAAGATGAAGAAGAAGAAGAAGAAGAAGAAGAAGAAGAAGAAGAAGAAGAAGAAGAAGAAGAAGAAGAAAAAGAAGAAGAAGGAGGAGGAGGAGAAAAAGAGGAGAAGAAGGAGGAGGAGGAGGAGGAAATAAGACCACCATGGCTGTGGCAACCTCCATCCTCTGCACCAACCCCCAGCACCAAAATTCACCACTTTTACCCCGTAAACCACTTGAGGTCACACGTCTGCAGTCAGGCCTTAGGGGTCACCAGTGAGACCCTCATCGTTCTAGGGACTGTTGTAACTGCTTGATCCCCTGCCACAGCACTCCAGCACCTAGCGGTTTTACACAGTGCTTCTCATCTTGATCCACCACTGGCCAGGTCCTGTGCCGTGCCACCAAGGTGGCTCAGCCCCCCAATCTCCCAGGGCGTCCCAGAGTTAAGGTGCGGCACGATCTGCGAGCTGATTCTGGTGCTCGTTGAGGTTGGAGCGATGGCTGAAGGGCTTGCTGCACACCAGGCACACATAGGAACCCTTGCCCGTGTGCGTGCACCGGTGGCTCAAGAGCTCAGAGTTGCCCACAAAAGCTTTGCCGCAGTCGGTGCAGACAAACGGCTTCTCCCCAGAGTGCACACCCTGGGGCCGGTGCAGCTCAGAGCTGCCGCAGAAGGCCTTGCTGCAGTCTGGGCAGGCGTAGGGCTGCTCGCCGGTGTGCGTGCACCAGTGGTGAGCCAGGCTCGAGCTGCCCACGATGAAGGGCCTCTTGCTGGTATGTGCGCTGGTACTGCAGAAGCTGCGAGCTCTCATGGAAGCTCTTGCCACCCTCAGTGGAGGCGAAGGGCCTCTAGCCACCGTGTATGTGCCCGTGCCACTGCAGGCCCGCCGAGGGCAGGAAGGCTTTGCCATGTTCGGGGCATGCATGCAGCCGTGTGCCTGCATGGATCTTAAGGTGCTCCGCCAGGTTAGAGCTCTGGCTGAAGGCCTTGCCGCAGTCAGGGCAGGTGTGGGGCTGCACCCCGGGTGTACACGGGTGCTCCAGGAAGTTGGAGTTCCAGTTGAAGGCTTTGCTGCATTCTGGACACTTGCAGCGCTTCTCACCCATTTGCCAATGCTGCACCAGTATTGTGGTGCAGACCTTGCCGCACTCACTGCACCAGCAGGCTGGCTCTCTGGGGAGCGGTAAGGAGCTTAGCACCTCCGGGTCTTCTCAGATGCTTCTGGGCCCAGCTCAGTCTCTTCCATAGTCTGTAGGCTCTAGCTCCCCTCTGGGGGCTTCCAGGTCCTCTGCCTCCCTCAGGCCCTCTGTGGGGTCTTTCCAGGCTTCCAGTCTCCAGATGCAGCCTGTAGTGTCAGTCTTCAGCACAATCCAGGGAACATAGCCTTTCCCTGGAGCCACCTGCAGGGCCCACTGTCTGGGGACTCGACCTTGCCTTTGTCATCTGAAACAAGAGAGAGAGAAAGCAAACCCTGAGAGCTCAAAGAACTCTGGGAAATGGAGCAGAGGGGACCTGTGGGTCTCATGAATGATGTGATTGTGACAGATCTAGAGCAGGGGTAAAGCTTGGAGCTGGCTGTATCTGGGCATGGCCATCACCCCCACCTTTCCTGAGCTGGTGCCCCGGCCCTTCTTCAGCCTGGAACACGGAAACAGGGCAGGTTGGCCTGCAGACTCTCCAACTTTCCCCATAGAGACTGCCTCCAAGGCCAACTCTGAGTCAAACCCCAGCCCTGCTGCATGTGGGCAACTGAGACTATGATGGGAGTATTATGGGAACCAGTTTGCTTGCCTGGATGGTCACTTCCCACACATCCACACACTGACTGGGCAGCAGGGTGCTGGGATGTATGGGTGTGGGTGCCAAGATTGTGGAAATATTCAAAAGCCACCTGCCTCAGCCACTAGCCTCCATAGGGCCTTGGTCTCCAACTCTGCACAAGGGAGCTCCAGGACCTGGCTCTCATCCCCTTGCTCCACCTTGGGGGTCACAACGCAACAGAGAAGTGAGGACACCTGTTTGTGAGATGAAAATGGACCTGGCCACTTGTAAAAACACTAGAAATGAGGAGCGTCTGGGTGGCTCTGTCAGTGAAGTGTCTGACTCTTAATATTGGCTCAGTCATGATCAGAGTCATGAGATTAAGCCCTGACTCAGGCTCCGTGCTCAGCATGGGGTCTGCTTGAGATTCTCTGTCTCCCTCTGCCACTCCCCATGCTCACAGGCATTCTCTCTTGATCAAAAAATAAAATCTTAAAACAAGAAAAGAAAAAAGAAACATTAGAAATGAACTACTTCCACTCCAGGGAAGGAGGAATCCCAGTGGCTGCCAGGCAGTGTCAGGCCACATCAGGCCTCTGCCTCAGTCCAACCAGGCTGTCCAGCTGCCTAAACCAAGAAAGGGGGGTGCTGGTGCAGCCAGATCCCTGGGGGAGAGAGGCTGAGGGCAGGGGGGGCAGGGAGGCAGGGGGACTGTATTGGCCCTGAGGCCACACCTGCATCTTCAGCAGTGTCTCCACAGCAAGCAAAGCCCATCCGCAGCTCCCCTGATCACCTTGCTGTCCTCTGTGGAGCCTGTAGCCAGCTGGTGCTCTCATGCTGCATACATGAATTGTCAAAGATCTCAGGGCCTCCAATCCACCCGCTCCAGAGTGAGGCAAACCCCAGGGGCACCCATCATTCAGGCCACCAGCAGGGTGGCCCTGGATCAGCTGCCAGGACAAGGTAGGAGCAAGTGCATGGATAGGTGCTGCACCTGGAACTAGGCCGTGGGGAACCTGGTGCTCCTCTCCCTCTATCCTGGGGACCAGCACCTCTTGGGGACTGGGGGCTGGGACCAAGGGACAGGGATGCAGGCAGGACAGGCTGATGCTGACAGATCCAGAGAAAATAAGGGGCATGCAGCAGCACATCCATCCTTCTTGGTGACCCCCACCTCCCCACATTCTGAGGACAGTGCTGAGAACAAACATCTCAAGTGTGAACCTGAGGGCATCTGTCTAATTCTGGGGTCTGGGCCAAGACCAAGTTCCCACCACCCTTCTCCCACAGCACTTCCGTGCCACCAGTTCCAGCTGGGAACTGTAAGCCAGGTTCAGGAGGAAGCCGACGCAGCCCAACCCAGCCAGCCCTCACCTGGAGTTCTAGCCTGGCCAGCTACTGCTGCAGCCTCTCAACCAGAGCAGCAGCCTCCTCCAGGCTGCATGGCTACTGCCTCCAAACACAGGCCTGGATCTCAGGTGGCAGAAACTGCTCCCAGAAACTGCTCCAGTATGAGGGGCTCAGCCTCTGCTCCTTGGAGCATGCCTCTGGCTGCAGCCATTGACAGCACGGCTCTTGGAGCTGGGCCAGAGCCTCATAGGGCCTCTCTTCCTCCTTGTAGCAGAACTCCCAGCAGCACTGGCCAGGGGTCTCAGAGGTGGGCTCACCCACCATTAGGGCTGGTGTGCTCTGAAGGACCCCAGGGCACAGAGCTGGCAGCCATCATACCCCTTCCCAGGCAGGACAGCCACATGTTCCAGGGCACTTCCTCTGGACCTAGAGACACAAAGGTGAGCCTCTGAGCACAGCCAGGCCATGAAGGCCCCTCCTGAGAACTCTGAGAATAAATGGGATCTGCAGGTCTGGGTGCTTGCGTCTATTAGTGAATCAGGAAGTAAGTGTCCCCACCTGTGTGTCCATGTGTTTAAGAGATATACAGAGGGGCCCAGTATGTGGTCTTCTGTACCATCTCCTCCTCTCTCCCTACTTTTCTCAGGGGCCTCTGCCCTGGCTTCTTCAACTACTTGGCTCCATTCATCCCCCACAGAGAATGCCAAAGTCTGCAAACTGGATAGCCAGATTTGGCCAGCACACAGATCTTGCTTGACTGACCCTTTCCAACATGCTTTTTAAAAATTTTAAATGAATTACCAATGTTAAAAAGTAATCAGATGTTGGTAGGAATGTAAAATGATGTGGCCTATGTGGAAAACACTCTGGTGGTTCCTTAAATGGCTAAACACAGAGTTACCATGGGATGCAGCAATTCTACTCTTAGGTATCTACCCAAAAGAAATGAAAACATGTCCAGGCAGCTTTTTTGCACACAAATGAAAACAAAGAACTATATGACCTACCTTAAGGTATCCTTTTTTAAAAATTTTTTAAAATTTTTATTTATTTATGATAGTCACAGAGAGAGAAAGAGAGAGAGGCAGAGACATAGGCAGAGGGAGAAGCAGGCTCCATGCACCGGGAGCCCAACGTGGGATTCGATCCCGGGTCTCCAGGATCGCGCCCTGGGCCAAAGGCAGGCGCTAAACCGCTGCGCCACCCAGGGATCCCCCTTAAGGTATCCTTTTGCCATTTTTCCCCTCCTTAATCTTGTGTGTATTTTCAAATTAAAAAAAAAATTGATCGGGGGACACCTGGTGGCTCAGCGGTTGGGTCTGCCTTGGTCTCAGGGCATGATTCCGGGGTACCAGGATTGAGTCCCACATAGGGCTTCCTGTATGGAGCCTGCTTCTCTTCTGCTTGTGTCTCTGCCTCTCTCTCTGTCTCTCATGAATAAATTGATAAAATCTTAAAAAAAAAATAGAGATCTGTTGCAGTGCTGGGGATGAGGGAACTCTTGCTAAGGGGAATTTGAGCTTTCTCCCATTTCTTTTTCTCTCTTCCTCTTTCTTTCTCCTGGTCAAGATTATAAATATGCCAAGAAGTTGAGAAGGACACACACACACACACACACACACACACACACACACACAAAAGTATCCATGTAAAAGTTTGCATATGTCATAGCATATATATATATGTATAATAATACAATTACTATAATAGCCGAAAAGTGTTAATAGGCCAATGTCCATCAACTGATGAATAAACAAAATGTGGTGGATACTTATAATCAAATACTATTCTCCATAAAAAGGAATGAAACACAGATACATCCTATATGATACAAAAACCTTGAAAACATCATGATAAATGAAAGAAGACACAAAAGACTTTACATTCTATGATTTTATTTATCTGAAATGTCCAGGATAGGCAAATCTGTAAGAAACAGAAAGTAGATTACTGCCTGCCAGGAGCTGGGGAGGAAGAAATGGGAGTTTGATAAATGGATATGGAGTTTCTTTCAGGGTGATGAAAATGTCCTGGAATTAGATTGTAGAGATGGTTGCACAAAAATGTAAATATATACCAACAATACAACTGTACATATTAGAAAGGTTAATTAAAAAGTCATCAACCAATTCCAAAGGTTACTTATCATATGATTACATGTATATAACATTTTTTAAATGAAAAAGTTGTAGAAATAGAAAACAGAAAACCAAGGGTTAAGGGGAGGGGTGAAAGGGCAACAGGAGGAATCACAGGTGGTGGAAATATTCAGTATCTTGACTCCCATTTGAATAGCTTGGTTATCATACTTAGTTCTGCAAAATACTACCACTGGACAAAACTGGGTAAAGGGTACACAGGATCTATTTGTATTATTTCTTTCAGATATGAATTTATAGTTATCTCAAAAAAATTTTTTTTAAGCCATTAGGATTCAATGAAAATCCTTGTTTGTTTCTTGAAGGACCAGAGGACCTGGCTTCAGAAGTCCTATGTTTCTGAGGATGGAGCCTGACTGGGATATCCCTCCAGCTAAGACCTATGTCCAGCCCTCTGTCCTGACCAGCCCTCTGTCCCCTCTAATTGAGTCTCCCTGCCGGGAAGTCTGCCCATCTTGGGATGGTATCCAAATCCCCGAAGGTCCTTCCAGATTGCCTTCACTGAACCAGCCTCCCCACTGTCCTCACACTCACCTTGTGTACCCCTTTTCTGCCTGAAAGCCTTGTCCACCACCTTTTCCCCAAAAATGCATACTCACCATGGTCTGTGGCCACCTCCCCAGTCAGTCCCCATCTCCCACACCAACAATTGGCGCTCATCCCATGGATCACAAGTGACTGTTTGTGTCTCCCCCCAGCCCCCCAGGCCTGGGCTCTCACCTATTGGGGGCTGGATGAAAAAGTACACGGTGAAAGGAAGGAACACTGCGCAGGAAATGCCCAACGTGGGGGGTTTGGTCTCAGGAAGCGTTGGGCTTGGAGCACACCAGGAGGCCACTGAGAGTGGAGGCTGGATGCTCCTGCGGATAAGGCACGTGCAGAGGCCCAGAAGCAGCGCGGGGAGGAGGTCTGAGTCTATGAATGAATGCGTGGAAGAAGGAATGATGGCGCAAGGCCTAGGGAACTAAGGGCGAGACTGGAGAGCAGGAGGAATTAATGAATGAGTGAATAGATGGACAAACGAATCGAGTTGGATGACCCGGCAGCTTAGTGCAACAGAGGAACCAGAAAGCAAGGGGACGAGTAAACACGTGAATGAATGAAAGAGCAGGGGGAAGGGATGCTACGGAAGTAAAAGAGGACGCCCACGGAAGAGCGAGAGGCGAAGAACGGCCTCTAGGGGTGACAGCGCTTCTGCCCCGACCCTAGGCGGCAGAGCCACTTCCGGGGCCCTTTGGGCGGTGCGAAGGCCTCACTCTCGGTGGTCCCAGAGCGCGCCCGCCCTGGTCTGCGCGGCCCGGCAGGGGGAGCCGCGGGTGCGGGTCCGAACCCTGCCGGACCGCGGCCGCTCGCCTCACGCACTGTCCTTGGCCTGCCCCGGCATCCACGTGGCGCGGCCCAGCTAGGACGGCGCCCTGGTCAGCACCCGGGCTCAGGCCGCGGGGTACCGGGCGGGGTGGGGGTGAACGCAGAGCGCCCACCGAGGCGCCCAGGCGGTACTTCCCACTGCGCCTGCGCAGCTGCGGAGTTCGTCCCCAGTCACCAGCCCACGTCCTTCTGTTTCTATGGGGACCGGCCAGCTGCAACCGTTGCCGTGGATAAGCACCGCCCTTTCCGTTAGCCCCTCCCTGGCCTCATTTACACTCCCTGAGGGACACACACACCTCTACGCTAAAGTCGCCAGGATCTCAGACACGGGAAGCAAATCTGGAGAAAGAACTGTTCTGCAGCCAGAGGGTTGCACATTCTTCACCTCTGTCTATTCTCTGGCCATCAAGTCCTCTTTACAACCCCATGGACCTTGTCCAGCAGGGGCCTGGCGGGGAGGGGTGCGCATCTCATCTACCTAGGCACTGGCCCCGCGGCCCTTCCCTGGGGAACAGCACGTCCACGCTGGAATCACTCTTTGCTATATAAAAGTTTCTCAGTTGCCTCCACTCTCAATCCAGGTGGTTTGGACAAGTGTGAATGCATGACTCGGGCACACAGCATTCCATGCCCCTTGGCCCTCATGATTGACTCAGGATGAATATAGGAGCAACTTTCTATGGATATCACTGGAGCGAGAAGTTCTTTCTGAACTACTAGGGCTTCTAGTTTCTATGGAACTTGAAACCGTGAATAGCTGTCAGCTGGTAAGTGTCTGACTCTTCATTTCAGCTCAGGTCATGATCTCAGCATTAGGGAATCAAGCCCCGTGCTGGACTCTTTGCTCAGCAGGGAGTTGGTCTGTGTTTCTTGCCCTCCCTCTGCTCCTCCCTCCTATGCTTGCTTTCTCTCTCTCTAAAATAAATAAACCTTAAAAAAAAATGTATCCTTTAATAGCAGGTAATCATACATGCAGTAACAAAGAATCTCAGGAACACAATACAGATGTCTTTTTTCAATCACATGACTCCATGTAACTGCAGGAAACCTGAGAAATATGTTTGTGGGTGCAGGAAAAGGGGATTACAGGGCATTTTAGTCCATCTCTGCCATAGGACCCATAATATCCCCTATATATTGAGTTCATATTGGCAGCACTCAAGAGTCCAATATAGTCCATTGTACTTGCATTGAATGTCCCCAGGGCCTCCTCATACCCCTTACACACTCAAGAGTTTTCCCCAGCATGAAGTCCCTGGTTTTGACTGGGCTTATAGGCTCCTATACTCCTAGCCTTTCAAGTAGCCATTCAACTCCTTGCCCATATAGACTTTCTGGTGCATGACAAAGTTGAACCACCACCAAAGCTTTTCCACATGCTTCTTAGATAGTGTGAGGATCCCTCTTGGTATTCACACCCTTGTTGGTGTAGTTTTCTCCTACATTGAATCAGTAATGGTCTGTGTCACCAATAGAATATGGCATAAGTGAGTGTGTGACTTGGACTCTTTAATCGCTTCGGGGGGGGGGATTCAATTACCATGTCATGAGAACACTCAAGAAATTCTATGGAGAGACCCTTTAGACAGAAGCCACTTGACAACTATATGAATAAGCCATCTTGTCAGTGGACCCTCCAACCCCAGTCACACTTCAGATGACTTCAGCCTTGTGAGATCCTGTTATGTGACTCATTCTGGCCAATGTGTGGTGAGAGGAAGTAGCTTGCAGCTCTGTTGGGCTGTGCATTCACTTGAGAGGTGTGAGACCCTCAGAAGTCCCTTCCTATATTTCATATTAGTGGCCAGCCATGTTGAAGATGGTGGCTGTTCTGTAGTCAGAGCCCCTGACGAGTGAATAGGAATGAAATGAGCAGCACCCTTGCCAACCCGTGACATACAGTTTGAACAGGGTTAGTGTTTGCAGTCAATAAGGCAGTAAGCTTGTTACTGCAGTGGAACTGAGCCCACCTGGTCACATTCTCAGGTTTTCTCCAGGAAGAATTCTCTTGTGTTGAGTTTTGATGGAATGTTTTATTACACTTATCACTTGGGTTTCTCTTTGGGTTGAATGTTTTTAGGTCTATCAAGGCGTGCTGATGGTTGGAGGTCATCCATGGCATATTGACCAGTGGTAGAATTTATCTCCTTCAACAATCCCCTTACATCTACCAAGGATTGATTTATCAATAATAGAATTTCTCTCCAGAATGAATGTTCTGGTTGTGTGTAAAAGATTGAGCTGCCCTTGGGGATACCATTTTAGTTGGGTTTCCCTCCAGAGTAAATTCTGTGTGGACAGTAAAAAATAATTAATTAAAAATCCATTTTTGCCTGAGGTCCCCATATTGGCCACGTGAGAGGAAGGAGACTCTCAACGTCTACTGAACAGCTTCTCATACTTGCCACATGGAACTGCTGTCTTTCTGGTATGAGCTCTCCAATGGTTGGGTGGCAGCTGCAGTCTTCCTTGTGCTACCCAGGGTATCTGTCCAGCATGACTCTGCGATGTTTACTAGTATAAAAGAAGTTAAAATGGACCTTCAAAATACTGAGAATAGAACCATAGGGGTATGCGTTCTCATTTTTGCAGGACTTGCAAAGAGATTAGTGAATATCAACTTTGCAACTTTTAGCTCCTCTCCCAGGGTGGAATATGAAGCAGCCAGGAGAGCTGTGATTCTGAGGATTTCTGTGGAAAGAGTACTGAGTGACTGGGTCTTACCCTGTGGGGGCAGGGCAGGGACTCTTCTCCCTCACCTAAGACTGGGGAGGGCTTCAAGGAGACCACCTGGCTGGAGGACAGGCTGGGCGTCCCTCAAGAAGGATAGATATTCCAGAGCAGGATTTAAGCCCTCAGTGGGTGAATCCTGGATTAACCAGGACCTGGGTCTTTGTGGGGGCCATTGAGGGTGAAGGATACTATATGGTAAGTCTCTTTCAGGGTGGACTCCCTTGGGGCCGCTGAGGCTGGTTTTCTAGGCTGCCCCCTTTCTCTGTGGCTGCTTGAGTTGAGAACTTTGAGCACTTTCCATACCTGGAACATTTTGGAAGTATACTGTGCCCAGGCCCTTAAGGATTCAAAGATAAGCCAGCTCTGCCCTCCCTCCCGGAACTCTGGCTGGGCCACGTGGCCTCTCTGGGGCTCTTTGATACAGGCAAAGAACTGCCCCTCCTCTCCCAGTTAGGGCAAGGATCAAAGGGGGTGATTAAAGGTAGAGTGCCCAGCACAGTGCCTGGCATATAGTAAGCTCACCTAAAGTGCAGAGCTGTGGGAGTATCATTTTGGAACTAGTGTGGAGGATGGAGTGGGGAGGAAACTGGAATCACATTGTACACAACTATATATACTGCTCTGAAAGAACATGTTGCTTGTTCTAAGCCTCTGGTGGACTCCCTCTTATGTGGTGGCCATGGGGAATTGTGGCCACACATCTGGGTCCCCTCCTTGATTCTTCCAGGTAGCAGGAGATGGCATCCAGCTTGGAGTCCTCTGACAGATGAGGAGCACTGACTGGACCACCTTGCCTTGACATAGCACAATGAAGTCCCCACCTGCAATCACAAACAAGGCCAAGGCTGCCAGGGAATCCCTCCTCCTTCCAACAGGAGCCTTCTCCAGTGACTAGAAGCAACCCAGGGGCAGGGCAGAGGCCCTACCCACAAAGCCCATGGCCATTGGCCCCAGGAGGGTCATGAAGTATGCAGAGTCCCTCTCCAGAGGCCCAGGGAGGCCAGACGAGAGACAGGGCCAAGTTACACTAAAAGGTGTGCAAACGCCCAGAGGCTACCAAGGGTTAATGAAGCCCCCTAGGAAGGTGCAATGGGAGGCCCTGGGTTCAGATGTTACCTCTACCATTTTCTGACTGTGGCCCCGGGGAGTCACTCCCCACATCTCTGCTTCCCCACTTCCCAGCCCACTGCGGGAGGCAGAGCAGGACTCCTGATAGCCCACGAAGCATCTGGGTCACATCAGTGCTCCATCCCTGTGTTTATTAGCGCTTCACCAAAACCCATTATTATGCACCCACTTGAAAGGGTCACATAAAACTTTGAGTCGGGGAAACCTGCAGATGCAGGGAGTACCAAGTGAGATTTAAGAAAGACTACAACCGGGATCCCTGGGTGGCGCAGTGGTTTGGCGCCTGACTTTGACCCAGGGCGCGATCCTGGAGACCCGGGATCGAATCCCATGTCAGGCTCCCGGTGCATGGAACCTGCTTCTCCCTCTGCCTATGTCTCTACCTCTCTCTCTCTCTCTCTCTCTCTCTCTCTGTGACTATCATAAATAAATAAAAAATTTTGAAAAAAAAAAAAAAAAAAGAAAGACTACAACCGTGGCTCAGGTGTCTGGGAGAACAGCCCCCGCAGCCCAGAGCCATGCGAGGTCAGGAGGCCGCGTGCCGCTTCTGATGCTCCTTGAGGTTGGAGCGCTGGCTGAAGGCTCGGCCGCACTCACCGCAGGTGTAGGGCCGCTCGCCTGTGTGTGTGCGCTTATGGCGGACCAGACTGCAATTGCGCACGAAGGCCTTCCCGCAGTCTCGGCAGATGAAGGGCTTCTCGCCCGAATGCAGGCGCTCGTGCTGGCGCAGCTCGGAGCAGCCCCGGAAGGTCTTGCCGCACTCGGAGCAGCCATATGGCCGCTCGCCGGTGTGCACGCGCTGGTGCTGCACCAGGCCCGAGCGGCCCTTGAAGGCTTTCTCGCACAGCGGGCAGGCGTAGGGCTTGGCGCTGCTGTGCGTTCGCTGGTGCCGGCTCAGGTTTGAGCGCTGGTTGAAGGCCTTGCCACACTCTGGGCACGCATAAGGTTTCTCACCCGTGTGCACGCGCTGGTGCTCTACGAGGTGCGAGAACAGGCCAAAGGCCTTGGCACACTCAGTGCACTCGTATGGCTTCTCCCCCGCCACCGACACCTTTGAAGGGCCCTGAGTCCCCTTGCTGCAGTCCCCAAAGGGCGGGCACCCAAAGAGGAAGGACCTCTGTGCCAGGGGCAGGCTGTGGCGGTGGCGCTTGGCCGGGTGTGTCTTCTGGTGGCGGTAGAGACCCGAGCAGCGCACAAAGGCCTTGCCACACTCAGCACACTCATAGGGTCGCTCACCCGTGTGGATGCGCTCATGCTGCAGCAGGCTTGAGGTGCGCGTGAAGGCCTTACCACACTGGTCACAGACGTAGAGCCGCTGGGCCGGGGGGTCCCGGGCACTGCCACCAGGACCCGAAGCCTGGCCACAATGAGGACACATTAAGGGGCCTTCGGCTACCTGCTGCTGCTTGTTGTAGCCAAAGCGCTTTCCACACTGGCCACACAGGTGGGGCTCCTCTGCCATCTGCATCATTTCCTGCCGGGCCAGCAAGGCCCTCCAGGGAAAGTCTTCCTCACTGCAACTGCAGGCCTGGGGCAGCTCCTCCAAGGGGTTCTGCTGAAGGAGGGTCATGTGCAGGCTCTTTGGGAAGGTCTGGGTGCCTGTGTGCCATCCACATGACCCATCCTTTGTGTGGCTCTCCCACAGCTGGGTCCTGGGGCAGCACCAGAGCAACACCTGGCCTTCACAGTGATCACACACCAGGGACTTCTCCTCAGGAGATGTTCTGTGATGCTGCACCAGGCAGCAGTTATGGCTGGAGGCTTTGGCACCAACAGGGCACCAACAGGGGTCCTCCCCAGCATGTGGCCCCTGGGGAGTGACTAGGTAAGTGTCCTGACAGGAGGCCGGGCCATATGGCTCTTGTACCAGGGGTCCTGCTCCTGCACTCTGGAGGATCCCTGAACTGGGGCTCACACCAAGGCCCCAGCTCCAGGACCGCCTGTCTTGGGGAGCTGTCTTGCCGCCTGCTGTCCTTTCATGTAGGTCTCCCTCCTGAGAGTGGTATCTCTTGGCTGGGTCCTCTGCCAGGGGCCTTAGTTCCATCTTGGGCCTCTCCTCCTGGCCCCTCTTGGCTCCCTGGAGATCTGCCTTGGGAATGCCTCCCTGCCTGGAGTTCTGGGCCCAAGGCTCCATTCCTGGGGCCAGCCCCCAACACAGTGTCCTGGCTGTAGGATCTGGAAGAGCAGAGGAGAAATGGAGGTTGGCAGTTCTCAGGAGGGGAGTGGGGAGAACTGCCAAAGAATGATGACCCCAGGACTGATGGAGTTGCCCCAGCTTTCCATAGCCCAGGAAAGAAGAGAAGGAATGACATCAGGCAGTGAGAACCTGGGAGCTTCCTGCCCTGACTCCTGACCTCTGCCAGAGTCTAGGATGTCACTGAGGCCCCAGAGAGCATCACCCCTCCTCTTTTACCAGTTGTTGGAGCACCATCATCCCTGGTTTGGGACCTCAGCAGCCCTTCCCTTGAGCAAGACATACACTAACTGCTCAGCTGCCCACTCCCCAGAATCCCTTCTCCACTCCCAAGCACCAGCTTCCTGGCAGCATGCCCTTCTGACTCCCTGCCTTGATCTGGCCCAGCCTCATTGCCTGCCATCAGCCAGGTCTTCTAGGAGTTGTGAGATGGGGCTCATCTGGCAGAACTGAACACCAGGTCTGCCCCTCCTCACTTCTACCAAGTAACCTTGGTTCTCTATGATCTGGCAGCCTCATCTACAAAATGGGTATGATAGATGTAAACAGCTGACCTTGGGGGCCCTGATCATTCCAGCAACAATCAACACCAAGAGGGCCTGTTGCCTACTATTACTATTCCCAAATTCCACTGTGGCTGTTAGTTTTCTATTGCTGGTGTAACAAATTACCACAAATTTAGTGGCTTAAGGCAATGGAAATTTATTATCTCACAGGTCTGGACAGAAGTCCTAAGGCAAGGTTTCAGCAGTGTTGCTTCCTTCTGGAGGCTCAAAGGCAGGGTGCCTGCCTGCCTTTTCCAGCTTCTAGATGCCACCTATTTTCCTTGTCTCATGGCCCTGTCTTCCATCTTCAGTGCCAGCATTGAAACATCAGACTCTGCCTCTCCTGCCTCTTCTTTTTTTTTTTTTTAATATATTTTATTTATTTATTTATGAGAGACAGAGGGGCAGAGACACAGGCAGAGGGAGAAGCAGGCTCCACGCAGGGAATCTGACGTGGGACTTGATCCCGGGTCTCCAAGATCATGGAAAAGGCAGGCACTAAACCACTGAGCCACCCTGGCTGCCCTCTCCTGCCTCTTCTTTTTATTTTATTTATTTTTTATTTTTTAAATTTTTATCCATTTATGATAGTCACAGAGAGAGAGAGAGAGAGAGAGAGAGAGAGAGAGAGAGAGGCAGAGACACAGGCAGAGGGAGAAGCAGGCTCCATGCACCGGGAGCCCGACGTGGGACTCGATCCCGGGTCTCCAGGATCGCACCCTGGGCCAAAGGCAGGTGCCAAACCGCTGCACCACCCAGGGATCCCTCCTGCCTCTTCTTATACAAAGACACTGTGATTACATTTGGCCAACCATAAATAATCCAGTATAATCTTCCATATCAAGATCCACTATCCTACCTCATAGTCCCTTCTGCTGTGTGAAGTAACATATTCACAGGTTCTAGGGACTAGGACATGCACATCTTTTATTATTATTCCGCCTATCACAGTGGCTTTTTCTGAGTTCTTCGTATGGTTTACTGGGAAAACACAGTATGAATCAAGATGCCATTGAGGTGAAACAAAACTGAATGTTTAGCCTGCAGGGCGCCTGGGTGGCTCAGTGGTTGAGTGTCTGCCTTCGACTTGGGTCATGGTCCCAGGGTTGTGGGATCGAGTCCTGCACTGGACTCCCTGGGGGGAGCCTACCTCTCCCTCTGCCTGTGTCTCTGCCTCTCTCTGTGTGTCTCTCATGAATAAATAAAAAACATATTTAAAAAAAAAAAGAATCTTTAGCCTACAATCTTGAAGGACACACAAGCAGCTCAGGACAGTCCCGTCTGGATGGAGGCTTACTTGGCAGGGCATAGCTAAAACCTGTAGAGCGGGCAGGGTGACTGATGTGCAGCAAACATACATGGAGGGGTCAGGCAGAGAAGGCCCACCTCATGGGTACAAATACAGAAAGGACTTGCATGCTATTAAGTTACTGATCAATGACAGTCACTAATAGATGACTGACCTATTAAAGAGCCCATGGTAAGAATGAGAATCCTTCCTATGTTCTTGTTCCTTCCAGAACAAATATGGACCTGCCCAGCACAGCCTTTGAGGTATAAATATGTGACCACAGTAAGTCAACACTTTGCTGAGCACGAGGGCTCAGATCCTTGTCCTTTTGCTCTGTTTTTTCTATGGAAGGCAGATATTCCTTCACCAAATGTTCCAGAAATTTTGGGCACCTGGGTAGCTCAGTCAGTTAAGCATCTGATCCTTGATTTCAGCTCAGGTGATGATCTCAGGGTTTTGAGACTGAGTCCTGTGTGGGGCTCTGCACTGGGTGTGAAGCCTGCTTAGGATTCTTTCTCCTCCATGTGCCTCCCTGCCTTTCTCCCTCTTAAAAAAAAAAAAAAAATGTTCCAGATATTTGAGTCTATTTAGCGAAACAGTTTTCACCCATTCTTGCTTGACCCATTGCCACTTTTCTGCCATTTTTGCAAGTTTCTAACAAGTAGGTGCCCAGGGGCACCGGTGGCTTGAAATAACATGACTAGGAATTAAAAAGAATCAGGAAGCATTTAATCAAGTCTCTCTACAAGTTTTCAGCCAAAGACACATCAGAGCAACTGGGTGTGGTTCTTTTCAGGATGCTGATTATTTGGCCCTCAGACAGGACAACCACAACGGCAGAAATTGGTTGCTGGTTAGTGCTTTGGAGGAAAATGTTTGGGGAGTGAAAATTAGACATACTGAATTGGTTAAAGGTGAAATTGCAGAGTTGAACACGTTTCACAGATCCTGAGGGGTCACAAAAGCAGCTTGGCCACTAGTGCTCCGCTCTTCAGGAGCCTGCTTGTTGGAACGTGGAAAGCTGAAGGGCCCACATTAAGGGTGGTTTGTCTGGTCACATATTGAGTAAAGAATCTGGGGCATTCTCTAAAGAAACAAAGGTGGCAATAAGGACAGAACCACACTGTGACCTGAAGTTTCTCAAACAGTCCTCACTCCAGTCACGTGTGATAACTGCCAACCCTCCTGTAACTTCCAGGCCTTCAACCCAGGGCAGATGAGGCCACCTTTCTCCATTTGCACCTTAAAGCCACTTAGCATCTGGGTTGATTGAGATTCCATGAGGCCACATTCAGGTCCATAAGGGTACTGATCCTTGCTGGCTCTCTCTCCCATATGTGGCACTGAGGGGGGCTAATACTTTGGAAATCCAACACCTTCCTCACTTTGTGCCTTTGTTTCTCCATCTGACAGTTTAGCTATGTAGAGCTCAAGACTCAGAGGTTCTCAGAGCCCCTAGAGTGAGGGACTTCAAGCAAGCACGAGGACATCTGGGTGACAATAAACAATGGCATGTTGTACCCTAGTGCCAGACTATCCATGGGGCCCTCTAGAGTGATGCATCACTATGTAAGCCAGCAGGAGGATATGAGGGACACATCTCTTTCCCAAACACCTGTGGATTTGAGTCATCCAAGGATATTCTTTCCAGATGGGAAGTGTCCATAACTGTACACTGTTATTGTGTTTCTGCCTTGAGATACTAACTGCAGCTCTCCAAAAACAGGGGTAGGGAATGACACAGGCTAACCAGGGAGCAAACAGCTGTGGGCTCCACCCTAACAGTAGATGGATATGAATCTAATCTGCAATGAACACCATGCCCAGGGTTGATGGACCCGGGCTCAGTTGCCATGACTCTTGCAGAGTCCTAACGGGCCCCACCTAGGAAAGGCCAAGGGATGCACTTTTTCTAGAATGTGAAGCTTGCTGTGCAAATAAAATAGACAAGCTGGACAACCAAGTTTCAAAAAGTGTCTCTTGTACACTGGGACTGGCAAAGCTGTTGTATTGCACAGACCCACTGCAGGTGGACTGATTAGCTTCTTCCACCTAACTCTCAACAATCAGACTTTGTCCTAATGAGGACAGACAGGCTAGAAGACCTGGCAGGAAAAAGGCAATTGCACAATGCACTCCCACACAGCTAGTGGGGATAGAAAATGATGCAACCAACTTCTGTGGAAAGGAGCCTGGCAGTACCCCCAAAAGGTTACACATGGCATTACCATATGAAAGCAATTCCACTCTTAGGTATCTATCCAAGAGAAATGAAAACAGTCAAGCAAAAACTTGCACACAGATGTTCATTATGGCCTTTTCCATAACAGCCAAAAGGTAGGAAAAAACCCTCATTCATCCATCAACTGATGAATGGATAAACAAAATTTAGTCTATCCATACAAGGGAATATTACTCAGCAATAAAATGGAATGAAATAGTGATACATTGATGGACCTCAGAAAACATTATGCTCAGTGAAAGAAGTCAGACACAAAAAGATGTTGCAGAATTCCATTTATGTGAAAAATCTAGAATAGGCAAATCCATTGAGACGAAGGATAGATTAGTGATTGCCAGGGGCTGAAGGATGGAAGAATGGAGAGTAACTGCTTAATGAATATGCAATTTCACGTTGGGGCGCTGAAAATGTTTTGGAATTAGACAATGGTTGCAAAACATAGTAAATATATTAAAGTCTAAAAATCATAATAAGAAGGAACCTGAACTATACACTTCTAAATGGCTCATTTTTTAAATATGAACTATATCTCAAAAAAAAAAAAAAAAGAATGCACCCATGGCACAGTATTCCTGCTTTTGGTGTGCCCAGGTGTCTGCTGTAGAAGAGCCTGGGACAGTCTGCCCTGAAGCATCCAGGATGTCATCTGAGCCCCAGTCACAGGGATAGTAATGCATGGGAGGTGTGTGTGTGTGTGTGTGTGTGTGTGTAACAACACTTTTGTAATGAGAAAATCAAGGTTTCCAAAATTTCTAGGTAAAAATAAAATATTAACTTTTACCACATGCTCAAGCTGACTGTACACCAAGCAGAGTTTTCACATCAGAGGCTTAACCTCTATGTTAACAGCATTCTCCCCCAGACCCAGACTTCTCTTCAACCAAGTGTCTATTAATCCACTCATCTCAAAAAGAAAACTCTTGGTAGGAAGCTGGACACACATCTGGCATGATACCAGGCTGCTATGCTCCAGGTGTGAGGAACAATGGGGCCTGGGTGTCTGCCATGGCTTTGCCCCATGGTTTCCAGTAAATGCTGCCCCTGTAGGGTCATGGTTGCTGGCCTCATACCCTGGCTTGCACAACAGCTGGTGGCCAGAGCAAGGCCGCAGGCCAGCACCCAGCATAACCGCCTGGAACCGCAGGGATCGAGGTCAACGACCCACTAAAATGGGGATGGAAAATCCATCTGGGGCACCCTGGTCAACCCAGAACAATCATTGTGTAACAAATGGCCAAACCAGAGGATGGGTGGCCTGGAATGTGACGTCACCTAGGACTGGGCAGGTTCCACTGAAGGAAGCTATAGTGGATTGAATGGTGCCCACATTCCCAAAAGATACATCTATATCCTAACCCCCAGAATCTGTGATGGTGACCTTGATTGGGAAAGGATATTTGCAGGTGTAGTTAACGATCTTGAGATGGGATCATCTTGAATTCCCTGCGTGGGCCCTAAATCCAGTAACAAGAATCCTTCTGAAAGAAAGAGAGACGAGGTGGAGGCCAAGATTGGAGTGATGCAGCCACAATCCAGAGTTACATTTGAAACCACCAGAAGCTCGAACAGTTGCATGGGATGCTTTCTGCCTCAGGGCGTTCAGAGACTGGAGCCCTGCTGATGTCTTATTTCAAACTTCTGGCCTCTAGAACTGAGAATACATTTCTGTTTTAAACTACCTGGTTGGTAGCAATTTGTTCCAACAGCCACAGAAAATTAGTACAGAAACTGGTCCAGCACCCTTCATAGGATGAATGGATTTATGTGTGGTGGCTCTCCTGATCCCCTGTGATGCGACCAGATGACTGCTCAGTGCAGAGGATCAGGTAAGACAGGGTGGTCCCAAGACAAAGCAGCAACTCCCACCTAGCAGGAAGAAACCCTGATCTCACAGGATGTGGGGATCAAGGGTCACCCATTACTCATGTGTACAGGGCATCTCCAGACTGTCCCCAGACACCCTGCTCCCACAGGTGGCTTCCTCTGCCGATCTAAAACGTGACAAAAACGTGCCTCCCTGCATCAGACACAGCAGGTGGAAGCTGCAGACCACGGCGGAGTCTCCTTGCCTCTCTTGTCCTGCTCCAAGCTTGCTCCTGAAAACTACTCCACCTGTATCTAGATGACCTTCCAGTCATGGACGTGAGACTCGAGGCTGAGCTCGGCCAAGGGTTCCTGGGAGCCTGTCTCCAACCCCACCTTGCATCTGCCCCAGTGTTCTTGGCAGTGACCTCCCATCTGCCCTGGGTGTTCCCCCAGCTTTTCTTTTCTTTTTTTTTTTTAAGATTTTATTTATTCATTAATGACAGACACAGAGAGAGATCGAGAGCGCGGCAGACACAGGCAGAGGGAGAAGCAGGCTCCATGCAGGGAGCCCGATGTGGAACTTGATCCCGGGTCCCTAAGATCATGCCCTGGGCTGAAGGCAGCGCTAAACCCTGAGCCACCGGAGCTGCACCCTACCCCTCCCCGGCTTTTCTAATGCTCAGCAGGGCTGGTGGATGGGAACAGGACACAGAGCAGCCACCTTCGGGCAAGTGGAGGGCTGAGAAGTTAACACGTCCCAGGCTGAGCCTTGCAGAACCAAGTGATCACAGCACATGGGAGAAAGGTTTGCGAGGCTGATAACCATCTGCCCTACTCTGCACTGCACAGAAGGGTGAGCAGTGCACCAGCAGGAGCACCGCTCTGTGCCTGATCCCCCACGATTGCGGTTAGCGGTTAGCGAGTGAGGAACTAACGCCAGGCAGCAGGGGGCGTGGCAAAGAGCGGCTTCTGTGTCCTCTTTGGGAAAAGGAATGGCAATTGCAGCCATCTACACCCCAGCGTCCAACTCAGAAATAATCTGTCATTCCCACCTCTATAGGGAGGAAGAGTGGGGCTGATGCCGGGAGCAGCAGCAGAAAAGCACCTCACTACACTCACTGGTCACATACAGGGGGCTTCAGGAGTTGAGATCCCGGGTCATGGTCACTGGAGAGGAAGTGGGACTCCAACGAGGGGAATCCAACTGACTCCAATGTCAGGTTGCTGGACCAGGGCTCATTAAGACTAGAAAAGTTGTACCCTTTCACACAAGTCTCTCTCCTGAGGGGAATATCCCAGCATTGTCCTCCACCAGGGGCCTAGGTTCCACGTCAGGTCTCTCCTGAAGGCCCAAGGCAATTCATTGGGAACCAGCCTCAGGGACTCTTCCCTGCTCTGCACCTGGACTGGAGCCTCCATCCAGGGGTTGGCCTTCGTTTCAGAATCCTAACAGCAAAATTTGGAAGAGCCCATGAGCACTGGGTGTTCTGCTCTGTTGGCAAATTGAATTTAAATAAAACATAAAAGGGGCACCTGGGTGGCTTAGTGGTTGAGGGTCTGCCTTCCGCTCAGGTCGTGATCCAGGGGTCCTGGGATCAAGTCCCACTCTGGGCTCCCAGTAGGGAGCCTGCTTCTCCCTCTGCCTATGTCTCTGCCTCTCTCTGTGTGTCTCTCATGAATAAATAAATAAAATCTTTAAAATAAGTAAATAATATTATCTTTCCTTTAAAAATTTTTAAAATAAAAATACAAAAAGAAAAAAGAAAACAGATCTAGAAGAGCTGAAGAGACATGGAGAGACTGGCAGTTCCCAGGTGAAAAGGGTGCCAGAAATCATGAAAGCAAACCCCAGCAGCCAAGGAATCTTGGAGATTTCCTAGTCTTGAAGGCTGTTAAAAGTGACAGACATAGGGATCCCTGGGTGGCGCAGCGGTTTAGCGCCTGCCTTTGGCCCAGGGCGCGATCCTGGAGACCCGGAATCGAATCCCACGTCGGGCTCCCGGTGCTTGGAGCCTGCTTCTCCCTCTGCCTATGTCTCTGCCTCTCTCTCTCTCTCTCTGTGTGTGTGTGACTATCAAAAATAAATTAAAAAAAAAAAAGTGACAGACATAAAGGAATTTCAGCAGGAAGTGAAGACAGCCAGCTCAGTGGTTGAGGTGATCAGGGATGGGTCCCCTCTTTGTATCTCTAGGATTGGTTCCTCCTCTCCCCTCTGCTCTCACCTGTCTGACCACTGGCTCCCTGCTGATTTCTGCCTCTCTCTGACCCTCCTCATCATCAACTGCCCTGTACAACTTCCAGAACATCCATCCAAGCCCCACCCAACACTAGCTGTTTAGTGGCTGTGCCAGTCTCTGATGGGAACTGCTGCAGACCTAGGTTTGGAGTCCAATGTACGTGTGTGGTAGACAGAATAATGGACCCCAAAGATGTCCACATTTTAATGCCCACTACCTGTGACTATATTACTTCATATGGCAAAAGGGATGTTGCAGATGTGATTAAAAATCATGATAAGGGGGATCCCTGGGTGGCGCGGTGGTTTGGCGCCTGCCTTTGGCCCAGGGCGTGATCCTGGAGACCCGGGATCGAATCCCACGTCAGGCTTCCGGTGCATGGAGCCTGCTTCTCCCTCTGCCTGTGTCTCTGACTCTCTCTCTCTCTCTGTGTGTGTGACTATCATAAATAAATAAAAATAAAAAAAAATTAAAAAAAAAAATCATGATAAGGAGATTATCCTAGCTTATTCAGGTGGGTCAATATAATCACAGTAGTTTTGTGGGTTTTTTTTAAGATTTTATTTATTTATTCATGAAAGACACACAGAGAGAGGCAGAGACACAGGCAGAGGGAGAAGCAGGCTCCATGCAGGGAGCCTGATGCGGGGTCTCCATGCCGGGTGTCTCCAGGATCAGGCCCTAGGCTGAAGGCGGCGCTAAACTGCTGAGCCATCCAGGCTGCCCAATCACAGTATAAGAGGGATGCTGAGAGAGTCAGAGAAGGAGATGTGAAGATAAAAGCAGAGGTCAGAGTAGTGTGGTCACAAGACAAGGAATGTGAGCAACCTCTAGAACCTGGAAAATGGAGAACCTAGATTCTCCCCTGGAGTCTCCAGAAAAAAAAATGCATCCCTGGCCATACCTTGATTTTAGCTCCTAAGTCTCATTGGAGTTCTGACCTTCAGAGCTGTAAGATAATAAATATGTATTGTTTTAAACCACTAAGTTGGGACACCTGGGTGGCTCAGTGGTTGAGCCTCTGCCTTTGGCTCAGGGCGTGATCCCGGGGTATAGGATCAAGTCCCGCATCAGGCTCCCTATGGAGAGCCTGCTTCTCCCTCTGCCTGTGTCTCTGCCTCTCTGTGTCTCTAATGAATAAATAAACAAACAAACCACTCAGTTTGTATAATTTGTTATAGCAGCTAGCAGAAAAGGGAAAAGTTTCCATAAGGCATTGGGAGATCTTTGACAATTTCTAAGCCATCTCCTTTTTGTCAGAGTGAGGGCAAGCCCAGAGCTTCTGTCTTCAGCATCAAGGACATCACAGTAGGCTGTCCAGGTATTTACATGTGGAGTTCCCCCTTTTTTTTTTTTTAAAGATTTTATTTATTTATTCGTAGAGACACAGAGAGAGAATGAGAGGCAGAGACACAGGCAGAGGGAGAAGCAGGCTCCATGCAGCAAGCCCGACGCGGGACTTGATCCAGGGTGTCCAGGATCACGCCCCAGGCCGCAGGCAGCACTAAACCGCTGCGCCACTGGGGCTGCCCTGGAGTTCTCTTCTTTTGGTTGGTTTTACATTTTTGGTTGATGCTGTCAAGTTTCCCTATCAATAAATGGATCTAAGCAAAAGCAAGTGAGTTGATATAAATCATGGTTCTCAACAGAGTTTTGCCCCCTGGGGAATACTTGGCAATGTCTGGCTGGAGACACTTTCAGTTGTCACAACTGGGGTTGGGGGTGCTACTAGTGCACAGTGGTTAGAAACCAAGGATGCTGCTAAACATCCTAAAATGCACAAGACAGCCCCACCTCCACCTCTTGACAATGTCAATAGTGTTGAGGTAACAAAACCCTAGTGTAAAGAAAACCATGAAGTACACATGGCACATACAAGAGGTAAGGTTGTTTTGGGAAAGTGGGACTAGGCATGGGGAGCTAAGTGAAAAAAGCTAAACATAAAAGACCACATATTCTATTACTCCATTTATATAAAATGACTAGCTAGACCCACACAGAAAGCAAACTTCACACTATACTGTGCATCACAGTTTTGTCAGTACAACATATCAACGATCTCCTTGTTCGAACACCTGGGCTGCATTATCCATTGCTGAGTAACAAAATACCCCAAAGCCATTTTATGCTGTGTGTGGAGACCAGGATTTGGCAATGCTCTACATGAACTAGAACCTTAAGTGGGGTAACCAAAGCTCGAGAGGACTGAGGCAGCATATGGAGCCGGCATGAAACAATTCCACAGATGTCCGCTGAATGGGAACAACTCGCTTTATAAATTACTTAAAAAAAGCATCCACAGTTTTCTGAGTGCCTGTTAGGCACCAGCTAGCACTGTGTTGACGGCGTTACATGGATTGACTCATTTAGACCTCATGCACGTCTAGAAAGGCGGTGGCATCCCATCCGTTTTACAGGAGAAATGGGGGCTCAGAAAGAGGAAGCCAGGGACGCCTGGGTGGCTCAGCGGTTGAGTGACTGCCTTTGGCTCAGGGGGTGATCCCAGATGCCCAGGTTTGAGTCCCATGTCCAGCTCCTTGCATAGGGCCTGCTTCTCCTCCCTCTGCCTGTGTCTGTCTCTCTTTCTGTGTCTCTCATGAATAAATAAATTAAAAAAAAAAAAAAGAGGAAGCCAGGTGTGGGTCAAATTCTCAGTCTTCGGAGCTTCAGGAATCTGCAGATTTGTCCAGAGTGACTGCAGGGCCTGAAATGCTGATCCCGAGCCACAGAGAGACTGGAGCTCACAAACTCCCTGTGAGGTGTCAGTCACAACTTCACAGATGTGGAAACTGAGGCACAAGCAGGAAAGCCACGCATTCTGGGCTGAACCAAGGCAGCCGGTCTTGGGACCCCGGTCCACGACTCAGTCAAGGCTGGACTTAACCCCTCACCCGCCCTGCCTGCTGCGGAAGCAAAGGGACACCCGTCCACCCTGCTTCCATCACCATCACACACAGGCCGAACGGGAGGCCTTCAGGAAGTAAGCAGCTCCCCCGGCGCCCTCACCCACCCTCTGAACACACCAGAGGCTCCGATGCAACACGCGACCCATGCCACTCATCCTCCGAAGGCCAAGGGCCACTCCCGCAACCAGGAAACACGGAGAGGCCGACACAGAGCCGACACCCCCCCCCCCCCCGCGACCCCACCTGGACCTGAAGTGCATGGAGCCCAGCCGCGCATCCCACAGTTGCACCGAGTGGGCAGCTCTGGGTGCCTGGACGACTACCATCTCGGTGGTTCTCCAAGCTGGTGGGGGTCAGCACCCATTTCCCCTCTGAGCGACCTGCCGGGGCACAATGTCAGCTTCCCTCCCTGGTTCGGGCCTGAAAGAACCGATTGGAAAGGCCTGTAGGAGCCAGCGCAGAGGCCAGTGAGAAATGTGGTTATGCCCGCGGTCCGAGCCGGACTCTCACGAGTCCCTCTTCGGTGAAGAACCGGACTGGGGAGGAATAAATCATCTCTGAAAACTAGGACTGAGCATCATGGTTACCACGCCGAGACCTACTGGCTTTCACGTCCAGGCGAGGACTGAGGACTGCAGTTTCCCGGTAAAGCTGGAGCCTTCCAGAGGCTCACTGTTGCCTTGGAGATGCCTTACGTCATTGCACCATCCACTGGCTGTTGGTGAGTGGTTCTTCCCAGTAGGCTCCGGCCCAGTTCCGGTTCCGGCATGCAGAATGCCAGCTCATCCCCCAAAACCCCCAAAGCCCGAGGGTCGGATGCTCTCTGCCCCATTGTCTTGTGACTTCCTCAGTTCTCATCTCTAGTTCGCCATACCCTGATGTCTGCTTCTTCTCTAATGTTTGCGTCTCAATTTACCCATATTTGTGTCCAGTTGTTCAGTATTTCCCGCCTCTGGGTCCCTTTCCCCACCCCACCCCCATACAGGTGCCTGTTTCTCTTCCACTTAAAGCCTCAAATTCCCCCTCCTCAAGTCCAGGTCTCGATTTCTACCCCCAATTTGTGCCTTGCACCCTCAAATTGCTGCCACCACAATCCCTGTGTTGAAACTGTTGTGAATTCATACATCTGGTCTCCAAAATTTGAGATCCTGCAACTGATAATAGAAATTTTCAACCTTGGGATCCCTGGGTGGCGCAGCGGTTTGGCGCCTGCCTTTGGCCCAGGGCGTGATCCTGGAGACCCGGGATCAAATCCCACATCGGGCTCCCGGTGCATGGAGCCTGCTTCTCCCTCTGCCTGTGTCTCTGCCTCTCTCTCTGTGACTATCATAAAAAAAATAAAAATAAAAAATAAAAAAAATTTTTTTCAACCTTTACAGGGCTCCCAGGGCAGCTATACTTTAACATTTACCAAGATCAAAATGACTCCACAAAACCTCAAAACCTGGGGTCTATTTCTGTTCTTTTTTTCTTAGATTTTTTTTTTTAATTTTTATTTATTTATGATAGTCACACAGTGAGAGAGAGAGAGGCAGAGACACAGGCAGAGGAAGAAGCAGGCTCTATGCACCAGGAGCCTGACGTGGGACTCGATCCCGGGTCTCCAGGATCGTGCCCTGGGCCAAAGGCAGGCGCCAAACCGCTGCGCCACCCAGGGATCCCTTTTTCTTAGATTTTATTTATTCATGAGAGACACAGACAGAGAGGCAGAGACATAGGCAGAGGGAGAGCAGGCTCCCTGCGAGGAGCCCAGTGCAGGGCTGGATCCCAGGACCCTGGGATCACACCCTGAGCCAAAGGCAGATGCTCAACCACTGAGCCACCTAGGTGCCCCTATTTCTGTTCTTTTTTTTTTATGATAGTCACACACAGAGAGAGAGAGAGAGAGGCAGAGACATAGGCAGAGGGAGAAGCAGGCTCCATGCACCGGGAGCCCGACGTGGGATTCTATCCCGGGTCTCCAGGATCGCGCCCTGGGCCAAAGGCAGGCGCTAAACCGCTGTGCCACCCAGGGATCCCCCTATTTCTGTTCTTGAGCACACATTGTATGTCTGCTTCATTAAAAGAAAAAAAGAAAAAAAAAGGAGAGCATTCCAAACATAAAGATAAAAACAAAAAAATCTCTGTAGTTCCCATAAGATTAAAGCCATACAGACTTGCACATACTGGAAGCCGAAAATAAAGTCTGTAACTTTCTGGAATGTCCTTCACAGTGATGTTATTTTATTTTTTAAAGATTTTAATTACTCATGAGACACGGGGAAAGACAGAGACAGAAGAAGAGAGAGAAGAAGGCTCCATGCAGGGAGCCCAATGTGGGACTTGATCCCAGGACTCCAGGATCACGCCCTGGTCATGAAGGCAGGTGCTCAACCCCTGAGCCACCCAAGCATCCCTGATGATTTGTAACTATGTATAAAAATATATAACTCTAAAAAAAAAAAAAATATATATATATATATATATATATATATATATATATATATATATATATATATATAACTCTACACAGTGTTCCTTCCCTGGACCACTCTCCTTTGTGAAGATTGTGTATCCCGGGCACCTGTCCTAACTTGGGCTCAAATAAAACTCTTCTCTCTTTAAAATTTTTCAAGAGTTTTGTTCATTTGTGTTGATATACCCCCTAATTCTGGAAATTTGGATCTCCAAACAATAAGGTTTAACCTTCTTCAAAGTCCCTGAGACCTCTATTAAGACTGTTCCAGGATGCCTGGGTGGCTCAGCCGTTTGGTGCCCGCCTCTGGGCGTGATCCTTGGGACCTGTGGGGCTCCCTGCATGGAGCCTCCCTCTGTCTCTGCCTGTGTCTATACCTCTCTCTGGGTCTCTCATGAATAAATAAATAAAATATTAAAAAATAAGACTCTGTTCCAAGGTTCTCAAATCCAACCCAGTACCTCATCTCCTCTATTCTTTACTCCTAAGTGCCCCAAGTGAGGGGACAGGTCAGGATCTGATCCAGTATTTCTATCCCAGCCCTATACATTCTGCCCTGTTGCCTCATCCCCACCTACAATTCCACAGAGCCACCCTGAATATGTGGTTCTAATTTACAGCTGAGCAAACTGAAACTAGGCAAAGAGCTTGGGCTAGCCCACCCAACAGGTGGACTGGCTCAGGCACCTGTCCCTGCCTTAAAGTCTAGAATTCCCACTCTTGTAACAAGTTCCCCAGCCAAGCCACCCACCCTTGTAAGCCCAGCTTTACAGATGCTGGTCGGTGGCCAGGACAGTGGTAGGCCCTAGCCAGTGGGAAAAATCAACTTCCTGTCTGCCAAGGAGCCATGGGAGAAGGGAACAGATGGACAGCACTGTAGGAATTGGAGAAGCAATTAAGATGTCTGTTGTTCCTCTCTGGGCCTCCATGACTATCTATAAAATGGGGGCATCCATCTCATATAGTTGCTTTCAAGAGTAAGATTGGATTCCTAGACTCCTAATGCCCCCCTGGGAGCCTGGAGTCAGGGAGGGGCTTCCCCAGGCTGACCTCAACTAGGAGGTAGCCAGAAAAGGGGCAGACCAAGGTAAGGAGGTCTTCTGAATAGGACTAAAATTCGTGGGTCTGGAATTGGGTGTGGAGGGAGTGGAGGGAGGCCCAGCCACTCTGTCTGCCTGAAGCCCAGAGTGAGAGCAGTGAGTGTATGAGGGACTAGGGTCAACTGGCCTATCCATCCATCATTTATTCAAGTTACTCATGGGCACATACTGTGTGCCAGACTGTGCTTGCAGCTGGGGATACAGCAGGGAATAAGCCAGTTTACCTTCATAGAGCAGTGTGACACAGAGGGCAGAAGAGATGGTCAGGGCTTGTCAGCTCAGAGGAGAAATGATGCACCAGGAAGTGACGGTGGCCTCTGCAGAGACTTTCCACCCTTCAGGCTGAAGAACACAGCGCCAACATCCATAGACCTCTGGGTTCAGGATTCAGATATCCTCCACTGTGTCCTGGAGATGGGGACCGTAGACCACCCCATGCCTGGCAAGAGGTATGTGAATCTTAGCTATGCAAAGTGATCTCCTCCATCTCACACTATGGGATTTTACTCCTGCTATCCAGTGCACAGCAGATCACTTTACCAAGATCTATAAAGAGGTCTATTATCTGGGGCTCCTGGGCAGCTCAGTCAGGTAGTGGCAGACTCTTGATTTTGGCTCAGGTCATGATCTCACAGTCCTGAGAGCAAGCCCTACATCTGGCTCCCCACTCAGCAGGGGGTCTGCTTGAGTCTCTCTCTCTCTCTCCCTCTGCCCCTCCCCTCACTTGCTCATACTCTCTAATAAACCAAAAAAAAAAAAAAAAAAAAAGTCTATTACCAAGTGACAGGAGCCCAGTAGTCTCTTAAGTAGCCCAGGGCACAGGATCCAAATTGGCCCTGAGTCGTTTTTTACCTTTTTTTTTTTTTTTAAGTAGGCAACATGCCCAACATGGGGCTCAAACTCAAGACCCTAAGATCTAGAGTTACATGTTCTACCAACTGAGCCAGCTAGGCACCCCTGATTGTGTTGTCATTTCTATGCTGAAGGGGGAAACTGAGGTTCGGGGGTGGGGGGTGGGGTGGGATGCTCTCAGCTTTTGAAGAGAAAGAGGCAGGGTTAGGAGCCTGCCTTTGGATCCTGCTGAGTGTGAGGGTAACTAGTGCCTTTGCCCCGCTCAGCTTCTCTGCTTTCCTCCAGCAAGCACCTTTCCAGAGACCTCCTGCAGGACCAGGGAGGAGCCCACTTGTCCCCTCCCTATCCTCCCACAAACCCCAATGGGAGGTCCAAGGCTGCCCTGTCGTTTTCACATACCAAGGCAGAGTGCAGGGATAAAGGCCACAAGTTGCAGGGGCTGGGGCCTCCCTACCGAGATGCAGTTCCTGTGCCCCCATGGCAACCTAGGTTCTAATTCTCTGCTCAAGCCAGCTTCAGGCTGTGTCCTGAACAGTGGCATGAACTACGACTATCAGTCCAAGGGGACCCAGAGTCTCTGGTCTGAAACACTCCTGAAATTGGGGTAGGGTCAGGGGCTAGCCTTTAATATCAGTCAATTAGTAAACAAACAATGCAGCTGCTGAGCACCTACTATGAGCGTCTTCAGAGAGTGGCAAGGGGGGGTGGTCACTGGGGATGTAGAGGGCGGCTTAAGTCAACTGGCTGGGCCCCCCTGGGATCTGGGAGCAACCCCTTGGAGGCATAGGTAGGTATCAGAAGGTGAGGATCCCTATGCAGCCCTGGAAAAAAAACCCACCAGATGCCGGCGCATTACCCTCCTGCCAGCCCGCATGGCTGAGCAGCCACAGGGTCGCTGCCTCTGGAAAGCCCACCAGGGCGTAGTCCACTGCCCAGCTAGACTCCAGGGTCTAGGTTTAGGAGGCGACAAACAGGGTGAGTGAAGCTTCAGGCACAAGCTAGCCACCAGGTCAATGGGTGGAGCTACTACGTGGCCGCAGCACCCGCCACCAATGTCGACCCCCTGCACTCACCCAGTGACCTCAGCATCAACAAGAGGACCCAGATGCATCAAATAGAGTGGAGGCCGTCCCCCTAATCCGCCTGTGTGCACAGCCCTGGCCCCACGTCCAGAGCTCCTTCCCAACCTCCGACCGCACGCGAGGAGAGGCGGCAGGAGCTGTAGGGGTCGTAGAGAGATGATGGGAATAACCTGGCATGTGATGAAGGGAAGTCAAGCCGGAATGGGCTCCCTCTATGGGAGGCTCAGGCCCGCAAAACCCCAAGCGAGCGAGTGTGGGAGAGGCCGACCCGAGCATGCACGTGGGGCCAGGACCAGCGGAGGGCAGTTCCTGACCACCAGGCCCACTCCTCACCCCCGAGCCTGCAGCGCGCGCATGCCTACGAAGCGGCGGTGACCTGGACGAGGAATGAGAGGGTGCCGAACTGGCTACCTTACTGGAAATCCGCGGCCGGTGGGGCGGCCGGACGGGATGCACTGCACGAGCCTGACTTCTGCCCTCATTAGACATGGAGGCCTTGGCTTCAGGGAGATCTCTGCGCCTGTGCACGGCCCCCCCAAGACGGGCACAAGGCCTGAAATCAGAACGTCCGCCAGGCACGCTTGTGGGCACACTTCTGCAAGTACGCGTGCGCAGGGGATTTACGTCTTCCGTTTGGTCCAAAGGGCGCCTTTACATTCTTGTTCCGGATTGGTCCTTGAGTATATCATGTCTTTTTGCACACGGGTCGTCCCCACTGACCCGGAAGTTTTCACCTTAGTTAAAAGCTTCGGCCCGCGATTCGCGGTCTCTTCCTGTCTGTGCCACGGCGGCGCGTGGTGCACGCGGTTTGATTGTGACGGCCCGGCTGCGCTTTCAGGTGAGGCCGTCGCTGGGTCGGGATCCGAGGAGTGATTCCGGGTCTTCTGGGGAGCCATGAGGGACCCCCGAGGCCCGGGGCTTCCCTTCGGGGGCTTCCTCTTTCTCCGGAAAATGCGCTGAGGGACGCGAAGGCGCCGGAAAGTTAGGCTTTCCTTGGTGCCTCGCCACCCCTGTAGCTTTGCCCCACAGCGGGGCTCGGGAATACCGGTTTGGTTCCTGCAGTCGTGCATCGATATAGGAAGTTTCCGTTATTCCTAGATAGTTGATGCACTCTGGCCTGTACGCGCTTTTCTCTTGAGTAGTGTCTCCTAGTAGTCCCTAGTATCTCCTTGGAGTCGGACACGCACCGTAGCCTTTGCCTTGATTCGCGTAGTGGTCCTTGATGGCAGGTTAGCGTTTCCATTTCATTCAAGAGGAAGCAGAGTCTAAAGCCCGGCTCTTCGTTAATGTCATGGCTGGGATTTGATCTCAGGCGGATGCAGTGTCGGGGTATTTGGCATCTCCTTTCGAGATCTGGTCCCTGCCGCAGCAGTTGACCCGGGCCTGCCAGACGTTGGTCCTCAGGGTCCTTGCTGAAAAAGACGTGCTTCTTGCTTACATTAAGTGGTTTTTCTAGGACTAAGATAGATGGACCCAGATGTTTACAGCCTTTCTTGGGTCCACATAATTTCCTAGTTTACAGCGCGTGGGCCAGCCTCACAGTTTGGGTTTATCTGGGCTCTGACAATTTGTGTTCCTAGGATGACTGAGTGGGAGACAGCTGCACCAGCAGTGGCGGAGACCCCTGACATCAAGCTCTTTGGGAAATGGAGCACTGATGATGTTCAGATCAATGACATTTCTTTGCAGGTGAGGGGGGGGGGTGTGGTGGTTGTGCTCCCCAGTTAGGGGTTTTGGGACACACATGAAATCTTTCAGGGGAGGTCACTTGGAACTTGTAGCACCCACCAGTCCATTTCTTCCTTGTGATTTGCTCATCAGTTGCTACACAAGGTGGTTCCTTTCTCAGTGGTAACATCACATCCCACGGGTTTTTGGGTGCATGTTCTGTTTCTTCTCTGTTGTTGTTTGTTTTTAAGATTTATTTAGTTGAGAGAGAATGGGGGTGGGGTGGGCAGAAGGAGAGAGTTTCCAAGCAGACTTCCCTGTGGGAGAGAAGCCCTACTTGGGGCTTGGTCCCACAACCTACGAGATCTTGATTTGATCTGAACCCAAGAGTTGCACGCTTAACCAATTGAGCCTCCCAGGTGCCCCGATTTTGTTTTTTGTTGCTGCTGTTTTGTTTTGGATCATTCTTTTGCATGTGGAGATCCAGTTGCCCCAGCCCTATCTGGTTTTTGTTTTTGGAGTTTTGTGCATTTTAGTTAGCAAATGTAGGCTATAAGCTATCTAACTTAAATCTTTTATACATTGTATAAATGTATCTCAACACCACTATTTGTTGAAATTAATATTTCCCCTATTGAATATCTTGGGATCCTTGTTGAAAATAAGTTGAGCATAGATATGTGGATTTAAATCAGGAATCTGTGGGTCCTCCCAGTTTATCATAATCCCTAGTTAAGTGTTTTACACTGGGCCTCATTAGGACTTTTATGGGCCCTTCATTAAAAAGAAATAAATAGGGGCAGCCCCAGTGGCCCAGTGGTTTAGCACTGCCTTCGGCCTGGGGTGTGATCCTGGAGACCCGGGATTCCCACGTCAGGCTCCCTGCCTGGAGCCTGCTTCTCCCACTGCCTGTGTCTCTGCCTCTCTCTCTGTCATGAATAAATAAATAAAAATCTTAAAAAAAAAAATTACATTTGTGGTTGCATTGGTATAAAGACAAAGTTTGGATTGGATAGAGGTCCCCCCCCCCTTTTTTTTAAGATTTTGTTTATTTATTCATGAGAGAGAAACATAGGCAGAGGGAAGTCTGATGCGGGACTCGATCCTAGGACCCCAGGATCACGACCTGAGCTAAAGGCAGACACTCAAACACTGAGTGCCTGTCTTTTTGTCTTTTTTTTTTTGGTTGTTGTTTTTTATTTTTTTTTTTCATTTTAAAAGAAATTAGGACATTTTTTGTTATCTCTAAACACACCGTGGGGGATCCCTGGATGGCTCAGCCGTTTAGCACCTGCCTTTGGCCCAGGGCGTGATCCTGGAGTCCCAGGATCGATTCCCGCATTAGGGTCCCTGCCTTGAGCCTGCTTCTCCTCCCTCTGCCTGTGCCTCTGCCTCTCTCTATCTCTCATGAATAAATAAATACAATCTTTTTTTTTTTTTTTTTTTTTTTTTTTTATGATAGAGAGAGAGAGAGAGGCAGAGACACAGGCAGAGGGAGAAGCAGGCTCCATGCACCGGGAGCCTGATGTGGGACTCTATCCCGGGTCTCCAGGATCGCGCCCTGGGCCAAAGGCAGGCGCCAAACCGCTGCGCCACACAGGAATCCCTACAATCTTTTAAAAAAAAAAAAAACAAAACCTGTATTTCTAAAAAATAAAAATAAACATGCCGTGGGGTCAAGGCACTATGCCTAGTGGAAGATTCAGTCTTGCTTTTTAGACTTTGTAAATCACGTATAGTCTCTCTCACATATGTGTTTGTGTCCTTAGTTTTTTTGTGTGCAACCTTTTAAAAGTGTAAAAAAATTTTTTTTCATTTTTCCCTAGTGCTCTCTTAGGGTCTGGGGAAGCAGAAGTCAACATTGTGCCAGAATTCTCTTATCTTGGAAGATGTGCAAGGCTCTACCGCAGAGCTGGACAGTTTAGTTTAACCAAACCCTGCCAAGACATTTGGTGTTTGTGGTTTTTCCTGCCCGGTGTAAAGCCCTGCATGGAGACTTATCTACTTGCCTATTTGTGCAGGTGGTTCTCTCCAGGGTAGACCCCGGGCCGTCATTCTAATATCAGAATTGTGTTCTTTTTCTGTTGTTCCTTGTGTTTTAGAAATATGTTGTGTGGGGCCTCTTATGTGTTAAGTGATAGAATGATGTCTGGGTGTATTTCACAGTGGAACAGTTGACAGTAGTCCTCTTCACATACATGTAGTTTCTCTGATTCCAACACCCGCATAACATTTTGGTATTTTCTAGGGAAATAATATATATATATATATAGGAAGGGTTACTGGATAATTCTTCTAGAACAGTGGTTCTCTGGAGTGATTTCCCTCACCCCTCTTAGGTGACACTTGACTATGTCTGGATACAGTTTTGGGGCGCTAAAACTGAGGGCTGGGATGCCTGGGTGGCTCAGCGGTTAAAGCATCTGCCTTTGGCTCAGGTCATGATCCTGGAGACCCGGGATTGAGTCCCACATCAGGCTCCCTGCATGGAGCCTGCTTCTCCCTCTGCCTCCCATCTCTGCCTCTCTCTCTGTGTCTCTCATGAATAAATAAATAAAAATTAAAAATAAAATAAAACTGAGGGCTGCTACTAGCATAATGGATGCTGCTAAACATTCTCCAGTGTACAGGACAGCAAGTTACCTGATTGATTGATTGATTTTTTTTTTTTTAAGATTTTATTTATCCATGAGAGACACAGAGAGCGAGAGAGGCAGAGGCACAGGCAGAAGGAGAAGCAGGCTCCATGCAGGGAGCCCGACATGAGACTGGATCCTGGGACTCCAGGATCACGCCCTGGGCCAAAGGCACTAAACCCGCTGAGCCACTCCGGGATCCCGAGTTACCTGATTTAAAATGTCCATAGTGTAGAGTTTGAGGAACACTTAAAGCTGAGATTCTGAGCTATGATTGTGGTTTTCCATGGCCCTCTGTCCCATTATAAAGGAAATGCTCTTTTTACTGACTTGATACTCACTTGTTAGGATATTACTTTTTTGTGGCAGGCAGGGCCCTCACAGTCAGGCGACCACAGGTGGATGGGACTATCCAGAGTGGGTGCTCATTCCTTCTGGTTTCTGGCCATCCTGCTCCTGATCATGGTCCTCCATCCCCTCTCCCTGCTGCCCCAGGACTACATTGCAGTGAAGGAGAAGTATGCCAAGTACCTGCCCCACAGTGCAGGCCGCTATGCAGCCAAGCGCTTCCGTAAGGCACAGTGCCCCATTGTGGAGCGCCTGACCAACTCAATGATGATGCATGGCCGTAACAATGGCAAGAAGCTCATGACTGTGCGCATTGTCAAGCATGCCTTCGAGATCATCCATCTGCTCACTGGTGAGGTAGGGCTCTGAGACCTAATGAGGCACAGAATGCCTTTAGTATACCCTAAAGCCAGTAGCTGCCCTGTGCTGTGCATGCCAGGGTCCACTGGGTTTTAGGTATAAGGAGATGGGGAGGGATGTGAACTGGATGTTAGGTTCATGGCTGCCTTCTCCTAGAACCCCCTGCAGGTCCTGGTGAATGCCATTATTAACAGTGGTCCCCGGGAGGACTCAACCCGCATTGGGCGAGCTGGAACAGTGAGGCGTCAGGCTGTCGATGTGTCCCCCCTGCGCCGTGTGAATCAGGTAGGCCTGAGGCTCTTTAGCACACACATGAATGGGCAGGAATAGCCACTGGGCCCTGGTGTGGGTCTGCTTGCAGCAGAAACTCGAACAAGGGACAGTTTATCCTGCCTGTTGTATTTTACCTGGAGTGTCCTTTCCTCCAGGAAGCCTTCCTGCATTTCCATCATGTTCAGGAGAGATTCTGGTTCTGCCCCCTCTCCTGAGCAACATTTGCCTGAGGCACAGTTTCATTTGATTGTATATTTTTACATACAGTGTATGGGTATGTATTTTTTTTATGCAGACCTTTTGAAGATTAGTTGTAGGCATTCTAACCATTTTCCCCTTAAGACTTCATTGGATATCTCCTAAGAACAAGGATATTCTGTCCCCGTCCATCACTCAAGGTATTTAACAGTGATAAAATTCTATCATGTTCTGTCACTGAAGCTGTCCCCAGTATACCCTTTATAGTTGTCCATTTTCAATCAAGGGTCCAGGTCAAGAGCACACACTGCATTGGATTTCCCTACAGTGGCAGGTCTTAAATCTGTAATCAGGGACCCAGCTTCAGCTTCTGTGTCTACCCTCGGTTTTGTGGCCCTTATTCTGATCCCAAATCTGGCAGCATTTCACCTGGGGAACCTGTGGGCTCCTCCTATGTTGTCCTGTGTCATTGGGCCAGTGGATGATAATATGATATCCAGTCTTTGTTAGGGGCACAGGGTACTGGAGGACACCGGCCCTATCTAGTTTGGGGGCATCCCCTGTCCCCAGGCTTAGCTGACCTGTGTTCCCTAGGCCATTTGGCTGCTGTGCACAGGTGCCCGTGAGGCTGCCTTCCGGAACATCAAGACTATTGCTGAGTGCCTAGCAGATGAGCTCATCAATGCAGCCAAGGTGAGTAAAGACACTGGGGTGGCAGCCATTTCAAGGGGAGGCTTCTCCAACATTCAGAATTAACCATCTGTCTCCTTGCAGGGCTCTTCTAATTCCTATGCTATCAAGAAGAAGGATGAGCTGGAACGTGTGGCCAAGTCTAACCGTTGATCACCTGGCTGTGGCTTCAATAAACCTGTCTGCCCTTGGGGCAGCCTCACCCACTTGTGCCAGTGTCTGTCCTTGTGGGGCTCTGGGAGCTAGAGTGGGGATGGCCCCAGTGTCCTGAGGATCTGCCTACATTTCTGGCATGTCTTTTGGTCTGGGAACCCGGGTTCACTAGGGAAATACTCTGCTCAGAAAGCACCACTGACTCAGAACCATGGCAGCCTGGGATGCAGGCCTGGTCACCTGTAGTGTTCCAGCGGGTGTTGGAAATGAGAGGGGTGGGGTTGTCCTGTGTATATGTCACTCTAGTCTATGGAAGGACTTGATGTTCATCCAGGAGATCTGGGTGGCAACCCACCATTCTGAGTGGCATGTATCAGCCCCAGGAAGAGGCACCTAAGGCTGCTGGTCTGACAGGGGCCAGCTCTGTCCAGTCCACTGTGGGGTCTGCCCACCTTCCACCCCAGAACTCCAGTGATTGCTCTGGCTAGGTTCCCCCAGGGGATCCAGGCTGCCTCCACATCTTGTGTAATCATGACTGCAGCCTGACCCTCGGTATCCCACAGACCCACTGCCACACCAGATTCATCTGATTCCACCAGTGGCTTAGAAGTGGATTCATGACATGTTGGAAGACTGGGGGGTGGGGGAGAGTGTTACTGCCCACCCATGGGGCCAGACTCCCTGGCTTGTCAACCTATGCCATCCATCACCATTCTGCTGCCCCCGACATCCGGCCAAGGTCAGGCTTAGTGTTCATCCTGGAGGGACCTGTCTTAGGGGTGGGCCCAGGCAGTCAGACAAGTCTGACAGGTACCTTGGGAACCTGGGATCTGGAGGGAGTGGTACCAAGGCAGCACCCTCTTGCAGGGAGGGGCACCTAGAATGTAGCTGCTCATAGGCAGAGGACTGGGGTCAGAACTGGCAGAGACGTGCCAGCCAGAGGGAGAAGCACCAACAGGTAGGAAGGGCCCAAAAGCCAACTGGGGTCTGTCATTGTCTAGTGGGGGACCTCTGGCTTCCATCATTTCTCTGTGCTGTTGGGCTCCAATCCTGAGGCTTGGATGTCCTGTCCATCTGCTCCTCCTGGAATCTTGTATATATACACCCCCAGAGTCTAACTACTTCTCTTGGAGGTTCCTATCTTTGCTCTTTGTTCTCTCCATGTTGGATCCTCCACATTGTTTCTCTGGGGCCCTTCCTGGTAACAGGTACTCCATTTTCCTCCCTACCCCTTCTCCCTCACCCCAAGTCTGTAGCTTAGGACCTACCATGCCCCCTGGGTCCTTGCCCCCAGTCCTCTGTCCTCCCATCTCTTCCATCACCACCCACCCCCACTCCACCCCCTCCGTCCTGATGCTTCCTTGACTTCTACATGGACACACTGCTTCTCTCTGTGCTAGTCGCTTACTGTTCCCATCCTCTTTGTTCCTGGGTAATACAACCCCTTCTCTGGAGGCGGCCGCTCTGAGTTGGGCCATCCCCTCCAGAGTCCAGCCACCGACCCTCCACAGATCTCCCTTCTTCCTCCGCCTCCTTCCCTGGCTGACGGCCTGTCCTCTCAGGTTCCGTCCAGATGCCCTGCCCACGGCCGCCGTGGCTCCGCCGCCCCCAGACCCCTCAGGGCTCAAGCCCCAGCTCCCCGAGCTCACTCTCCGCAACCCGCTCCCCCAGCAGGGAGGGGGGCGAAGACGACGACGGCGAGGAGGAAGAAGGGGACAGCAGCCCAGGCTTGGGCCCCATCCTGCCCTCCGCGTCCCCAGTGGAGTGTCTCATTTGCGTGTCTCCCTTCGACGGGGTATTCAAGTTGCCTAAGCGCCTGGATTGTGGCCACGTCTTCTGCCTCGAGTGCCTGGCTCGCCTGTCCCTGGCCACGGCGGGGGGCGGCGACGCGGTGGCCTGTCCGGTGTGCCGCGCGCCCACGCGCCTGGCTCCGCGTCGAGGGCTGCCCGCGCTGCCCACGCAGCCAGGCCTGCTGCCCCGCAATGCGCACGTGCCGCCGCCGCGCCAGGGCTCCGTGCGCTTTGACCGCCGCCGCGGCCTGCTCTACCTGCGGCCGCCGCCGCCCCCGCCTGGGCCGCGCAAGTTCCGCGCAGCGCGCCCGCCGCCGCCCCCGCCGCCGCTGCGCCTCGGCCGCCCACTGTCTCGCCGCCTCTCCTGGACCAGCCCGGCCTGGGCCTTTAATGCGGCCGTGGCGCTGGCGGTGCTGGTGGCGGCGGGCCTCGTCGTCTCTGGCGTCTACATCTTCTTCCTCATCCCGCACGCCACCTCCTCTGGTCCCGCACGGCCCCAGCTCGTGGCGCTCGCCCCTGCGTCCGGGTTCTCCTGGTTCCCGCCACAGCCCGCATCGGGGACACCCTGGACCCCTGCCTGGACATCGCGCCCTGTGGGCCCCAACCAGGACACTGCCCTGCCCGGGGCTGCGGAAGACGTGCTGGAGCCTGAGGGGGTCTCCGAGGACACAGCCGAGGTCGAAGGAACTCTGGACAGGCCCCCGGATGGCCTGTGGGGGGCAGAGGGTGAACCCGGCAGGGCCCCGCGGGGCTGGAGCAGGAGGGTGTGGGGGCCACAGTAAATGCATCTGTGCTGCAGGTCCTGTCTCCAGGCCTGGGGACCTCCCTGTCGTCCTGGTGGGGCCCTGCCAGGATCACTTGCCATGATCCTAGAGGAGGACTCAGCAGGGTGCATTGAAAGCGCTCACTTCTATGAGGGAGGCCTAGAGGGAACATTCCAGGCATCATCACCACAGAGCAGGGACCCTCCCAAGGAGCACCCCTGCCTTCATTCCCACAAGGGCCCTCTGGGAGCACCCATGACCCCAATCAATATGGGCATCCAGCTGAGGCAACCCTGACCCCCATCTTTGAAAAGGTCCTGCTGGGAGGGACTCCTAAACCAGGTCTCCACCAGGGTCCAGTTGGGAGTACCCTTGATACTCATCTCGGACTCCAGCTGGGGTGCCCCTCTGACCAACGTCCAACATCCTGCAGGTACCCTGCTAGAGGCACCATCAGGCCTACAGAGTCCTACTGAGTGCACCCCCAGTCATCATCAGGCCCATAGGGGAGCATCCTCAGCTAGCAACTAGGGCTGAAGGCTCTGATTTACTCATCCTTTGAGCTCACCACAGGTCCTGTCTTTGGTGGCAAAGCCGCTACTGCTGCTGGTCTCTAGTGATATCTCACTGCCTGGCCTACTGCAGTTCCCACCCCTGCCAAGGCTGTGGAGTTCTTTTCCACTCTGCTGCATGCAGATTGGGTCTGGGTGGGATCCAGCTGTTTCCATGCTGGTCCTGGGTTGTCTCTCTGCACTCGTGGCTGGGGCTTGGGCTTGGAGGGACAGGGGTGGCCTGGCCAGGGCTGAGGAGGGACACATAGGGTCTAAGCCTCAAAGTAGCCTCTACTACTGCCTTGGCCCACAGCTTCTGGGATCCTCCCAGATATGCTGTGGGGCAGTTGTGGTCACCAAGGCTCAAAGACGCCAAGATTGCCCTCTGGGTCAGTGCCACATGATTTGGGGAGTGGGTGCTCCTGGGCTGCTAGGAGACATTCTGGCCTCTCTTCCTAGATGCTGGAACCCGCGTCACTCCCATTTCCACTCATTAATTTCTTAGGGTCAGTTATTGCACCTCCTCTTTCCATCAACCTTTTTGGCACCCCTATTGTTCCTCTAGGTGAAGCCTCAGCCCTGGGCAGCAGCCTACAGGGAGGGCGGTTCTTGGGCTCCTATCCTCCTCTCAGAAGCCTTCCTGGGTTAGTCATTACAGGGTAGATAGCTGTCATCCTCAACACAAACTGAACAGTTCTGTTTCCCCCCAGGCTCTGGAGCCCACATCCTGTCTCACTTCACCCAAAATCAGGGTTCTGTGCATAGTGGGTAGGAATCCAGCATTTTCCAGAGATAAAGTTTACTTCCATGGGCTGGAGTCTCTTGTTTGATTTGTTTACATGTGTGTCCTCAGTGCCTGGCATACAGGGGGTGCCAAATAGTTTTCTCAGGAGTGACAGCATTGCAGGTGACCAAGAGACACCCTGGGAATGCCTGTGGGCACTCAGCTTAGCTAGCTTGTAGACACCCTGATCTAAGCATGCCAGTGGAGCTCCTTTTGATGGGAGCTGCTGCTTTCAGGTAGGAAGCCAGAGGGGGGACATCAGGACATCCAAGGAAGTGTCTTCCCAGACCAGTTCTTGTCCCACACCTAGGTGCCAATGTCATCCACAGGGGCTGAGACCAGTGTGCTGGGTCACTGGGCAGCCATAGCCCAGCTCACACAGTGAGGGGACTTGGTCAGGCAGGAGCAGGGTTGGTGGTCTGTATTAGTTTTCTCTGACTGCCTTAACAAATTACCACCAAGTTCTTTGGAACAACACACATTAATTATCTTATAGTTCTGCAGGTCAAGAGTCGAAATCATTTTTACCTGGCTAAAGTCAAGTGTCATCTGGGCTAGTTCCTCTGGAGGCTCCAGGAGAGAATTTCTTTTCATCTTCTAGAGGTGCATTCCTTGGCTTCTTCCTCTATCTTCATTTTTTTTAAGATTTTATTTATTTATCCATGAGAGGCAGAGAGAGAGAGGCAGAGGGAGAAGCAGGCTCCATGCAAGGAGCCCGATGCAGTACTCGATCCCGGGACTCCAGGATCAGGCCCTGGGCCGAAGGCGGGCACCAAACCACTGAGCTACTCAGGGACCCCTGTCTATCTTCATATTTTATTTTTATTTTTAAAAGTAATCTCTAGGGATCCCTGGGTGGGGCAGCGGTTTGGTGCCTGCCTTTGGCTCAGGGCGCGATCCTGGAGACCCGGGATTGAATCCCATATCGGGTTCCCAGTGCATGGAGCCTGCTTCTCCCTCTGCCTATGTCTCTGCCTCTCTCTCTCTCTCTCTCTCTCTCTCTCTCTCTCTCTCTCTTTGTGACTATCATAAATAAATAAATTTAAAAAAAATAAAAAATAAAAGTAATCTCTACACCCTGTGGGGCTTAGACGCACAATCCCAAGATCAGGAGTCAGCCAGACATCCTGTCTTCCACTATATTCAAAGGCAGCAGCACATCTTCAAAGCTCTGACTGTCCTGCTTCTCTCATTCACTTATAAGGACACTGTGATTACATTGAGTCCACCTCAATGATCCAGGATAATTTCCCCAGAGCAACATCTTAATTTAATCACATCTGCAAAGTACATTTTGCCATTTAAGGTAGCAGATTCATAGATTCTGGGGATTAGGATCTGGCTATCTTTGGGGGCCATTATGCAGCTTACCATAGGATCTCAGATATTCCTCTTCTTGTCCCTTCCTTCCTCCATGCCAGGCTAGGAGAGAGAGTGGGGAGGAGTTGGGCCCAGCCAGGAAAGTCAGAAGGGGACCCTTAGCTGGTGGTACACAGAAGGGAGAGAGAAAATGCTCTCTGAGGATGTTCAAGAAAGGCTGCCTGGAAGGAGAGCTGTATCTTTGAAATAGCTGGCATCAAGGCAGAGGGACCTGGGGCAGTAAGGTGGTGGCTGAGGGCAGTGGGCAGAGCTGACCTGTCCTAACTAGCTTCCTCCTAGGAGCTAGGGAAAGTACAGCTTCTCTATTCTCCCAACTGGGAGTCTGAGGCCTCAGTTTCTCCTTTCTCCCCCCTTAAAATGAGGCTGATGACAGATCTCGGGGGTCCTGAACATTCCTGTCTGCTAATTACTATGTCGATGCCTGCTCACCCACTACCTATGAGCAAAGGGGCTTCCCAAAATCACCTGGGGGCCAGGATGATGGGGGACTCCTCCTCACCCTTTGGCCACCCAGAGCTCTGCCCTCTGAGCCCTCTGTCTGCCCACGTCATCTCTGCAGCACAACCACCCTTCCTCTGCTGCAGGCCTGATCCTCCTCCTGGTCGTAGTGCCTGTGAATACCCAGAGAGGCAAAATCAACCTCAGTGCCTGACATGGTGCAGGAGATGCCAGACTTTGGTTCTCTATTCTGTAAAATGGGTGACAATAAACACAACTTGCAAGGAAAATTAGTTAATCTACAAGTATTTATTGAGCACCTTCTGTATACCAAGGGTGCACTGGGGCATCTCAGGAACAAGGAGGGCCCTCACATGACAGATGACATCCAGAAAGCTGAGCAGAGGGGCCATCATCTTGGTCACACTGCCTTCCATGTGTGGAAGCCCCCACATGGAGGGGGCTTCCCACATGGAGCCCCCAACCTTCCCCAGGTCCTCCCTTAGCCCCCAACCTTCCCGGTTCTCCCTTAGCTCTCCCCTCTCCCTGCACCCAGAGGGACACCAGATGATCCAGTCTACAGGGATCAGGCCAGCCTTTCCTCATGAGAGTCAAAGAGGTGACTGCCCACACCACACTGGTCCTAGCCGTCAGGGCATCTTGTGTTGAGGCCAACAGAATAAGGGCCACGGAGGGCCCTCACTGGACCCTGAAAGTGGCAGTGTCCAGATTAACATATGGGGAAACTGAGGCTGTCAGGCTACGCAGGGCATGGATTCAAACCAGAACCAGAGAGTTTTCTGCAAACTACCTTCTCCCCTCAACTCCACATCCTGGAGGGGCAGCCTTGGTTTTTTTCTCCTGCTCCCCCCAGCCCTGCAGTCAAAGCTCTCTCTCCATAGGTGGAGGCTTCCCTCCTCACTAACACCTGCACACAAACTAGGGGGCCCTGGGGGAACTTGTAGCAATCCTGGGTGGGGGCTACTTGAGTGTCCTCAGGACATGGCAATGGGCTTCCCTCAGAGCAAGTGAGCCAAGAAAGAACAAAGCCGAAGAAGACATAGTGCCTTTTATGATCTCATCTCAGAAGTCACATTCAATCATCTCCCCCAGATGCTATTGGTACCATATTCTCCTTCCTATGGAAGGAGACTGAGTGTGTGAATACAAGATCATGAGACTCATGGTGGTCATTTTGGAGGCCAGAACTCTACTAAAGTGGAGTCGCCAGCACAGTCCTCTGTCTTCTTTAGCCAAGCAGGCCTGTGCCACTTCTTGGACCTGCTTTCCCAAGAGAGAGTCCCAGGCCTTTGGTTCAGGCTGAATCCCCAGGCTGATGACCCTGTCACCTTTTTTGTGAGTATGGGTGAGGCAAGGAAGAAGCAGCCAAGTAGGGAGTATGTTAGAACCAAGGAGAGAAAGGGCTTCATTCTTACCTGTCTCCAGGTCCCCCAATTTTTTTTTAAGAATTTGACAGATAGAGAGTGAGAGAGAGTGCACAAGTAGGGAGAGCAGCAGGCAGGAGAAACAGGCTCATCACTGAGCAGAGAGCCTGATGCAGATCTCCATCCCAGAACCCTGGGATCATGACCTGAGCCAAAGGCAGATGCCTGACTGGGCCACCCAGGCCCACCAAGGCCCCCAAATCTTGAGGAAGAGAGGAAACATGGAGCCATGGGTGTTGGTGGAAGGATGTGTGTCAAGGGTGATGGCATTAGAACAGTTGACTCTTTTCCTGGCCTCTTGCCCCCTGATGTTAGAGGACTGGGAGTGAAACATTGTGCTTCTGACCTGGACAAAGAACCTTCCTGCAGCTATCTCTAGTATTTCTGTATCACCGCTGGGTGAGTGCAGGCAGGGTGGCAGCAGATGGCACAGATGCTAGGGACCAGGTGGCCTGTTGCTGAATGTGTTAGAAATCAGAAATCTGTGCAGGAAACTAGATAAGCTGCCCTTACTCTTTGCTGTCTGATGCCAGCTGGCATGGATTCCGGAACCTAGTGAGGCACCGAGGCAGCTTGTTTCTGTAGCGGAAGCATGACTCATCCAGTACCTACCCTGTCCCACAGCCTTGGTGAGCCACTGCAGTCAGCCCTGTCCACTGTACTACCATGCATTAATATGGCACCTAACAAGAGTGGTTTTGTGTATACTATATGCTGGCAAATTGATTTTAATTTTTTTATAAATTAATTTTTTATTGGTGTTCAATTTACAACATACAGAATAACACCCAGTGCTCATCCCGTCAAGTGTCCCCCAAATTGATTTTAATTTAAAAAATGTAATAAAAATATATTATCTATAGAACTTTACAGAAAAAAAGAGACCAATAATCATCAGAAGGTATTCTGAAAATGGCATTTCTGAAAAGCTTGCAGTATGCTTTAATCTCCTTGCATGAGGGTCATTTTTGACATAAAGGTTTTATTGTAGGCTCAAAACTTTTGTTGGAAAATAATTTTTTACTATGTCAATAAAATCATTATGAAGTCACCCACCTCCAAAAAAGAGTGTTTTTGTATACCTGGAGCCTTGATCTACATAGGCCAACTATGCGAACAAAGTGATTTAGGTGGGCCCTTCAGGCCATTCTGCATTGGTTTGGTCTCTGGAGGAGCCAGAGACTGAGAAACTAAGTCAGTTACATGGGTGCTGCATGCCTTCATTACTGTTTCCCAAAAAAATCCTGGACACCAAGGCTTGGGTGAGTGTACTTGGTGGCAACAGTCAATATGTGTTGTCATATATATCACGCCCTGGGCTGAAGGCAGGCGCTAAACCGCTGAACCACCCAAGCTGCCCTCACTCTGTAACTAATTTTTTTTTTAAGTTTTAAGAAATCTGGGCAGCCCGGGTGGCTCAGCGGTTTAGCGCTGCTTTGGCCCAGGGCGTTATCCTGGAGACCTGGGATCAAGTCCCATGTCGGGCTCCCTGTATGGAGCCTGCTTCTCTCTCTGCCTGTGTCTCTGCCTCTCTCTCTCTGTCTCTCATGAATAAATAAATAAACTCTTTTAAAAAAAAGTTTTAAGAAATCTCTATGTCTAATGTGGGGCTCAAACTCATGACCCCAGGATCAACAGTCATGTGCTTCGCTGACTGAACCAGCCAAGCACCCCAACTCTGTAACATCTTAATCAGGAGGCAGAAAAATTTTTGTGTAAAGGGTCAGACCATAAATATTTTCACCTTCGTGGGTTGTGAAGTTTCTAGTCATATTCAACTTTGTCATTGTAGTAGCTAGTATCAAATTATAAGAAATAAGTATTGGATGTGGAGAAAAAGGAACAGTCATGCATTGTTGGTAGGAATGTAAACTGGTACAACTGCTGTGGAAAAGAGTATAAAATTTATAGATAGAGGGATGTCTGGGTGGCTCAGAGGTTGAGCATCTGCCTTTGGCTCCAGTCATGATCTGGGGTCCTGGGATGGAATCCTGCATCAGGCTCCTTGCAGGGAGCCTACTTTTCCCTCAGCCTATGTCTCTGCCTTTGTCTCTCTGTGTCTTTCATGAATAAATTTTTAAAAATTTAAAAATAGAAATACCACGCAGTCCTGTAATTTCCTGAGAGAAATGAAACATTAATTTGAAGAGATGTATGAACCCCTATGTTTGTTGCAGCATTATATGTAAGAGCGAAAATATGGAAGCAACCCAAGTGTCCATCGATAGATGCATTGATAAAAAGACGATATGGTATATATACATGATGGAATATTACTCAGCCATAAAAAATAATGAAAACTTGCCATTTGCAACAACATGGATGGATCTAGAGAGTATTATACTAAGTGAAATAAGGTAGGTAAAGAAAGAAAATACCATATGATTTCACTTGTATGTGGAATCTAAAGAACAAAACAAGTAAACGAACAAGCAAAAAGAAGCATAAACAAATCCATAAATACAGAAAACAAATAGTCGCCACAGAGGAGGTGTGAGAGGGGATGGGCAATATGAGTGAAGGGGAGTGGGAAGTACAGGCTTCCAGTTATGGAATTAATAAGTCATGGGAATAAAAGGTACAGCACAGGAAATACAGTCAACAGTATTGTGATAGCATTGTATGGTGACAGATGGTGGCTGCATTTCTGGTGAGCATAGCATAATATATAGAATTGTTGAATGGCTATGTTGTACACCTGAAACTAGTGTAAAATTGTGTGTTAACTGTAATTCAATAAAAACTATTTATAGATGCTGAAATCTGAATTTCTCTTATTTTTTATAAATATTTATTTATTTATTTATTTATTTATTTATTTATTTATTTATTCATGAGAGAGGCAGAGATATAGGTAGACGGAGAACAGGTTCCCTGTGGAGATCCTGATTCAGGACTTGATCCCAGGACTCTGGGATCATGACCTGAGTCAAAGACAGATGCTCAACCACTGAACCACTCAGATGCCCCTGAAATCTGAATTTCATGTAATTGTTACATGTCACAAAATGGTGTTCTTCTGATTTTTTTCAACCACAAAAAAACGGATAAACCATTTTTTTTTGTAAGTAGGCTCCATGACCATTGTGGAACCCAACATGGGGCTTGAATGCACCACCTCGAGTATGAGACTTGAGCCAAGATCCAAAGCTGGATGCTCAGCCAATTGAGCCATTCAGGCACTCCAAATCCATTCTTTAAAAAATATTTATTTTTAAAGATTTTATTTATTTGAGAGAGAGAGAGAGAGCACCACGCAAAAGTGGAGTAGGGCAGAGGGAGAAAGAAGAACAGACTCCCTGCTCAGCAGGAGGCCAGACAGAAACCTGGATCCCAGGACCCCGGGATCATGACCTGATCCGAAGGCAGATACTTAACCAACTGAGCCACCCAGGTGCTGCTTATTTTATTTATTTATTTATAAAGATTTTATTTATTTGCTTGACACAGAGAGAGAGGGAGAGAACAAGCAGAAGGAGCGGCAGACAGAGGAAGAGGGGAGTTGGGAGAGGGAGAAACAGACTCCCCACCAAGCCAGGAGCCTGATGTGGGGCTCCATCCCAGAACTCTGGGATCATGACCCGAGTCAAAGGCAGATACTTGGCCAAAGGAGTTACCCAGGTGCCCCTGTTTATTTTTTATAAAGTAGGCTCCTCATCCAACATGGGGCTTGAACTCATGACCCCAAGATCAAAAGTCATATGTTCTACCAATTGAGCCATTTAGGTGCCCCTGTGAAAACCATTCTTCAGGTGCCTGGGGGACTTAGTGCGTTAAGCAACCAACTCTTGATTTTGGCTCAGGTCATGATCTCAGGGTTGTGAGGCTGAGCACTGCATTGGCCTCCACCATGCCCAGCGTGGAGATTCTCTTCTTGTCCCTCTGCTCCCCACCACCTCAGCACGTGTGTGCTCTCTTTCTTAAAAAAAAAAAAAATCTTGTCTCAGGGGTGATACAAAAACAGGCATTGAGGTATGTTTGGACCACAAGTTATAGTGTGCTGCTGCCTGTCTTAAATTACTCATGGCTCTTGATTTTGATATCCGGTGTGGCCCATAAACAAGTGCCCTTCCCTGAGTGGTTGTGTGCACATTGTCTGAAGAGCATTCTTCCTCTCTGAACTAGACTGGAGTTTTGTTCTGACTCAGCTGGCTCTGGGTGGTCCCTAGAACCAGAACTTGCCTCATCATCACAGGTGGCCCCTCCCTTGCCAAGAGGCCAGCTCAGAGCTTATTGCTCCACCAGTTCTGGACTCCACCCCAGGCAAAGCAAAAAGCTCTGTGGTGGGCAGAATAAGGCCCCCCAAATATATCCGTGTCTTCATTCCTAGAATCTGTTAATGTTATCTTATATGGCAGAAGAAACTTTGCAGATGTGACTAAGGATCTTAAAATAGGGAGATTATCCTAGATTACTTGTGTGGGGCTTCAATGCAAGCACAAGTATCCCTCAAGAGGGAGGCAGAGGAGTCTGAGAAAGAGATGTGACAGGAAAACAAAGATTGGAGTAATGTGGCCACAAGTTAAGACATGCTAGCAACCACCAGAAAGTGGAACAGGCAAGGAACAGATTCTCCCCTAGAGACTCTGGAGGGTGTATGGCCCTGCTGACACCCTGATTTTGTACTTCTAGTCTCCACAACTGTCAGACAATAAATTTCTGTTGTATTAAGCCACCCAGTTTGTGGTATTTTGTTACAGCATCCCTAGAGAATGAATACATCCATCATTACACCTTCAACTCTCTTGTCACTTCTGCTCTAACTTCTGTCCTTGCCTGGCCCTGCTTCTGCCCCACCTCTCTGTCCACCTCTTACTGGATCCTCTCACCACTCCCTCTTCAGTGCTCTTCAGTGTTGGTCTCCACTTAATGTATTATGAGACAGAACATATGCTTAAATAGTCCTTGAATACTGGCTACTCTGTTATGATTAGATTTTCCTGGGCCTGAACACACTCTTCTGCATAATATTGACAGATTTCTAACTGCTTTGCTGAAACCCATTTGTAGAAGTGTGTGTGGAGAATCTGCCTTTTCCCATGTTCTATACTTCAACCCTTTATTTTCATCCCTCAGGAGGCCTCCTCCATTCTCTGATCTTGCACAGCAGCCTCTCAACCTGATTTGAACCTCCTCGATGGGCTTATTTTTGGTGTCACACATTTGTGATGGGACTGTCCCTCCCACCAAAGTCAACAGGCATTTTGCCAGCATTTTATCATTGTCAGCTTGTTGGCATCAAGTGGAGGATAAGGAAGCACCTTTCAAGCCAGGGTGTTTCTATAGAAGGAGTGTCACAAGTCTTCAAGGGGGGGGGAGGGGAGGGGTCCTTCTACCCAGAAGACCCACCCTGTGACATATGGAATCTAGCTTTGAAGATAATTTTACACCTAGCTGAGCATCAAGGAACAGTCCTTAGGGTACCTGGGTGGCTCAGTGGTTGAGCGTCTGCCTTCCACTCAGGTTGTGATTCTGAGGTCCTGGGATTGATTTCTGCATCGGGCTCCCTGCTTCTCCCTCTGCCTGTGTCTCTGCCTCTCTCTGTCTCTCATGAATAAATAAAAACCTTAAAAAAAAAGAACAATCCTTGGATAGGAACCATGCATATATGGGGGGTGTGGGAGAGGCTTCTAGTTCAGTGTAAAATTTTACCATCCTTAAATAATAATAATAATAATAATAATAATAATAAATAAATAAATAAATAAATAAATAAATAATGGTGTTGATAACCAAGACAGTAATGAAGTAGTAACACTCACTGAGAGTTTACTAAATTCCAAGAAGCATGGTTTTTTGGTTATTTATTTTATTTAAATTCAATTTGCCAACATATAGTATAACACCCAGCCAAGTATCATGGTTTACCTGTCATGCTTTTTTAGTGCTAACACCCTGCAGATAAGTCCCAGAGATGGTGAAGAGGCTAAAGATAGAGGTTCCAGAGCTAGATGCTCTGTGCCCTTGGACAAATAATTTTTTTGTGTGTTTCCTTAGCAGCCCTTAACAGGGCGAATATCACATGCTTTCATGGTGTTCAAGAGGCTTGAAGTGATATAGGTAAAAGGGCAATGACTAGCAGAACTCAACTTGTGGTTGTTAACTACTATCTCTGTATTTCAGATGGGGACACCAGGGCTCAGAGGTCCAACTTCTTGACTCAGGTGACCCTTGTCCCCAGTGTAATTATGCTTGGAGCGGGAATTTGAACTTGGGGTTATAGAACTATCATGTGTGCAGAACTTTACTATACTTATTTCATGACCAATTTAGTAACTAATGGATTTACCAAACAATTAGCATTTTTAAACATTGAACAATCAAAATTCCTAAATAACTACTAGTGGGATGAGTGAAAAATAAAAACTTAGAGATTTAAAAAACTAGTTGTATCCATGTTTAAATACCAATTGCATCCCATTCATAGGTGTTTTATCAATTGAAATGAAACCTATGTTCACAGACCAGCACGCAAATATTCATAGCAATAAATTTATTTTTAAAAATGGAAGCAGGGGATTCCTGGGTGGCTCAGCGGTTTAGCACCTGCCTTCGGCCCAGGGCCTGATCCTGGAGTCCGAGGATCGAGTCCCACGTCAGGTTCCCGGCATGGAGCCTGCTTCTCCCTCTGCCTGTGTCTCTGCCTCTCTCTCTCTCTGTTTATAATGATAAATAAATAAATCTTTAAAAAAAAAAGGAAGCAACTCCAATATCTCTTACTAGGACAGAGAGATACAATGTGGTGCATCCATAAAATGGAATCCTAAGCCATCAGAAGCAAAAAATAAAAATAAAAAAAATAATTGACATATATGCAAAACACATCGGTAAAAATCTGGAAAACGTGAAGGTAAGTGAAAGAAGCCAATGGATAAACTAATATTCCATTTATTCATTTTTTCTAACATTTTATTTTTAAATAATCTCTATACCTACTATGGGGTTCCAGCTAACAATCGGGAGATCAAGAGTCACATGCCTTACCAACTGAGCCAGCCAGGTGCCCCTCTAAGATTCCATTTATACAAATTCTAGAAAATACAGGATTATATTTTTCCACATTGGCTGTACTTATAAGGTGAGAATTTTCTGAGTCCAAACAGGAAAATATGTGGGGCATTTATGATTTAAGTCTTTCTTCTCTGGTTGCATGTATAAAACTCTCCTCTGATGTGAACCTGCTGTAGACTTCAGAGGTGGGAGACAAGACTGAAGACCTTCCGATACTCCTTATGCACATGAGATTTTGCTCCACTGTGAATTCCTAGTAGTAAGTGAGACTCGGTTCTCTCTAAGGCCTTTCCATAAGCCATGCCCTTAGAGGGAGAGTCTTCCTCGTCCATTCTCAGGATGTTCTGCAAAAGGAAATGTCAAAGTCTCAACTGCCAGAGACAAGTATAATACCGAGCAGTGGGAAGGGCCCAGGACCATCCACACCACTGCCCACATCCAACTGTCAATTTTCCTTCCCCACACCTTTTCCTGCAGCCCAGGTCCCCGGGGCCGTTAGTCCTCAGCTGCTCAATGCCACGGTGGAAGCAGCCGGGGCGGCCTCGGGGACTTGTCGCCTTCCGCGGAGGCCGCGGAGGGAGGACACCACCGCGCGGTTAAGCCGCACAGCCCGGGGGCTGTCGGGTCGCGGTCGCCAGGGTTCCGGGGGGGCGAAACATTGTCCGCGGTAAAGGTGTATACATGGCATGGCGGGATCCCCCACTCCGACTCCTGTGCTGTTCCCGATCCCGATTCCGCCGGTTAGGGGACCCTTCTGGAGGCCGCCCCGGACCCCGCGACCCGGTACAGAAGCGAACATCTGTCGGAAGTGGACCTGAACAAACAACCCTCCGAAGCGGACGGCGGAAGTCCTGCCCCAGCGGCCGTCCTGGAAACGCCTTGTCCTGAGCCCTCATTGGCCAGCGCCGCGACGTCGTCGCGGTGTCTTCTGGGTAGCGTAGTTCCCGCCACGGGGTTCCGCGAGCGGTAGGGGCTGAGTCCTCTGGGTGATATACAAACTATGTGACTGCAGGGCCCGTGATCTTATCTTTGCCGAGCCGTGAGCATCCAGTACGGGCTCCGTCTCTCTGAGACTCGTCCCGACTATGGGACGAGCGGCCTTTCACAGAGGTATCCGCCCAGGCCGCGCGCTCTCCCCAGCCTCCTCAACGGTCCTCCATCCCCGCTGCCCCGGCCAGCGGCACCCTGGGCCCTGTAGGCATTTTACTCAGGAGGGGGGTGGGGACTAAGGCCCAGACTGCGACGGTCAGTCTGAGGTCATCTGTCTGCTGGCAGGGCTGGGGTGGGGTCTGCTGACACGCGGGACCCACCCAAGTGTCTGCCTTTCAGCGTGCAGCTCCGCCCCCGGGGTCCAATGGCGGGTGAGTGGAGGGCATCCCCTTGGCCCTCACTCACTCAGACCCCGTATGTGGATATCTGCTTCCTGAGACTCTTCCTCCTCCTCACCGCCTTCACCTCCCTGCCCTTGTTACTAGGGCTTCGGGAGTCCACATGTGGCCTATAATCCAGCGGTTATATGCAGGTTTCCCGTATCTGTCAGTCAATGCAATGTGCTATGGAAAGTGTTAAAGACCCAGGAACCAGGAAATGCATGGTAGTGAGCCTGAGCTGGGAGTGTTCAGGGAACCACAAGTCCCACTTGGGTCTTCTGGGACAGTGAGCAAGGGCAGGAATCAGGCCTGGAATGGATCTAGACCTCTGTTCTGAGGGTGCTGGAGGCCATAGCAGATTTAGGGTAGAGAAGGGAGGTGATCTGACTCAGGTGTTAGAGGCTCCCTCTGGCTACAAGGGAAGAACAGATTGTGCTGGAAGAAGGCCCATGAGAGGCTACTGGTGATGTGTAGCTGCACCAGGATGACAATGGAAATGGCAAAGGTGCTGGTGCTCTGTATCTGTTACTTAAGTAGGACCAGCCCAATTGCTGGATGTGAGACCATGAGAGACACTGACCTATCAAGGAGTAGCCTAGGCAATTGGACTCAGTGGTTTGATGGATGGAAGATCTGTCAACAGTTGTGGTAGGTGATGGCTAGAGCAGGTCCCAGGGACAAGATCTGGGGTGTGGTTTTGGAGAGTACTCTTCAATGGAGGCACTGTGTAAGCACCCAGATTCATAGATCTAGAATTCTGCAGGATCAGGGCTAGAAGCACCAAAGAGTGGCACTAGAGAGTGGGATTAGGAACACTTTGGGATGGATAAAGGATGGTGATGAATGCCGGGAGGACTTGTGGAAAGGGAGGCTGGGGGCTAAGAAGGACCTTCTAACAATGCAGTTGGAAGGTGGTGGTAGGTGTCACTAAGGCATTGTGAAGTCTGGGCCTATGTTAGCAGGAATGAAAAGGGAGAGTGGCAGAGTGGCTAAGGCTCCTGACGGACAAGTGGACCTGGGGTATAGCCTGTGGCATGGCAGTGATGGATGTAGGGGGTAAGTGGCCCTGGGGTTGGGCTGATTAAACTGTCTGTGGGCTCACCAGGCTTTTATATCTGCCTTCTTTGGGGGTCTGAGGATTTTCATTCAGAGTTGCAGAGGCATTCATTGGCGGATGGGGATCACCTGGGAGACAGGCAGTGTCCCAGGCCCAGTGGGCCGGACTCTGAATGTCCTCCAAACGGGAGAGGAGGATCATGGCAAGTGAGAAGACACCCTGTGCAAAGACAGAGTTGAAGGAAGTCCAGGATCCTAGAGGTCAGTTGTAGTTCTGCATGGCTGAATACTGCAGCTAGGAACAGGGCCAGGTAGGAAGATTTTAAGGCAGGGCAGGAGGGTGCCTGTGGCAGTGGGCCATTGGATGTATAAGCAGGCTGGAACAGGATAGGATTGTGGTCGCTATGCCACACATTCTCAGGACACCACATGGAGAGTGGCATATGGGGAGGACAGGGAGGACAGGGAGAGTGGCATATGCCAATCGGGTGAACTGGTGAGGTTGTGCTTGAATGGTGTGAGTATGGAACTATGAGAATGCCGAATGTGTTATGTACCTGATAGATGGCAGGGCCAACTGAAGGGCCTTCGGAGCAGGTATCTGGCCCTAAGGAAGAATGGTGAGTGTAGGTTTAGTCGCATCTGAGAGGTGTGGTGTGAGGGACACAGAGGGAATGGGCTGGGAGGAGAAGGGGTGAGGCCTGTGTGCCTGGACCAAACTATAGATGGCATCCATCCTGTTGTTGCTGTGGGGTGGATACAGACTCCAATAGTAACATGAGCAGAAAGGCATCAATGGCATTGTGACCTTGGTATTCTCTCTGAGGTAGATTTCTAAGGGGTAAAGGGAGCATCAGAATATGGTGGTGGTGGGGGGAGGTTGGGCTTCTGGGAAAATAGGATGACAGTGAGAGATATGATAGTACTCTTCCATATCAAAGGCTTGAATGTGTCCTTTTGGTTGGTTTTTCTTTTTCTTTTTTTAACAATTTTATTTATTTATTCATGAGAGACATGGAGAGGCAGAGACATAGGCAGAGGGAGAAGCAGGCTCCCTCTGGGGAGCCCGATGCAGAACTTGATCCCAGGATCCCAGGATAACAACCTGAGCCAAAGACAGATTCTCAACCACTGAGCCACCCACGTGCTCCTTGGTTGGCTTTTCTGCCCAATCATCAGCCCCTAGGATCATCTGAACCCATCACTGCAGGGTCAGGTGATGTTTGAGGGTGGGGCCATATATTTCTCCCAAGAAGAGTGGAGGCTTCTCAATGTAATTTAGAGGCATCTATACCATGGTGTGACATTGGAAAACTTTGAGCTCATTAGCTCTCTGGGTAAGTCCTTTACAACCTCCCACAGTATACTGACCACCCACTCTACATTTTCCCACTGGAAGTTCTGTCTATCCCAAAGCTGGATCACAGGGGCTGCTTCCTTCCCAGGTTCTCTATAGTGGGTGCTGTGAGTGCTGTGGTTGGTGTGGGCATACTCTTCATGCACTCTTCAAGTAGTTCTATGAGTATCCCCAATAGATACTACCTCAAGACTTCATAGAGTAGAGTTTGGGGGCCAAGTATTTCACAGGTATCCAAATGATCCCACAAATCTTGGCCTATCTCCAGCTTGGTGACCCAGCTGGAGTCCTGGCCCCGTTGTGCTACAAATTTGCCCTCTTCCTCTGCAAGTCTTTCTGCAGGACTGCTCATGTCCTAGGCCAAGCTTGATCTTACATATTATTTCCATTTAATGTTAGATTTCTGGCTATGTGGGCCAGACAATTCAGACAATACCAGTTCATGACAGGAACCTCAGGTCACATGGTATCACCAGGCATCCCCTGGTTAGGCATTCAGTCTTTGCTGAAGGCCCATTAGCAAACTCGTTTCTCTAAAATAAAGTAGTTATTTGCCTAAAATGCAGACCTGTTTCAAAATCCTAGAGGTCTGTCCTGTGGTTTTCCTGCTGCTGCTTGCCACAAGCTCCATACTGTGTCCTGATTTGCCACAGAAACTTCAAGTATTATTGAATCTACTGTATCATAAGGCGTGGGCGGTAGAGCAACCTGAGTCTACTTCAGAGCCTTTTCTCTTTCTGGTTCCACTTGAAGCAGAAAGCCTGATGGCTGACTTGGTAGATGGTCCAAAGAAGATTTAGATGTTGTATGGGATACCTCTAAAATCCAAAAAGTCCTACTAAATGTTTTTTGGCAGTTCATGGTGTGAGGTGCAATAATTAGATGGGATATCTCAACCTACTCAGGCGAATGAATTCCTGAGAGCTTCACTGAGGTGGCAGGCCCCTGAATTTTTGTAGGTTTTGTTTCCCACCATTTTGTTTACAGATTTATTACTAAGGCTCATCAAGATCCACACAGCATGTCATAATGAAGTGGACCAATGTGATATTTATACAATGTCAAGACAGAGCCAACTGATGTAGTCCTGAGGCAACAATGTGAACATATACCACAGTTCGGTTTGAGCAGATAAAAACAAATGGTTTCTGGTGTTCCTTGTAAATTGTATGGAGAAAAAAGGCACCAGCCGGTTCCCTGGCTGCATGCCAAGTGCCCGGGTTAATTTGTTGCAATAATGATATTACCTCTGGAAGAGCAGCTACAGTCCAGCCACTATCAGATTAAATTTAGGATGGATGATCCACAGTCATTCTCAAAGATCCATCTGACTTCTGCTTAGGCCAGACTAGTGAGTTAAATGGGAGATTTGATGGCTACCACCACCAGTGCTTCTTTCATATCTTTGGTAGTGGCATTAATCTCTGCATTTCCTCCAGGGATGCAGTATTGCTTTTGGTTTTCTATCTTGGCAGGGAGAATAATGACCTATACTATGAAATATTTCCTTCTGAGAAACACTGTATTCAAATACCTTTCTAGGCTCAGGCCTGGATATCACTGTTGCCTGTTATGGCAGATATGCCCACCTTGTATTTTGTAATTAAGTGTTTGTGTTTGGAATTAAGTGCTGCCACTTGGCCTCTGCTACTCATGGGATGATCCCATAGAAAACAGAGAGCCCATCTCAATGGTAGCATCTCCTATAGTCACAACTGACTTGCAATAGAGAGCAACCACAGAGATTTTCAATCCTCTCACTAATATATTTCTTAATTATTTTAGTGATGGGAATGTCTTCTGTGACTTCTTGTGGAACATAGTTGAGAGATAGTGTTGTAATTTTTATGCTGTATAACAAATTACTACAAATTTAGCAGCTTAATGCAGCACAAATATACTCCATGTTTTATTCTCCCATTCTTTACCAATCAGTGCCCTAATTTTCACATGAGAAACTTGGCAAGATTTTTATTTCAATTGATGTAAATCAGTCATCTGCACAATTGAGTTTTGTTTGATTTTTAACATCATTAGCCCTGCAGCTGTAAGAAATTAGATTCCTGTAGGGATGTCATAGAATCCCTCTGTTTCTCAGACTATGGCTTGAGCTGGCAGTTTAAGAACCTGAATGTATTATATTCTTTCTGTAAGTACTCCAGTGAACTCAGGACACTGTCCCATACTGTAGTCCTTGTAGTTGTCATCCCAGCCATAAAAGTGAAGTGCAGGAGTAACTTGGGCTCCCAAGGTACAAGGTAATAGCTTGTTTAATTGATACCACTGCATGCCCTGGGTTACTATTATCTGGTTTGGCAAGGAGCTCTGCATTGTGCTTATGTCCCAAAACAGAACTAAGTTAGTCTTCAGAGTCCATCTTTGTAGGCTATCTCCTGGAACCATTCCCAGTACCAGTTCTGTATCAATTTGGGTTTGGTCAGCAGAGAGAAACCACACAGGGCTTTGAACAGGGAAGATTGAAAATAAAGTATTATTAACATCACCAGGGCTGGATGCTGGAAAAGGTGCTAACACCTCTCCAGGTGCTCACTGATGGAGAAGTTGCCCAGATAGCAGCAAGCCACCAAGGGAGCACATAGCAAGCAGGAAACAAACCCTATTCATCCTGAAATTTCTTCCCAATGCCCTCTGCTAACAAAGGTTAGCATCATACAAGCTTGTAAAGAAAAATATTTAAAGAATCCATTTTCACAGAGCAGGAAAATGAGTAAATTTGGAGAAACAGACAGGTGGCAACCACCACGGTACCTATGCAGAGCTGTCCAACATTGACCTATTCTATACATGATATGAGTCATGCACATATCCTTCTGTGTCACACTTGAATTAGCTATTGTGTTGCAATGACTTTTTCATGGGACTGCACACATGCCCCTTCACAATGCTTTGTCACCAGCAGCCAAGGCCCTGCCAAAACCGATTGCAGAGAAGTGACCTGGAGACCATAGCTCTCCTCCTCCTTCTTCTGCCCCCTCTTTGTATCCTCATATCAATTGAGGTCTTTCATGTTCTGTCATCTAGCTGGGTCCTAGCCTGCAAAGTCAGCCCTTCCCCTTCCATCCAGAACCTACCCCCCTTCACAGAACCAGCAATCCCATGGACTACTTCCTGAGTATGTTGACATGTATTGGTGAGACCCTCCAATCCAGTACTCAGTTAACTGACATTTTTCTGCTTTCAGGTTGTTTCTGTCAAGTGGAAGATGAGGAGGACCCTCTTGAACAGATGAAGAGCTGCAGAGCCCACTCATCAGAACACCCCTTATGTGCTGGGAGTGTGGCATAGACTTCCAGGCTAGCTTTGGCCCCATCCAACAATAAGCCGCTCATGGTATGGGGAAGCTATTGAGCAGCACAAAGGAGACCTTCCGTCACAGCTCCAGCCTCAGGTAGCACCCAGGTGTCTACACTGGACAGAAACCCTTCAAGTGCAGCAACTTTGGGAAATCTTTCCTGGAAAGTTCTGCCCTCCTCAACCACCTAAGAATTTATACTGAATTGAGATCCTATAGATGCTCAACAGGTGGAAATGCCTTCAAGGAGAAATCAATTCTTATTCAGAGAAAATTTCACACTGGAGGAGTTTCCCATATATGTAGAGTATGAGAAGTTCTTCAGCCACCCATCTGAATTGAGCACACATCATAAAAAATTCATACTGAAAAAACTTACAAGTGCAGTGAATGTGGGAAAACATTCAACCACAAATCCACACTTGTTCAGCACCAGAGAATTCATACAGGGGAAAGGCTTTATAAGTGCAATGAATGTGGGGAAGATTTCAGCCTCTCATCTATTCTTATTTGGCACCAGAAAATTCACATTAGAGAAAGGCCCTTTAAATGCACTGAATGTGGGGAATTCTTTAGCCAAAAATCCAACCTCATTCTGCACCAGAGAGCACACACTGGAGCAAAACCTAATTATGCATTGAATATGGGAAATCCTACAGCAGAATCTCTTGTCTCAGTTGGCACCAGAAGGTTCACATGAGAGAAAGGCCATAAGAGTGCTGCCAGCGTGGGAGTCTTCACTGAAATAGCCACAGGTGTTTGGTACCCAAAGGTTCTCAACACAGGAAGGCCTCATGTGTATAGCACATGTTGCACTTTAGCTGCATCTCTTAACTTGTTTAACACCAGAAATGATAGGAAAGCCTTTAGATATATCTCTAACCTCGTTTAGTACTAGAAAGTTCATAACCCCCAAAGGACTAAATAAATGCAGTCAAAATGGGAAACCTTTACCCCAAAGCACCAAACTTATTCTACATGCAAGTTTCCATACCATAGAATATCCTCTTTAGTCTAACCAATGTGGGAAAGCCTTCAGCTGCAGCTCCAACCTTATTCCACTTCAGAAAGTTCACACTAAAGGCCTTAGGGGTATAACGAAAGTGTGAAAGCCTTTAGCCATGGCTAGCTATCACCTTGTTCAGATGTATCAGAGAGAGGGGAGCCACTGCCAAAAGTTCAACCTTGTGGTAATAGTTTTCTGTTTCTGTGTAACAAATTACAATTACCAAAACATCCATTTATTAGTTCATGGTACTAAGATCAGAATTCTAGCACAACCTGGTTAAGTTCTCTGCTCCTATAGGATGAAGGTGTTGGCTAGACTGAGTTCTTGTCTGGAACTTCTGGGGGAAAGATCCATTCAGTATCATGGATTACAATGGAAAAATCTTGAGGCTATCTTAGAATTCTGCCTACCATGCTTTTTAAAAAAATTTTATTTATTCACTTGAGACAGCATAACAGGGGAGAGGCAGAAGGAGAAGCAGATTCCTTGTTGAGCTGGAAACCCAACACAGGGCTTGATCCCAGGACATGGGGCTCAACCCCAGGACCTGGGGATCCCTGGGTGGCTCAGCAGTTTAGCGCCTGCCTTCTGCCCAGGGCGTGATCCTGGAGACCTGGGATGGAGTCCCATTTCGGGCTCCCTGCATGGAGCCTGCTTCTCCCTCTGCCTGTGTCCATGCCTCTCTCACTCTGTGTCTCTCATGAATAAATAAATAAAATCTTTAAAAAAATCCCAGGACCTGGAGATCACGACCTGAGCTGAAGGCAGATGCTTAACCATCTGAGCCATCCATGCACCCCTGACTACCATGCTTTTTAAAGGGCAAAAGATCTGGACACCTCAGCAAAGAAGACACACAGATGGCAAATAAGCATAAGAAAATATGCTCAAGATTGTATGCTATTAGGGAATTGCAAATTAAAACATCATTATATATGTACTAGAATAGCTAAAATCCAAACTACAACAGGAAGGGTGCCTGGGTGGTTTAGTTGATTAAGGTCTGCCTTTGGCTCAGGTCATGATCCCAGGGTCCTGGGATGGAGCCCAAAAGGGAGCCTGCCTCTCCCTCTGCCTGCCTCTCCCCCTGCTTGTTCTCTCTCTCTCTCTCTCTGTCAAAATATTAAACAAAATAATACAACAGGAGGAACTAGACTCTCATTCACTGCTGGGGAGAATGCAAAATGCAAAATGGTACAGCCACTTTGGAAGAGTTTGATAGTTTTTTGCAAAGTTAAATATAGTGTTACCATATCATCCAGCAATCACACTCCTAGGAATTTACCCAAATGTGCTGAAAACTTACATCCACACAAAAACAGGCACACGAATGTTTGTAATTCCTCAGAACTGGAATCAACTCAGATGGTCTTCAATAGGTAAATGGATAAAGAAAATGTGGCACGTCCATACAATGGAATATTATTCAGCAATAAAAAGAACTGAGTTGTCAAGCCACAAAAAGGCAGGGAGCAATCTTAAATGCATATTGCTAAGTGAAAAAGTCAGTCTGAAAAAGGCACACACTGTATAATTACAACTTTATGACATTCCGGGAAAAGCAAAACTTAGAGGCAGTAAAATTGTGGTTGATGGGGACTTGGGGAAGGGGGAGAGGGATGAATAAATGAAGCACAGGAGATTTTTTAAAAAGATTTTATTTATTCATGAGAGACACAGAAAGAGAGGCAGAGACATAGGCAGAGGGAGAAGCAGGCTCCCTATGGGGAGACTGATGCAGGACTTGATCCCAGGACCCTAGTATCACAACCTGAGCCAAAGGCAGATGCTCAACCACCAAGCCACCTAAGTGCCCCACCACAGGGAATTTTTGATGCATCAAAACTATTCTGTATGATACTGTAATGACTGATACATGTGACATTAGGTATTTTTCCAAATCCATATTATGTACCACTTTAATATATAGATTTTAGTTAATAATAATGTATCAGGGATCCCTGTGTGGCGCAGCGGTTTAGCGCCTGACTTTGACCCAGGGCGCGATCCTGGAGACCCAGGATCGAATCCCACGTCCGGCTCCCGGTGCGTGGAGCCTGCTTCTCCCTCTGCCTATGTCTCTGCCTCTCTCTCTGTGTGTGTGACTATCATAAATAAATACAAAAAAAATAATGTATCAATATGGGTTCATCAATTCTAACAAATATACTACACTGAAGATGTTAACAGTAGGGGAAACTATAGAGACAGACCAGGAATACAGGAACTCTGTACTATCAGCTCAATTTTCCATAAACCTAAAACTTAGGGCTTTAAAAAGAATGTATATTAATAAAACTAGAGTAATATTGGTAAATAAATGTCAGAAATTTTAAAAATGAGCCAGACTAGAGACAGTCATTGGAAAAATATGATTTTCAGTGTAGTTCATACTGGGCTACTTGGAGTTTCAGTCCGTGTCTATTCAAATTTAAAACACAGTTCTTCCATGACAGGCTCAAGGAGAGTCATACAACAAACTTAAGAGCTGCACCATTTTGAGGGAAAAGTGTCTAACAATAGGACACTACTGGAAATAATTAAGGAATCTCCATCAAAAAATGTTGGCACCCAACATATTACATTTATAATCAGCAAATATACTAATAAATATCCACTCTTTAATAAGCACATGATGTTTTCTGTTTATCAGAGTCTCAACAGGCTTGCATCTCAGTGACTTGGACGTTCCCATTCTCTCTTTCCTGCTCCTGATGAGTAGGGGTTTGGGGTTGTCTCCTTGTCCAATGTCAACCAACCCAAGAAGTACTAAAGGCTGAAAGTATGTGACCCCAGACAATGATGTGAAGCCACCCATACACAAAACACCAATAATTATGTATAAGAAGTATAAATGCATATTTCTTTTTTTAAAAAGATGTCATTTATTTGAGAGAGAGCATACATGAGCAGGGGAGTGGGGCAGGAGAGGGAGAAGACTCCCTGCTAAGCAGGGAGCCCAATGCAGAAATAATCCCAGGATCCTGGATTCATGACTTGCGCCAAAGGCAGACACTTGACGGATTGAGCCACTCAAGTGCCCCTGCATATTTCTTTTTTTAACTTACTGTAAAAGCAACTATATAAAACCATATATATAATTGTACTGTTTTGCCTATAACAAATAGAAATACATTTGCTATTAGCTGCACAATGGAGGTGGATGAGACATAGCTGTATTGGCTTAAAGGAATGACTCCAGAGAGTATCTCAAATTCAATACAAGAGTGTATTTATTTGTCCAACCTCATCAAATTTTGCACTTGAAATGAATGTAATTTGTTGTACATAAGTTATACTTTAATAAAGTTGACTAAAAAATTCTAACTTTAATAAAGTTAGAAAAATGGGCAAAAACTTGGGGCATCTGGATGGCTCAGTCAGTTAAACATCAGACTCTTGGTTTGGCTCGGGTCCTGATCTTGGAAGGACTGTGGAATCGCGCCCTCCTCCCTTGCATCAGGTTCCATGCCCAGGGATAGCCGCTTGCAATTTTCTCTCCCACCCTCTAAAATAAATCTTTTTTTTAAATTTTTTATTTACTTATTATAGTCACACAGTGAGAGAAAGAGAGGCAGAGACACAGGCAGAGGGAGAAGCAGGCTCCATGCATCGGGAGCCCGACGTGGGATTCGATCCCGGGTCTCCAGGATCGCGCCCTGGGCCAAAGGCAAGTGCCAAACCGCTGCGCCACCCAGGGATCCCCTAAAATAAATCTTTTTTTTTTCCTAAAATAAATCTTAAAAAAAAGAAAATGGGCAAAGCCTTAAGCAGATATTTCACTAAAGCAGATATATGTACAGCAAATACACAAATGAAAAGATGTTCAATAGGTATTGCTGGTGGGAATGTAAAATGGTGCAGCTACTTCAGGAAACAATTTGGCAGTTTAGCATAAACTTACTGTACAACTCTACAATTTCATCTTTGGGTATTTACCACCTCCTTGACACAAACAACAATGAAAACTCATGTCCACACAAAAATGAAAACATGTTCACAGAAAACTGAACACAAATGTTCTTGGCAGTGTTATTTGTAATAGCTGATAATGATAATAATAATGTAGACAATCCAAATGCCCTTCAGTAGGTAAATGGATAAACAAACTGGCATATCCAGATGATGTGATACTGGTCAGCAATAAAAAGGAATAAGGTGCAATAACATACACCTTGGATGGATCTCAAATACCTTATGCTGAATGATAAAAGCCCACAGGACAGCCCATCCATACTATAGGATTCCCTTAATGTGACATGTGTGAAGTGGCATAATTATAGTGCTGTTGACCACTAGTGGTCGTGATTAGGAGAGGGTATGACCTAAGGGTTAGTTAGAAGTTCTTTGTGAAAGGGAACAGCTCTGTATCAGACTCGGTGGTGGTGGTGGTAACATCAATCAATCTGCACATGTGATAAAATTTCACAAAACTACATGAAGAATATATGTGAAAATTGGTATAATCTGAATAAGGTCTGTAGTTGAGTTAAAAGTATTGTATTAATACTCAAGCACATGGGTGGCTCAATCAGTTAAGCACCTGACTCTTGATTCTGGCTCAGGTCATGATCTCAGGGTCATGAGATCAAGTCCTGCATCAGGCTCTATGCTCAGCTAGGAGTATGCTTGAGATTCCCTCCCTTCCCCTCTGCTCCTACTCCCCTCTCACACACTCTCTTTCAAATAAATAAATAAAATCTTTTTTTTAAAGTATCATATTAGGGACGCCTGGGTGGCTCAGTGTTTGGGCATCTGCCTTCAGCTCAGGCTGTGATCGCAGAGTACCAGGATCATGTCCCTCGTCAGGCTCCCTGCATGGAGCCTGCTTCTCCCTCTGCCTGTGTCTCTGCCTCTCTCTCTCTCTCTCTCTCTCTCTCTCTCTCTCTCTCTCATGAATAAATAAATACAAATCTTTTTTAAAAAACCTGCATACTTCAAACATGTATCAAATTTAAGCACCATGTCCTGCTAGATGCAAAATGGCACACAGAGGCGGGTGTGTGTGTGTGTCAGAACTTAAGGAGTCAGGCTGAGCTGAGTTTGTACTTGGGCTCCCATGTGACTATGTGGACAATGCCTCACCTCTCTATGTCCATTTCCTTATCTATACAATAGGGAAATTATAATCTCAGTCTTTGGTGGGTGGGAATATAAACATTTGACTGCTGGCAGGGAAAGTCAGAATCACAGCTCAGGCCATGTATGGCTGTGTGGACACTGCCACCTCCAGTCACACTCCACAGCCTTTCACAACTGGTTGGCAGGAATCATCTCTAACTGCCAACAACCCCCCATGCTGCACTATTATCTGGACAGTTTCAGGTGTCTGCCTGCTGTGGCAACCCAATCTTCACCCTCCTCTTGCCATCCTTCAGGCAGTCAGCCCAAGTAGATGTCCTACAGTTGATGACACTGTACTTCCCTGTCACTTCCCTAGAAAGACTCCATTATCTCATTACCTGTCCTTATAGTTCCTAAAGTAGAACTAAACTTAAAATCTGCAAAGTAAAAATCTTGAGGTTCAAGAAGGCAACCTCACTAATGCAAATAAAAAACATGAGCTGTTGGGCAGCCCAGGTGGCTCAGCGGTTTAGCGCGGCCTTCAGCCCAGGGTGTGATCCTGGAGACCCGGGATCGGGTCCCACGTCAGGCTCCCTGCATGGAGCCTGCTTCTCCCTCTGCCTTCTTCTCCCTCTGCCTGTGTCTCTGCCTCTTTCTCTCTCCATGTCTGTCACGAATGAATAAAAAAAAAAAAAAAACATGAGCTGTGAATCCAAGCCCAAGAAAGATGAGTAGTTAAAGAGAGGCAATTTCAGGGATGTCTGGGTGGTTCAGTCAGTTGTGCATCTGACTCGATCTCAGCTCAGGTCTTGATCATAGAGTTATGAGTTCAGGCCCCCATATTGCTTTTCCCTCTCCCTCTGCCCCTCCCCCTAGCTCCTGCTCTGCTGTCTCTCTCAATCTCTCTCTCAAATAAAAAAATAAAATCATAAAAAAAGAATGTGTATCTGCCCAGGACAGGTTGGCCAATGTTGAAAGGGTGGCCAATGTTTTATAACCAGGCAGGAGAGGGGAGGTAAGACATGGAGGACAGAGGGGTGGGGGAGAGTTAGGATACAGGAGTCAGGGGAAGTAGACGAGAGGGCAGATTGTCCAATAAGGAAGTCAGGAAGATAGAAAAGTCACAAGTGTAGTGGCCATGGCACTCAGGCCCTAGAAGTACAGCTCAGGCTATTATAGTCTAACCCTTGGGCACTTGGGTGGTTCAAGTCAGTCAGGTGTCTCCGGGTGCAGATCATGATCCCAGAGGCCTGGGACTGAGCCCCAAGTCAGACCCTCTGATCAGCAGGGGAGTCGGCTTCTCCCTCTGCCCCTCCCCGTTTGTGCGCTCTCTCTCTCTCTCTCTCTCTCTCTCAAAAATAGAGAGGAAAAAAAAAGAAAAAGAATAGTCTAACCCTAGAGATACTTCCATCCCCTAGCTTGCAATCTCCATAGGTGAGCCTCTTTAGGACTTCTCATTCCATCCCTGGTTTCAAGTCTACCTGGTCCATCAGTGCTCTTGACTACACTCTAATTGAGTAACCTCATGAGGGTGTGACTAAGTGACATAGGTCACTCAGAGTCCAGCCTAGGGTAAAACAATCCACAAAGAAAGTCCATGGCTACTAACCAGAGGCATGTATTGTGTAGTGGTTGTAGTTACACCGGTGCCTGACTTCTTGGAGAGAACATGAGGAACAGGGTTGCAAGGACTATCTGAGGATATGCAAGGCCAACTTAGGACATGTTAATTGGTGGTGAACACTGCACAGCCAGGGGACTGGAATCAGGATTCCATCAAGAGGATGAAATACAGGGGTGCCTGGGTGGCTTAGTGGTTAAGAGTCTGCCTTCGGCTCAGGGTGTGATCCTGGAGTCCTGGGATTCGGTCCCACATTGGGCTCCCTGTATGGAGCCTGCTTCTCCCTCTGCCTATGTCTCTGCCTCTGTTTCTCTCTGTCTCTCATGAATAAATAAATAAAATCTTTTTAAAAAGAGGATGAGGGCAGCCCGAGTGGCTCAGCAGTTTAGCGCTGCTTTCAGCCCAGGGCCTGATCCTGGAGACCCGGGATCGAGTCCCACGCTGGGCTCACTGCGTGGAGCCTGTTTCTCCCTCTGCCTGTGTCTCTGCCTCTCTCTCTCTCTCTCTGTCTCATGAATGAATAAATAAAATCTTTAAAAAAAAGAGAATGAAATACAGTAGGGGGTCAGGGAGGCACTAAGACCTGAGACAACATAGGTCAGACACCAGGTGTGAAAATAACCCACCTCGGGCAGTCACCAGGGATGCTCTCTTCACCAATTCCAGTGGGGCAAACACACAGAATGTGGAAGCCACTAGAGCTATGGGGACTGATGAGGTTTGTGAGAATCCACCCCAGAAGAGGGGCTGACCTTAAGAGACTACATAGGCCCTGAGGATCATCTGTACAGGAACAGTGATATGCACAAATTGAATGTCCAGGGAAGGTTTCTAAGGCTGAGCCCAGTGGCCCCACAAACAAAAACCTTGTCAGTGCATGAAATGCTGGGCATCTTACACAAAGTGACTGAGATGAACATGACTTGCTGCAAAGATTACAGGCTTCTGATGGCTGATCTCAGCCACTCATGGCCCCTTGGTAGAATGTGTGGTTGTTGCTCACAGAAGTCTGGAGAGGAGGTAGCATGGCCTGGGCCCCAGCTTCACCACCAACAGCAGCTTTCAAGGGGAACATGGCAAGGGCAGAGAAAACGGAGCTCTAGTTGCGGGAGTGAGGAAGCCAGTGGCCTGACCCAGAGAAGCCACCAGTACAAAGTTCTCAAGCATCACTCTGGGGTAGGCTCCTTTGGGACTCGCCTAAGCTCTCTGTTCTTCCTAGGATCCTCAGTACCACATCCTCTAGGATGAGTGCATCTGAAATCAGTGCAAGACATCCAGGAGCTGGATTCTTCTCCTGCCAGCCTCCATCCGGATGTGCCCTGGACCTTTCCCCCTGACATCCTCAACATGTTCATTCTCCTCTGTATGGCCTGACACGGAGCAGGCTACCAGCCTACTGTCCTCTGAGCACCCAGCACCCTAGACCTGCGTGAGTCCAGTGGCCCAGGCACCGAAGTCTCAACACTGATAAAATCCAACTGCTGATCTTCCCCGAAACCCCATCTCCTGACAAGGTCTCCTGGCCGCTGTCACACCAACTCAGGCTGGAGAGTCTTTTCTGAGCTCTGCCTCCTGCTCCGTGGAGCCGACACAGTGTCGAGGGCAACGACTCCCCGGCGGCCGCGGGCACGGACGGGCTCTGACGGAAGTGAGTCACGCCTGAAGGTGTCGCCTCCCTACAGCCTGGGATACTGGGGCTCGAGACACTTGCCGCACTCACGGCGCAGTGTGGCGCCCACTCCAACGCCTTCCCTACTCCGGTTTCTGCGGCCTGAAAGGCCCTGTCAGATTCAGACTTCCACATACCGACGCCGTCCGTGAGCCGGCTGTGGCTCAGGAAAGTCTGGCGCCGGAAGTCCCTCTTCTACCCGCCCGGCTCTCTCGGACACTTTCCTCTCTTGGGCAGTCATTGGCTACTTCTGTGTGAGCGCCCAGCAGCGCCCTCCCCTGTCGCCTTGGCAACTAGTAAGCGGCACCGCGAGGGAAGCTGGGAAATGAGGTCCTAAGGACGCGGGCGCTAGGTTAAAGAAGGCAGCTGGAGGCGGCGGGACTTCCGGCGTTGCCGGAGCGGTGCTCCTCTTGCTGCCGTGGGTGGGCACGAACCTCTCGAGAGCTGCGAGGCGGGCCGACTTCCCTAGGGGCCGCACTGCGGAGGACGCGGGAGGAGATCCTCGTCGCGCGTGTGCACGAGCCGTGACCCCTGGGAATGACTCCCTCTTCCTGAGACTCGGAACGGGCGCTGGCGGGTCCGGGCTTTCCACAGGCGGCTCCCTGGTCCTTGGGCACATCTTACACGCGAGGGGACCTAGCTTCGAAGGTTTCACGTTCGGCCGGAGGTGCCTGCGCTGAGGGCTGGGGACAAGTACGGAGTTCACGGAGTTGGACTTAATTCGGCGCCTGCTGCGGCCATGCTCCGCCCACAGCTTCCGTTGGCCGGGGAGGCGCAGGTGAGTGGAAGGTGCCCCAGGCTCTGACAGTCTCGATCCCCACGAGTGGGTCTGGGTTCGGAATGAGCTCAGGATAAGCGAGGAAGGCTGTGGCAGGTGAAGGGACAGCCTGGGCAAGGCAGAGGTGTAAGAGGGCCAGGGGTCTTGGAGGACCGTGTGTGGTGTGATCAGCTGAGGGTTGAAGCTGCGAATAGGTCTGGGTGGGGAGGTTCAGTACAGAGCCGGGGGATGCCCTTAGCAGTGAGCCATGAAGGAGAGGGGTTGGACTGGGGCAGGACGGGATTGTGGTTGCTCGCTGTGGCATCACTCTGGAGACACCATATGCAGAACGGCCATGAGTTGCCAGTGAGGTGAACTGGTGATATTATGTTGGAGGTGTGGAGCTATGACATGCTGTGGTACAAAGACTTATGTGCATGTTAGGCAGGAGGGCAAACTGGAAGGTCTGGGACCAGGTACTGAGACCTAAGAGAAGGGTGAGCATAGGTTTGGTTGCCTCTGGGAGGTGATCTATGGGACGTAGAGGGAATTGACTGACAGTAGATAGCGTGGGACCTGTGTGTCTGGTTGGGTACACAGATGCCATCTGTCTGGTCACCAGCCTGTTGCTGTGGGCATGACACAGAATCCAGTAGTAACATGGGGAGAGGCACCAATGGAGCTGGGGGCCCTGGGAATCCTCTGAAGTAAGGGTCTTAGGAGAAAGGAAGTAGAAGGTATGTCTCTGGTGAGAATGGGGATTTGGGGCTCAAAGAGAAAGATGAAGTTAGTGAGACATGTGGCAGGACCCCAAGACATTGATCAATGGCTTGGATGGGTGGCGCTGTCTATGTTTTGGTTGTTTTTTCTGCCCACAATTGACTCCTAAGGCTCAGTTGAATCCATCATTACAGGGCCTGGTGACCTTTGAGGATGTGGCTGTGTATTTCTCCCGGGAGGAGTGGGGGCTCCTTAATCTGACCCAGAGGAGCCTGTACCGTGATGTGATGCTAGAGAACTTTGCACTTATTGGCTCGCTGGGTAAGTCTCCCGCACTCTTCCCAAGCAAACTGACCACCTCTGTCTGCCTTTTCCCCCCATAGGAAGCTGTATTGATCCTAAAACCCCACCACAGAGGCTGCTTCTTTCTTAGGTTCCCTGTGCTTGGTGCTAAGAGTACTGGCATTGGGTTGTGTGTTCTTCCTCTGCTTCTTTCTTAGTAGCCTTGCGACCAACCTCAACAGTCGTTGCCCCCATGGCCTCCTGGAGTAGAGTTTGGGGTGCAGATGTTTACAATTTTCCCAACAAATTCCACTCAGCCTTGCCTCTCTCTCTGACTCTGCTGAAGTCATGCCCCTCTGTATACTGGGTTTTGCCATCTTCCTTCACAGGAGATTTTATTCGGCTCTCCCTGGGCCAAACATGAACCATGAATTCAAATCAGTAGATCAGTTTGGGGAGTATTACCATCTTAGTGTCTTTCAGCTCATGAACATGAGATATCTTTCCATTTGTTTTGTTTTCTTTAACTTTTTTCTTTTCCTTTTTTTTAAAAGATTTTATTTATTTATTCATGAGAGACACAGAGAGAGAGAGCCACAGACAGAGAGAGAAGCAGGCAACAGTGTTTTGTAGTTTTCAGTGTACAAGGCTATATTTATTCCTAGGTAGTTTATTCCTTTTAGTGCGATTTTACGTGGAATTGTTTTCTTAATTTCATTTTAGATTGTTTAGTGCTAGTGTATAGAAACAGATTTTTATATACTGATTTTATGTCCTGTAGCCTTGCTTAAACTCATTTATTAGTTCTAATTGTTTTGTTTTGTTTTTTGATGGTCTCCTTGATATATTCCACATATATGACATCATGTCATCTGCAAATACAGTTATTTTCACTTCTTCCTTTGCTTAGCTGACCTGGCTAGAACCTCTAGTACTTACTGAATAGAATTGGTGAGAGCAGACATCCTGTCTTGTTCCCAATCTTACAAGAAAAGCATTTAGTCTTTCCCTAATAAGTATGATGTTAGGTGTAGGTTTTTTGCAGCTGCCTTTTTCAGATGAAGAAGACCCCTTCTTAGTTTGTTGAGTGCATTTATCATGAAAGGTCATTAGTTTTGTTTAGTGATTTCCCATATTTACCGAAATGATTATGTGATTATTTTATCCTCTATTAACATGATATATTACAGTAATTGGTTTTCATATGTTCAACCTTGTATCATTAGGACAAATTGCACTGTCATAGCTTATAACCTTTTTATGTATTTCTGGATTTGGTTTGCTAGTATTTTGTTGAGTTTTGCATCTATATTCATAAGAGTTATCAATGTATCAATGTAGTTTTCTCATATCTTTGCTGAGATTGAGTATGAGGGTAATTTTGGACTCAGTGGATGAGTTGGGAAATGTTCTCTTTTCTTCTGTTTTCTGGAAGAGTGTGTGAGGTATCTGTGCTAATTCTTACATCAATGTTATTCATCAGTGAAATCCCCCAGGCCTAACCTTTATTTTCCCCCTTTGGGGTGGTTTTGTTTTGTTTTGTTTTGTTTTGTGCTTTTTAAAGTATAATCAGACTTTCTGTTGCCTTTTTTTTTTTTAACGATTTAATTAATTTATTTTTCTGAGAGAGAGAAAGAGCATAAGCAAGGGGAGCAGCAGAGAGAGGGAGAAGCTGGCTCCCTGCTGAGCAGGGAGCCCAATGCAGGGCTCCATCCCAGGACCCTGGGATCATGACCTGAACTGAAGGCAGATACTTAACCAATTGAGCCACCTAGTCACCTCTTTCTATTGATTCTTGAGTCAGTTTTGGTAGTTTGTGTCTTTTTTAGGAATTTGTCCATTTTATCTAAATTATCTAATTTGTACGCATATAATACAGTTGTTCATAGTATTTCCTTAAAATCCTATTTTATAATGTAGTGATGTCCCCTTTTTCTTCTTTTTTTTTTAAGGATTTTATTTATTTATTCATGAGAAACACAGAGAGAGAAGCAGAGACATAGGCAGAGGGAGAAGCAGGCTCCTCTGCAAGGAGCCCGATGCGGAACTCGATCCCTGACTGTGGAATTATGCCCAAAGCCGAAGGCAGATGCTCAGTCTCTGAACCACCTAGGTGTCCCTGATATTCCCTTTTTCATTCTTGTTTTTAATAAATTGATTCTTCTATTTTTTTTTGGTCAGTCTACGTAGAGGTTTTTCAATTTTGTTGATCTTTTAAAGATCCTATTTTTGGTTTCATTGATTCCCTTTTTCTGATCTCTATTTCATCTCTGCTCTTTATCATTTCCTTCCTTCTGCTCATTTTGAGTTTAGTTGCTTTTCTTTTTCCTGTTCTTTGAGGACTAAAGTTAGCCTATTAGTTTGAGATCTTTTTATTTTTATTTTTTTAAAGATTTTTATTTATTCATGAGAGACACAGAGAGAGAGGCAGAGACACAGGCAGAGGAAGAAGCAGGCTCCATGAAGGGAGCTCGATGTGGGATTCGAACCCAGGACTCCAGGATCATGCCCTGGGCTGAAGCAGGTGCTAAACCATGGAGCCACCCAGGGATCCCTGAGATTTTTTTTTTAAGATTGTATTTATTTAGGGGATCCCTGGGTGGCGCAGCGGTTTGGCGCCTGCCTTTGGCCCAGGGCGCGATCCTGGAGACCCGGGATCGAATCCCACATCGGGCTCCCGGTGCATGGAGCCTGCTTCTCCCTCTGCCTGTGTCTCTGCCTCTCTCTCTCTCTCTCTCTCTCTCTCTCTCTATCATAAATAAAAATAAAAAAAAAACTAAAAAAGAAAAAAAGATTGTATTTATTTATTCATGAGAGACAGAGACAGACAGAGAGAGAGGCAGAGACACAGGCAGAGGGAGAAGCAGGCTCCATGCAGGGAGCCCGATGTGGGACTCGATCCCAGGTCTCCAGGATCAGGCCCTGGGCTGAAGGCAGCGCTAAACCACTGAGCTACCCTGGCTGCTTCCCTGAGATCTTTTTTAATATGGATGCTGTGACATAATAAGAAATATATATTTTTGTTTTTGTTCCTAATTCCTAGCATAACTCCTCAAACACTTGCAATCTCTGAAGTGATGAGTGTCTTTTGTGTGCTAATGGGATGACTGGTGGCAGGGAGCTCCTAGATAGCTTCACGAGAGGGGGAGTGGCATCCAGAATGACCAGGGCATGATAGGAAGTTGGATTTTGAGCTACTCCCTAACCCTGGCCTCTGGGGAAAGTAGAGGGGCTGGCGACTGAACCAATCACCAGTGTCCAATGATTTAACTGATTATACATAATGAAATCTCCACAGAAACTCATAAATAACAGGATTCAGGGAACTAATGGGTTGCTGGGAAAGTGGTCTTGCTAGAGATCATGGATGCCCTTTACTCTCTGCTTCCTCAACCCCCACTCCCTCTCCACCCTGGCATACTTGACCCTTTGCATCTCTTACATTGGGCTGTTCCAGTTGTATACTTCATAGTAAACTGATAATAGTAAACTCTTTTCCTGAATTCTGTGAGCCATTGTAACAACTGACCTTGACAAGGCATCAGTAAATATGAGAATCCCTGATTTATAGCCAGTTGGTCAGAAGAATGGGCGTCTGGGACTTCCAACTGTTGTCTGAAGTAGGGGCAGTCTTGTGGAACTGAGCTCTTAACCTGTGGGATCTGTTGCTAGGTAGTTAGCATCAGAATTTAATTGAATCCTTGGACATCACATTGCTGTCTGAGAGTTGAAGTAGTGTGGAATGCTCACCTTTCACCTTACCCACATTTGGTGTCAAAAGTGTTTTGAGATGGGTGCCTGGGTGGCTCAGTCAGTGAAGCATCTGCCTTCAGCTTGGGTTGTAATTTCAGGATCCTGGGATGTAGCCCCCCATCAGGCTCCCTGCTGCTTCTCTCTCTCTGCCTACCCCTCCCCCTGCTTGTGCTCTGTCAAATGAATAAAATCTTAAAAAAAAAAAAAAAAGTGGAGTAAAACAGCATGGAATGTTTATAGCTTTGATTTCCCCTCCAAGAACTGCTATGTCCCATTGCTTTTGGTATGCTGTGTTTTCATTTTCATTCATCTCTTTGTAATTTTCTTTGTGGTTATTTAGGACTGTTTTATTTAAATTCCATAAATTTGAGACTTTCCCAAATTTCTTTCTGTTGTTGATTTCTATTTTAATTCCCTTATGATCAGAAAACATATTTTGTGATTTCAGTCCTCTGAAATCTATTGAGACTCATTTTATGCCCCAACAAATGGTCTCTTCTGAAGAATGTTCCATGTGCACGTGAGAATATGTATTCTGCTGTTATGTGGCAGGCTCTGTAGATGTCTCTTAAGTCTAGTTGATTTCTAGTGTTATTCAAGTTCTGTGTATTTGTTTGTTTTCTGTCTAGTGGTTCTGTCCATTACTGAAAGTTAAAAATTGAAGTCTCCAATTATTATTGTCTATTTTTATTTATTTATTTATTTTTATTTATTTATGATAGTCACACACAGAGAGAGAGAGGCAGAGACATAGGCAGAGGGAGAAGCAGGCTCCATGCACCAGGAGCCTGACGTGGGATTCGATCCCGGGTCTCCAGGATTGTGCCCTGGGCCAAAGGCAGGCGCTAAACCGCTGCGCTACCCAAGGATCCCTATTGTCTATTTTTTTACTTCAGTTATGTCAGTTTACCTTCATGTAAGGTTCTTTTAAAATAAATTGTGGCCAAACACAACATGGAGTCTATCCACTTACCAAATTTAATAAATTTTTAAATGCGTGGAGGAGGTTCCTTTTGTAATACTCCATTTCCTTCATGGTTGTCATGATGACATGAGCTTCCTATGGGGTAGGGTGGGGAGGGTAAGCCTTGGCTTGGGTTGGCTCTTACTTTCTCCCTTCTAGGATTTGCACCTTCGAGGTCCCATGTGGTTGCCCAACTGGAGAATGAAGAAGAGCTCTGGGTGCCCAACATGGTGGACTTGACTCTGATCCGCAGAGCAGAGGCTAGAAGGGGTCCTGGTCCCGGTGAGTAAGGCTGGGTGATGCCTTGGTTTCAATAATGGGCTCACACCATGTTGGGGTATTTGTGTGTACTGGCATTTTGGTGCTGAGCCAGTGACCACACACTATTCCTCTCCCTTCTGGACACACTGTGTGATCTTGCCATCCCTACCATGACTCTCAGGACCTGGACAACCTACCTACCCGGACTTTGTGCTAGTCCTCTGGTGATGTGAGATGTGCACCTTAAATAATACTTGAACACCAACTACTCCTACAGTTACAGTTACAGTTTCAGTTGCCTTTTCATTGGAGCAAACACCTCCTCTTCACAGCTTTCACTGTCACCAGGGGCTAGGCCCTGCTTGAAACCATTGTGAGGAGTGACTTGGAGACCCCCAACTCTTCTCCCTGCACTGCTCCCATCTTTCTGTCCTAGACCCTGCTGAGGTCTTTCCTATTCTGTGATCTGGCAGAGCCAGCCCTTTCTCACCCAGACTGTTCCTAGCAACCACCTGGCAATTCTTTGGACTCCTCTTTGGTATGTCTGACATACCAAAGTTTGTGATGAGTTTGTGATGAAGGTGCCTCCTTCCTCTAATCCAGCTATTAGTAACTGGCTTTTCACTGTTTCAGGTTGTCCATGTAGACTGGAGGATGAGGAAGCCCCTCCAGAGCAGATGAAGAGCTATGGAGTCTACCTATCAGAGAAGCCCTTTCTGTGTGGGGAGTCTGGAAGGGGTGTCCCTGCCACCTTAGGTCTCCTTCAACACCAGGCCACCCACAGCAAAGAGAAGCCATACAAGAGCACTGAGCATGGGGAGGCCTTCCAAAACAGCTCCAGTTGCCAGCAGCACCTGGGAGTCCACACCACACAGAAGGCCTTCAAGTGCAGTGACTGTGGGAAAACCTTCTTGAAGGCTTTTGCACTCCTTGACCATCTGATAACTCACCCCACAGACCGACCCTTTAGATGCCCAAAAGGTGAAAATGCCAAGAAGAAACCCACTCATGTTAATTACCAAAAAATTCACACTGGAGAAACATCCCATGTGTGTAATGAGTGCGGAAAGGTCTTCAGTTATCCATCTAAACTGAGGAAGCACCAGAAGGTTCACACGGGCATAAAACCTTTCAAGTGTAATGAGTGTGGCAAAACCTTCAACCGCAAAGATGCACTTGTTCTGCACCAGAGAATTCACACTGGAGAAAGGCCTTATGAGTGCAGCGAATGTGGGAAAGCCTTCAGTGTTCTGTCTACTCTGATTCGGCACCGGAAAGTTCACATTGGAGAAAGGCCTTATGAGTGCAGGGAATGTGGGAAGTTCTTTAAATACAACCATAGCTTCATTCTTCACCAAAGAGTTCACACTGGAGAAAGGCCTTATGAGTGCAAGCAATGTGGGAAAACTTATGTGACCCGCTCTGGCCTGTATCAGCACTGGAAAGTTCACACTGGAGAACGGCCCTATGAGTGCAGCCTGTGTGGGAAGACCTTCACCACCAGGTCCTACCGCAATCGGCACCAGCAATTCCACACTGAAGAGAGATCCTATGAATGTACAGAATGTGGGAAAGCCTTCAAACATAGTTCTACCCTCCTTCAGCACAAGAAAGTCCACAGTGGAGAAAGGCCATAGGGGATGTTGGAAAGACTGTAGACAGAACTAGGCACCTTGTTCAACATGAAAGTCCTTATTCCAGAAAGGAGATTGAAGAGAGTAGCCATTTGAAACCTAACCCTGGCATACCCCAACATGTGTCCTGGAGTGGCAGGTATGTAGGAAGCTCTCAGGAGCCTAGTTGCACTCTGACCTGCCTAGGCTGTTAGCAGTGTTAAGTCACTGCTGGTTTCTGTGATAGAAGCCGTCCCACTTCTACCATGTGGCAGGTGCCCAGGGTGTGTAACAGTACCCTCAGTGCACTCTGGAACAGCAGATCTCCTTGGTTCCCACTCTGTATCGGAGGGAATCATGAGTGGTGGAGCCCATAATGGGCCTCATTCCCTCCCGCCAACTGGTTTAGGTATGTCTGTGACCAAGCTCTGGTCAAGAGTAGCTGAACTATTCCTCCTGTGGGCTTCCAGAGAAGGTTAATCATTTCCACAGACATAGTTGACACTACACATGGTACCTGTCATGGATTTATCCATCCCTAGAACTGTCTCACACTTCCCTGGAATGTATGGTAATAAAAGCTTTATTGTTTAAGCCACCTTTAACGTTGGGGGTTCTGATCACTGTGTGTGGAGAGATTGAGAACAAAACTGGGCTCATGAAGAGAGGGACTGGCTTATCACTTCTTAGCCTTTTGGCTAAGATCAAGTGGAGAAGGACTGGCTTCTGTTGGGAGGAGGGGTCCCTGCCTTTGGTTGCCATAATGGGATAGCAGGATGTTCACCTCATGGCCATTACCCCGGTCCTAAAACAAAGACCCTGAAGTCCTAGGATGTGGCTAGTGTTCCTGGTGTCTGTGCACACCATGGCCTTCATTGTTTTTGCTGCCACTGTTCCAGGGCTCAAGGGAGAGAAGTCACTGAATTAACATATGCGTCCATATCCATTTGTTTTTGTGGGGTCTTTTGATTTTAAAAAGTCTGGAAACTTAATTTCCCAAAAGATCAATAAAACTTGTATCTTATTTGTAGCTGTGTCCCTGGTCCAAAAATTATGCTTCCTGTCAAGAAAATGTTAACTTGAAGGCACATTTGTTTATTTTTAAGATTTTATGTATTTATTTGAGAGGGAGAGCACAAGCCAGGGGGAGAGGCAGAGGAAGAGGAAGAAGCAGACTCCCCACTGAGCAGGGAGCCCAATTTGGGACTCAATGACCTGCATCAAAGCAGACACTTAATCAACCAAGCCACCCAGGTGCCCTTTGGAGGCACGATTAGAGAGAGAGAACTGTGACCTAGACTTGAGGGGCTTTGAGCCACAGTGGTCAGCTAGTACCATGTGTTGGGGTTGGAAACCATGCTGCCTTCTTTAACCTCCACCCCCAATGGTGGGAAAGGTGATGACCTCACAGGGTAGAAACCTGGGCAGGCTTGAACAGTCAGGGGACTTTCTGCCCAGTCTGCTCAGTTTCTCCCCAACACTGTGAGGTATATGCCCTCCCCAAGGCCCAACACAGGCCCTGCTCCCTGGGTATAGGAATGTCTGCCTCCCGATATGGGGTGCGGGGGTTCTGTGTGGGAGGAGAGTTAAAGTCCAGCTGAGTCCAATAGGTCTGAGTTCTGGGTATAGGGTAGACATTAGTCTATTAGAGCTCAATCCTTTGTACCTGTGTGAGTGGCCTTGGTTAGATCTCAGATGGCCCCCAGCACATGGGTGAAGGGTCCTCTGAATCAGCTTTCTGGTTTCCCATTGGGATTCCATATATAGTAGCCAACCTGTTGCAGAAGGGGTGGAGGATAATGTTTTCCTGGTGATGCTGGAACATCTGAAACAAATGGTTCCTGGTGGCTCTGACCCTTTGACTTACTCAGAGTACCAGTTTGGGTGAGTCTCACTCATTCCATCATGCTAGCCCAAGCCTCACTTGGAAAGCCAGCACCAGCAGTGTACCCTTGCAGCTTCTCTCTTGGCTTCCCCCCAAATTGTTCTCTCCTTCAGCTAGGGGTACTCTCCTCTGGAATCCACACAGTAGTTCTATGCCCCTGGGCACTGTTTTGTGTGCCCTTAGTCTATCAGGAATGCCTCTCCATCTTCTCTGCCTCTCTGAATAGTACCCCTTCTATGGTTAAACCACGGTATCATCTCTTCATGAGTCCCCTCACTCCCACATTTGGAGTTACCCTCTCCCTGTTTCTCTGTCCTCCACATTTTGATATCCAGCCATACATCAACCCTCTGCAACCCCGAAGTTTGTCCTCATGATTACATATTCATGTCTGAATTAGAAGGGTACATTTGGGTTTGTTAAAGATTTAGCAACATTCAGGGCTTCACTGATATTGGGACTAGTGCTAGACAGTGTGGTTCTTGATTTTGAACTTCATCTACAGAGGCATAGCACTTAGTTTTTCACTGTGGTATGAGACATGCTTAGTCCCCATGTCAGCAGGGCAGGTGTTAATTTATTTTCTCACAGTCAGCAAGACAATTTGGTGACAGTTATGAATAAATGTGTCTTAATATTAAGCAGGAGAGCAAGGTTGAAATTCTGAATGTTCTCAGTTTGATATCTTGTGTTAAAAGACTCTGAAGGGGATCCCTGGGTGGCTCAGTGGATTGGCGCCTGCCTTTGGCCCAGGGCGCAATCCTGGAGTCCCAGGATCAAGTCCCACGTCGGGCTCCCAGCATGGAGCCTGCTTCTCCCTCCTCCTGTGTCTCTGCCTCTTTCTCTCTGTGTCTATCATAAATAAAAATAAATAAATAAATCTTTAAAAAATAAAAAAAATAATAAAAGACTCTGAACTGTTCACAAGGCCAGACACTGTTTTGCTCTTTAGATGCCCATAAAGGGAATCTTCCTCATCTCTTGGTGAGTGATTGTAGTCTGTTCAGTTACTGTAAGAAAATTTATTTCTTACAGGGCTAGGCCTTGGGAAGTCCAATATCCAGGTATGGGCCAGTTTGGTTCCTTGATGAGAAATGTTTTCCTGGCTTGTAGATGGCCATCTTTTAGCTGTGTCCTCACATAGTGGAAGGAAGGAAGCTCTGATATCTCTTTGCTTCTTCTAAGGATCCTAATCCTGCCATGGAGGACCCACTCTTATCTAAATCTAATTACCTCCCAAACGCCCTATCTCAGTACTTTCAGATAGTGGTATATGACTTCAACATATGAATTTTGGGAGACATTCAGTTCATAACAGTGAGTCTACTTAATATTGGTGATTTTTAAAATCAAGCTCTGAGGACACCTGGGTGGCTTAGTGTTTGAGCATCTGCCTTCAGGGCGTGATCCCAGCATTTGGGGATCAATTACTACATGGGGCTTCCCGCGGAGAGCCTGCTTCTCTCTGCCTCTGTCTCTGTGTCTCTCATAAATTAATAAATAAAATCTTAAAGAAGTCAAGCTCTAGAATTTGATCATTTAGCACCCTAAGCAGACCAATATAGCTTACTTACTGGGACAAATAGCCTAAAGAGAAGTTTGCTTATAACAATGAACAAGTAATTGTCCAGTAATTTCTTGCTCATTCACTCATTCATCAAGTGTTTACTGAGGATGTGTATCAGGCTTGGTTATTGGAGCGAATCAATCTAAAGCTATAATGATGGGGTCAAGGGTGGTCCTGTGACCTGAGGCTAGCTAATGAGAGACCTCTTTAGTCAAAGCACTTGCAGGAAATTGTGAGGAAAAAGGAGATTTCTTTGGCCCCTGGAGTTCATGCACCAGGATTTGGGAGTTAGGGCTGCCAACAGCCATTTTTCCTTGTTTCTTTTCCTCAGAGTTGCATGCCTGGAAACTAAGTCAAAAGAGACAGCTGAATGGAGATAAGAGTCAAGCACTTTTGATCTCACTGAGCCCTACATCCAGCTGTGCCTGAAGCTGTCCTGTGAGCTTTTTGGTTCCATGAATCAATAAATGATTTTATTTGGCAGATCCACTTATATTTAGGTTTAAGTGCCTTGGAAAGGAGAGAATTCTGCCTTACTTATAATCCTTCCCTCAGTGGTTCCCACTTACTGACATTCCCCTCTTCTGCCAAGGGCATCAGAGGGCAGAGCCTCTCAGGGTCCAGTACAGACTTTTAGCACCACACCCACAGACAGATCAAACCTACATCAGGCTTGAGGCTCAGATTCCACCAACATAAAGACTCATTAAGTGTCCATTTGCCTTCTTTGAGTTGCCCTTCCCTGCTCCAGAAGCTCCCAGCAGCATGGCACCTCCCCAAAGAAACTGTCCTCCTTCCCCGGCATCACCACACACAGCCCAGGCCTCCCTCAGAGAAGCATGTCCATCTCATGGTTCCCATTTGGCTTAGAATAAAACAAACTCCTTACTGCAGCTTACAGGGCCTGTACAACCTGGTTCTTGGCCTCATGCCCTCCTTCTGCAGCACAGAGTCTTCTGTACCACTGAGTCTCCTCCTTGCTCTCAAATGCACCAGCTCATTCCTGCCCGAGGCTTCTGCACTGAGGTTACCTCTATCCAGAATTCTCTTCCCCTGGAGTCACCTCCTCTGGGAAGTAGCATTTGTAGCTTTCTGTCATCTTCTGATTTTGTTTCCTTTGGATTCCAGCCACTCTCTGCTGTGGCCCTGTTCTTTGGTCTGTTTGCACATTAAATCTCTACATTGCACATCAGATTGAGATAAAATGTGTCTACCATAGGGTTCAGGCAAGGGTCTGGTACACAAGAGGACCCCAGGGAACTGAATGTTTGTTGAGAGAATATTTGGCTGCCCTGCAGGATTGTGTTGGGCTCAGACCACAGCCCCTTGATCACAGCTGACTCTGGGGAGGGAGGGAGAAAGACTCATAGAAAAAGGGTAATAAATCCTTCTTCCTGCACTCAAGCAAGTTACCTGAGTCTACTTACATATCTATCCCATGCTATGTGAATTGCTGCTGTATGCTGGAGACTGAACTGGCCCAGTAAGGACAGAATACATAGGGGCATGGAGCATGGAGTTGGAGTTTTAGTAGGGAGATACATACTGATTGTTTATGTGCCCCCCCAGATTCATAGGTTAAAACCTAATCCCCAAGGACGCCTGGGTGGCTCAGTGGTTGAGCATACCCTTTGGATCAGGTCCTGGGATCAAGTCCCACATTAGGCTCTGCTTCTCCCTCTGCCTGTGTCTCTGCCTCTCTCTGTGTGTCTCTCATGAATAAAGCAGGGAGCTCCATGCAGGGAGCTCAACGTGGGACTTGAGTGCCCACTCCACTCTCCAACGTGGAGACCCAGGATCACGCCCTGGGTTGAAGGCACTGCTAAAAACCGCTGAGCCACCTAGGCTGCCCAAATACATAAAATCTTAAACAAACAAAAAACCACACACACACACAACTAATCCCCAGTGTGGTGATATTTGGAGATGAGGTCTTTGGAGGTTATTGGATCCTGAGAGTGGAGCCCTCATGAATGAGAGTGCCCTCAGAAAAGAGACCCCTGAGAATGCCTTCCCTCCTCCCAGAAGTGGGTCCTTACGAGACATTGAATCTCCTGGCTCCCCGATCTTGGACTTCCCAGCTTCTAGAACTGCAAGAAATTAATTTTGTTACTTTTAAGCCACCCAATCCAATGGAATTTTATTAGAGCAACCCAAATGCACTAAGACATGGGGAGACAGATATCCCTTATAGGAAACCACACAACTGGCAACCGTGACAAGAGCTATAAAGGGACATCCTTAGTATGTCGATTGAGCTCCTTCTTGATTCTCTGCATTTCAGGACCTTTGAGATTGTCTTCATGTCTGTCTACTGGGGGCTCAAGTGACTTTGTGATTGGTTTTTACCTTCTAGTGAAAGGAAGTTATCATGGCTTTTAGGCATCATGGCTGCTGCTTTTGCATAGCTGTGACTTTATGTTTAGTCTAATATTTAATGATTCTACTTTTTCCAATCCATAGAGTGTATTCAGGTTTCACCAGTTATATATGCACGCACACATGTGTGTAGTTCTATGCAATTCTATCATGTGTGGCTTCATATAACTTATCAACTCAATCAAGATACGGTATTGTTGAAATACCACAAAGGTCTCCCTTATGTTACTCCTTTATAACCAACTATCTTCATCTCTATACCCCAGCAGCTACTCATCTGCTCACCTCTATAATTTCCTTATTTTAAGAATGACTTAGGGGGCACTTGGGTGACTCCATCAGTTAGGCGCCCAGCTCTTGATTTTAGCTCAGGTGATGATGATCTCAGGGTTGTAAAATTGAGCCCCACTTGGGGCTCCACACTCAGCAAGGGAGTCTGCTTCTCTCTCTCTCTCTCCCTCTTCTTCTGCCCCTTCCCCACTTGCTCTCTCTCTAAAATAAATAAATAAATAAATAAATAAATAAATAAATAAATAATCTTTTTAAAAAGTGATTTAGGTGAGGTCCAATTTGTCATTTTTTTCTTTTATGAATTGCACTTTTCTGGTCAAGTCTAAGAACACTTTACTTGGCCCTATGTCTCCAAAATTTTCTCTTAAAAATCTTTATAGTTTTCTGCTCTATATTTAAATCTCTGATTGCTTTTGTGTGAATTGTTTTACAGGGTGTGACACTTAGGTAGGGTTTAATTTTTATTTATTTGTTTTTTACCTGTGGATGTCCAGTATCCCCACCACCATGTATTTGTCTAAAAGGATATTCTTCCTCTATTTAATTTATTTTGCACCTTTGACAAAAATCAGTTGGGCCTGTGTGTGTAGGTTCATTTCTAGGTTCTCTGTTTTGTTCCATTGATCTATGATTCTATCCACTAATAATAATGACTAATTTTAATGTATCCATTTCACCACAGTTTGCATTGGGTAGACCTGGAGTCTGAGACCTAGAAGAGCAGCTGGATTTGCTGTAGTTTAATGTTGCCCTTCACCTGGATGTCAACACATTCAGAGGCTCATCCCCCATCTCTTCTCCATGCAGCAAAGGAGAATTCCCAAAGGAAACTGCAGATCCATCCCCCTAGTTGCCCCTTTCCCAAGGACCTATCCCTTCCTGTCCTGGGTCCCATCTCCAACAAGGGATGGCCTGAGGACTTCCATCATAGATTTATCTTTTTTATTGACATTGTTGACTCTACACATGATATTTGTCATGGATTTTTCCAGCCTTCAAATCACTCATCCCTGGAACATACCACCTTATATTGCTCTACATTATATAACTTAGGTCTTTAATTAATTAATTAATTAATTTTTACTTATTTATTTTTAAGTATTATATTTATTCATTTGAGAGAGAGAGAGAGCATGAGCAGAAGGGAGAGACAGAAGGAGAAGCAGACTCCCCAACGAGCAGGGAGCCCAACTCAGGGCTGGATCCCAGGACCCGCCATCTGAGCCACTCAGGCACTCAACTTAGGCCTTTTTTAAAAAGCTGTTTGTAACTTTCAGGGTTGTATTAATTACATGGGGTGTGTTGAGAACAGAATTAGGCCCTATGTGTAAAAAGAGGCTTGGACACCAGTTTGCTCATTAGCTTATGTTTTGTTTCATAGAATTTTTTTACATGGGCAATTATATCACTGCAAACAAAGTTTTACTTCTTCCTTTTTAATTCAGATGCTTTTTATTTTCCCTTCTGTATTGCACTGCCTAGAACTCCAGAAATGTTAAATGAATGTGATAATTGTTGACATCCTAGTCTCGTTTCTTTTTTTCTTTTCTTTTCTTTTTTTTCCTCTTTTCTTTTCTTTTCTTTTTTTAGGATTTTATTTATTTGAGAGAGAGCACAAGGGAGGAAGGGAGGAAAGGGGCAAAGGGAGAGAGAGAAGCAGACTCCCTGATGAGTGCAGATCTCAATAAGGGGCTCCATCTCATGACTCATGGGATCATCACCTGAGCCAAAATCCAGAGTCAGATGGTTAACTGACTGCACCACCCAGGCACTCTTCAATTTTTCACTACTAAATGTGATGTTTGCCATAGGTTTTTAAAAATTAATTATCTTCATTATTGATTCTGTATCTTATTTGTATCCCTTCATCCCATTGAGAAAGTTACCTTATATTCTTGGTTTGTTGGCATTTGAAATAAGGACTTCATATTTCATGTTTCCAAATATTGTGCTTCAGATATTGGCATAATCCACAGTACATCTCTTATCAAGATTCAAATAGGTACCTCAAAACATCTCCCCAGAATTAATCAATATCCTATAAAGCCTTTAGAGCATGAAGCCCATAATAGAAGCTTATAAGTCTCAGGGCCTCATTTTTCCCTGCACTAATTCCTGAAATACCCCTATTTTACCTGTGAGAAAACCCAATGGCCAAGCATGGAGGTTTGTCCATGACCTCTGAGCAATAAATAACACTGTTATCCCTCAGCACTTGTTGTTCCCAACCCTCATACACTACTGACATTCATTTCCAATGAAAGGAAAATTTTCACTGCAATCTGTGCAGTGCATTTTTACTATTCCAGTTGTTATGGAGAGCCGTCATCTTTTTGCTTTCACTTGGGAAGAATGGCAATGCACTTGGACAATAAGTAATGCCTCAGGGTTTCACAGAGTCCTTATTTTTCACAAACCTTAAAACTGATTTGGATGATGGAAAGTTTTCTACAGGCTCTACTTTGTTACAATACATAGATGATTTGTTTCTCTGCTCCCCTTCTTAAGCCTCTTCACACTGAAGACAGCATCCAACTGTTAAAACTTTTGGCCTTAAAGGGACATAAAGTCTCCAAAGAAAAATTGCAGTTTGCTATAATTCATGTTCCATACTTAGGGCATCTGATCTAGGAACAAGAACTACATTGGGATCTAGAGGAAACCCCTCATGACTGCTTAACACTGACAGATCATCTTTTTACTCACTGTGACAATTTAGAGGAAACTCCTCCAACTAAACAGATTTTTCATGGCTTACTGGTGGTTCTTTTTGTTTAAATTTTTTTAAAGATTTTATTTATTTATTCATTCATGAGAGACACAGAGAGAGAGGCAGAGACACAGGCAGAGGGAGAAGCAGGCTCCACGCAGGGAGCCAGACGTGGGACTCGATCCCAGGTCCCCAGGATCAGGCCCTGGGCTGAAGGCGGCGCTAAACCACTGGGCCACCTGGGCTGCCCTTACTGGTGGTTCTTATTTAAAGGATGAACATGGTAAATATCATGCTGGGTATGCTACTACAACTCTCTTTGAAGTCACTGAGGCAGAAACTTTACCTTGGCTGCTTCAGCGATCAAGACCTGAGCTCAAGAGTTAGATGTTTAGCTGATTGAGCCACCCAGGTGCCCCTAAAAGGCTGAGTTCTATGCCGTTACTCGAGCTTGTACCTGAGCCGAGGGTAAAACCGCGAATATCTATACCAATAGCCGATATGCCTTTTGGGTAGCTGACTTTGGAATATTATGAAAACAATGATGTGTTCTCACCTCCAAAGAGAATAAAATTAAAAATGGCACCTATGACTAAAATTTATAAGATGCCATACCTGTGCCAGCTGCTCTGGATATTATGGAGCTTCCTAGGCACTCCAGATTCAACTCCCTGAAGGCCAAAGAAACCACTTCACTGATATTTCCACCAAAAATCCTCTCTGAAGGAGACCAATAGCCAAACTTCAGTCTTGGTCCAAAGAAATGTTATCCCAATTGATAATTTGAGGGAAAGAATGACAAGAGACACCCAACAATTGGTCCCAGAAAAGGAAAAACAATATTGAAAGTCTAATAATTGTTGGTTCAATAAAAATAGAGACCTCTGGTTTGGACCAAGTAACAATCCAGTTCTATCACTGGTTTACTGAGAAAATGACAGCGTTCATGAACCAATTTTGGTTGGGAAATATAAATAAGGTCTCAAATAGTGCCTACCTCACTTATATCATCTGTTCAAAGTATAATCCAGGGAAACCTGTTCATAAGTATGGATTTCATACAGCTTCCCCATCTCATGGATATAAATACGTTTTAGTCATGGTTTGTATGTTTTTCTCACTGGACCAAAACTTTCCCTTATACACAGGTCAATCATTCTACTATGGCTAAAATTCTGTCAGAAAAGGTTATCCCTATCTGGGGGAAATCCCTCTCAAACTACATAGAGTTGGGGGAACCCATTTCACTGGATAGGTACCTCTACAAATCCACACAGCTCCATTGGTTTTACAACACTTTCATTGTGCATACACCATCTTCAGTTTTCCGGGTTAGTTGAATGCACTAACAGCACTATTAAGACTCCATTGGCAGGTGCCTGGGTCTCTCAGTCAATTGTTTTGTTGTTGTTTTTTTTTTCTCTCAGTCAATTGTTTACCTTTGGCTCAGGTCATGATCCTGGAGTTCCTGGATGGAGCCCCATGTTGGGCTTCCTGCTCAGCGAAGAGTCTGCTTCTCCCACTCCCTCTGCCCCTCCCCTTGGTCATGCTCTGTCTCTCATGATCACTCTCTCTCTCTAAAATAAATAATAAATTTTTTAAAAGACTCAACTGGCAAAATTTATAGAGATCTTTCAAATACTTTGGCCAAAAGCTGATTGTTAGTCTTCTAAACCTCAGCCCCAACCCCTTGGGAACTCACACTCCCATCCTTTGAGACATCACAGGATGGCCAGTGCATTTGGCCCTGCCTCATTTGACCCACAGTTGATAAAAGAACATATACTTCAATATTATAAAGGCCTAATTGCTTCTATTAAAAATAACCATGCGGGCAGCCTGGGTGGCTCAGCGGTTGAGCACTGCCGTCAGTCCAGGGCCTGGTCCTGGGGACCCGGGATCGAGTCCCACGTCGGGCTCCCTGCATGGAGCCTGCTTCTCCCTCTGCCTGTGTCTGTTCCTCTCTCTCTCTCTCTCTCTCATGAATAAATAAATAAAATCTTTTAAAAAAAAAATAAAAAAAATAAAAATAACCATGCTTCTCTCTTCTTGCCCCTTGCTATAAGTGTTTCTCAGGGTGGTGCCAGCTGTATGCTCCCCTGTACCTATTGTATCCAAGCCTCCCCAAATTGAGGACATCAAGGACTTTCTACTCACAGCTAGGTGAAAGGATGCCAAATCTATCAAGATCAAGAAAAATAAATGTGAAGTTTAAAGTTCAATGCAGCAGATACCTATATACCTTGATCATCACAAAGAGAAAGCAGAGAAACTGAAGCAGTCCCTGCACCAGGTTTGACAGTGAAAGAGCTGACATGAATGAACCTGGTAAATTGATTTGAACTGTATCAAAATTTTAAAATTTTTAAAAAGATTTTATTTATTTATTCATGAGAGACAGAGAGAGAGGCAGAGACACAGGCAGAGGGAGAAGCAGGCTCCATGCAGGAAGCCCAATGTGGGATTCGATCCCAGAACCCCGGGATCATGCCCTGAGCTGAAGGCAGACTCTCAACCGCTGAGCCATCCAGTCGTCCCAAAATTTTAAATTTTTAAAAAAGATTTTACTTATTTGACAGAGAGTATGTGAAACAGTACAAGTAGGGGGAGTCACAGAGGGAGAAGAAGAAACAGGCTTCTCACTGAGCAGAATCCTGGGATCATGACCTCAACCAAAGGCAGATGCTTAACCAACTGAGCTACTAGGTGCAAAATTTTGATTTTAAAAATTCTTTTACAGACACCTGCGTGGCTTAGCGGTTGAGCGTCTGTCTGCCTTTGGCTCAGGGCGTGATCCTGGATCTGGGGATGGAGTCTAGCATCGGGCTCCCTACAGGGAGCCTGCTTCTCTCTCTGTGTCTCTCATGAATGAATAAATAAAATCTTTTAAAAAAATTCTTTAAAAAAACCCCTCAAGGAATGCCTGGGTGGCTCAGTGGTTGGGCACCTGCCTTTGGCTCAGGCTCCCTATGAGGAGCCTGCTTCTCCCTCTGCCTATGTCTCTGCCTCTCTCTCAGTCTGTGTCTCTCATGAATAAATAAATAAATCTTTAAAAAAAAACCCTCAGGACAAAAAACATACTTAAAATTAAAAAAAAAGAAATAAAAATAACCATGCTTGGTTGGAGCAGTCTTTTCACAGTGCACTCTTGAAAATCAATGCTTTAAGCATTACACCTTACCACCAGGAAAAGTCACTTCTAGAAGACTCCACTGCCTCACTGGAAAAGGCCTTGTCAGGAAATGCAAACCAAACCTTGTGCCACAAAACTCCAAGCAATAGACCCTTGGATTCACATGATACATCTAAAGAAAGCACCAAACCCTGAGTGGACCTGCACACCATCTATTAATCTGAAAGTGAAGATTTCCCAAACTGTCTGGATCAGCCTGCGTACCATTCTCTCACTGTTGCTTCTCCTTTCTTTTATGGGAAGACAAGGCCCCTGTTTGAATTTATCAAGCCCTTGTGAAAGGGGAAACCTCTTTTTTTTTTACTATGGCCTTTTTGAAGCAGTCCCATCATGATCCTGTGACGTACTAGTTTTTCACTTGCTTTTTCTAAACAGAAGGCTCAGAATTCACAAAAATCTTTCTTTAATCTCAACTATTAACCAAGCTTCAGAGATTCTTATTTAAATTCATGTTTTCTGAATTTAAAACTTTATAGGCTGTGTTATCAATAGCATTTGGTTCCATACAGTTCTTTTGAGATAACAATACTGTTTTAAAATGTCTTTGAAGTTTTGCTGTTTTGCAAAAAGTTGATCAGCTATTGCTTCATGTTTATACTTGCACTGTGTCTTCCCAAATGCACTTGGTTAGTTCTTCCAGTGTGCTCTTGTGGTTTTGACTCTTCTGCTTTCATGGCCTCTTTAATTGAAGACTTCCAGGAAGATACACAACTCAAGGTCTGCTTCCATAGGGAGAACTTTTCTCTCTTGAGTCAAAAGGAGTGACAATAAATATTTCAGTTGGCTACTTTCAGACCTAAATCCTGGTTTATTTTTTTTTAATTTTTTATTTATTTATGATAGGCACACAGTGAGAGAGAGAGAGGCAGAGACACAGGCAGAGGGAGAAGCAGGCTCCATGCACCGGGAGCCCGACGTGGGATTCGATCCCGGGTCTCCAGGATCGCGCCCTGGGCCAAAGGCAGGTGCCAAACCGCTGCGCCACCCAGGGATCCCCTAATACAACTTTTTTAAAAGATATATTTACCTATTTGAGAGAGAGAGGGGGGTGCCTGGGTGGCTCAGTGTCTGCCTTCAGCTTAGGTCATGATCTCAGGGCCCTAGGATCAAGCCCAGCATTGGGCTCCCTGCTCAGTAGGGAATCTGTTTGTCCCTTTCCCTCTGCCCCTCACCCATGCTCCATGTTCTCTGTCTCTCAGATAAATAAAGAAAATCTTTTTTTAAAAGTTACTATTGAGAGTGTGTGCACTCACTTGGTGGGTGACAGGGGGAGAGAGACAAGAGGGATTTTTTTCTTGTTGCCCCTTCAATGGTCTGAATGTGTTCCCCCTACTTCCAAAATCACACATTGAAACCTAAACCCCAAGGTGATGTTTTAAGAGCTGGGGATTTTTAGGGATGCCTGGGTGGCTCAGTGGTTTAGCGCCTGCCTTCAGCCCAGGGTGTGATCCTGAAGTCCTGGGATTGAGTCCCACATTGGGCTTCCTGCATGGAGCCTGCTTCTCCCTCTGCTTGTGTCTCTGCCTCTCTCTCTCTCTCTCTCTGTCTCTCATGAATAAATAAATAAAATCTAAAACAAACAAACAACAACAAAAAAAAAAAAGGAGCTGGGGATTTTAGACAGTGATATAGAGATCTCATCACCTGGATTAGTGCCCTTAAGGAAAAGGCCTGAGAGGGGTGCCTGGGTGGCTCAGTCAGTTATTTGGCTCAGGTCATAATTCCAGGGTCCTGGGATTGAGCCCCATGTCCCTGCTGAGCAGGGAGCCTTCTTCTCCCTCTCCCTCTGCCCCCCACTCGTGCTTGCTCTGTCTCTCTAGTGCTGTATCTCCCTCAAATAAATAAATAAAATCTTTTTTAAAAAATTTAAAAAAGGCCTGAGAGAGCTCCCTAACCTCTTCCACCATGTGAGGATGCAAGCAGAAACCCAGAAGAGGGTCCATCAGGCCATTCTGGTACGCTGATCTCGAATTTCCAGCCACCAGAACTGTGAGACATAAATCTGTTTACAAGCCACCGTCTATGGTACTTTTGTTATAACAGCCCAAAGACAGTCCCTTATAGGTTCACTAACTTTAAAATATTTTCAGCATTGTACCAACTATCCTTTTTAACCCAGTTTTTTGTTTTGTTTTGTTTTTTTAAATCATGGTCCCATATAAGGATGCTTTGATTGGTAGAGATCAGAGATGCCTGGAGGGTGTGGAGCCAAGGTGAATCTCAGTACTTCAGAAAACTCCTTCCTTTTCTCTGGGGTTTTGGAGTCTTGAACAAAGTCACAGATAAGATATAAAATTGAAAATATTCCCAACAGTCCCAAAGTTGTTAATCTTGTGTTAATATTCACAACTGTCACCAACTGGTTTTACTTTACAAAACTGACATTGTATCTTATCACCATGATGACTTAACACTTCATATATGCCATAAAGAATCACTTTGCTTCCATAGATGATGTTATAGATTGAATATTTGCATGCCCTTGAAGTTCAGATGTTTAAGCCCTAATCCCCAGTGATGGTATTTACACATAGGGCCTTTGGGACATAATTAGGTTTAGATGAGGTCATGAGGGTGGGGTTCCATAATGGGATTGGTGTTTTTGTGAGAAGAGATCGGTTTCCTTTCTCTTTACCATGTGAGGACACAGCAAGAAAGCAAGCGAGGAAAAGGGTCATCACCAGAACCCAAACATGCTGGCAGTCTGGTCTCTGACTTCCAGCCTCCAGAACTGTGAGAAAAGAAATTTCTGTTGTTTTAGCCTCTCGGTCTATGGTATTTTGTTAAAGCAGTCCAAGCCAAGTCATATGACCTTAAAAATTTTAAGAACACCCTGTTTAGCACTAGTCTTCAGGCTCAATGATGCCTGAGTCATTTCAGAAAAACATATACACCCTTGAGATTTGAAACAGTTGCATCTGTGGGTGCAACTATGTAGGAAAACATAGGGTAGCAGAGGCCTGACATCAGGCCAAAGTTTCAGGCATCAAAGAGAAGAGATAAACTAATACCAACTTGGAAAAGGGAAGATGTAGCAGAATTGGAGTGGCAAAATTGGGAGAGGTTGAGAAGATAGCAGAGAGTGTCCCACACAGCAGAGGTCACAGGCAAAGGTCTAAGTGCAGGGAACTACTATTGGATGGAGCTCAGGGAAGAGCTATCATTAGTGAGGGCGGAATGCACAGTGTCAGTATATAGACCGCATCAAAAACCTGCAGGCACTTGCCTGCTGGATTGAGAGTGAGCCGAAAGTGTTGGAACTACTGAGCTTCACAAAGCCTGGTATCCAGAACAGCTCAAAGGTCAGAGCCACGAGACCTTTGCCTGGAGTGTTCTATCATCGCTGGCAAATATCTTCCTTCCTCAGCAGATTGGTTGCCTTATACTGAGCCCGAGTAGAAGACCAGGCCAGTTCAAGGAAAGCACAATATTCTTCACCCATGAGCTGGGGGCCATTTAATGAGATCTAACTAGCCATCGACACAGTATACAAAGGACTGAGATGTGAAGAGCAGTGTCCATCCTACACCTTTTGCTTAGAAGGCTTGATCCTCACATGGCTCAGTTGGCCTTTAACTCTGATCCCACATGACTCCTCAGTGTTGGTGAAATACAATTATTACATCCAGGAAGGAAGGCCTGAGCAGAGTTGAGGATTCCTCCAAACATCTCCTTGTGCTAGGGAGTACTTGAGCAGCCCTGCTATAATCTTTGATGACTGCAAGCCTGTCTTGGGTTCTGCCTCTTATGTGGCTATCATTCCTTGTCTCCTCTGAGCTTTTGGGAAAAGTCACCCTGAGAAGAGGTGGCAATAGCACTGCCTTCCCACCTACAATGCAGTATGGATGGACACTGCATGCTGAAGCCTCTCATGTCAGAAAACTTTTGGTCTTTCCCTTGGTCTCATGGAAGGACCCAGGGGAACACATATAGCCCACCTACAGGTTTTGGTAAACTCTGTACTGAAATGTTTTTTGAAATGCCTTCTAACATAAAGTCAAAAGCCACGTAAAAATCTGAATATCTGGGACACCTAGGTGGCTCAGCGGGTTAAACATCTGCCTTCAGCTCAGGTCATGATCCCAGGGTCCTGGGATCGAGCCCTGCATCAGACTCCCTGCTCAGCAGAGAGCCTGCTCCTCCCTCTCCCTCTGCTGCTCCTCCTGCTTGTTCTGTCATATAAATAAATAAAATATTTTTAAAGAAATCTGAATATCTGGCTCTTCCCAGAAAGCCAAGATATCTGGGAAACCCATATTAACTCCACCATGTTGTCTCCTCACCCCTTAATAAAAAGGACAGACTTCCTTGGTGGCTACCAGAAGTGGAACAATGAAGGCCATGGCTATTCTCTAGAAACTCTGGCTACTTACATAATCCATTCTCCAGACCATGAGCTCTATCCTCTTGATGATGGGGCTCCTGTATGGTGATAACCACAAGGTGAACAGCTCAGGAAGAATACAGGAATTCATAAAACACTTGTTTGGATTTCCATTATAGGTGATACACAGGTCTGCAGGTCCTGAGAAGCTCTGCACTCTTATCTCACTTGGATAGTCATCTGGAAGTTATTTTTTTAATGAAGATTTTATTTTTAAGTAATCTCTACATCCAAAGTGGGGCTCAAATTCACAACCCCGAGATCAAGAGTTCCATGCTCTACCAACTAAGCCATATAGGCACCTCAATCTAGAAGTTTTTGTTGTAACTTTAGAACAACCAAGTTCTTTCTAGTTTACCAGTCTGCTCAAAACCCCATGTTTCTGTACTAACAATGGCTCCCAAATGGCTCCTGTAGATCTCAGATTAAATTATATTTGCTTCACCCTACACAATAGAACTACAGCTGATGGAGAACTGTGGTACTCCTTTGTCCCCAATGGCAGTGCTGTAACTTACTAGTCTCCCCAACTCCCTATTGCTTCATACCCCTTGTTTCTCTATCTACTGGGCCTCTACTGGCCACCCAGGTCATATCTCCCTATTAGGAACAAGAAGACTGCTTCCCCTCAAATGGGGGAACCCAGACTTCTCTCTACAAACTAGAGACCTGCCTCCTAATCCAACAGGCTATGCTAATGTTGCAGACTAGCATCTCCTTCTTCAGGGTGAGCTCTGGGCCTTCAGGTAACTCTGAAACATAGGCCACTATGTTCATTCTATGAGCCCTTCAGGTGCAATGCAAAGTAGACTATAATAGAACATAGAGCAACTCCCTATGTTCCTTCTATATCTTGAGGCAGAAGTTGTTGGGTACTCTGTCTCAGCCATTCCTCACTCTACTTGCTTCTTTTTTCAACCTACCCCACCACAACTCTCAAGATTAAAGTTGACTTGATTGGGGTACCTGGATAGCTCAGTTAAGCATCTGATCTTGATTTCAGATAAGGTAATGATTTCAGGGTTGTGAGATTGAGCCCTGCATCAGGCTCTGTGTTGGGCATGGAGCCTGGTTAGGATTCTCTCTCCCTCCCTCTCTCTCTCTCAAAAAAAAAAAAAAAAAAGTGACTTGGTCAATAAAGTTCTTTATTATTATGCAGAATACAGAAGACCAAGATAAGTGATTCAAGGGGAGGGTGATGTGTGGGCTCAGTGGACACATCATTGGGGTTACATGCAGACATGACAACATCCATGAGGAATGAGGAATGTGGATCTTCCTGAGAAGCCCAAACTGGACATCCCTCAAGGCCCCTCAACCAGCATGGGATTAGTTTACATCCTAACTGTCTTACAGGCAATGGGAATGAAGCCATTCCAGTGGACCCAGGACAATCATGAATCCCTCCAGGAAAAAGGAAGGAGAGATGTTTTTCCATGTATATGTAGATATTTGGATCCAGGCAGGCTGGAAAGGGGAGATAGTTCAGCTGTGGGCTGCTCAGAAAGGGCAGAGTACATTCTGAGGGCTTCTCCACATTAGTGGTACATGTAGGTAACTTCGCTGTGGGTATTCTGCTGCATGAAGTTTGACTTGGCTGAAGATCTTCTCAGAAGGATCATATCCATAAGGCTCCATTCAGGTATGAATCCTTTTATGCTGAGCTAGATTGCAGAGGCGGCTGAAGACTTTCCCACAATGGCTACACTCATAAGTCCTTTCCCTGGTGTGAACTATTTGGTGTCGAACAAGTGTAGATCGTTCACTAAAGGCTTTCCCACACTGGCTACACTCATAGGGCCTTTCTTGTGTGTGAACTCTCTGGTGACGAACCAGGTGGGAGTTATTGCTGAAGCCTCTCCCACATTCACTGCATTCATAAGGCCTTTCTCCAGTGTGAACCCTCCAGTGATAAATGAGGCTGGACTTTCGGCTAAAGAATTTCCCACATTCACTGCACTCATAAGGCCTTTCTCCAGTGTGAACTTTCTGATGTTTAGTGAGAATGGAGTTCTGGCTAAAGAACTTCCCGCATTCGCTGCACTCATAAGGCCTTTCTCTTGTGTGAACTCTCCAGTGCTCAATGAGACTGGAACTGTGAGCAAAGGCTTTCCCACATTCACTGCACTCATAAGGTCTTTCCCCAGTATGAATTCTCCAGTGCTGAATCAAACTGGAGCTGCGGCTGAAGGCCTTTCTACATTCACTACATTCATAAGGCCTTTGCCCAGTATGTACTTTCTGGTGCTGAACGAGGGTGGAGCTATTGCTGAAGGCTTTCCCACATTCGGTGCATTCAAAAGGCCGTTCTCCAGTGTGAACTTTCTGATGTCGAAGGAGGTGGGAGCTTTGGCTGAAATCTCTTCCACATTCACTGCACTCAAAAGGCCGTTCTCCAGTGTGAACTTTCTGGTGCTGAGCGAGGTTGGAGTTATTGTTAAAAGCTCTTCCACACTCACTGCACTCATAAGGCCTTTCTCCAGTGTGAACTCTCCAGTGCTGAATGAGAGCAGAGCTGCGACTGAAGGCTTTACCACACTGATTGCATCCATAAGGTCTTACTTGAGTGTGAACTTTCTGATGCCGAAGGAAATTGGAGCTTTGGCTGAAGGCTCTTCCACATTTGCTGCATTCAAAAGGCCTTTCTCCAGTGTGAACTTTCTCATGACGAGTGAGGTGTGACCTGTTATTAAAGGCTTTCCCACATTCACTGCACTCATAAAGCCTTTCTCCTGTGTGAATTCTCTGGTGATGAACAAGTGTGAGTTTGTGGTTGAAGGTTTTCCCACAATCACTGCACTCATGTATTAGTCTACTGTGAAATTTCTGGTGCTTCCTCAGTTTAGAAGTGTGATTGAAGGTCTTCCCACACTCTTTACACACATGACATGTCTTTCCATCATGACATTTTTGGTGATTTACAAGGGTTGATTTCTCTTCTAAGGAATTTCTAACTGTTGAGCATCTAAATGCTGTCCCTTCAGAGTGAGTTCTCAGGTGGCTGAGCAGAGTGGAGGTCTTCTGAAAGGCTTTTCCATAATTGTTGCACTTGAAGAGCTTCTGTGTGGTATGGACTTCTGTGAGCTGCTCAAGATTAGAGCTATGTAAGGCCTCCCTACACTCTATGCTCCTTTGTGGTCTCCTGCTGTTGCCAAAGGCTGGGTGCTGGAAGAGGTCATGGCTGTCCAAGGCATCCTTACCACCTTCCCCACAAGTGAAAGGCTTCTCTGACAGGTAGACTACAAGGTTTTCTACAAATGAATCCTTGTCCTTGTCCCATCTGAAGGGCTTTTTTCCACTGTATCCTTTGTCCTTCTGGTGATAGTGAAGGTTTGCACTGAACTCAAATTCTCTTCTACATGTTCCACATGTGTAGGGGGTCTCCTTAGGATACGTTCTTTGACGTTCATCCAGGTGTAAAATGTTTTTCAAGAATGGGCTACACATATCACAGGTGTCAGCCTTCTGAGTGGAAGGATTTACACTAGGGATCCTGACCTGTGACATCCCTTCTACAGAAGCATTCTGCTTTGAACGGGCCCCCTCATCTTCCACTCCATACCAACAACCTGAAAGCAGAGAAATTTCTGGATAACTGAGTGTTCCACTTGGTGGAAAGGGTGGCTTCAACAGAAATGAGTGGCTGACATATACAGGAATGGGTCTGAGGGATGGTGACAGGCCAAGGGGGCCAGAATAAGAGTGAAGGGCCTACTGTGCAGGACAGGGCCTAGCCAAGCTATAGAATAAAGGAGACCTTACTATAGGCAAGGACAAAGAGAAGGACAAAGAACTTGAATAGATATTTCCCAAATACACACACACACAAAGGGCCAATAAGCACATGAAAAATTGCTCAACATTAGTCATTAAAAAAATGCAACCAAAACTACAGTGAGATACCACTTCACACCTACTAGGATATTTATGGAAAAACAGACAATGACAAGGGTTGATAAGGAAGTAGAAAAATCGGAATACTCATACACTGCTGTGAAAATATAAAATGGTGCAGCCAATTTGGAAAATAGTTTGGCAATTCCACTCCTATTTATCTATCCAAGAGAAATGAAAATGTACCCATGCAAAACCTTTTACTTGAATGTTCATAGCAACATTTTTCATAACACTCAAAAAATGGGAACAAGACAATGCCCAATCAACTGATGAATGAATAAACAAACTGTGGTATATCTACACAATGAAATATTATGTGGCCATGAAAAGGAATGAAGTACTAATATGTGCTACATGGATGAACCGCAAAAATATTATGCTAAGTGAAAGCCATTCACAGAAAAACATATACTGTGTGATTCCATTCACATGAAATGCCTGAATAAGCAAATGTATATAGTCATGAAGTATATTAGCAGTTGCCTAAGGCTGAGGGAGAAGAGGTGAGGGAGGATGGGGAGTGACTGGTAATGGGTACAATTTCTCTTTAGGTGATAAAAATGTTCTCAAATTAGATGATGGTGATATTTATACAACTGTGCAAATACACTAAAAACCTGTAAATTACACACTTTAAAGTGCGTAAAGTTCCAACTTTATGGTATATCTCAATAAAATTATTTCTAAAAAAAAGTCTCAGGGAGGAAGGGACAGAATTTAGGCATGGCTCCACACTGGGTCACCCAGCCAGGAACTGGTCAAGCTGAGTGGAATCCATCAGGCAGATGATAGGTGCCCAATCCCCAACCTGGCCAACAGCTACTGGGACAATTCATGAGGCTGTTGAGAGAGGCAGGGAGAGTGCACACAGCCCAGTTCCAGCACCCACAGCACCTATAACAGGAAACCTGGGAAGAACTAGTGCCTGGGTTCCAGCTTTGGAATGAACAGAAAACTTTCTACCGGAAGAAGGCAAAACAACAGAAGCTGGTCACCATGCTGAGGCAGGGCAGAAAGGCCTTACCAAGGGAGGTCATGAGCTCAAAGTTCTCCAGCATCACACTGTAGTACAGATGCCTCTTGCCGGCATCAAGAAGCTTCCACTCCTCCTTAGAAAAGTATACAGCCACATCTTCAAAGGTCACTGGGCTCTGCAATGACAAGACAGCTAAGCCAAGGGGTCAATAGATAGGCTGAAAAACAAACAAAATCATTAAATGGACACATCCAGGCCCTTGGCCTATGACTCAGAGTTATGCCACATCTACCACTGGCATCTCCTCTTCTTGTGACCCCCTCAGTCCATCATTCCCTGACTCACCTGCAGGTCTTCCTCCTCCTCAGGCCCCCACCTCAGAGGAGATAAGAGGCCCTGACACCACTGGTGTCCCTCTCTCCTTGTAGTTCCACTGGTCACTGTATCCAGGCAAATCCAATCCAGGGGAACAAAAAGCAGGTGGGCACACAAATGCTGTCTGAGCTCTGGGCAGGCCAGGAATCCCTTCTCCATAGTAAACAAGCTCTCCTGTGTTGTGTCTCTTGTCTTTCCATATCACACCTTCCAAGTATAAAAAAATTCAGACTCTCTTTTCTCCCTTAAGCTTCTACTACTAGGGACCTGAGCACACTGGTTCACATTCCCTTATTTTGTATATGTCACTCTTTGGACCATACCATCTTCATATCTAACCACCCCCCTATCCCTTTTTTTTTTTTTTAAGATTTTTATTTGTGTACTCATGAGAGACCCAGAGAGAGAGGCAGAGGCACAGGCAGAGGGAGAAGCAGGCTCCATGCAGGGAGCCTGACGTGGGACTCGATCCTGGGCCTCCAGGATCATGCCCCCTGTGGCCGAAGGCGGCGCTAAACTGCTGAGCCACCCGGGCTGCCCAACACCCCCTCCCTTGTCTACACCACAGGCATCTCCCTAGTCCCTATATCCAACTATGCATGTGGCATACCCAACAAAGGCAACCAGGATCCAGCACTGAGCCTGGCTTGCCCCACATCTCCAAAAACCACCACTGCCACAAACAGCCATCACTTCTAATTAATGCTTCCCCTCTCAGCTCTGTTCCTTTAGCCTTCAGTTCTCCAGAACCATGAGTAAATCTTAAACACTGCTGCTCTCTTCCACCTCTACCCTTGTACATGCTGTCCCCTCACCAGTCATAGCTGTTCTCTCTCTTCCTATTAGACAAATCCCAGACCTACTGCCCCCCACACCTGGCTTGGGAACTTTTAGCTTGGAATGACCCTTTCTGCCTGATTACTCTCCAGTCCGAACCACATTACTACCCAGGCCCCAAGGAGGATGGCCACCAAAACCTACTGACCTGTAGAGAGGTAAACCAGTCTCACCTCAGGCCCCACTGTCATCTTATCTTTGTTACTTTCACGCTTCATTTTTTCATCCCAGGTCTAGTCTCTGGTCAGAGGCTTGGTCACCATTCTGGTCAACCTACAGCCATAAATAATGTCCACACACAAGTCTCCATTCCTTGGATGTCTCTAGCCTGCACTTGGTATAAAGCATACTCAGTATCACAATCTGGCAGTCTGTAGGACACCTCAAATACAATATGGCCAAAATCCAACTCTTTACCCTCCCTCTGATATGTACTCACTCTAATTTCCACATCTGAAAAACCTATCTGGGTCAATCCTCCTATCTCACTGCCTCACATCAGGAAATCTAGTCCACTCTACTTAAAAAGTTCAGGAGCCAGTAATTTCTCCTACTTCCACCTTTGGTCCTAAAGGACACACCAGAACTACTGAAGTCACTCAAGGGAAGGCTCAGTGGTCTTCCTGGCTCCAATCTCACCTCCATCACCCCCTGACTAAATCTGTTTTCCACTCAGGATCCAGAGGGAGCTTATTAAACCTGAGTCAGATCATCTCCCTTCTCTGCTCTAAACTATCCACACTCCTACCATGTTCACAATTGAGACTCAGCTCCTTAGCTTGCCATTCCAGGCCAATATCTGACCCCCTGCTCTCTACATCCACCAGATGAAATACAGACCTGCAGTTCCCTGAACACTTGCAACTGATAAACCTCCAAGAAATTTGCACATGACTGGGACACCCTTCCAGACCTTATCCCATAGGATTCCAGAAATGTGAATGTTGGGGGGAGATCATCAAGATGTGACTGCCAGTTGACCCATGCATGAGCTTGGCCTGGGCAGAGGGAGGTTTATCACCTCCTGTCCTTGTCATCACTTCCCATCTTCTATTCCCCCAGGGACACAGCTTTGAGATTGTGATATGGTGCTGAAACCGTCTGGATGGTATATGTAACTGAACCAAGTTAAAATCTCTGTATAAACTTAAGATTCAGTGGGCTAATGTGGAGGTCTATTTCTGGGGCTGTCCCAGGCAGCCTTCCTATGTACCTGCCCTTGCTTATTAAAATTTCACCTACTCATCTGGAGTGACCTGCTTCCTTCACTCTCTTCCTGCCGTCGGCCTATGGGGTCGGTGTCAGATTACATCAGAGAAGCTTCTCCTAAGGAGGCTGCCAACTAACAGTGAACCTCTCTATATAAGCTCTGGCCTGGATTCCGGAGGCTAGGAAAAGTGACTCAACTCCAGACTCAAGTGTAGGCGAAGAGTCCTGGACACACTATTCCCCGTACAGGGGCTCGAGGATCAGGACAGGGATCCCAGCGGGTGAGAAACCGGGGCACCTTCCACTCACCTGCCCTGGGTCCATCAGCGACGCTGCTGGCCTAGTCAGGCTGTGGGTTGGCCGGGACCGTGCGAGGCGGCGACAGGGACAATAAACAATGTGGGCGCATGCAAACCCCCACACCCTCACTGCCTGGGGTGACAGCAGGCTGACGGTCGCACTTAGGGCCTTAGTCTTCCCCAATATCAAATGCGCCCGAGGACCGGAGGGCCGCCTCCCGGGACCGCGGGTAGAAAGCGGAGGGCGGGGGCTCGTAAACTCCGTTTTACATCCGGGAAACCAAGGCTCAGAAAGGAGGAGCCATTACCCAAAGGGTGAAAGTGTGTGCAGTGGTGCGGTGACAGTTCCAACACTCCCCTACCCCCATCTCTGGTCCCAGTGGACGCCTGCCAAGCAGCCCACCAACCGCCAAGTTAAGAGCGCAATGGCGACAACGGAAACGCCCAGGCTCAGAGCAAGCCTCGGCTGGAGGCCGGCAGCCCACTACGACACTAGGTCCCTGAGCCAGTAGCTGTGCGGCTGGATCGTTGCCTAGGTGATGAGGACTCGCGCCCGCCGGGTCGCGGCTCACGCAACGCGAACTACATTACCCAGAAAACACCTCATCGAGTCCCATCAGTGCTTCCCAGTAAAGCACCTATGAGAGAGATGTTTCCGAGCGCACCAATGATGGGCTAGGGGAGGGGCGTTTCCGGAACCGCCGCGGTCTTCAGGCCACCACATCAGGTGTCCCGCAGTTTCCGTAACGGCTTGCGGTTTTGTCCGGAAGGGGTCTTGCACCGAGGGACCTTTGCGCCAGGCTATGGACGGTGTGGTGTCCAGGAGGCTCTCCGAGCCTGCGGGCGTGACCCACCCGGCTGGACTCTTGAGTCCCAGTGTTCTAAGTCCCTGACTGAGCTCCAGGCCTAGACGTTCAGGACAATGGGGGATTCGCGCAGATGCCAAGTGTTCATTCCATAATGTAGTATGTTAAGATGTAGAGGGTAGCGGCAGAGGGATCTGCTTATGCAAAGACTCAGAGGTGAGACTGATCTGAGGACATTCAGGAAAGTTCTGTCTTCCACTGCAAGGAACCAGGAGCATGAGTAGAGGGTGCTGGGACTCATAGAAATTTTTGAATAGAGGAGGGATGTCCGGGGCGCCTGGGTGGCTCAGTCAGTTAAGCGTCTGCCTTCGGCTCGGGTCATGATCCCAGGTGCCTGGATCGAGCCCCGCATTGGGCTCCCAGCTCAGCGGGGAGCCTGCTTCTCCCTCTGCTTCTGCCTCTCCCCCCTGCTCATGCTTGCTTGCTTGCTCTCTTCCTCTCTCTGTCTGAAATGAATAAATAAAATCTTAAAAAACAGAAAAAAGAGGAGGGATGTCCATGATCTGATTTAGGATTTTGAAAGTATCCCAATGTATAGCAAGTAAACATACTGAGTGAGCACACTGGTGGGAGAGGGGTTGTGGCCAGGCTGAAAACAGGGAGATTCATGAGAATGCTGCTGCAGTATTCATAGGGACAGTTATGAATACTGTACAGAGCAGGAGTAGGAGAGGTGAGAGAAGTGATCCGATTTCGGTTAGATTTTCAAGATGCAGTTGATAGGATTTCCTGATAGGAGTGAATGTAAGTAGTGGATAAAGGACCATCCCAAGTGTTTAGGAGAAGAGAGGTACTGCTGTTCATTGAGATGGAGGTTGGCAGGAGGAGGTTATGGGGAAGATAAGCAGTTAGAATTTGTAGATGTAGAGTCTGATTTGTCTGGAGACTCTGGGTGGGGGTGACACGTGTGCCTGTGAACATACAGGGAGTTCTGGTTTGGCCTCTGAAGTCCAGGCCACAGTCCAAGGAAGGACCTGAGAATGGCATTTTGGAAGGAGAGCCTTAAGTTGTGGTTACAGATGAATGGCCCTGAGGTGAATGTGGGGTATCCAGACTAAGGATCAGTGGTTAGGTGGAGGAAATGGGTGTGGAAGAAGAGAAGCACTGTCCAAAGACCGGTGGATCTGGGAAGAGTGCACATCCAGGAGGAGGATCCATTCTCAGAGAGTGAGCAGGGATGTCAGGGGACAAGGTTTGGGAGCTATAAGGGGAAGTGACTGCAGGACAGAGACTGGAGTTCCAGGTCCCATGCCCAGTGCTTAGATGCATCTGTTTCCTGGCCTGGTGTTGCAGAGTCCATTGATCCTTAAGGAGAAGATCACATACCTATTTTGGAAAAAGTGGAGCTACTACCATGGCATAGTCCTGTCTTCACCAGGTTAGGCAAATGTGTTCCCCATGGGATGTGTTGCTGGTCCTGGTGCTGGCCCATGTCTTGATGGCTCTTCTCCCAGAATGCTGCATAAGCAACCCCAACTGCTTTTGCCTTGAGACCTTTTCATCATTGTCAAGGGTCAAAAATATCACAATCCAAATAACAGATCACATCCAGCTTGGTGATTATCTGGCCAAGAGACCCCATCAGGGCCTGTTGCTTTTCTGTCCCCTCTGTCATACCTCCTCCATACTCCAGGAGGTTTTCTGCCAGCTGTCCCTTGTCAGCTCCTGTGATGGCACATGAGTACTGACATGGTCATTGATTGTGGGGACAATGAGCTTTTCTGCTGAGATCTTTCCTGGTTATTCATTTTGTGAGGTTCAGTTTTCCAGATGCATGGGTGATCCTCACTCACCTTGCTCTGTCATGGGTACATTACCCTGACATGGGGTTGACCTCTCACAAACCACTTGATCCATCATAAGAATGACTGTCTACACTACCCTAAATGTGGTCACCCAAGTTGAACCTGGCAAGAAGACCTGTACAGAGCATCTTGAATCAGTCAATTACCAGAGAGGCCCATGAAGGACCAGTCCTGGTCAATGCAAAACTGGTGTGGGAGGGCCTATAGCAGTGGGCTGATCTCTCATGTGGTACCTGACCTATGCCCTCTGTTACTCTGGTGCCCAATAGCCATGTCTCTTTTCTATCGTTCTGACCACTTGCTGACACTCTGTTCTACTTTCCCTTGACTCTTGACCCTGGCTGATTCCTCCATGTCTTTTGCCTCACAGCCTTTCTCCTTCTGTCCTCTTATGGTCAGGTCCTCCACAAGTGACCTCCCCTTAATGTGTCCTGTGCTGGGATCCCTGGGTGGGACAGTGGTTTATCGCCTGCCTTTGGCCCAGGGCGCGATCCTGGAGACCCAGGATCGAATCCCACGTCGGGCTCCCGGTGCATGGAGCCTGCTTCTCCCTCTGCCTGTGTCTCTGCCTCTCTCTCTCTCACTGTGTGCCTATCATAAATAAATAAAAAAAATTTTTTAAAAATGTGTCCTTTGCTGATACATATCCTTAAGTAGCTCTTGAAAATTTATTTCTCCATGAGATTGCTTGTTCCCTCTAACAAAGGTGGATATGGCGTCAATGGCTGGACCACCCTCACTGCACAGCACCTTCCTGTCACAGGACACTGAGGCCCTGCCAACTCCACATTTTGCAGAATCCACAGAGAACTGACACTGAAGAGATGCCTAGTAAACATGGTGCATGGAGAGGTGTTACAATCACCAAAGAAATTTCAGAATGGCAAAAAACCCTAAGTACATTGGGAAGGTGGGAAGGTCATCACCTTTGCCTCCATCCTGAGAAAGCAGGGGTACATTCATATCTTCAAATGTTATGAGTGTAGTAACACAAAAAAGCCTCCATCCAGAGCTCTATTCCTTTTTGAGCACTAGAATGTTCTTCTGAGAAAGACTTTATAAAGGCACGGAGTATGGCTCAGCTTTAAGCGAAATTTTGCTTTCCCCTCTGCACCAAAGGACTCAAGTGCAGAGAATGTAGGCATTTGCATTCCAAGCTTCTTTCTTGTTAGCATCAAAAGATCCATATTAGAGAACAGTTGTACAAATTCAGTAATTACATGAAAATTTTCAAGAACAGGGACACCTGGGTGGCTCAGCGGTTAAGCGTCTGCCTTTCGGCTCAGAGCGTGATGCTGTAGTCCTGGGGATGGAGTCCCACATCAGGCTCCCCGCGTGGAGCCTGCTTCTCCCTCTGCCTATGTCTCTGTTTCTCTCTCTGTGTGTCTCTCATGAATAAATAAATAAAATCTTTTAAAAAAAACATATTAAACCTGTTTCACACAATCACCACTGGAGAAAGGCATAATGAGTACAGCTGATGTTAGAAAGCCTTTTCTCTATAGATCTTGGAAACTAGCCCTTTATCTGAAATGTCATTTGCAAATATCTTCTCCCATTCTGTAGGTTGTCTTTTAGTTTTGTTGACTGTATCTTTTGCTGTGCAAAAGCTTCTTATCTTGATGAAGTCCCAATAGTTCATTTTTGCTTTTGTTTCTTTTGCCTTCGTGGATGTATCTTGCAAGAAGTTACTGTGGCCAAGTTCAAAAAAGGGTGTTGCCTGTGTTCTCCTCTAGGATTTTGATGGAATCTTGTAAGATCTTGTAAGATCAAGATCTATAAAGAACTTCTTAAACTCAACACCAAAGAAACAAACAATCCAATCATGAAATGGGCAAAAGACATGAAGAGAAATCTCACAGAGAAAGACATAAGACATGGCCAACATGCACATGAGAAAATGCTCTGCATCACTTGCCATCAGGGAAATACAAATCAAAACCACAATGAGATACCACCTCACACCAGTGAGAATGGGGGAAATTAACAAGGCAGGAAACCACAAATGTTGGAGAGGTTCCGGAGAAAAGGGAACCCTCTTACACTGTTGGTGGGAATGTGAACTGGTGCAGCCACTCTGGAAAACTGTGTGGAGGTTCCTCAAAGAGTTAAAAATAGACCTGCCCTACGACCCAGCAATTGCACTGTTAGGGATTTACCCCAAAGATACAGATGCAATGAAACGCCGGGACACCTGCACCCCGATATTTATAGCAGCAATGTCCACAATAGCCAAACTGTGGAAGGAGCCTCGGTGTCCATCGAAAGAGGAATGGATAAAGAAGATGTGGTCTATGTATACAATGGAATATTACTCAGCCATTAGAAACGACAAATACCCACCATTTGCTTCAACGTGAATGGAACTGGAGGGTATTATGCTGAGTGAAGTAAGTCAATCGGAGAAGGACAAACATTATATGTTCTCATTCATTTGGGGAATATAAATAATAATGAAAGGGAATATAAGGGAAGGGAGAAGAAATGTGTGGGAAATATCAGAAAGGGAGACAGAACATAAAGACTCCTAACTCTGGGAAACGAACTAGGGGTGGTGGAAGGAGAGGAGGGCGGGGGGTGGGGGTGAATGGGTGACGGGCACTGAGGGGGGCACTTGACGGGATGAGCACTGGGTGTTATTCTGTATGTTGGTAAATTGAACACCAATAAAAAATAAATTTATTTAAATAAAAAAAGAAAGCCTTTTCTCACAGATTTAATCCAATTTTGCAGCATTACTGCATTGAGTGTAATGAGTAGGAGAGCAAAATGCTGCAGCTCCTGCCACATTCTACATAGAAATATTCACACTGGAGAAAGCTCCTGTGTGTACAGCCAGCATGAGAGAGCCGTTGGCCACAGCTCCTGTGCTGCTAACACCAATAACTTCACTAGAAAAAAAAGCCATTTGAGAGCAGCAAATGCAGTAAAGTCTTCAGCTGCCCTTTTCTTTTTTAATATTTGATTTTAAATAAACTATTTTAAAAACTTCATTCAATATAAAAACAATAATACCTGAGAAAGAACCTACTCGAGTAGCCTTCAGCCATAAGTTGGACCTTAGACGTACCTCCACCTGTGGAGACATTCCATGACTGCCTTGTGTGTACGGAAGCCTATAGGGGCCATATTGTACCTTGTGACCACTTATCACATTGTTGGGTGCTGTGGAAAATGCTGTTCTTTGTTTGATGGCCAACTCTGATGGCTCAGCATAAGCAGCCCCTGTTCCCTGCTTGCCCTCCCCTGGAAGGATGGTGGTGGCCCTGTACCCATTAAAGTAGTATCATAGTGCTCACCCATGACTGAGTTTGTCATGGACATGACTCCTACTCTGAGCAAGGGGCCTGATAGTATCTGGAGGGCTTCTGGGTAAGTTTCCCATTGTTTATGGACTTTGTGAAATCTGCCTTTGACATCCATGATGCCTTCATTGAGCTTCTTCTGTTTAGCAGGAGTGCATTGAGTACGTAACAGAAGTGTTCTTAGTCTGGTCATCGGGGCCCCTATAGCACTTGACAGGGCACAGCAGCAAGGCATGGAGCATGTCTGTCTCCATGTGACCCAATTTGCATTTATATCCCATGTTTCCTGGCAAAGAATGAAGCCTGTGTGTTCTGAAGTTTCTGACCTGGAGTTCTCCCTAGAAAAGGCAGTCGTTGGTCTGGAAGAAGCAAGATGATGGTATGTGTTTCAGGGACTGTCTCCCACCTCAGCAGTGTTGTAAGGAAGTGCTCTGAAGGCCATATCCTAGTAATATATCACCTACTTGGTTTGTACAAGGATGAAATGAGTACTATAAATAGATAAAGAATACTGAGTGTGAAGAAATAGGACATGAGAGAGCCTGGCCTGACAGCATTTTAATGTTTGGGCCCTTGCAAGATCTAGGTGTCAGAGGGTCTTAAGGATCTGTGTATCTCCCACAGCTATACTCCTAACCAATGTTTTATGCATTCCTGTCACCTCTTAGTGGGGTAGATACTTTTGGTTATCACCATATGGTCAGGAACTCCAGGACTTTGAGAAAGAATAGCCCATATTCCTGTTTGTTAAGTGGCTTTATTGAAATGTAATTTCCATATTATAAAATAGACCTATTATAAGTGCATAATTAATGACTTTTAATAAATTTATAGAGTTGTACAACCATTATTATCTCACCCCATACCCATTGCCTCAGAATGTTCCTTTGAACACTTTTATAGCCAAAACCCACTCCTATCCCTAGCACCTGACAACCGCCAATCTATATTACACTTTTGCCTTTTCTGGATATTTCATATAAATAGAATCATATGTGGGACGCCTGGGTGGCTCGGCGGTTTGGCATCTGCCTTTGGCTCAGGGCGTGATCCTGGGATCCAGGATCAAGTCCCTCATCGGGCTCCCTGTGGGGAGCCTGTTTCTCCCTCTGCCTCTGTGTGTATGTGTGTATGTCAATAAATAAATCTCTTTAGAAATAAATGGAATCATATAATATATAGCTCTTTGTGTCTTATTTCTATCACTTAGCATAGTGGTTTATTCATGTTATTTTTATATATTTTATTCCATTTTATTGCTGAATAATATTCCTTTGTATGGCTATACCACAGTTTATTTATCATTCATTAATTGGTAGATTTTGAATTGTTTCCAGTTCCTGGCTATTATAAATAATGCTACTAGGCACATATGCTTACAAATCTTTGTGTAGATATATGTTTTCATTTCACTTGGGTAGATTCTTTAGGGGCCAAGGGTAGGCTGCTCCAAGATGGGCCACTTTGACATAAAGATTATTTTGAGTTAAAGTAATCAAGGGGCATCTGGGTGGCTCAGTCAGTTAGGCGTCTGACTCTTAGCTCAGCTCAGGTTTTGATCTTGGGTCATGGGGCAGCTGGGCTCTGCACTGGGAGTGGAGCCTCCTTAGAAAAAAAAAAAAGTAATAAAAACCCAACAGATTAAGGAGAAGCTCTCTACCTTCCCCACAACTGCCTAATTTTCATTGGAAAGGAGAGACTACTAGGATGGGAATTATTAACAGAGACTCTACTTAAGGAATTTATCTACATAATAGAGAAAGCTTGTATTTCCAAAACTCTCCTTTCAACTTCTTGCTACTGAGGTTTCACCCCTTTGTATCCTCAGTCCTCTACCCTTAGCTTCATGTTGCTTCACTGTCTTTGGAATTTCATATCTGTTGATTCCCTGTATGTATGCCTAATAAATTTTATTTTCTCCTGTTAATCTGTATCATGTCAATTTGATTCTAAATCCAGGTATAAGGACCATAGGACAGAGGAATGTCTTTCTGCCTAACAATTCCTATGAGTGGAACTGCTGAGTCATATAAGTTCATGTTTATTTCTTTAGAGTCAAACTGTTTTCCAAAGTGTCTCTACCATTTTATTTTCCCACTAGTGCTGTAGGATTGTTTTCTTCACTTTCCTGTCAGCACTTGGTGTTGTCATCCTAGTGAGTGTGAAATGTTATCTCAATGGATTTTTTTAAATTGTGGTAAAATACACACAAAATAAAAATAAATTCTTAAAAAAACCACATTTTACATAGAAAGCATGTGCTTATTTGCCATTCATCGATCTTTAATGAAGTGAGTGTTCAAGTCACTTTTGCCCATTTTTAAAAATTGGGTTGTCTTTTTTGAAAGATTTTATTTATTCACAAGACATACACACACAGAGGCAGAGACACAGATCAAAGGGAGAAGCAGGATTCCTGCAAGGAGCCGGGTTTGGGATTCGATCTCGGACCCCAGGATCATGCCCTGAGCCAAAGGCAGATGCTCAACCACTGAGCCACCCAGGCGTCCCAAAGATTGGGTTGTCTTATTAAGTTGTAAGAATTCTTCATATGTTTTAGATTCAAGTCTCTTTTTAAGATCTTATTTATTTATTCATGAGAGACAGAGAGAGGGAGGCAGAGGGAGAGGCAGGCTCCCTGTAGGGAGCCTGGTGCGGGACTCGACCCCAAGACCCAGGATCACAACCTGAGCCGAAGGCAGATGCTCAACCGAGCCACCCAGTGCCTCTAGATTCAAGTCTTGTCAAAATTTGTTTTGCAGACAGCGTTCCCAGCTTGTGACTTGCATTTACATTTGTTGAAGTGACAACTGAAAAGCAAAAGTTAAACATTTTGATTAAGTCCAATTGATTTTTTTCTTGTCATGCTTTTCGTTGTGTTTAAGAAATCCACCAAATCTAGGGTCACTATGCTTTCTTCTGGAAGTATTATTGTTGTAAGTTTTATACTTATGTCTATGATGAATTTTGAGTTAACTTTTGCGTACTACTTGAGATAAGCTTAGAGGTTTGTTGTTACATCCAGTTGTTCCAGGACTATTGGTTGAGATTATCTTTTCCATATTGGATTTACTTGGCCTATTTTGGTACATGGAACCCAAAAGTCTACTTGGCATCTGGCTTTAGGCAGTAAATGGCTCTGTGGCTCAAATGATCAGAAGGGCCACTCTGACCATCACTCAACATTGCCTTCCTTTGTGACTGGTTCATAGGACAATCTTCCTGTAGAGTCAAGATGAACATTAATAGACCCAATTTTTGGATGCTTAGAGCCACAATGCCTTTATTTTAGATGTTCCAAACACATGCACACGCATATGCATAGCTATACAGACATGTGTATACACACACCCACAGCAGGCCAACTGCCTTGCACAGAGCCCTGATGGGGAGAGAAGAAATCAGGTTCAGGTCAGGGACATTTTACCAAATCAAGGATTCTTTGCCAAAAGACTTCATTTTACAAAGTCCACACATAGGTGATCATTCAGGATAAAAGGGATTGAGTTCTGATGATGAATGTCTGCCCTATTTTGCTTGCAGGCCTAAGCTCTACATAGCTCAGCTACACTTTAATCTCAAGCAGCCCTTCCATGTTGATGCGAGGCAGTCATTACACCCAGGAGGGAGAGCCCGAGCAGCCAAGGATCCCTAGATACTTCACAGAAATTGGCACTATGGGAAGATCACTCAGAACCAGCAGGCCTTTGTTAGCTACATTCTGGCACCACCAGGGAAATACTGAGGTTCCACTAAGTTGGCTGGTGTGCACAGAGCCCTGGTGAGGAGAGTAGAAGGCAGATAAAAGACTTCATTCGCACACTGGGAGCAGCTTTTTGAAGTCTGACTAGCCATAGCTGGCCACATGAGTACAAGGAATTGAGCTTCTGATGATCCATGATCCCTTTGCTTGGAAGCCTGAGACCCCAAGGTTCAAATGGACTTTAGTTCTAACTCCAAGCCCCCCATGTTAATGGAAGGCAATAATTATACCCGGGGTGTACAGGGTTTGACATACCTTGGCATATAGGGAGCACTTAGGCAGACCTACCACATACTTGGCTGACCACAAGCATGCCTAGGATCCTGTCATCCCTCATCAGCATTAGGGAAGTGGGGTATCCTGAGTTGAGTAGCAACAGCAGTGCCACTGCCCCTGCTTCATGCTGTGGGGTAAACACTATGCCAAAAACCTTCATGTCTAGGGATCCCTGGGCTCCTGGCAGCTTGGTTTGCTTATTTTATGACAGTTGCAAGTGTTGGACCAGGAACACACATGTGGCCCATATATATAGGCCACACATATACCTATAAATTTTGTAACGTTTTCAACATTTCTAAAATCAAAAGGCTTCACATAAACATATGGAGCTCTTCCTCTTGGAAAATCAGAAAATGGAGGCAACCATATGTTTATTCCATGATCTCTGATCCCTATACCCAGGTACAGCCTTGCCTCAGTGGCAGCAAAAACCAGCAGATGTTGAAGGCCATGGACACCACACTCACCTGGAATATCGGCTGGGCTACAAAAGTCCTGGACTATAGTCCCAGGGTTTCTGCCTATGCAGTGATGGTATTGAAGTGACCAGTACAGGGAGGCTATAGGAATCCACACCACTATTAGCTTATTTGCTGTGGCAGTGAGCAGCATACTGCTGGTTATGCCCATTGTAAAGGGTTATTGTACTCATGCTAGAGCACAACATGAGAGTATACAGGACTGACTTCCTAATACCTACAGAGCTGAGTGTCTCCTATGGTCAAAGTCAGCGTCAGTAAGTTTGTTGTACAGAAACACTGGTTTTAAGGTGAGTCAGGGAGACTGGCAAACAGAGGAGATACAGCCAGTACAATGCCTGGACATTATACCCACTCACAAGGATTGTGTTCAACTGTACATCCAGTAACAATCACATGGGTAGCTTTCAGTCAGCCACATCTCCTTTGTTTGCCCATCTCCCTGAGTCTCTCACCTCAAAACCAGTGTTTCTGTACCCACTTATGGTTCTACCTGGCTCCTGTAGATCTTACATCCAATGATACCTACAGATTTTGGACATCAGGGGCCTTTCTCCCTCTTTATCCTGTTAGAGCCCAATTCTGTTCTCCCATCTCCCTCCACACACAACGGATGGAGTCCTAGAGTTAAAGATGGCTTCAACAGTAAGGCCTTTATTATCACACACTCTGGAAACAGGCATTTTCAGGATAGGGTGATTTGGAGCCTGGGCAAATCCTTGCAAGCACCATCTATAGACTTAACAATGCTCACAAAAAAGGGAAACAACTAAAAAGGGGGGGGGGGACTACTTGTGTAAGTCCTCAGGCTCTGGTCAGATCCTCTTGGAGAGAAAGCGGTCAGGGCCATGCCTCAACAATTGGGTACAGGGCAGAGATGGAAAATGGGGCCACCCCAAAGTGCTACCATCATTCATGTCTCCCTCCAGAGAATGAGAGAGCACAAGACCAGCCTTCTCTAAGTATGCAGATGACAGGCTATCGGGCGGGGAGGGGAGGGCTGCCACCTGCTAGAAGTGAGATGGCATCTGACAGTGACATAATCTGGCAAAGCACCTGGGGAGATTACAAAATGTGATGTAACTCCTGAAAGCTTCCTATGTTTCTGGCCATCTCCTGGTAGGGATATTGGGATATTTTCCAATTTTTGGCTTATGGCTTCTTCACAAAGGTTCCTTTCACAAGTTTTCTCAGGAGTTAACCCTTTAAAGATGAATAAGGAGAATGCCCCGGTTAGTTGTTTTCCACATTTGCCATACTCCTAAGGCCTTTCTTTGGTGTGACTTTTCTGGTGCTAAGTGAGGCTAGAGCTCTGGCTGATGGCATTCCTATGTTCACTGCACTCAGATGGCTCTTTTCAGTATGACCTTTCTGGTGCTTAGAGAGGTTTGAACTATAAACCTCCTTTTTTAAAAATTTTTATTTATTTATTTATGATAGTCAGAGAGAGAGAGGCAGAGACACAGGCAGAGGGAGAAGCAGGCTCCATGCACCGGGAGCCCGATGTGGGACTCGATCCCGGGTCTCCAGGATCGCGCCCTGGGCCAAAGGCAGGCGCCAAACCGCTGCGCCACCCAGGGATCCCACAGAAAGGTTTTCCACACTTGTTACACTCATAAGGCTTTTCTCCAGTGTGAACTCTCTGGTGCTGAGGATGGAGCTTTCACTGAAAGCTTTCCCACACTGGCTGCACTCATAAGGCCCTTTTCCAGTGTGAGCTTTCTGATGTTTAACAAGGTTAGAGTTATAACTGAAGGCTTTTCCACATTCACTGCACTCATAAGGCCTTCCTCTAGTGTGAACCTTCTGGTGCTGAATGAGGGCATAGCTTTGCCTGAAGGCTTTCCCACATTCCAAGCACTCCAGTATGAATTCACTGGTGTGGAACAAGGTTGGAGGGGCAACTGAAGGCTTTCCCACACTGGTTGCATTTATAACCCCTTTCTCCTGTTTGACTCCTTTGATGCAGAATAAGTTTGGAGGTTTGCTGGAAGGTATTTCCACATTCACTGCATTCAAAAGGCCTTTCTGTGTTGTGAACTTTCTGATGCTGAACAAGAGGAGAGCTATTAATGAAGGCTTTCCCCCATTCATTGCATTCATAAGGCCTTTCCCCAATATGTATTTTCTGGGGCTCAACAAAATTGGCAATACAGCTAAAGACTCTCTGGCATGTCTGCATTCATAAGTCCTTTCTGTGTTGTGAACTTTCTGATGCTGAACAACTTGGAAGCTGCGAGTGAAGGCCTTCCCACACTGGCCACATTCATTAAGGCCGTTCTCTAGTGTGAACTCTGGTGCTGAACAAGTGTTTCCGGGTGAAGGTTTTCCCACATTCACTGCAACTGTGGTGCATTTGTCTGGTATGAACTTTCTGATGTGTCCTCAGTTTAAAAAGGTGCCCGAAGGCCTTCCCACATTCCTTACACACATGGGATGTTTCTCCAGTGTGATTTTTTTTGCTGATCAACAACGGTCAAGTTCTATTTAGAGAAGTTTCCCCCTGTGGGGCATCTGAAAGGTCTCTCTTTGGAGTCAGTTATCAGGTGGTCCAGGAGCATGAAGGCCTCCAGAAAGGCTTTCCCTCAGTTGCTGCACTTGAAGGGCTTCTGTGTGGCATGGACTTCCTGCTGCTGCTGGCAGCTAGAGCTGTGTTGGAAGGCCTCCTTGTTCTTGGTGCTCCTGTGTGGCTTCCCCATGCTGTGGGTGGCCTGATGCTGCAGGTCATGGCTGTCCAGGACATCGTTAACATGTTCCCTGCATGTGAAGAGTTTTTCTCCACTGTGGTCTTCCATTTGGTGCTGGCGAGAGTTTGTACTGAGCCAGAACCCTCTCCCACACACCTCATACTTTTATGGTTTCTGCCTATGGTATATTCCTTGATGCTCAGCTAGTGTAATATGTCTTTCAAGACCAGACCACACATGTCACAGGTGTTGGCCTTCTGGGTAGAAGGACACGCCTTCGGGGTCCTGAACTGGAGCACTCCTTCTACAGAAACACTCTGTTCAAGAGGGGCTTCCCCTACTCCACACCAACAACCTGAAAGCAGAGAAATGTTGGTATAGTTTATATAGGCTTTGTTTGGAGGCGGTAGCCCCTTTATAGATGTGGATCTGACAAATTTAGGAATGGGTCTGTAGGGTCAAGTCAGGGTGAGGTACAGCTTGTGGTGGGCCTAGGAAGGTGAAGATTCAGCATGTGAGAACACAGGTGTAGGGTTCAGGCTGGGAGAAGGGTCAGGGACTACAACTCCTCAGCTTTCAGCAAGAACCAACACAGGCAGGCACCATATCTCTGATATGAAAAGGGGACACAGAGGAGTGTGCATGAGCCCAGGAAAATCCAGCTGTAACTGGGATCTGATGCTTAAAGCCTGTATGCGTGAGATACGTGCACATCTCATAATACATTGGCTATGGGTTAACGTGGGACACTCCTGTAAAAGGAGGTGTGGAGTGGGCTTAGGAAGACACAGAGATCAGAGCAGTAGAGTCATCCATCACCCAGTATCCAGGGACAAAGCAGAAATGGCAGGAATGTGGTGTCTAGAATGAGGAAGGAAAGTGGAGTAAGGTATGGCTACTGGCCCCAGCAACAAACACGAGTGGAAAACAGGGAAAGTGCCCGGTACAGCTTGAACCCAGACCCAATGTCACCTCTTCTCTGGCTCCCACTCATCAGAGCCAGACCCCCTCTCAGTCTCTCTTGCAGTGTATGGAGACATGTCCACTCTGTCAGGCTCCCAGGGTCTTTGTCCTGTTCCAGATGAGCAACCACACAGGACTTAGAGGTTGTAAGTCCTGGGAAAAACATAGGGTGGGTGAGTGGCTGGCCCAGCTAACAGCAATCCAAGCTGCAACAGACCACAGGGAGCTCATGTCCTCTTTGCAACTGGGAAGAAAATTCAATGTTATAAAATAAGCCTCTGAGGAGTATCTTACAGGAAGAGCCCAGTGGTTGCCACAAGTAATAACCATGTTGGTGTCTAGAGTCTGTGACATAGCTAGGCTCCTGGAAATGCCTGATATAAAGAGGGGGTACGAACCTGGGCACAGCAGTGCCATTGATCTGAACAAACTCAGGCAGCCAACCTGAGACCCCGCAGTCCTGAGCCCTTCCCCAGAAAGAGAAGCAGATATTGGGGCTCCTCAGGGAAAGGAGCAGACTGTGCCTGTGCCCCAGCTCTGCACACACAGCAGATAGTCCAGAGGACGAAGCAACACCCATGCTCAGCTGTAGGAAGACAGAGCTATTCCTGGGAAAAGAAGAAGGACAGAGACTAGAACTGAGGCTGGGGGTGAGGGTAGGGGTGGAAAGGCCTTAACCAGTGAGGCTACAAGTGCCAAATTCTCAAGCATCACATCACAATACAGGTGCCTCTGAGCCTCATCAAGGAGCTCCCACTCTTCCCAGGAGAAGTACACAACCACATCTTCAAAGGTTCCCCAGCCCTGCCATGATGAGGACAGCTAAGTCAGCCAAACCAAAGACAGCAGAATAACTAACAAAAAAATATACAGATGAACCGATCGAGACCTAGATCCCACATGCTGTCTGGTGGGTAGTCTCTGACCCCCAAATCACCCCTGCCAACACACTCCTAGGGCACCCTTCTCCTGAAGCTCCAATACCATGGGTGCCATTGTTTCCTTGTGTCACTGATCACTATGTCCTCCTTCACACAGCAGGGAGATGGGCAGGTAGTTGCCACAAGCTCTGACCTGGTTGTGGGGCCTCCTTCCTCTACCAGGCAATTCCCTTGGCTTCCCAGTTCCTGAATCGCAGAACAACCAAACTGGGGCTCATCTCACATAGGCCCCCCAGTACCAGGACTCCAGTCCATCAATTCACACCACCTCTGCATGTGCACGTCCATCTTTGTACCACACATTTCCAGACCCCACCAACATCCATGGCACATCTTCCTCCCACTCACCCTACATATCACTCTGCAAATGGTGTCCAGAATGTGGCTCACTTGGTGAGGTCAATCAGGATCTCATCCTGACCCAGACTTCCAAATGTCCCAACCTCCAGAGGTGGGATCCAGCCTCTTCCTTGAGTTTCTCTAACTGATCCTATTCCTACCTTTATCCCTTAGCCATCCAGACTGGGCCACAAAGACCTCTGGGACCTCCAGGTCTCCCTGCCTTTATTGATTCTGTCCCCTCACCATCCACAGTATTCCTCTCTCCTCATAATGCACATTCAAAGCCCGGCCCCACCACCTCCCACCCCAGGCATGGGATACCCCCAGGTGATTACCATTGAGCTAATCTGCTATCCTGACTAAAACCCTCAGGTCCCACAGAGGATGGCCAAGAAATGCTGGTGAGTCCATAGAAAAGTAAATAAACATCAGCCCTATTCCCACTGTCATGTTGCTTGCATCTCCAATATGCTTCAGCCTGTCCCAGGGATCTTGGTCACGTTCTGGATCCTCTCATACACACACCTTCTCTCATGGCTGCTCCTCCCCTCATCTGACTTTGTGACACCCACCAACCCTGCCTAGGTACCCAGGCCAGTCACCCAGTCCTCAGCTGCTCCTGTGGGACATCTTTCACCATAAGCTAGAGATGCCCCCTCCCAAATCTGAGCCAGAGCTCTACCTCAGTTCACAGGCTGACTGCTAACTGGATGTCCCCAAGTTGAATTCCTCAGTATAATCAGACATTCAGTGTCCAGATGACCTGGAAGTCTTTAGGACATCTCAGCCTCGACAGGGTAAAAAATCTGCCTTCCGATCTTCCCTGAAACCTGCTGCACCCAGCAACCTCCCCATCTCAATCAACGTATTTCAATTCTACCTTCTCCTAGTTGAGGCCAAAATCCATGGGGATTATCCCAGCCTCCTCCACTTTTCTGCACATCATAAAATCTGGCTGGCCTAAAAGAAAGATCCAAAATCCAACCACTTCTCCCAACTCCAGTCACCACTCAGGCCAAGACACCATCACCCACCTGATCTAGTAAAGAGCATCCTTATGGGCTTCCCTTTCTGCTCCCTAAGCCTCACCCACCCCCAACCCCACCTCTGTTTTCCACTCTGCAGCCAAAGGGAGCCAGTGAACACCTGTGTCAGATCACATTTCTCCTCTACCGCACACCTTCCTTCCACTAGTTCCCACTAGTCTCAGATTACAGGCCAAGCTGCCCAGGCTGCCATTCCAGGCCTGACTCCTGCCCACCAGACATAAAGAAGACCTATAGTTCCCTGGATACTCCCAGCTCAGCTTCATCTCTATAAGGATTTGCACATCCTGGTTCCTATGCCTGAAAGAGCTTCCCACATCTTGTCCCACTGGATTCCAGAATGGTGAAACTTTCCTCAAAACCCCTGGCAAGGACTCTGGACCCCGGGCTTGGTGTGATCCTAGGGTCCCAGAAGCAAAGGAAGAGAAATGAAGGTGGAGGAAAAGAGTCCAGGGAGTCCCCACTCCCCTCTATCATGGGCCCGGGGTCCGGTGAGTGAGGGCGGCGGACGC